>NC_138046.1:34203045-35403045 GCF_964194185.1 Rhinolophus hipposideros
AAAGTACAAATAGGTAGTTACAAAATAGTCATGGGGATATAAAGTAAAGCATAGGAATATAGTCCATAATATAATAACTATCTGTAGTGCCAGGTGGATACTAGAGTAGTCAGGGGGATCAATTCTTAAATTATATAAATGTCTAACCACTATGCTGTACACCTCAAACTAATATAAAATAATATTGAATGTCAACTGTAATTGAAAAATTTTAAAAGGAGGGAAAACAATGAAGCAGAATAAGAAGTTCAAATTCCCAGGTATAAAGCAAATAAGTCAGGAGGATGTATTGTACAGCATAGGGAATATAGTCAATAATTTCTGACAGCATGGTATAGTGTCAGATGGTTGCTGGACTTATTATGATGATCACTTCTTTAGGTATATAAATGTTGAATAAGTATTATGTACACCTGAAACTAATGTAATATTCTGTTAGTTATATTTTAATAAAAATCTCAAAAAAGAAAATTAATTTGAAAATATTAATAGATATCTTAATTAGTTAAGCTAAAATTTTATTTTAATGAAATAATATATAAAACAATGAAATAAGTTCTTGATAAGACTTAGTGTTCAACAATTATTGGCTAATATTATCACTGTTGTTGCAATTGTCTCATAACTCTCTGGTTATACTTCTGTCATCCTCTGATAGTTGTCTTATAAAGAAGGAAGAGTGAACATGTTTAAATCCAAATCATAGTGTTATAGCCTTGCTTATATCTCTTCCCAATATATTTAAAATTAAACCCAATCTTTACCTTGATCTGTAAGAAACAGAACAATCCTTCTCCACCTATGTCTCAACTTCAGCTTTAGCCACTGCCCAACACAAGCTTCCAGCACTTGAGCTTCTTTAAGCTTCTTATATGTCAATCCCTTTTGTGCCTCAGGATCTATGCATGTGCTGTTTTCTCTACGCAGAAAGGTCTCCTCCCACCCCTGCTTGCATGACTGGATCCGTCTTTAGGTCTCAGTTTAAATGTTTCCTTCTCAGAAAGTATTTTCCTGACTACTGCCTTCATTCATTCAACAAGTATTTATTAAGCATCTTTTCTGTTCCAGGGACTATTGAAGTATCAGAAAAAAAAATACACAATAAAGAGGCAACCTCGTAGAACTTACAAATGAGTAAGGAGGCAGAAAAACAAAATAAGTAAATTATATGTGTGTACATGTATGTATCATAAAATAAAGGTGAGAAAAAGATAAGGAGTGCTAGAGTACAATGACTGCTCATTCTTTTTTTTAATTAAAGTTTATTGGGATGACAATTGTTAGTAAAGTTACATAGATTTCAGGTGTACAATTCTGTATTACATCATCTATTAATCCCATTGTGTGTTCACCACCCAGAGGCAGTTCTACTTCCATCACCAGGTATTTGATCCCCGTTACCCTCATTGACCACCCCCCTCCGGCTTACACTTTGGTAACCACAAAACTATTGTCTGTGTCTATGAGTTTTTGTTTTTCATTTTTTTGCATTGTTCTTTTGTTGTTTTTGGTTCACATACCACATATGAGTGAAATCATATGATTCTCTGCTTTTTCTGTCTGACTTATTTCACTTAGCATTATATTCTCAACAACCATCCATGTTGTCACAAATGGTCCTATTTCATCTTTTCTTACTGCCAAATAGTATTCCATTGTATATATATAACACAACTTCTTTATCCATTCATCTGTCGAAGGACATTTTGGTTGTTTCCATGTCTTGGCCACCGAAACAAAGCTGCAATGAACATTGGAGCACACGTGTCTTTATGGATAAATGTTTTCAGATTTTTTGGGTAGATACCCAGGAGAGGGATTGCTGGGTCATATAGTAATACTATTCGTAATTTTTTGAGGAACCTCCACAATGCCTTCCAGAACGGCTGTACAAGTCTGCATTCCCACCAACAGTGTATGAGAGTTCCCTTTTCTCCACAGCCTCTCCAACACTTGTTCCTATTTGTCTTGTTGATAATAGCCATTCTGACTGGGGTGAGGTGATATCTCATTGTGGTTTTTATTTGCATTTCTCTGATGATTAGTGATGTTGAGCATTTTTTCATATGTTTATTTGCCATTTGTATGTCCTCTTTGGAGAAATATCTCTTCAGGTCCTCTGCCCATTTTTCAATTGGGTTTTTTTTGGTGTTATTGTTGAGTTTCATGAGTTCCTAGTATATTGTGGATATTAGCCCCTCATCAGAGGCACTGTTTGCAAAAATCTTCTCCCATTCATTCGGTTGCCTCTTTATTTTGTCGATGGTTTCTTTTGCTGTGCAGAAGCTTCTAAGTTTCATATAGTCCCATTTGTTTATTTTAGCTTTTACTTCCATTGCCTTTGGAGTCAAATTCATAAAATGCTCTTTGAACCCAAGGTCCATAAGTTTAGTACCTATGTTTTCTTCTATGCAGTTTATTGTGTCAGGTCTTATGCTTAAGTCTTTGATCCATTTTGAATTAATTTTGGTACATGGTGACAGGTAACAGTCCAGTTTCATTCTTTTGCACGTGACTATCCAATTCTCCCAGCACCATGTATTGAAGAGGCTGTCTTTCCTCCATTGTATGTTTTTAGCTTCTTTGTCAAAAATTATCTGTCCATATTTATGTGGTTTTATTTCTGGGTTCTCAATTCTATTCCATTGGTCTATGTGTCTGTTTCTCTGCCAATACCATGCTGTTTTGATTATTGTAGCCCTGTAGTACAAGCTAAAGTCAGGGAGTGTGATCCCTCCAGCACTATTCTTTTTTCTTAAGATTGCTTTGGCTATTCGGGGTCTTTTGTGGTTCCAAGCAAATCTGATGATGTTTTGTTCTACTTCTTTAAAAATTGTCATTGGGGTTCGATGGGGATTGCATTAAATCTGTTATTTCTGTGAGTAACATGGCCATTTCAACTATGTTGATCTTTCCAATCCATGAGCACGGAGTGTCTTTCCATTTCTTTGTGTATTCTTCAATTTATTTCAAAAATGTCTTATAGTTTTCAGCATATAGGTCCTTCACATATTGGTTAAGTTTATTCCTAGGTATTTCCTTTTTTTACTGTAATTGCAAAAGGAATTGATTTCTGTATTTCTTTTTCTGAGATTTCATTGATAGTATATAGGAATGCAATGGAGTTTTGAACATTGATTGACCCAGCAACTTTACGGTATTCATTGATTGTTTCTAATAGCTTTTTGATGGAGTCCTTAGGGATTTCTATATATAGCATCTTGTCATCTGCAAAGAGTGACAATTTAACTTCTTCATTCACAACTTGGATGCCCTTTATTTCTTTCTCTTGCCTGATTTCTCTGGCAAGACTTCCAACACTATGTTGAAAAGCAGACGTGATAGGGGACAGGGACAGCCCTGTCGTATTCTTGAACATAGAGGAAAGGGCTTCAGTTTTTCACCATTAATTATGAGATTAGCGGAGGGCTTGTCATATGTGGCCTTTATTATGTACGGTATTTTCCTTCCATACCGATTTTATTAAGTGTTTTAATCATAAATGGATGTAGTATCTTGTCAAATGCTTTTTTTGCATTAATTCATATAATCATATGTTTTTTGTCTTTTATTTTGTTTATGTGATATATCACATTGATGGATTTACAAATGTTGAACCATGCTTGTGCCCCGGGGATGAACCCCATTCGGTCCTGATGAATAATCTTTTTAATGCATTGTTGTATTTGATTTGCTAGAATTTTGTTTAGGATTTTTGCATCTGTATTCATCAGAGATATAGGTCTGTAGTTTTCTTTTTTTGTGTTGTCCTTACCAGGTTTTGGTATCATGGTAATGTTGGACTCATAAAATGAGTTAAGGAATACTGTCTCTTCTTCAATTTTTTGGAAGACTTCCAGCACGATTGGCATTTGATCCTCTGAAGGTTTTGTAGAATTCACTAGGGAATCCATCTGTTCCTGGACTTTTGCTTTTGGGAAGGTTTTGGATGACTGATTCAATTTCTTTACTGGTGATCGGTCTGTTTAGATTTTCCATTTCTTCACGGTTCAGACTTGGAAGGCTATATATTTGGTTTTTTTTCTTTTCATTTTTTAAAATTTATTGGGGTGACAATTGTTAGTGAAATTACATAATTTCAGGTGTACAATTTTGTATTACATCATCTATAAATCCCATTGTGTGTTCACCACCCAGAGTCAGTTCTCCTTCCATCACCATATATTTGATACCACTTACCCTCATCTCCCACCCCCATTCCCCTTACCCTCTGGTAACCACTAAACTATTGTCTGTGTCTATGAGTTTTTGTTTCTGAATTGTTTGTCTTGTTCTTTTGTTGTTTTTGGTTTATATACCACGTATCAGTGAAATCATAGTGTTCCCTGCTTTTTCTGTCTGACTAATATCGCTTAGCATTATACTCTCAAGATCCATCCATGTTGTCACAAATGTTCCTATATCATCTCTCCTTAATGCCGAATAGTATTCCACGGTGTATATATACCACAACTTCTTTATCCATTCATATATTGAAGGACATTTTTGTTGTTTCCATGTCTTGGCCACCGTAGACAAAGCTGCAATGAACATTGGAGCACACTTGTCTTTCTGTATAAATTATTTCAAATTCTTTTTGTAAATATCCAGGAGACAGATTGCTGGGTCATATGGTAATTCTATTCGTAATTTTTTGAGGAACCTCCACACTGAAGGCTATATATTTCTAAGAACTTGTCCATTTCTTCTAGGTTATTGAATTTGGTGGCATATAGGGCTTCACAGTATTTTTGGATGATCCTTTATGTTTCTGTGGTGTCCGTGATAACTTCCACTGTTTCATTTCTGAATTTGTTAATTCGTTTCTTCTCTCTTCTTATCTTAGTGAGTCTATCGAAAGGTTTGTCAATTTTACTATTTTTTTCAAAGAACCAGCTCTTTGTCAGATTATTTTTTTCTATTGTCTTTTTGGTCTCTATTTCTTTTAGTTCTGCTCTGATTTTTGTTATTTCCTTTCCTCTGCTGACCTTGGGTTTCCTTGTTCTTCTTTTTCTAGTTCTTTAAGGTGTAACTTGAGGTTATTTATTTCGGATACTTCTTGTTTCTTAAGATAGGGCCTGTATTGTTATAAATTTGCCTCTTAAAACTGCTTTCGCTGCATCCCAAAAATTTTGGGAGGAAGTATTTTCATTGTCATTTATTTCTATGTATCTTTTGATCTCGCTTGTAGTGTCTTCTTTGACCTGGTCGTTCTTCAAAAGTTTGTTCTTTAATCTCCATATATTTGTGTTTTTTCTTGCTTTCTTTTTTGCAGTTACTATCCAATTTCAAAGCCTTGTGATCAGAGAATATGCTTAGTATGATTTCAATCGTCTTTAATTTGCTGAGTCTTATTTGATGTTCCAATATATGTTCTATCCTTGAGAATGTTCCAGGTACATGAAAAAAGAATGTATAGTCTGATATTTTAGGATGAAATGCTCTATATATTTTATTTATGTCCATTTCATGTAATGTGTCATTTAGTCCTGCTGTTTCGTTGTTTATTTTCTGTTTGGATGATCTATCCATAGCTGTCAAAGATGTATTTAAGTCCCTTAGTCTAATTGTGTTTTGGTCAATTTCTCGCCTTAGTTCTGTTAGTAGTTGCTTGGTATATCTCGTTGCTCCCTAATTGGGGTCATAAATATTGATGCGTGTTATATCTTCTTGTTGTATCATCCACTTTAGCATTATGAAATGTCCATCTTTGTCTCTTGTTACATTTTTCACCCTGAAATCTGTTTCATCTGATATCAGTTTGGTTACACCTGATTTTCTCTGGATCCTTTTTGCTTGGAGTGTCAATTTCCACCCTTTAACTTTGAGTCTATGCTTGTCCTTGTAGCTGAGATGTGTCTCTTGAAGACAGCATATGGTTGGATTCAGTTTTTGATCCAATCTGCTAGTCTGTGTCTTTTTATTGGTGAGTTCAGTCCATTTACATTTAGGTTGATTTTTGATAAGTGAGGGTTTCCTGTCAATCTATCTTTAGTTTTATGGTAAGGCTGTGTCTCCATTGTTTCTTTGCCTTTTTGTTGTTGTCTATTATTTCTGTGTGGTGGTATTCTATGACGTTTCCCTCTTTTATTACAATATATATTTCAGTTCTGGATTTTTTTGAGTGGTTACCCTTAAGTTTATGTAGAAGAAAGTTTGATATTTAGAGTATTCTGTTTTCTTCATCACACTTACTTTCTCCATTCCCATATTCTGATTCAGGCCTTCACTCTCCCCCTTTTTATGTTTTGGTTGCCACAAATTGTCCCTGTTAATGGTGGTCGAATAGCCTTGTTTAGTATTTCTTGTAGTGCAGGTCGTGTATTAGAAAATTCCCTCAGCTTCTGTATGTCGGAAATGTCTTTATTCCTCCTTCATATCTAAAAGAAAATTTGCTGCATATATTATTCTTGGTTAATAATGCATCTCTTTCAATTGTTTGAATATTTGGTTCCACTCCCTCCTGGCTTGTAGAGTTTCTGCTGAAAAATCTGATGATAATCTAATGGGCTTTCCTTTGTAGATTACCGTCTTCTTTTACTTGGCTGCCTCGAGGATTATTTCTTTGCTGTTGATTTTAGAGAACTTCAATAAAATGTGCCTTGGAGAAAGACTATTGGAATTGAGGTAATTAGGTGTTCTATTTGCTTCTTGGATTCAAGGATCCAGTTCTGTCCACAAGTTTGGGAAGTTCTCATTTACAATTTGTTTGAATATATTCTCTGTTCCCTTCTGTCTTTCTTCTCCTTCTGTTATGCCCATTATTCTTATATTGCTCTTTCTGATGGAGTCAGGAAGTTCTTGTAGAGTTCTTTCATTTCCTTGAAGTCTTAAGTCTCTTTCTTCTTCCATCTGTGTAATTTCCAGGTTTCTATCTTTGATGTCACTGATTCTTTCCTCCATCTGGTCAACACTACTTCCTAAACTGGCTATTTTATTCTTAATTTCTTCTATTGAGTTCTTAATCTCCAGAAATTCTGTTTGGTTCTTTTTTACAATTTCAGTATCTTTCATTAAATGCTCATGTTGTTC
The DNA here is from genome assembly GCF_964194185.1 of Rhinolophus hipposideros. Taxonomy (NCBI): domain Eukaryota; kingdom Metazoa; phylum Chordata; class Mammalia; order Chiroptera; family Rhinolophidae; genus Rhinolophus; species Rhinolophus hipposideros. The sequence continues at coordinate 34,210,078 of NC_138046.1, forward strand.
TTCGATTGCGTTTCTGAGTTCATTAAATTTCTTTTCTGTGTTTCGTTGCATCTCGTTGAGGTTTTTCACAATGGCAATCTTGAATTCTCTCATTTATGTCACATATTTCCATATATTAAGTTCCTTTTCTGGAGACTTTTTTCTTTCTTTCTGAGCTGTCTTCTTGCCTTCTTATTCATGGAAATTACTGATTTTTTTTATTTCTCTTCCTAGACATCTACCGGATTGGGTTCAGCAACACGTTGATAAAGAGTTCTTTCTTTTGTTTTCTAGTATGTGTTGGTAGATTGTGCTATTTTCTCTGCGAATACAGTTTTTTTTTTTTCTCTCTCACACGGTAGTGCTATGTTATTTTGTGCACTATTCCAGCTTCTCACACAATGGAGGGATTCCCGGGGAGATGGGCTTCTCCTCTGTTGATAGTCCGCCTGGGTCCCAGGGTGCAGTGTCCGTGTGGGTATGTGGAGAACTTTTGAAGTTCCAAAGCTTTTCCTGCATCAGATTCAGAGCCCATGTTTCAGCAGATTTGTGAACTTCTATAGAGATCGGCCCAGATAGATGGGGCCATGGGCGGGGTGAGTTGTGAGAGGTGGCCCAGAGCAATGGCGGTGACCACCACCACAGCTGGTCCTGTTTCCACAGAACCCTCCCCTTTGCTGTTACTTGTTTTTCTGCGAATCTGTGTCTGCCTGTGTCTGCGGTCCACAGTTGTCAGAATAGCAAATATTCTGTTCTTTTGATGTGACACTGCTACTGTTCCACTTCTAGCACCAGGTAGGTGGGGGCAGGGCAAGCTCTGTTTGCGTATGAAGGGGGCAGCTAGTCTCAGTAGTGGGCCTCTTCGTCTTGCTTGTCTGCTGTGCAGGGAGTTCTTTGTGAAGCTATAGTTGTTCGATTAGTTGTAAATTCCAGGGAAGATTTACAGAGGCTCACTTCTCGCCGCCATTTTGATGATGTCTCTTTTTAAATCTTTTTTTCTTTTATTTTTTTCTCTGTCACGTTTTTGGTTTTCTCCTTTTTCTTTCATCTGTTTCTTTTTCTGTTTTTGTGTTTCTTTGGGTGTTTTGCTGTTGTTGCTCTGGTTTCTCTTGGTATTGCTTTGGATACTATTTTTCTGACTTGTTCTGCTGTTTTTGTTCTTTTACATAATTTCGTTTCTCCTGTTTGATCATTGTTGTGTTTTGGTGGTGGTGTATTTGTTTACTTGGTTTTGTTGGTTTGCCTTGCTTTATTTCTGTTTTGTGAAGTGGACGTGGGCCCAGCATTGGTCGAGGAGCTGAGCCTACACTGAATTTGTAGAAACCACTTACCACAGACTTAAGCCACCTCTAACACCACCTTGCCCACATACAGCTGCAAGGTCAGGGGCACTCTGGGTGCCTAAGTGATTGGCCCCACCCCCACAAACTGAAAAGGTTTTTATACAATAACAGATGGTCCGCAGAGTTCTGGGGACATCTTGGTAGTGTTCAGTGACCCAAAACTTGCACCACGGCCACTTGGGAACAGCTTCAGAATTTAGATGCTTGAATTGGAGCCTGGCTGCAGTGCCCTTGGGACACTGTAAAATGGGGTCACAGGCTAGGTACTTGCATAAGATCTGAATCTGCATTAATGTTGTAAAAATCAATGGTCTCATTTCGTGACTCACTTAAACTCTGTCCTGACCAGCTGGTGTGCATCATCAAGGGCACCCTCAACATTGGGCCAACCAGCCAGACACATGCTCCTAAGAAGCCTCTTTCAACAGTTGGGCTGTAAGGGCAACTAAAATGTGACAAAAGGCCTCAGGTCCCTGGGCTTTCTTGTTAAACAGCCTCAGGACCAATATTTGTTGCAGCCAACCTCAGATCACAGAGATGTCACTACCACATGTCTCTAGGCTAAGCGTGGGCAGGAGCAAACTGCATACAGCTTTGAGTCACCTAGCAGATAGCCAAGTGTTTATAACAGACAGGGTTGAAACAGCACTGAATGGGATCCCCACCCACGAGATACCAGAAACACACCCAGAGGCCAGTGCCAGACCAAACCAGAGCACTACCTGGTTCAACATGCAAGCAGCTCTGTCAAATGAAATTCTATACAGGCATGAGAGCCTGCAGGAGCAGAGCCTCCTCTGAAGGATCAACCTCCACACAGCAGCCCATATACTGTGAGCAGAGCTATTTCTCCCAGCTAATCAGCCTGAGGATCAATCCCACTCTCTGAAAAGCCAAAAATAATTAAAGACCAACTTCAATAGTAGCACCTCTAGAACACACAGGACAGGAGAACTGGAAGATTGTTCAATTTGGGTATAAAGGACACATACTACATAAGACCACCCAGAAAAGACTAAGAGACATAGGTGATTTACCTAATATATCGAAGCAATCACAGAGCGAAGCCAGAATGAGGAAGCAAGGAAACACATCCTAAACAAAAGAGCAGAAGAAACCTCCAGAAATGGAAGTAAATGAAGAAAAGGCAACCAACTTATCAGAGACAGAGTTTAGAACACTGATGATAAGAATGTTTAATGAACATAGTGAGAATCTTGACAAAGAGATAGCAAACATAAGAAAGAAGATAGAAATCATAAAAAGTAACCAGTCAGAAATAAAGAATACAATAACTGAAATAAAGAACACACTCAAAGTAATCACCAGCCAATTAGGTAAAGCAGAGGAACGAATAAGTGATTTAGGAGACAAGTTATCAGGAATCACCCAATTGGAACAATAAAAAAGAAAAACAAATTGAAATAAACAATGAAAATCGTTTAAGAAACCTATGGGACAACATCAAGTGCAACAACATTTGCATCGTGGGAATACCAGAAAGAGAAGAGATGTAGTAAGGGATCAAGAACACATTTGAAGAAATAATGACTGAAAACTTCCCTAACCTGGTGAAGGAAATTGACATACAAGCCCAGGATGCGCAGAGAGTTCCAAACAAGATGAACCCAAGCTGGCTAACACCAAGACATATCCCAGTTAAAAGGCAAAGGTTAAAGACAAAGAATCCTATAAATAGCAAGAGAAAGACAGCAGGTTACATACAAGGGAATTTCTATAAGGCTATAAACTGACTTTTCTACAGAAACTCTGCAGGACAGAAGGGAGTTGCAGGAAATATCCAAAGTGATGAAAAACAAAGGCCTACAACCAAGATTGCTCTACTCAGCAAGGCTATCATTTAAAATAGAAGGAGATAAAGAGTTTCCCAGGAAAGAATAAGCTAAAGAAATTCATTACCACCAAGCCAGCATTGTAATAAATGTTAAAATGGCTTTTTTAAGCAGAAGAAAGGGGAAAACAAACTAACAAACGAAGACCAGAAATATGGTTAAAAATGACAAGAAATATGTACCTGTCAATAATCACTGTAAATGTAAATGGACTAAATGTTCCAATAAAAAGACATAGAGTAACTGAGTGAACAAGAAAACCGGACCCACACATATGCTGTTCACAAGAGAAAACAGGACCCATGCATATGTTGTTCACAAGAGATTCACCTAGATAAAAGGAAACACACAGACTGAAAGTAAATGGCTGGGATAAGATATTTCATACAAGTGGAAATGAAGAAAAACCTGGGGTAGCCATACTTATTTCAGACAAAATAGGATTTAAAATGAAGACTACAATAAAAGACAAAAAAGAGAAATACATAATAATAAAAGGATTGATCCAACAAGTTCTATAAACAACTATGCACCCTACATAAGAGCTCCTAAGTATATAAAGCAGTTTATGGCAGACATAAAGTCAGAGATCAACAGTACCATTATTGTAGTACGGGACTTCAACACCCCGTTGTCACCAATGGACAGATCCTCCAGACAGATAATCAACACGGAAACAGAGGCCTTAAATGACACTTTAGATCAGTTCAATTTAATTCACATTTTTAAAACATTTCACTCCCAAACAGCAGAATATACATTCTTCTCAAGTGCAGATGGATACTTTTCCAAGATAGACCACATGCTAGGCCACCAAACAAATTTCAATATATTTAAGAAGATTGAAATCATATCTAGTGTCATCTATAACTACTGCTATGAAACTAGAAATCAATTATAAGAAGAAATCCAGAAAACACACAAATACATACATACAATACATACATACAATACACAAATACAGTCTTCCAAGACTGAATCAAGAAGAAACAGAAACTTTGAATAGAAAGATTCCTACCAAAGAAATTGAATCAGTAATCAACAAGCTCCCAACATACAAAAGTCCTGGACCAGATGGCTTCACAGGTGAATTTTACAAAACATTTATAAAAGCATTAACACCTATTTTCCTGAAAATATTCCAAAAAATCCAGAAGGAGGGATGGTTCCCAAGCACATATTATGAGGCCACTATTACTCTGATTCCCCAAACCAGACAACGACATTACAAAAAAAAGAAAACTTTAACAGCCATGAACATAGACACAAAATCTTCAACAAAATACAAGCAAACCAGATTCAGCAATACACTTAAAAGGTCATATGCCACGGTCAAGTGGGATTGATTTCTGGTATGCAAGTTTGGTGCAATATCCACAAATCAATTAATGTGATACACCACATTAACAAAATGAAAAATAAAAATCATACGGTCATATCAATAGATGCAGAAAAAACATTTGACAAAATCCAGCAGTGATTTATAATAAAAACTCTTAGCAAAGTGGGAATAGAGGGATCATATCTCAACATAATAAAGACCATGTATGATAAACCCACAGCTAACATCATGCTCAATGGGGAAAGGCTAAAACCTTTCCTCTTAAGATCAGGAAAAACACAAGGTTGCCCACTTTCACCACTTTTATTTAACTTAGCTCTGGAAGTTCTAGCCACAGAAAACAGACAAGAAAAAGAAATAAAAGGTATCCAAATTGGAAAGGAGGAAGTAAAATTGTCAGTGTATGCAGATGACATGATACTATATATAGAGAATCCCAAATACTCCACCAAGGAACTATTAGAATGGATAAATGAATTTAGTAAAGTAGCAGGATACAAAATTAATATTAAGAAATCAATTACATTTGTATACACCAATAATAAACTATTAGAAGAAAAAACAAATCCCATTTAAAATTGCCTCAAAAACCTAGGAATAAATTTAACCAAAGAAGTAAAAGACCTGTACTCAGATAATTGTAAGACAATGAAGAGAGAAATCAAAGAAGATACAAATAAATGGAAACACATACCATCGTCATGGATAGGAAGAATTAATATAGTTATAATGTTAATACTACTTAAGGCAATATATGGATTCAACACAATTCCTATCAAACTACCAATGACATTTTTCTCATAAATAGAACATATAATCCTAAAATTTATATGGAACCATAAAAGACCCCAGATAGCCACGGCAATCTTGAGAAATAAGAACAAAGTGGGAGGTATCAGTCTACCCAACAAGGCTATAGTAATCAAAACAGCATGGTAACGGCATAAAAACAGACACATAGATCAATGGAACAGAATAGAGAGCACAGACATAAATCCATTCCTATATGGTCATTTAATCTATGACAATGGAAGCGAGAACTTACCTTGCGGTAAAGACAGTCTACTTAATAAATAGTGCTGGGAAAACTGGACTGACACATGCAAAAAAAAAATGAAACTGGACCACCTCCTTATGCCATATGCAAGAACAAATTCAAAATGAATTAAAGAATTAAATGTAAGAACCAAACCATAAAGCTTCTAGAAGAAAACATAGGAAGCAAATCAGTAATATTTTTACTGATATGTCCCCTTGGGCAAGGGAAGTAAAAGAAAAAATAAACATAATATATTACATTAAAATAAAAAGTTTTTTTCACAGCAAAGGAAACCATTAATACAACAAAGAGGCATCCTATTGAATGGCATAAAATCTTTGTCAATAATACATATGATAATGGGTTAATATCCAAAATTTATAAAACACTCATTGAACTCAACAGCAAAAAAGCAAAGAACCCAATTAAAAAATGGGCAGACCCCAATAAAGTCCTGTTCCCCTTCCCCAATAAAATCTTTTTAAAAAATGTGCTTTTAAAAAAAAAAAAAATAAAAAAAAAATAAAATAAAAAATGGGCAGAGGACATGAAGAGACATTTCTCTAAAAGGATATACAGATTGCCAACAGACGTATGAAAAGATGCTCAACCTCACTAATCATTAGGGAAATGCAAATAAAAACCACAATGAGATACCACCTCACTCCTGCCTGAATGGCTATCATCAATACATCAACAAACAAGTGCTGGCAAGGTTGTGGAGAAAAGAGAACCCTGGTGCACTGTTGGTGGGATTGTAGATTGGTGCAGCCACTATGGAAATCAGTATGGAGGTATCTCAGGAAACTGGAAATGGAACTACCTTATGACCCAGCAATTCCACCTTTTAGGTATCTATCCGGAGAAATCCAAGACAGTAATTCAAAAAAAATATATGCACTCCTATGTTTATTGCAGCATTATTCACAATAGCCAAGACTTGGAAACAACTGAAATGCCCATCAGTAGACAACTGGATTAAGAAACTGGTATATTTATGTAATGGAGTATTACTCATCTATAAAGAAAAACAAAATCTAATAATTTGCAAGGGCATGGATGGACCTAGAGAACATTATGCTACGTGAAATAAGTCAGTCGGAGAAATACAAATACCATATGATCTCACTTATATGTGGAATCTAAAGAACTGAGTGCATGCACAAAGTGATCAGAAATCATCTCAGAGTCATAGAGGAAAAACTGATGGTTGTTAGGTGGGAGGAGGTGGGGATGAGGGAGAAGCGAAGGGGATTAGAAAGCACAAATTGGTAACTACAATATTGCCATGGGATATGAAAGACATTTTGGGGGACACAATCAATAATGTAAAGATTTCGTAGGGTGTCAGATGGGCACATGTCTTATTAGGGAGACCACTTCATGGATTGTGTAGATGGTTGACCACTTCACTTTATACCTGAAACTGAAGCTGAATAATATTGCATGTCAACTATAATTATATATATTCATGGGATATGGAGTGCAACATAGGGAATGGAGTCAATGGGATTCTAATAGATATATATGATGTCAGAGGGGCAATAGGTTGGGGGAGGCGGTTATCACTTTGTGAGGGGTGAAATGTAAAACTATTACACTGATTTGTACAACTGAATCTAATAAAACAATCCCATTTGCAATTGCATAAAATACAAAATACTGAGGAATAAATTTAACCAAGAAAGGAAAAGACCTGTACTCAGAAAATTGTAAGACATTAAAGAGAGAAATTAAAGAATATACAAATAAATGGAAACACATGTCATGCTCATGGATAGGAAGAATTAATATATTTAAAATGTCTATAGAACCCAAAGCAATATACAGATTAATCGCAATTACTATTAAAATACCAATGACATTATTCACAGAGCTAGAAAAAATAATCCTAAAATTTATATGTAGCCATAAAAGATGCCAAATAACCATGCAATCCTGAGAAATAAGAACAAAGCTTGAGGTATCATGCTACCTGATATCAAATTATACCCCAAGGCCATAGTAATCAAAACAGCATGGTATTGGCCTCAAAACAAACATACAAATTAGTGGAACAGAATAGAAAGCCCAGAAATAAATTGTTGTTTAAATGGTCATTTAATCTATGACAAAGGAAACAAGAATTTACATCAGAGTAAAGACAGTTTATTTAATAAAAGGTGCTGGGAAAACTGGACAGAAGCATGCAAAAAATCAAACTGGGTCACCTCCTTGTGCCATATAAAAGAATAAATTCAAAATGGATTAAAGACTTAAATGTAAGATCCCAAACCATAAATCTCCTAGAAGAAAATATAGGAAGTTAATCCTTGGATATTACCCTGAGTAATATTTTTACTGGTATAGCTCCTTGAGAAAGAGAGAAAAAAAGAAAAAATAAACAAATAGGACTACATCAAAATAAAAAGATTTTTCACAGAAAAGGAAACTATCAACAAAACAAAAAGACATCCTACTGAATGAGAGAAGATATTTGCCAAAGATACACCTGATAAGGGGTTAATATCCAAAATTTATAAAGAAATCATACAATTCAACAATGAATAAACAAAAACAAAAAATGCAATTTTTAAAAAATAGGCAGAGGACTTGAATAGACATTTCTCCAAAGACATACAGATGACCAATAGACATATGAAAAGATGCTCAACATCATTAATCATCACAGAAATGCAAATGAAAACCATAGTGAGATACCACCTCACTCCTGTCAGAATAGGTATCATCAATAAATGAACAGACAGTGAAGTGTTGGTGCATATGTAAAGAAAAGGGATCCCTTCTGCACTGTTGTTGGGATTGCAAGTTAGTGCAGCCACTATGGAAAATGGTTTAGAGGTTCATAAAATAATTAAAAATAGAACTAGTTTATGACACAGCAATTTTACTTCTGGGTATTTAAGAAAATCCTAACACTAATTGAAAAAAAAATACACCCCTGTGTTTACTGCGGCACTATTCACAATAGATAAGATATGGAAACAACTGAAATGTCCTTCGATAGAAGGCTTGATAAAGAAATTGTGGTACATTTATATGATGGAGTATTACTGTGCCATAAAAAAGAATGAAATCATACCATTTGCAACAACATGGATGGACCTAAAGGATATTATGTTAAGTGAAACAAGTCAGACTGACAAAAACAAATACTTTATGATCTCATTTATATGTGAAATCTAAAGAACAGAATTAAAGATCAAACAAAACAGAAATAGTCTCATAGATACAAACCGATCTGTTTGTTCTCATAGAGAACAATGAGACAACAATCTCCATTGCTAGATGCGATGGAGTTTAGGGAGTGTGTGAGGAAGTACAAATTGGTAGTCACAAAATAGTCATGAAGATGTAAAATACAGTATGGAAAATATAATCAATGTTGCAAGTCTATGTAGGATGGCAGATGGGTACTGGGCTTATCGGAGGCATCACTCCATAGATTATATAAATGCCTCACCACTGCACTGGACACCTGAAACTAATATAAAATAATATTACATGTCATACACACACACACACACACACAAACGGGATGTAAAGTTCAGCATAGGGAATATAGTCAATGATATTGTAATAGCTATGTAAAATTTCAAATTGGAAGTAGACTTGTGGGGGGTTATCATTTTGTGAGGAGTGTAAATGTCTAATTATTATGTTCTTTTGTACACCTGAAACTAAGAATACAGATGATAATAATGGGATAATAATAATAATAATAATAATAATAAATCTATTTGGTAGGATTATTGTGAAAATTAAATGAATTACAGCATGTGAAGTGCTTCCAACAGGGCTGGTCACATAGTGGCCCTTATATAAGAGTTAGTTATTATTGTTAGTGTTATTATTATTTTAATATCCAATGTCTCTTTTTTTCTGTATTTTCCTTTTATAACTTTTTAAACTTTTTCAATTACAGTTGACATTCCATATTATTTTATATTAGTTTCAGGTGTCCAGCAGAGTGGTTAGACATTTATATAACTTACAAAGTGATGCCTCCATTAGTTTAGTACCCACCTGGCACTATACATAAATATTAACATGTTATTGACTATATTCTGTACCCTGTACTTTACATCCCCCCAACCATTTTGTAACTCCCATTTGTTCTTCTTAATCCCTTCACATTTTTCACCATGACGATGAATTCCCTTCTCATCTAGCAACTATCATCTTTTTATGACTTTAGGAGTCTCTCTGTTTTGTTTGTTCATTTATTTTATTCTTAAGAATCTACACATAAGTGAGATCACATAGTATTTCTCTTTCTCAGTCTGATTTATTTCACTTAGCATAATACATTCTATGTCCATCCATGTTGTCAAAATGGTGAGATTTCGTTCCTTTTTATGGCCAAGTAGTGTTCCATTGTATATATGTACAATCCAATTTTCTATTGGTGGACACTGAGGTTGCTTCTATATTTTAGCTGTTGTAAATAATACTGCAGTGAACATAGGGGTGCATACATCTTTTTGAATTTGTGTTTTGGATTTCATTAGATAAATACTCAGAAGTAGAATTGCTGGGTCATAAGGTAGCTTTAATTTTTTGAGGAAGCTCTAAACCGTTTTCCATAGTAGCTGCAACAGCTTGATATCCCACCAACTGTGCCTGAAGTTTCTCTTTTCTTCACATCCTTGCCAGCACTTGTTTGTTGATTTATTGGTGATGGCCCTTCTGAGAGGTGTGAGGTGATATTTCATTGTGGCATTTCTCTGATGATTAGTGACTTTGAGCATCTTTTCATATGTCTATTGACCATCTGTATGTCTTGGGAGAAGTGTCAATTCAGGTCCTCTGCCATTTTTTTCATTAGATTGTATGGTTTTGTTCTTGTTGTTGTTGAATTATATGAATTGTTTACAAATTTTGGATATTAACACATTATCAGATGTATAAGTGGTGAATATCTTCTCCCATTCTATAGGTTGTCTTTATGTTTTGTTGATAGTTTCCTTTACTGTGCAACAAACTTTTTAATTTGATGTAGACAGATTTTTTTCTTTTCTTTCCCTTGACCAATAACATATATCAGAAAAAATCTATTACTACGATCAATGTAAGAGAGGTTACTGGCTATGTTTTCTTCTAGGAGTCTTATGGTTTGAGATTTTACATTAAAGTTTTTAATCCATTTTGAGTTTATTGTTGTTTATGATGTATGAAAATAGTCCAATTTTATTTTTTGAAATGTATCTGTCCAGTTTTGTCAACATCAGTTATTGAATAGACTGTCTTTACTCCACAATGTATTCTTCCTCCTTTGTCATAGAGTAAATGACCATATAGACATGAGTTTATTTTGGGGCTTTTTATTCTGTTCTATTGATCTATGAGTTTGTTTTTATGCCAGTACCATAACTTGTAGTGTAGTTTGATGTCAGGTAGCGTGATGCCTCCAACTTTGATCTTTCTCAAGATTGCTGTGGCTATTTGGGGTCTTTTGTGGTTCCATATAAATTTTAGGACAATTTTTTTCTAGTCCTGTGACAAACATCATTGGTATTATGATAGGGATTTCATTGATTCTATAGATTACTTTGGTTAGTATGGACATTTTAGTAATGTTAATTCTCCCTATCCATGACAATAGTATATGCTTCCATTTTTTTGTATGTTCTTCAGTGCCTTCTAGTTTTCCAACTACAACTCTTCTATCTCTTTAAATTTATCCCTACATTTTATTAATGCAATTTTAAATAGGATTGTTTTCTTAATTTCCCTTTCTGACAGCTCATTATGGGTATATAAAAATGAAACTGATTTCTGAATGTTAATTTTGTAACCTTCTAGTTTCCTAAATTCATTTATCAGTTCTAATAGTTTTTGGGTGAAGTCTTCAGGGCTCTCTCTATATAGTATCATGTCATCTGCAAATGATGACAATTTTATTTCCTCCTTTCCAGTTTGGATGCCTTTTATATCTTTTCTTTTCTGATTGCTGTGGCTAGGACTTCCAATACTATGTTGAATTAAAGTGGTGAAAGTGGACATCCTTTTCTTGTTCCTGATCTTAAGAAGAATGCTTTTACCTTTTCGCATTTGAGTATAATGTTAGCTCTGGTTTATCCTTTTATGGCCTTTATTATGTTGTGGTATGTTCCCTCAAGTCCCACTCTGCTGAGAGTTTTTATCATAAATGGATGACATATTTTGTCACATGCTTTTTCTGCACTTACAACAGTGTCATATGATTTTTATCTTTTCTTTTGTTTATGTGGTGTATCACATTATTTGATTTGCAGGTATTGAAACAACCTTGCATCTCAGGAATAAATTCCACTTGATCAGGTTCTCTGATCTTTTTAATGTATTGCTGAATTCGGATTGCTAATAATTTCTTGAGGATTTTTGCATTTATGTTCATTGGAGATATTGACCAATAATTTCCCTTTTTTTTTTTTTTGTAGTATCTTTGTATGGTTTCGGTATCAGGGTAATGGTGGCCTCGTGAAATGTCATTGAAAGCTTTCTATCCTTTTGAATATTTTTTGGAATAGTTTGAGAAGAATAGGTGTTAATTCCCCTTTGAATGGTTTGCAAAATTCACCTGTAAACCCATCCTGTATAGGACTTTTGTTTGGGATGTTTTTGCTTACATATTCAATTTCAGTACCAGTAACCAATTGGTTCAGATTTTCTGTTTCTACTTGATTCAGTCTTGGAAGATTATGTGTTTCTAAGAATTTACCAATTTTTTTCAGATTGTCCAATTTGTTGGCACATAATTATCCATACTATTTTTTTTTATAATCTTTTGTGTTTCGTTGGTCAGTTGTCATTTCTGCTCTTTCATTAGTGCATTTATTAATTTGGGTCCTCTTTCTTTCGTTCTTGATGGGTGTCATTAAAGGTTTATCAATTTTGTTTATCTTTTGAAAGAAACACCTGTTGGTTTCATTGACATTTTAATTGTTTCTTTAGACTCTATGTCATTTATTTGCACAATGATGTTTACTAACTCATTCTTTCTAATCATTTTGGACTTTGTTTGCTGTTCTTTTTTTTAATTTATTGGGGTGACAATTGTTAATGAAATTACATAGATTTCAGGTGTATAATTCTGTATTACACCATCTAAAATCCCATTGTGTTTTCACCACCCAGAGTCAGTTTTCCTTCCATCACCATATATTTGATCCCCCTTACCCTCATCTCCTTCCCCCCACCATCCTTACCTCCGGAAACCACTAAACTATTGTCTGTGTCTATGAGCTTTTGTTTCTCATTTGTTTGTCTTGTTCTTTTGTTGTTTTTGGTTTATATACCACATATCAGTGAAATCATAGGGTTCTCTGTTTTTCTGTCTGACTTATTTCACTTAGCATTATACTCTCAAGATCCATCCATGTTGTCACAAATGCTCCTATATCATCTTTTCTTACTGCCGAATAGTATTCCATTGTGTATATATACCACAACTTCTTTATCCATTCATCAATCAAAGGACATTTTGGTTGTTTCCATGTCTTGGCCATCGTAAACAAAGCTGCAATGAACACTGGAGCACACGTGTCTTTATGGATAAATGTTTTCAGATTTTTTGGGTAGATACCCAGGAGAGGGATTGCTGGGTCATATGGTAATCCTATTCATAATTTTTTGAGGAAACTCGACACTGCCTTCCAGAACGGCTGCACAAGTCTGCATTCCCACCAACAGTGTATGAGAGTTCCTTTCTCTCCACAGCCTCTCCAACACTTGTTACTATTTGTATTGTTCATGATAGCCATTATGACTGGGGTGAGGTGATCTTTCACCGTGGTTTTTATTTGCATTTCTCTGATTATTAGTGATGTTGAGCGTTTTTTCATATGTTTATTTGCCATTTGTATGTCCTCCTTGGAGAAATATCCCTTCAGATACTTTACCCATTTTTTAATTGTGTTGTTTGTGGTTTTTTTGTTGTTGTTGTTGAGCTTCAGGAGTTCCTTGTATATTTTGGATATTAACCCCTTATGGGAGGCACTGTTTCCAAAAATCTCCCATTCAGTTGGTTACCTCTTTTTTTTTTGATGGTTTCTTTTGCTGTGCAGAACCTTTTAAGTTTCATAGAGTCCCATTTATTTATTTTAGCTTTTACTTCCATTGCCTTTGGAGTCAAATTCATACAATGCTCTTTGAACCCAAGGTCCATAAGTTTAGTACCTATGTTTTCTTCTATGCAGTTTATTGTGTCAGGTCTTATGCTTAAATCTTTGATCTATTTTGAATTAATTTTTGTACATGGTGACAGACAGTAGTCCAGTTTCAGTCTTTTGCACATCGATATCCAATTCTGCCAGCACCATTTATTGAAGAGGCTGTCTTTCCTCCATTGCATGTTTTTAGCTCCATTGTCAAAAATTATCTGTCCATATTTATGTGGTTTTATTTCTGGGTTCCTAATTCTATTCCATTGGTCTATGAGTCTGTTTTTCTGTCAATACAGAGTGCCATGGTATTCTGTAAACTGCCAATGCTATTTTGATTATTTTAGCCCTGTAGTACAAGCTAAAGTCAGGGAGTGTGATACCTACAGTATTATTTTTTCTTAAGATTGCTTTGGTTATTCGGGGTCTTTTATGGTTCCAAACAAATCTGATGATTTTTGTTCTATTTCTTTAAAAATGACATCGGGATTTTGATGGGGATTGCATTAAATCTGTATACTGCTTTGGGTAATATGCCATTTTAATCATTCTTCCAATCCATGAGCACGGAATGTCTTTCCATTTCTTTGTGTCTTCTTCAATTTCTTTCAAAAATGTCGTATAGGTTTCAGCATATAGGTCCTTCACATCCTTAGTTAAGTTTATTCCTAGGTATTTTATTCTTTATGCTGCAATTGCAAAGGAAATTTTTTTTTATTTCTTTTTCTGAGATTTCATTGTTAGTATATAGGAATGCAATGGACTTTTGTACATTGACTTTGTAGCGAGCAAATTTACTGTATTCGTTGATTGTTTCTAACAGCTTTCTGGTGGAGTCTTTAGGGTTTTCTATATATAGCATCATGTCGTCTGCAAAGAGTGACACTTCAACTTATTCATTCCCAATTTGGATGCCTTTTATTTATTCTCTTTCCTGATTGATCTGGCAAGGACTTCCAATACTATGTTGAAAAGCAGAGGTAATACGGGACAGCCCTGCCGTGTTCCTGAACGTAGAGCAAAGGGCTTCAGTTTTTCACCATTAATTATGAGATTAGCTGAGGGTTTGTCATATATGGCCTTTATCATCTTAAGGTATTTTCCTTTTATACATATTTTATTAAGTGTTTTAATCATAAATGGATGTTGTATCTTGTCAAATGCTGTTTCTGCATCAATTGATATAATCATATAATTTTTATCGTTTATTTTGTTTATGTGATGTATCACATTTATGGATTTGCGGATGACGAATCATCCTTGTGCCCTGGGGTTGAACCCCACTGGGTCATGATGAATAATCTTTTTAATGCATGGTTGCATTTGATTTGCTAGAATTTTGTTTAGGATTTTTGCATCTGTATTCATCAGAGATATTGGTCTGTAGTTTTCTTTTTGTTTGTTGTTCTTACCAGGTTTTTGTATCAGGGTAATGTTGGCCTCATAAAATGAATTAGGGAGTACTGTCTCTTCAATTTTTTGGAAGAGTTTGAGCAGCATTGGTATTAGAGCCTCTTTGAAGGTTTGGTAGAATTCACTAGTGAAACCATCTGTTCCCAGACTTTTGCTTTTGGGAAGGTATTGGAATTACTGATTCAATTTTTTTTTTTTTTTCTGATTCAATTTTGTTACTGGTGATCGGTCTGTTTACATTTGTAGTTCTTCGTGGTTCAGCCTTGGAAGGCTATGTGTTTCTGAGAACTTGTCCATTTCTTCTAGGTTATTGAATTTGGTTGCCTATCGTACTTCATAGTATTCTTGCGTGAGCCTTTGTATTTCTGTAGTGTCTGTGAGAACTTCCCCTTTTTCATTTCTAATTTTGTTAATTAGTGTCTTCTCTCTTTTTATCTTAGTGAGTCTAGACAAGGGTTCCTCGATTTTGTTAATCTTTTCAAAGAACCAGCTCTTTTATACATTAAATTTTTCTATTGTCTTTTTGTTCCGTATTTCATCTAGTTCTGCTCTGATTTTTGTTATTTCCTTTCTTCTGCTGACCTCGGGTTTCACTTCTAATTTTCTAGTTATTTAAAGTGTAACATGAGGTTACTTATTTGGGATTTTTCTTGTTTCTTGAGATAGGTCTGTAATGATATAAATTTCCCTCTTAAAACTGCTTTCGCGGCATCCCAAAATTTTGGTAGGATGTATTTTCATTGTCATTTGGTTCTATGTATCTTTTGATCTCTCCTCTTTTTTTTCTTTGACCCAGTCGTTCTTTAAAAGTATGTTGTTTAATCTCCATGTATTTGTGTTTTTTCCTGCTTTCTTTTTGCAGTTGATATCCAATTTCAAAGTCTTGTGATCAGAGAATATGCTTGGTATGATTTCAATCTTCTTAATTTTGCTGAGGCTGCTTTTATGTTCCATATATGGTCTATCCTTGAGAATGTTCCATGTACACTAGAAAAGAATGTATAGTCTGATGTTTTAGGATGAAGTGCTCTATATATGTCAATTATATCCATTTCATCTAATGTGTCATTTAGGCCTGGTATTTCATTATTTATTTTCTATTTGGATAATCTATCCATAGCTGTCAATGATGTATTTAAGTCACCTAGTATAATTGTGTTTTGGTCAATTTTTCCCTTTAGTTCTGTTAGTAGTTGCTTGGTATTATTTGGTGCTCCCTGATTGGGGGAATAAATATTGATGACTGTTATGTCTTCTTGTTGTATAGTCCCCTTTACCAATATGAAATGTCCATTTTTGTCTCTTGTTATCTTTTTCACCCTGAAGTCTGTTTCATGTCATACCATTATGGCTACACCTGATTTTTTCTGGGTACCATTTGCTTGGAGTGTCAATATCCACCCTTTCACTTTGAGTCTATGCTTGTCCTTGTAGGTGAGATGTGTCTCTTGGAGACAGCATATGGTTGGGTTTAGTTTTTTGATCCAATCTGCTAGTCTGTGCCTTTTTACTGGTGATTTCAGTCCATTTACAGTTAGGGTGATTATTGATATGTGAGGATTTCCTGTCATTCTATCTTTAGTTTTCTGGTAAGGCTGTGTCTCCATTGTTTCTTTGCCTTTTTGTTGTTGTCTATGATTTCTGTGTTGGTATTCTACGGTGTTTCCCTCTGTTTCTTCTTTTATTACAGTATATATTTCAGTTCTGGATTTTTTTTGAGTGGTTACCCTTAAGTTTATGTAAAAGAAAGTTTTAAATTTAGAGTATTCTATTTTCTTCAGCACACTTCCATTCCCATATTCCGTTTCAAGCCTTTACTCTCCCCCTTTTTATGTTTCGGTTGCCACAAACTGCCCCTGTTGATGGTGTTCAAATAGCCTTCTTTAGTATTTCTTGTAGTGCAGGTTGTTTATTAGAAAATTCACTCCGCTTCTGTATGTCTGGAAAGGTCTTTATTCCTCCTTCATATTTAAAGGATATCTTTTCTGGATATATTATTCTTGGCTCATGATTTCTGTCTTTCAATAGTTTGAATTTTGGTTCCACTCAGTCCTAGCTTGTAGAGTTTCTGCTGAAAAGTCTGACGATAATCTAATGGGTGTTCCTTTGTACGTCTTCTGTTTTTTTTTTCTTTTTTTTTGTTTTTGTACCGTCTTCTTTTCCCTGGCTGCCTTGAGGATTCTTTCTTAATTCATATTTTCAGACAGCTTAATATAATGTGCTTTGGACAAGGGCTTTTGGGATTCAGGTAAATAGGTGTCCTATTTGCTTCTTGGATTCGAGTATACAGTTTTGTCTACAAGTTCAGGATGTTCTCATTAACAATTTGTTTGAATATATTCTCTGTTCCCTTCTCTCTTTTTCTCCTTCTGATATGCCCATTATTCTTATATTACTCTTTCTGATGGAGTCAGAATGTTCTTATAGAGTTCTTTCATTTCTTTTAAGTCTCAAGTCTCTTTTTTCTTCCATCTGTGTAATTTCCAGGTTTTTATCTTCAATGTCACTGATTCTTTTCTCCATCTGGTCAACTTTACTACCTAAGCTGGTTATTTCATTCTTAATTTCTTCTATTGAGTTCTTAATCTCCAGAAATTCTGTTTGGTTCTTTTTCAAAATTTTAATCTCTTTCGTAAAATGCTCATGTTGTTCTTTGATTGCGTTTCTGAGTTCATTAAATTGCCTTTCTGTTTTTTCTTGCATCTCATTGAGGTTTTTCAGAACTGCAATCTTGAATTCTCTGTCATTTAAGTCACATATTTTCATATATTTAAGTTCCTTTTCTGGAGACTTTTCACTTTGTTTGCCAGCTGTCTTGTTGCTTTGGTTATGCATGGCAATTACTGATTTATTATTTGTTTTTCTAGACATCTACAGGAGTGGCTTCTGCAACATGTTGATAGGAAGAAGTCTTACTTTTTTTTTCCAATACTTGTTGGTAGAATGTTTTATTTTCTCTCAGACTGCAGATTTTTTTTCCTCTCTCACACAATAGTGCTATGTTTTCTCTGCACTTTTCCAGCTTCTCACACAATGGGGGAATTCCCTGGGAGATGGGCTTCTCCTCTGTTAACAGTTTGCTTTGGTCACAGGGCGCCATGTCCCTGTGGGGATGCGGAGAGCTTTTGAAGTTCCAAAGCTCTTTCTGCACCAGATTCAGAGCCCATATGTTTCAGCAGTTCTGTTTACTCCTGCAGGGACAGGGACAGGGTGAGTTGTTAGAGGTGGCCCAGAGCAATGGCAGCGACCACCACCACATCAGTTCCTGCTTCCACAGCTCGCTCCTCTTTGTTGGAACTAGTTGGGCTGCAAATCTGTGTCTGTTGTCTGCAGTTCTCAGAACAGCAAATATTCAGTTCTTTTGATCTGACACTCCTACTGTTCCACTTCTAGCGCCAGGCAGGTCGGAGTGGGGCGAGCTCGGGGAGGTTCGGGAGGGTGCGGCTAGTCTCAGTGCCTAAGGCTTCAGTTCTCTGCTTGGCAGTGGGGGCTTAAACCACCATTTTCAGCCTTCTTCCCTCAGTCTTTTCTCCGAGGTCTCTGCCGTGACCGTTAGGTTCAACCGTGTTACATGCTGCCCCCTCAGCCCTGTGGACCATAATCAGAGCGCTAGCAGTCCAAGTTCTTTCCTCTCCCGCAGCTGCGGTAGTACTGGGATGCAGCAAGCTCGGAGTACTGAGCTATGTCTGCATCCTGTACCCGTGTGACTCTGTGTCAGCATTTCTCCCTTCGCTCCTCCCCTGCTCGCATCATTCTCCCACCTTTAGGTGAATTCAGTAGTGGACCTTTGAGTCTTGCCTGTCTGCTGTTCAAGGAGTCCTTTGTGGAGTTATTGTTGTTCGATTACTTGTTAATTCTAGGGGAGTTTTACAAAGGCTCACCTCACGTCGCTATTTTGATGACATCTAACTGTTACTATCTTAGCAATGATTTTCACCTAAGCTATTCTCAGTGCTACAAAAGTTGAGCTCACCTTCAGACATTTCTTTGACTGTAGTGAGATTAGCCCCATGTGGCCTGCTTGGGAGGAATCAATGGAAATATAGCGGAATTAGAATGGTCATAGATATTACTGTGTGATATGTTGAAAGGAACACCAGATTGAGACTCCAAACCCTTGATAAAGTAATCTCAGCCTTGGACAAACTCCTTGGCATCTCTATGTCTCAGTTTACAAAATGAGGAATCTGCCTCCTAAGAGTGCAATGAGGATCAAATGAGATCCAGATGTGAAGATGTATGGAAAAGTTGAAAGTGTTGTGACAATAATTTTTGTTTAACCAGAACCACAATTAAGGAGATTGTCCTCTTCGCATGTCCTTGATTTAAAAAAAGACAATAGACAATTAACCTGTGAAATTGGAGATTTCACCAAAGCTGTGTCTTGAACTATTTCTATATTATACCATGTTTCCCCAAAAATAAGACCTGCCCTGAAAATAAACCCCTGTTAAGATAGTCAACTAGAAGGATGCATTTAGTATATTATGATGATGTTCCAGAAGAAGATGACGTGACTTTATTTGAATAAATGTAGATTGTTGTACATGAAAAAATAAGACATCCCCTGAAAAGATGCCCTAATGCATCTTTTGGAACAAAAATTGATATAGGACCCGGTCTTATCTTTGGGGAAATATGATATAAGACCCAGTCTCATTTTCAGGGAAACAGGGTAGATGGATCTATCTTCATTTCTCCCTCTGGACACAGGGAGCAGATGTACAAAATGATAATCCCAAAGCTCTGCAAGAGGCTCAAATTCCAAACAAAGATTCAATGGTATTTCTAAGACAGGGACATGAAACCAGACATTTCAGAAAATTTGCCAGAAATATACCAAAGTAAATGGGCTTGTTCAACATTCTTTAATTTCAGCTAAACAGATTGTCAGAAGATTCTGTTCATGTGATTAGTCCATTCCCTGAGAATTTTGATTAACTAATCCTCAGTTGTCTTACCTTTAATAATAAAAAAGTGAGTGTATTTAATTTGGCTTTCTGCTGTAGAACTGGTTAGATAGCCAAACCTAAAAGTACTACAAACAAAGATTAAATGTTTTCTGTATAGTTTAGGGGCAACAGTTGAACAAGACATAAGGTAAGAATATAGTGAAAGAAGAAACATCTTTTTAATATGTTTTGGTTTTGGTGTCTAAAACTTTTGAATATGTTTTCAAGAAGGGCTCAGGAATGTGGCTATGACTGGTGATCGAGGCAGTGATGATTGCTCTGAGAACCCTTTTGGAGCTACGACATTTGTTTGTGAAGTGAGAGATAATGATCTCCATTTGATTCTTTTTTAAAAAAATTATTGGGGTGACAGTGGTCAACAAAATTACATAGGTTTCAAGTGTATAATTCTATAATACATCATCTATATATCACATTGTGTGCCCACTACCCAGAGTCAGTTCTCCTTCTGTCACCATCTGACCCCCTTAACCCTCTTCTACCATCCCACACCCCCTTACCCTCTGGTAACCAAAAAGGAATAAGACAAACAAATAAGAATCATTTGATTCTTTTTCTCTGGTTTCAAGATGGAGTTACAAACACCAACAATCCTACAGATTTTGTTTTATGCAGTTGGGAATGAGGTGCCTTAATTCCACAAATATTCTAGAAAAATAGAGTGCTTCCCTATTCACCCTTTAGAGATTTCTGATTTTCAAGAGTGAATAAAAAGCAAAATATAATTAATAATGTTCCATCAAGTTGAGCATAATTTTATATTTCTTTGGTAATTGAAGGAGGTACTTCAAGACCTTGAAGGGTTCCTAAGCCAAGAAGTCAGGTCTCCATGTGTTGTTGATATGCAGAAGTGCTGGCTAACAGAGATGCCTTTGGAGGATTAAAATGCTAGGAAATTAGCTTTGGATGTGCTATATTACTGGTGTCCAACATGTTGCTCTCTGAATTCTTTAGAACATTCTCTTCCTATATCTCTCTCCCTCTGCCAACTTCTCTCAGCCCTCTTCACCTTGTATACCTCTGTACTTCCATCTGCCTGCTGTTTTGAAACTTCCATTTCCTTGAAATAAAGCAATTTTGTGTGATTGGAGGAATCTGAACCAATATGTACACGTGAACTCTAAATCCATTGGCACTGTTTAATGATTCATTTTTAATGACAATAAAAATGCATGGGGTTATAGACCTGGGATAGAGTTTCTGGGTGCATCTGTCACTTGGTAGGGAGGGACTCTACCAAGAAGCTAGCACTGACCATGAACTCTCATCAAAGATGCTGCTTTACTTGGAAATATGGCCTATCCATGATTTAGCTGCAACTAATTGCATCATTAGGCTGCAACACTGTTTGTGAAGCCTGCAGCCTGCAGTGGGGATATAGGTGAGTATTTCGTCCAAACTGACTTCTGACCCCTTTTACTATGGGTCAAGGCTTGAAGTTCAAAGGTTAAAGAGACCTCAGAGACCTTGTAGTTTTATGATTTTCAACCCTGGTTACTCCCTAGAATCACAATGGAAAATTTTAAAGTCCAGGTCCCACCGCAGAGCATTATCTTACTTTCTTAATTACATAGTACCTCAGTTTTAGAATGTCTCCGTTGACAAACATTTCGGTTTATTAACGCCGTAAACCCAGAAGTAAATGCTTCGTTTTTCGAACACACCTCAGAAGTCAAACCTGTCACGCAGCTTCCCCTGAGTGGAAGATCCTGAGGCCTAGCTGTAGACTGTTTTCAAACGTTTCGGAACTCTAATGCTTTTCTGGAATGGAGTATGTTAAAAAACCGAGGTACCACTGAAATTTTATTGTCACACAAATCTGGAAAGTAAGTATTATTGGCTATATTTTACAGAGAGGCAAAGAGAAACACAATAATGTTAAGTGGTATACTCAATATTACACAGCTCATGAGTAGCAAAGCTGTGATTTTGAACACGGGTCCTTGACTCCATTTTGAATGTGAGATCTTTCTCTTTTCTGTAAGCATTGGAACCCTTCCTGTCACTACTGGGGAGCATGCAGTCAACAGGGTGACATGATCTTCAGACTTCTCTGATTATGTACTCAGACTTCCTGAAAGAGACAAGTTTGAATCAGGTCTCAACATACACTGGGTCTATCTATTCTTAGGAAGGAAATCCATCATGTCCTACCTGATGAGACCTCACTTCCTTGCTGTGGCCCTTCACCCTCCAGTTCCTGCTGCTTTGTCAAGCCTCATTTCTTAATCCTTATTTCTGCCTCTTTGCTAGCATGTTAGAGGAATGAGATGGTAAAATACTTGAAATACCAGGCAGAGGAGTTCAAAGTTTAGTATCTACAACAGCACTGTCCAACAGAACTTTCTGCAATGATGTAAATATTCTCTATTTTTGCTGTTAATATGGTAACTACTATTTGCATGTGGCTTTTAGCATTTGAAATGTGGCTAGTGGGACTGAGGAGCTGCATTTTAAATGTTCATTTAATTTTCATTTAAAGTTATATTTACATAGCCACATGTGTCTATCTAGTAGCTTCCATATCAGACAACACATATCTAGAGGCAGTAGGGAAGGACACAATAATGACATACTTAAGGAAAAGTACTCCAGCAGCAGTAGATTGCAAAGGGGATCGCGTAAAGACTGAGAGCATGGACACTAATATTAGACTGCCTGGATTAAAATTCCACTCATGTCACTTACTAGCTGTGTAACCTTGGGAATGTGATCACTTAAGCTGTCTGAGCCTCAGGAACCTCACATGCAAAATGAGGACAATAATAGTGCCTACATGATAGAATTATTGTGAAAATGAAATGAGATAAAATTCATGCCTTGTTTTAGCACCATGCATGGCACACAGTAGGTGCAGCTCAGTAGAATTTTAGAATTTTAATCTCAAGGCTTAGTGAGGGAAGAAAGGGGGAGAGGTCCTCTGTTGCTTGCTGTTATATAAAATCCAGCTGCATCTCTGTCAATTAAAAAAATGTAATATTTAGAAAATTATCACCTAGATATAGGATTTTATGAAGAAGATGAAAAAGCAATCCCAAGGTAGAGGGATAGGTGGTGGGAGAGGAAATAGAATGACTATTTTCCAAATAAACTTCAAAAGCATGGAACCAGCTGGTTCTGGGAACAAAAGAAAATGCACTAGAACAGCAAGAATGTAGAAAACAAGGCATTGCCTAGACCAATGTCATGAAGCTTTTCTTTTATGTTTCCTTCTAGGAATTTTATAGTTTGGGATCTTACTCATATGTTTACATCTTTAATGTGTTTTCAGTTGATTTTCATGTATGGTATAAGATAAAAGTCCAATTTCATTCTTTTTCCTGCAGATATTCAGTTTTTCCAACATCTTATTGAAGAAACTATCCTTTCCCCATTGTATGTTTTTGGCACTCTTGCCAAAGGGCAGTTGACTGTATTTGCATAGGTTTATTTATGGGCTCTTTAATTCTGTTACATAGGACTGTATGTCTCTTTTTATGCCAATACCATACTGGTTTTAATTATTCTAGCTTTGTAATATATTTTGAACTGAGGAAGTGTGATGCCTCCAGCTTTGTTTTTCTACCTCAAGATTGCTTTGGCTATTTGCAGTCATTTGTAGTTCAGTAAATTTGGGGATGTTTTCTATTTCTGTAAAAAAAAAATTGGGATTGAGAGGGATAGCACTGAATCTGTAAATCCTAGGCAAAGATTTCCTGAATGTGACATCAAAAGCACAGCAACAAAAGAAAAAAATAGACAAGCGGGACTACATCAAATTAAAAAAAAGCTTTTCTACTGCAAAGGAAACAATTGACAGAGTGAAAAAGGCAACCTACAGTATGAGAGAAAATATTTGAAAATCATATATCTGATAAGAGGTTAATATACAAAATATATACGGAACTCCTACACCTCAATAGCAAAAAAAAGAATACACATATAATACATACATACATATACATATACATATACATGTATATATATATATATACATATACATGTGTGTATATATATATATATATATATATATATATATATATATAGTACATGATAGAATTATTGTGAAAATGAAATGAGATAAAATTCATGCCTTGTTTTAGTACCATGCATGGCACACAGTAGGTGCACCTCAGTAGAATTTTAGAATTTTAATCTCAAGGCTTATATATTTATATGGCCAAAGGACTTCAATAGCTATTTCTTCAAAGAAGACATACAGATGCCAAGGACGTCATAAAAATGGTGGCATGAGTTGAGCCTCTTATATCTCCCCTGGAATTTACAACAAATTGAACAATTATAATTCCACAAAGGACTCCCTGTGCAGCAGACAGGCCAAACTAAGAGGCACACTACTGTAATCATCTAAAGGTTGGGGAAATTGCGTGTCCAGGGAAGGAAGGAAGGGAGAAGTGAGACAGGGTCATATGGGTGAGGATGCAGACCTAGTTCAGTGCTCCGAATTTGCTGCATTCCATAACTACCACTGCTGTGGGTAAGGGAAGAACTCGGACTGCTAGGGCTCTGCTTATGGCCCACAGGACTGAGGGGACAGCATATATTCCAGCTGAACGCAACGATCACGATGGAGAACTCAGATCAAAGACTGAGGGAAGAAGGCTGAAAACGGTGGTTTAAGCACTCACTGCTGAGCAGAGAACGGAAGCCTTAGGCAATGAGCCTAGCTACCCTCACCACCCTCCCAGAGCTCACCCCACCTCCACCTGTCCAGTGCTAGAAGCAGAACAGTAGCAGTATCATTTCAAAAGAACAGAATATTTGCAGTTCTTAGAACTGTGGACTGCAGACATGAACTCGCAGTCCAACTAGTTCCAGGAAAAGGGAGGGAACCATGGAAGCAGCACTGGCTGTGATGGTGGTCGATGCCATTGCTCTGCGCCATCTCTCACAACCCAACCCGCCCTGGTCCCCAACTTTCTGGGCAGATCCTTGCAGGAATAAACAGAGCTGCTTAAATACACGGGTTCTGTATCTGATGCAGGAAGAGCTTTGGAACTTCAGAAGCTCTCCACATTTCCTCACAGAGGCAGTGCACTATAATCCAGGAAAACTGTTCATGGAGAAGAAGCCTGTCTTCCAGGGAATACCCCCATTGTGTGAGAGGCCAGAATAGTGGAGAGAAAATATAACATAGAGTGTGAGAGAAAATAAAAGACTGCAATTGGACAGAAAATAAAACATTCTATCAACACCTAGTGGAAAATAATACAAAGACTTTGTTTGTTCTATCAACCTGTTGCAGAACCCACTCCTGTAGATATCTAGGAAGAAAAATAATAAATCATTAATTGTGATGATTAACCAAGGGAACAAGAGAACTCAGGAAGAAAATGAAAAGCCTCCAGAAAATGAACTTAAAGACGGTGAAGTATGTGACTTAAATGACAGAGCATTCAAGACTGCAGTCCTGAAAAAACTCAATGAAATACAATAAAACACAGACAGTTTAATGAAGTAAGAAACACAATCAAAGAACTAAATGAATATTTTACAAAAAGATTGAAATTTTAAAAAAGAACCCAATAGAATTTCTGCAGATTAAGAACACAATAGAAGAAATTAAGAATGAAATAGCCAGCTTAGGTAGTAGAGTTGACCAGATGGAGGAAAGAATCAGTGACACCAAAGGTAGAAACCTGGAAATGACACAGATGGAAGAAGAAAGAGGCTTGAGACTTACAAGAAATGAAAGAACTCTACAAGAACTTTCTGCTCCATCAGAAAGAGCAATATAACAATAATGGGTGTACCAGAAGAAAAAGAAAGGGAGATGGGTACAGAGAGTATGTTCAAACAAATAGTCGATGAGAACATCCCAAACTTGTGGAAAGAGCTAAATCCTCGAATCCAAGAAGAAAATAGAACACCTAATTACCTCAACCTCAACAGGCTGTCTCCAAGGCACATTACATTGAAGCTGTCACAAATTAACAACAAAGAAAGAATCCACAAGACAGCCAAGGAAAATAAGATGGTAACCCACAAAGGAAAGCACATTAGATTATCATCAGATTTTTCAGCAGAGACTCTACAAGCTAGGAGGGAGTGGAACCAAATATTCAAACTTTTTTTTTTAGTTTTATTTATTTATTTATTTATTTATTTATTTATTTATTAGTTTCAGGTGTACAAGACAAGATAATACTTAGACGTTCATCATTTATATCCCTCACACTGTGAACCCCCTCCCCCCATCCACTATCCCTCCGACCTCACACTGAACCATCACATTATATATATAAAATTATAGTTGGCATTCATTAATGTTTAGCTTCTGGTGTACAATGCCATGATCAGGTATCCACAGTATCCCTGAGGTGGTCTCCCAAATAGGACGCATGTCCATCGGATACCCAACAAAATCTTTACAACATTATTGAATACCTTCCCCAAATTAATTTTCAAAAAAACCCTGAGGCCATCTTGTGGTTACCAGCTGCTTCCAAATCCCTTCACCTTTGCCCTTCTCCCCAACCCCCCCACACCCATCTAACAACTCTCGGTTTTTTCTTTTTGTCCCCAAAACTGTTTCTGATTAGTTCATTCACATAGTCTTTTCTTTAGATTCCATATATAAGTGAGGTCAAATATTCAAACTTTTGAAAGAGAGAAATTATGAGCCAAGAATAATATATACAACAAAGATATCCTTTAGATATGAAGCAAGAATAAAGACATTTCCACACATATAGAAGCTGAGGGAATTTTCTGATCTGCACTACAAGAAATATTGAAGGAGGCTATTCGACCAGCATAAATAGGGATAATTTGTGACTATCAAAGTATAAAAGGGGGAGAGTAAAGGACTGAACCTCAATATGGGAATGGAGATACTAAGCATATGAAACATTTTTTTTTAATGTTTCACTATTTTTTTATTAGTTTCAGGTGTACAAGACAAGGTAATACTTAGACGTTCATCATTTATATCCCTCACACTGTGAACCCCCCTCCCCTCATCCATTATCCCTCCTACCTCACACTGAGCCATCACATTATATATATAAAATTATAGTTGGCATTCATTAATGTGAAATATTTTTTTACATAAACTTAATGGAAATTAATCATAAAAATCCAGAACTAAAATATATAATGTAATAAAAGAGGAAACAGTGGGAAAAATCAGAGAATACCAGCAGACAGAAATAATGGAAAACAACAAAAAGAAAAGAAACAATGGAGACAAAGTCTTACCAGAAAACAAAAGCTAGAATACCAGGAAATCCTCATGTATCAATAATCACCCTAAATGTAAATGGACTGAACTCACCAGTAAAAAGGCACAGAGTAGCAGACTGGATCAAAAACCTAAACCTAACCTTATGCTGCCAACAAGAGATACATCTCAGGTACAAGGAAAAATATAGACTCAAAGTGAAACGATGGAAATTAACACTCCAAGGAAATGGTATCCAGAAAAAAGCAGGTATAACCATACTGATATCAGATGAAACAGAATTCAGTATACAAAAAATAACAAGAGACAAAGACGGACATTTCATAATGATAAAGGAGACTATACAACAAGAAGACATTACAGTCATCAACATGTTTGCCCCCAAACAAGGAGCACCGAAATATACCAAGCAACTACTAACATAAAGGGAGAAATTGACCAAAACACAATTATACTAAATACATAAATGTCAGCTATGGATAGATCATCCAAACAGAAAATAAATAACGAAATACCAGCCCTAAATGACACATTACATCAAATTGATATAATTGACCTTTATAGAGCACTTCATGCTGAAACATCAGACTATACATTTTTTCTAGTGTACATAGAACATTCTGAAGGATAGACCATATACTGACACATAAAACTATCTTCAGCAATTTTAAGAAGAATGAAATCATACCAAGCATATTCTCTGATCACAAGGCTTTGAAATTGGATATCAACTGCAAAAAAGAAAGCAGAAAAACACACAAATATGTGGAGATTAAATAACATACTTTTAAAGAACAACCAGCTCAAAGAAGAAATGAAACAGAGATCAAGAGTTACATAGAAACAAATGAGAATGAAAATACATCCTATCAAAATTTTGGGGATTCAGCAAAAGCAGTTTTAAGAGGGAAATTTATATCATTACAGGCCTATCTCAAGAAATAAGAAAAATCCCAGATGAACAACCTCACGTTACACCTTAAAGAACTAGAAAAAGTAGAACAAATGAAACCCAAGGTCAGCAGAAGAAAGGAAGTAATAAAAATCTGAGCACAACTAAATGAAACAGAGAACAAAAAGACGATAGAAAAAGTTAAAGTGTCAAAGAGCTGGTTTTTTGAAAAGATTAATAACATTCACAAATCCTTGGCTAGAATCACTGAGATAAAAAAAAAGACACTAATAAAGAAAATCAGAAATGAAACAGGGGAAGTTATCACCGATGCCACAGAAATATATAGATAGGATCATCCAAGAATACTATGAAGGACTATATGCCACCAAAATGAATAACCTAGAAGAAATGGAAAAGTTCTTAGAAACATATAGCTTTCCTAGACTGAATCAGAAAAAAATTGGAAATTTAAATACACCAATCACCAGTAAGGGAATTGAATCATTTATGCAAAACCCTCCCAAAAGCAAAAGTCCAGGACCAGAAGGCTTCACTAGTGAAATCTCCCAAACTTTCAAAGAGGATCTAATACCTTTCCTAGTGAAACTCTTTCAAAAAATTGAAGAAGAGACAGTACTTCCCAACTCATTTTATGAGGCCAACATTACCCTGATACCCAAACCTGCTAAGGACAACAAAGAAAAAGAGAACTACAGACCAATATCTGTGATGAATACAGATGTACAAATCCTAAACAGAATTCTAGCAAATCGAATGCAACAATGCATTAAAAAGATTATTTATCATGACGAAGTGCCGTTCATCCCAGGGGCACAAGGATGGTTCAACATATGCAAATCCATCAATGTGACACATCACATAAACAAAATAAATGACAAAAAAAAAACATATGATTATGTCAATTGATGCAGAAAAAGCATTTGACAAAATACTACATCCATTTATGATTAAAAACTTAACAAAATAGGTATAGAAGGAAAATACCTTAACATAATAAATGCCATATATGTCACACCCACAGCTAATATCATAATTAACTGTTAAAAACTGAAGTCCTTTGCTCTACATTCAGGAACAAGACAGGGCTGTGCTGTATCACCTCTGCTTTTCAACATAGTGTTAGAAGTCCTCACTAGAGCAATAAGCAAGAGAAAGAAATAAAAGGCATCCTGATTGGGAATGAAGAAGTTAAATTGTCACTCTTTGCAAATGAAATGATGCTATAAATGGAAAACCCGAAAGACTCAGCCAAGAAACTATTAGAAACAATAAACGAATACAGTAAATTTGCCAGCTGCAAAATTAACGTACAAAAGTTCATTGCATTCCTATATACTAATAATAAAATCTCAGGGAAAGAAATAAAAAAGAAAAACACAATTCTTTTGCAATTGCAAGAAAAAAAATAAAATATGTAGGAATGAACTTAACCAAGAATGTGAAAGACTTATATACTGAAAGTATAAGACATTTTTAAAAGAAATTGAAGAAGACACAAAGAAATGGAAAGACGTTCCATGTTCATGGATTGGGAGAATCACCATAGTTAAAATGGCCATATTATCCATGGCAATAAATAGATTTAATGAAATACCAATCAAAATCCCAATGGCAATTTTTAAAGAAATAGAAAAAGAAATAATGAACAAAAACAACAAAAGAAAAAGACAAACAAATGAGAAACAAAAACTCATAGACACAGACAATAGTTTAGTGGTTACCAGAGGGTAAGGCAGGAGGGGGGGTGGTTGATGAGTGTATAGGGGATCAAATATATGGTGATGGATGGAAAACTGACTCTGGGTGATGAACACACAATGTGATTTATATATGATGCAATACAGAATTGCACACTTTAAATCTATATAACTTTACTAACAATTGTGTCTTATGGGAGACCCTGCTCGCTGTACCATTTGTCATGCGAGGCGGCCTGTGGGGTCTCAGCACCCGCTCCCCACATAAGAATGCAGGATGTGGCTAGGCCAAAAAGGAACATCCATGGAGCTATAGGTAGGGGAATCATACCACTATAATCTCACTGGTGGCACTAGTCTCATTGGAGCCTGGAGTTACACGACCTGCAACCTGCTGTCAGCTTCTCTGCCTCCCAACAAACCAACCTATTAACCAGCGCAGACACGGCAGTTATGTCAGTGGCTAACTGGCTAACTGATTACACCTGACAGTCAACTAGCCACAGTTGATGGCCATCGACTACTCGAGTCAGCATCTTTCCACTTGAGGCCAAGATCCTGGAGACTGCTCTCTGGGACTCTGTCCCCACACTGCACCCCTGCAGGGTCTCGCCTCACAATCTACGTGACAAGCGTCTTCCGTGAGGGGCCCTATCCGAGGATCCTGGAGGTGAATGCAATATCCTGGACACAGCCAGGCTCTCTGGGCACAGCCTGGGTTTCTCAGGGCACCACCAGTTCTTCTGGACACAGCCAGATTTCCTTGATTTCTAGGGTACCACCAGTTTCCTCCTGCCCTCCTGGCAGGCAGTACTATCACACTGTAACCACTCGCTGGAGCTGTGGCAACACTGGAGGAGAATGGTGAGCATGCCGGCATGTTACTGCTTTTACAACCCGGATCCGGAGACAGGACTCTCCCACCGACGTTTATAAGCTGAGGCCATGTAGCACATCCATCACTAGAGTATACTCTGGAACGGGGGAGACATAAACCTTGTAGGTACGAGGGGGAAGCCTTCCTATACCCAGTGGCAAGGAAATGGCTTTCACAGTCACAGTCTTTCCCCCGTGGCCATCAATGCAGATTGGTGGTCCGGGGAACAGTTCTGGGTTCCCATAAACAAGACTGCAGTCTGCGCTAGTGTCAACTAGGGCCAAAACCCTCTGCACATTAGAAGGGGACCAATGTATGGACAGTTCCACGTGGGGCCTCTGGTCTCCACTTGTCCTCTCTGTTCAGTACCTTGGCCCAACCCCTAATCAAGATGGAAGGAGTCAGCCTCAAGCAGCCGCATGAAGTCCTGGAGGGACACGGGTCATGCTTTCCCAGACTTCTCCTTTAGGCTTCACTGGAATTGCTGGTCCGGACGCAACTGTTTCCAAAATTCCAACAAGAGTGCATTGGGTTGTCGGTCTATTTTCTTCCGATGGACCCCTGCTGCCACGAGATCACGGCAGGCCCTCAACCTCGCCCCCTTACTTTTTATTTGGGCTGCCAGGTTTCAACTGCTCAGACCTCCTGTCTTAACTTCCTCTGCCTCTGGCTTTCAACATCCCCTAGGGTGGCCATGGCAGTTGTAATTTCATGGATCCATCGCCCCCTGTAGGGCATAAGAATGGCAACCATGGATCCAAAAGCACTCGCAGGTGTAGTATCCAAAACCAGATTTCTCATGCTGGCTGTAAAAAAGCTTGTCATCCAGCCCTCGCATATTAGGGTTGAAAATAGCATGTCTCATACCCATTTCACGGATAATTTGAGTAAGTTCTGTATATGACTGCCATTGACTCACATCATCTGGCAGGTCGTCAGCCTGTCCCCATACTGTGGGGGTACTGCCTCCCCAAATCCGACAACTCAGTGGGAGTGTAAGAGGTATAGGTTGTCAACTCAGTCACAGCTGGGTTGCCTGCAGCAACGCCCCCGGGGCCCAAAGGTTTCTCACATTTTACCTTTTGCTTCAAGATTGGCCGGGCTTGGGGGTTGGGAACTACATTGTCTCCACTGGCTTCCTCTTCCTCTGCCCCAGAGTCTCCACTGTGGGGCCCCTCTTATAACAGGCGGATCCGAGCTTCCAGCGCCTCCACCCGGGACACCTGTCCAGCACCTGGACTATTTCATGAAACACATTTTCCGTGTTGAGACTCAAGGCCGTGAAGAACATCTAGCCCATGCAGCTGGCTGTAGCCTTCGGCTCCTCTGACAACCACTTAGCCAAAACCTGCAGGGCCCTCTCCATGCTGGCCGGAGAGCCATCCATGCCCTCCCACCACTCCTTGGGGGTCCAACTCCTGAGAACAATGGCCACCGGGCATCACACACTGTGTGGGGGCCACATATCCTACTGACCAGAGTCAGAATCCATCTCTACCTGGTCGGAATTTTGCTCATCGTGCCAGGTGTCTGAGTGGGTGGAGACCTCTGTGTAATATATCCAGAATTCTAGGAGCCCACAGCAGCAGCAGACCACCAAAAGGAAGGCACCAACAGGGCAGCGTGCCATCTAGAGGTTTGAGTCTCCCAGGCAGACCGCGCTCTTGTTCCCGGTGTTGCTCCTCATGGGCCTCCGAAGCTGAGCTTTTACACACAAAAACTATTCCACCATCCTTCGGTAGGCCTTGGCCAGCAACACACCCTGCTCGCTGTGCCATTTGTCATGCGAGGCGGCCTGCGGGGTCTCAGCTCCTGCTCCCTACATAAGAATGAAAGATGTGGCTAGGCCAAAAAGGAACACCCATAGAGCCATAGGTAGGGGAGTCATACCACTATAGTCTCACTGGTGGCACTATAGTCTCGGTGGAGCCTGGAGTCACACGACCTGCAACCTGCTGTCCGCTTCTCTGCCTGCCTACCAACCGACCGATTAACCACTGCAGCCACGGCAGTTAAATCAGTGACTAATTGGCTAACTTTTTACAGCTGACGGTCAACTAGCTGCAGCTGATGGCCATCTACTACCTGAGCCAGCACTTTTCCACGTGAGGCCGAGATCCTGGAGACTGCTCTCTGGGACTTTGTCCCCACAAATTGTCACCCCAATAACTTTAATTTTTAAAAAAAGATGATCAGATTTGTATGGAACCACAAAAGACCCCGAATAGCCAAAGCAATCCTAAGAAAAAGAAAAATGCTAGAGGTATCACACTCGCTGACCTTAGCTTATACTACAGGGCAACAATAATCAAAACAGCATGATATTGGCAGGAAAACAGACATTTACCAATAGAATAGAATTGAGAACCCAGAAATAAAACCACATAAATACGGACAGATAATTTTTGACAAAGAAGGCAAAATATACAATGGAGAAAGGAAAGCTTCTTCAATAAATGGTTCTGGGAGAATTGGAAAGCTATGTGCCAAAAGAATGAAACTGGACTGCTATCTGTCACCACGTACCAAAATTAATTCAAAATGGATCAAAGACCTAAGCATAAAACCTGCAACAATAAACTGCATAGAAGAAAACATAGGTAGTAAACTTATAAACTTTGGGTTCAAAAAGTATTTTATGAATTTGACTCCAAAAGCAAGGGAAGTAAAAGTGAAAATAAATTAATGGGACTATATCAAACTTAAAATCTTCTGCACAGCAAAAGAAACCATCGACAAAATAAAGAGGAAGCCAACTGAACGGGAGAATATTTTTGCAAACAGTGCCTCTGATAAAGGGCTTATATCCAAAATATACAAGGAACTCATGCAACTCAACAACAAAAAAACAAACACACCTGAGAAATGGGCAGCAGAGCTGAAGAGACATTTCTCCAAGGAGGACATACAAGTGGCAGATCGACATATGAAATAATGCTCAACATCATTAATCATCAGAAAAATGCAAATAAAAACCACAATGAGATATCACCTCACCCCAGTTAGAATGGCTATCAACAAAAAGACAAATAGTAACAAGTGTTGCAGAGGCTGTGGAGAAAAAGGAACCCTCATACACTGTTGGTGGGAATGCAGACTGGTGCAGCTGCTATGAAAGGCAGTGTGGAGGTTCTTCAAAAAATTACGAATAGAATTACCATATGACCCAGCAATCCCTCTCCTGGGTATTTACCCCCAAAATGTGAAAACATTTATCCATAAAGACAAGTGTGCTCCAGTGTTCATTGCAGCTTTATTTATGGTGGCCAAGACATGGAAACAACCAAAATGTCCTTCGATAGATGAATGGATAAAGATGGTGTTATATACATACACAATGGAATACCATTTGGCGGTAAGAAAAGATGAAATAGTACCATTTGTGACAACATGGATGGATCTTCAGATTATAATGCTAAGCGAAATAAGTCAGACTGGAAAAGTAGAGAACCACATGATTTCACTGATACGTGGTATATAAAACTGAAAACAACAAAAGAACAAGAGAAACATATGAAGGAACAAAACCTCATAGACATAGACAATAGTTTAGCGGTTTTCAGAGGGTAAGGGTGGAGCGGGGCTCTCGAACAAGGTAAACAGGTCTAATATATGGTGATGGAAAGAGAACTGACTCTTGGTGGTGAACACACAATGTGAGATATAGATAATGTATTACAGAATTGTACACCTGAAATCTCTAAATTTAATAACAATTGTCACCCCACAAAATTTTAATTTAAAAAAAAGTTATACAGATGGCTAACAGGTTTATGAAAATTTGCTCAATATCACTAATCCTCAGGGAAATGCAAATCTGTATCACAAAGAGATATTACCTTTAGGTTGGCTTTTATATATATATATTTAAAAATATAACAAGTGCTAGTGAAGATGTCGAAAAATTGGAATCCTTTTACACTAGGGGCAGGAATTTAAAATGGTAACAGATATTATTAAAACAGTATGGATTTTTCTCAAATTAAAACTAGAACTACCATATGATCAGACAATCTAACTTCTGGGTATATATTCAAAAGAATTGAAAGCAGGATCTCAAAGAGATACGTATCTGTTCGCAAATGTTCATAGCAGCATTATTTACAGTAGCCAAGATATGAACAACCTATATGTTCATTGACAGATGAATGGATAAACAAAATGTTGTGTTGTACTTACAATGGTATATTAATCAGCCTTAAAACCGAAGGAAATGTTGCCATATGTGAGCAACATGAATTAACTTGGGGGACATTATGCTAAGGGATGTAAGCCAGTCTCAGAAGGCCAAATACTGCATGATCCCATTTATATGAGGTATCTAAAAGAATCAAACTCACAGAAACAGAGGAAACGGGCTGGAGAGAGGGGGAAATGGTGAATTGCTTTCAATGGTATAAATTTATACAAGATGAATAAGTTCAAGAAGGGTGGTGTACAACATTGTCTATAGTTAACAATACTGTATTGTGCACTTAAATTTTCTTATGAGGGTAAATTTCATGTTAAGTGTTCTTCAATAAAAACAAAATAAAACTAAACTAAAAGAACCATAAAAAAAGAATGTGGAGGAGAAAAATCTGAACTGTTTTAGAACCTCCAGAAAAGCATCCTTGGAGAGTGGAAGGAGCACTGGATTGGGAGTCAGAAGACAGCCACTGACATGCTCTATGACCTTAGGTAAGTCACTTCCCCCTCTGGGACTTTGTCTTCTTATCTGTAAAATGATGGTTTAGAGTAGCTTTCTTTGTTTAACACACTCAATCTGTGTGTTTGGAGAAATGTATTCTTTTTTTTTTTTAATTAATTTTATTGTATTCTTTAAACTTTGCTATTGCTATCATCTTCATCATCATCAGTAGTATTATTACTACTCAAAGACTAAATTTCTTGAATTTGCATTCCTTAGCCTCTACTACTATCTTGGAAATGAGTCAACCCACTGTTCCTGCTCTAATTTGGTCATTTTCTCAATTTCAACATCTTAGTAGTTGCTTTAGCCATTGGACTTGGCCAACTAGCAAGAGCGTAGTGCTACCCCCTCTCTTATGAAAGGGTACAGTCCAGCTTTCATAGTGTCAGTCCATAATGCTGCCTGATGCTGGCAAAATTTTTAACTCTGGAGTTGTGCAAATTGCTAATTAGGCTTGTAAACATTCTCCACTGAACTTCCCTAATATTTTTTTGGTACTCTCCCACTGTTACTCCTGAGGTCTGCTGCTGGTGCTTAATTACATTTGCGCAGCCCTGCTGCCTGTGCAGCAACCTGGCCATGCCCCTCCATCCCGCCTTGCTGTTTGCTTGCAACATGTCTTCTGAGGTCCAGATCACTCTTTGAGAACACAAGGTTTGGCACTTGCCAATACATGTTCCATTTTCATTTCTGAAAGAGCAGAATAGAGTAGAATAGCATAACAGATGGGTGCAGGGGGTAGATTTGATGAGAGGCAAATAGGACTAGTTATATTTTCTAAAAAGGTCTGGTGACATTACTTTTGTGTCATGTACACATGACTAAGACTAGCCTCATGATGGGCTGAATGGTATATATTTCTCTGTCTCTTTCTTCCTCACCACCTCCTGACCTTTCAGTGTTATATGAAAGCAGATGCCCAAAAGGTACTTCTTGATGGTAATTCTCAGTGGACCAGGTCTTACAATTAAGCTAGGGTTGCCAGATATAGCAAATAAAAAATCAGGAAGCCCAGTAAATTTGAATTTCAAATAAACAATGAATAATTATTAATGTAAGTATATCCGATATTTAAGACATACTTATATCAAAAAAACTTGTTACTCTGAAAATCATGTTTAACTGGTCATCCTGTATTATATCTGGTAACTCTAAATTATGCAAAATAGAGGGTCACTTAGGTAGCATAAGTTAGAGACATGAGAAGTTCATTTGCCCAATTATATTGCCCTCAATGGCCTGGATCATTGCTTGAAATTCTTGCCATGCAGGCATACCTCATTTTATTGTGCTTCATAGATGTTGAGTTTTTTTTTTACAAATGGAAGCCAAGACCCTCCACCAGCAAAAAGATTACAACTCACTTTATTGTGATATTCACTTTATTGCCATGGTCTGGAACCAAACCCACAATATCTTTGAGGCACACCTGTACAGTGTCCTTGAGTTAAGTTATTAGAAGCTTTTGTCAAAATATGGGAGCCATTAACCAGTATTAATGCCGTAGCGCAGATTAGTTCTACAAGTGAATTCACTGTTCATCTTA
Organism: Rhinolophus hipposideros; assembly: GCF_964194185.1. NCBI lineage: Eukaryota > Metazoa > Chordata > Mammalia > Chiroptera > Rhinolophidae > Rhinolophus > Rhinolophus hipposideros. The sequence continues at coordinate 34,247,076 of NC_138046.1, forward strand.
TGAAGTTTCCATAAAATGAGACACAAAACATGTGAATTTAATTTGGGAGAGAGGAGGATGGGAAAATACTAGAGCCAGGGTGGTGCCCAAGAATGGGCACCAGAATGGAGGACCCAGAGTTAATCTCATACACAGAAAGTTACTGTGGGGACAGAGCTAGGAGTGCAGTTTCCAGGCTCTCGGCTTCATGTGGAAATGTGCTGGCTCGGATAGTAAATGGCCATCAACTGTGATCAGATGACCATCAGCGGTGGCTAGTTGGCCATCAGCTGTACCCAGTAAGCCATTAGCCACTAATATAACTGCCGTGGCTATACTAGCAGCGGATGGTAGGTGAGCTAGCAAGCGCAGATTGCAGATAGCACGGTGGATTGCAGCTAGCAAGTGGGGTTGGTTGGTTGGTAGAGAAGTGGACGGCACGTTGCAGATCGTGTGGCTCCTGTTTCCTGTGTGTCCGACCCAGTTGCCAGAGATACTATAGTGGTATGACTCCCCTATCTATGTCTCTGTTGGTGTTCCTTTTCGGCCTTACCATATCCTGCATTCTTATGTGGGTAGTGGGACCGGAGACCCCGCATGACACCCTGCATGACAGTCACCTAAATGATAGGGTTGAAGAGGTGTTGAGTACAGTCACAGGCATCCTAAAATACTTCCCCCACCTACAGCCACAATGCTTGATAGGTCACCATTAGCTTTCTTTTTGGGTTATCGTTGCTTTCTCTCCAGGCATCCTACCAGATGAGAGGTAGCCGTGTATAATTAAAAGAACCCATTTTTTAATTGGCTTGTTTGTTTTTTTGGAGTTGAGTTGAGTAAGTTTTTTATAGATTTGTGATATTAATCCCTTATCAGATATATCATTGGCAAATATCTTTTCCCATTCAGTAGTATCCCTTTTTGTTTTATTGATAGTTTCCTTTGATGTGAAAAAAACTTTTTAGTTTGATGTAATCCCACATGTTTGTTTTTTTCTCTTACTTCCCTCGCGCGAGGGGATATATCAGTGAAAATCTTACTCCGGGTAATGTCCATGAAGTTTCATCCTATATTTTCTTCTAGATATTTTATGGTTTCAGATCTTACATTTAAGTCTTTAAGCCATTTTGAATTTATTTTTGTATATGGTGTAAGGAGGTGGTCCAGCTTCATTTTCTTGCATGTGTCTGTCCAGGTTTCCCAACACCACTTATTGAACAGGCTGTCTTTACTCCATCGTATGTTCTTGCTTCCATTGTCGTAGATTAGATTAATGAATGCCAACTATAATTTTACATATATAATGTGATGGCTCAGTGTGAGGTCAGAGGGATAGTGGATGGGGGGAGGGGGGTTCATAGTGTGAGGGACATAAATGATGAACGTCTAAGTATTACCTTGTCTTGTACACCTGAAACTAATAAATTAAAAATAAAATAAAATAAAATAAAAGAACCCAGATATAAGAGTTAGACCTGAGTTCAAGTTCTAATTGCAACTCGCTAGCTGTGTGACTTAGGTAAGCAGGGAGTCCTCTCTTTTATCTCTTCACCTCTAGGGCTGTAATAATGATTCTTGCCTTGGAAATCTTGTAGGATTGTGAGAAGTTAATCAAACACTATATGTATAAGTGCTTTGAAAATAAGTACTGACAAAATACTTAATCAGTATTAAAATGCATGTCCTCTTGGGAAGGGTAGCAGAGTTTTGTTACCTAGTATATCACATAACTGTCCTTCCTGAGGGGGAGAGATAGACCCATAGGAAGACTAGAGATATCAGAGGTGGTAGCTGCTATGGGGTTAGTATAGAGAGGAGGAAGGGCCTAGGCAAGGAAAACTGACTGCTTCCCTTCACCCCCTGAATAAACTGCCAGCTGTAGTGCCAACAACTGACCCCATGGCATGAGCTCAGAGCAGGAAGGCAGGACTGGAGGGAGGAGGCACGGAAGACTCCCTTGAAATACTGCAAATGGCATTCACTAGCTCTCAAGGAAGAGCTCCAAGTTTATGGGGCAGGTGGCCAGTGGAGGTTTTGAATCTACCAGAGGAAATTATCCTCCCTCTGTGTGCCCAGGATAAGATCTCTGAGCCAGGGAATGTTTGTAAATGGGCTCTCTCATTTAAATAAATCCCACTTAAATATTTATCAGATCATGAATATGCATGTTTCTCTCAGTGATTGAAAGAGAACGGCCATGTAATTTTTAGATGGCACATAAATAATGTAAGGGGGGAAAAGAGATCTTTGTTCTGTGTTGACTGTGTATTTACAGGGTCGCAAGAGGTCTTGAAATAACGAACTGATTTTTCCCTTTCCCAGTCTAAATGTGCACGTGAATCTTCACCTTTCCTGTTTTTAGGGTGATTTGCAATCATTTGTATCCTCACAGAAGGATTTCTGGAAGCAAGAAAATGAGGATGATCAAGTTTCAATTATTAGTGAGTTAGTTAGCCATATCAATGCACACCTTATCCTCTCCTAACTGACTATCCTCCTGTCAGATTGAGACAAGAAGGGGCAGGGAGCAGAGCTAGTCCTGCATCCCCCAGTTTAGATGCTCAATGGTGAAGGACTAGAAGGCGCTTCTTAAAAAAGTGAATGCCAATAACATGTGCAACCACTGTCCTATCCAGCCATGAGAACTTGAACTTGGTTCTAGATATCCAGCAAAATTCTAGGGAAAAGGGAAATGGTCAATTTTGATGAGGGGTAGGTTGGAACATGAGCAGTGAAGGGAGTAAAGACTCACTATGCCTACTTCACCCGTCTATTTATTTGAGAAACCCTTGTGACTGGACCCCAGGGTGTGATCAAGTGAAACAAGATGGTTCTGTACACCTGAGTTCTCTTTGCTGGATTCAGTGTCCCAAACTGTCCTTTCACAGCTGCACAGTCATGTGCACAAGCTTTTTGATGAGACATACTTTTCCTGTTTTCTATACTTCTCTCCTTTATCAGTATGAGGAATTGAAAGAGGACTGACTTATCTTTTTGCCTTAAAGCATATTTAAAATAACATCTTTTCCTTGTTAATAAGAGAGTTGTAAGTTCCTCTCAAGGTGGAAACACTTCTAAAGTAGTAGAGGACGCCATAGGAATGGCGGCAGCAAGGTGGTCTTCTTGAGTCCTCCTCTGGAAGTTGCCACAAATTGAACATCTATCACCCATCAACAGACTCTCTGCTCATCACACAGAACAGGTAAGAGACTCAGAGGAGGGTTGATTGAAGATGGGCAAAATGGGCAGATAGGGGAAGAGGGAAGGGAGCAGAGTGGAGACACGCCTGAATCAATAGCTGCAGAGACACAGGGAGTCCCAAGACTGAACAGAAACCACAAGAGCCAGGAGGTGGGCTCTTTTCCTGCATCCAACAGCTGATCTCTCCTGCTTAGAGAGCAGCATATCCAGCCTTTGAGGCAGTAACCTCAGCTGAGACCTCCAGCTGGGCCCTAGGTCTGACAAAGGAAGTAAACACCATACATGGGCCCTCCCCGCACTCTCCCAATACTATCACTGCCCTTCCAGAGACTCAAGCTGGCCCATGAACTGAGAAGTAGTGTCATATTACAGAAGAGCACTAGCTCTCAAGATCTGAGAGGACCCTATTTGCAGCTGCTTTGACCAGGGAAGAGGCTGGGTAGAGTGTGACACTGCTGGGCTAGGATAGAGAAGACTCCACCATCCCCAGCCCCCACCCTTTTTGGCCTGCCTAGGGCAGGGCAATGACAACTTCAGAGACACTCACAGGGGTCAGCAGCAGGTGAAAGAGGCAGCTGAGGGCTTTCAGAGCTCAGAAATCTCGCACACTACACACACACACACACACACACACACACAGACACAAAAGTATCCTAAGATTCAGGAGATCTAGGCACAGGGCTGGCTGTGTTACTCTCAGTGCACATATGTACAGGCAGGAGGAAAAACTGCTCTGACTTTGAAAAACTACCATCCAGACCCCATAGCCCCACTCATATAGACTGCAGTACAGGGGTCACTCTGGGCACCAGGTGACCGGCTCTGCCTACACAAGACACAGAGGACTCTTTGGTACAGCAGAGGACAACCTGGAGATTACTTGCTGGGCTTAAGCCAAGACTGGCGCTGCTTTTTTGTTTCTTTTGTTTATATATTTTTGATATTTTTGCCAGTGTTGAGTGTGGGTTATCGGTTGTTTTTACATCTCAGTGTATTTGTTTTTTTCTTTGTTATTGTCGTTGTTGTGCTTGGTGATTTGCTTTGTTCTGAAATTGCCCTACAACAGGGCCCAACACAAGAAGCACAAGATTAAATACACCCAGAGTTGAACTCCAGACCAAAACAGAGTTTTACCGGGTTTGACCTACAAGTGACACACCCAGAGGGAATTCTCTACAAACACAAGAGCCCATAGGGGCAATGCCTCATTTGATGGTCAACCCTCACACAGCAGATCATCCACTGTGTGCAAAGCCAAGTTTCACAATTAGTCAACCTAGGAGTCAATCCCACCTGCTGACAAGCCAAAAGCAATTAAAGTTCAACATTAACAGGACAATATACACAACACACGCACAGGAGAATAGGGAAGTAGTGCAAGTCACATATAAAGGACACATACTACATAAGATAACCCAGCAAAAACCAAGAACCATAGGGGATCTACGTAATACATAAAAGCAAACACAGAGAGTCAGCCAGAATGGGAAACGAAGAAACATGTCCCAAATAAAAGAATAGAAGAAACCTCCAGAATTGGAACCAAATGAAATAGAGGTAACCAACCTATCAAAGACAGAGTTCAGAACACTGATGATAAGAATGTTTAAGAAACTTAGTGACGACATAAAGAAAGATAGAGAAATCGTGATGAACAAGCAGTTGAAACCAAAGAATACAATACTGAAATAAAGAACACACTTGAAGGAATTATCAAAAGGGTAGATGAGGCAGAGGATAAAATCAGTGACTTAGAAGACAAGTTAGCAAAGATCACACGAGCGGAACAACAAAAAGAAAAAAAGAATAAAAAACAATGAAAATCATTTAAGAGACCTTGGGAATAACATCAAGTGCAACAACTTGTGCATCATAGGAATACCAGAAGGAGAAGAGAGGGAGTAAGGGATAGAGAACATATTTGAAGTAATAATGACCGAAAATTTCCCTAACCTGGTGAAGTAAACCGACATACAAGTCCAGGAGGGGAGCAGAGAGTTCCAACAAGATAAACCCAAATAGGTACCCACCAAGATACATTATAGTTAAAATGGCAAAGGTTAAAGGCAAAGAGAGAATCCTAAAAGCAGCAAGAGAAAGACAGCGGGTTACCTACAAGGGAACTCCTATAAGACTATCAAAAGACTTTTCTACAGAAACTTTGCATGCCAGGAGGGAGTGGCAGGAGGTACTCAAAGTGATGAAAAACAAAGGCCTACAACCTAGATTGCTTCATCCAGCAAGGCTATCATTTAAAATTGAAGTAGAGATAAAGAGCTTGCCAGAAAAGAATAAGCTAAAGGAATTCATTACCACCAAGCCAGCATTGCAGGAAATATTAAAAGGGCTTCTGTAAACAGAAGAAAGATGAAAACAATCTAACTATAAATTTAAAAAATGGCAATAACTATGTACCTATCAGTAATAATTTTAAATGTAAATGGACTAAAACTTCCAATCAAAAGACATAGGGTGGCTGAGTAGATAAGAAAGCAAGACCCTTGCATATGCTGTATTCAAGAGACTCACCTCAGATCAAAAGACACACGCAGGCTGAAAGTGAAGGGTTGGAGTAAGACATTTCATGCAAACGGAAATGAGAACAAAGCTGGAGTTGCAATACTTATATTTGAGAAAATAGACTTTAAAATGCAGAATATGTTAAAACACAAAGTTGGGCACTACATAATAATAAAGGGATCAACCCAACAACAGAACATAACTCTAGTAAACAGCTATGCACCCAACATAGGAGCACCTAAATGTATAAAACAGATATTGACTGACATAAAGATAGAGATCAACAGTAACACTATCATAATAGGGGACTTCAAAACACCTCTGAAAACAAGGGACAGCTCTTCCAGATAGACAATCAATATTGAAACAATAGCCTTAAATGACACATTGGAACAGTTGGATTTAATCGATATTTTCAGAGCAATTCACACCAAAGCTGCAGAATACACGTTCTTCTCAAGCGCACATGGAACATTTTCCAAGATAGACCACATGTTAGGCCACAAAACAAGTCTTGATAAATTTAAGAAAATTGAAATGATACCAGTTGTCTACTCTGACCACTGTGCTATGAAATTAGAAATCAACTACAGGAAAAAAAAAAACTGGAAGACACACAAATACTTGGAGGCTGAATAACATGTTACTAAATAATGAATGGGTCAACCAGGACATCAAGGAAGAAAAAAAGATATCTCAAGACAAAAGAAAATGAAAACACGATGACCCAAAATCTATGGGATACAGGGAAAGCAGTCCTAAGAGGGAAATACATAGCAATGCAGGCCTACCTAAAGAAACAAGAAAAATCAGTAATCAACAGTTTGTCTTCACACTTAAGGAATCTGGAAAAACAACACCAAAATAAGCTCAAATGGAGTACAAGGAAGGAGATAATGAAGATCAAAGTAGAAATAAATGAAAGAGACCAAAAAAAATACAAAAGATCAAAGATCCAAGAGCTGGTTTTAGTAAAGATAAACAAAATCAACAAACCTTTAGCCAGACTCATCAAAAAAACAAACAAGCAAACAAACAAAAAAAAAAAAAAACAGAGAGAAGACCCAAATTAAGAAAATCAGAAATGAAAAAGGAGAAGAGACAACAGACACTACAAAAATACAAGTTTTGGTGTTTTTTTTTTTAATTAAAGTTTATTGGGGAGACAATTCTTAGTAAAGTTACATAGATTTCAGGTGTACAATTCATATATTACATTATCTATAAATCACATTTTGTGTTCACCACCCAGAGTCAGTTCTCCTTCCATCACCATATATTTGATCCCCTTTACCCTCATCTACCACTCCCCTCCCCACTTACCCTCTGATAACAGTTGAAGGTATTAGTGTCTATAAGTTTTTGTTTCTCATTTTTTTTCTTGTTCTTTTGTTGTTTTGGTTCATATACCACATATCAGTGAAATCATATGGTTCTCTGCTTTTTCTGTCTGACTTATTTTGCTTAGCATTATACTCTCAAGATCCATCCATGTTGTCACAAATGGTCCTATTTCATCTTTTCTTACCGCCAAATAGTATTCTATTGTGTATATATACCACAACTTCTTTATCCATTCATGTACCAAAGGACATTTTGGTTGTTTCCATATCTTGGCCACCGTAATTAAAGCTGCAATGAACATTGGAGCACCCGTGTCTTTATGTATAAATGTTTACAGAATTTTTTGGGTAGATACCCAGGAGAGGGATTGCTGGGTCATATGGTAATTCTATTCGTAAATTTTTGAGGAATCTCCACATTGCCTTTCATAGTTGCTGCACCAGTCTGTGTTCCCACAAACAGTGCATTAGGGTTCCTTTTTCTCCACAGCCTCTCCAACACTTGTTACTATTTGTCTTGTTGATGACAGCCATTCTGACTGGGGTGAGGTGACATCTCATTGTGGTTTTTATTTGCACAGAAATACAAAAAAATGTAAGAAATTACTATCAGCAACTATATGCCAACAAATTAGACAACCTGGAAGAAATGAACAATTTTCTAGAAGAATACAACCTTGCAAGGCTAACTCAAAAGAAACCAAAAACCTGAGTAGACTGATTACCACCAGGGAACTTGAATCAGTAATCAACAAGCTCCCAACAAGTAAAAGCCCTGGAGGAGATGGCTTTACATGTGAATTTTACCAAATATTCAAAAAGGAATTATCACCTATTTTCCTCAAACTATTCCAAAAAATCCAGAAGGAGGGAAGGCTCCCAAACACTTTTTACGAGGTCACTATCACCCTGATCCCCAAATCAGACAAAGACATTACAGAAAAAGAAAACTACAGGCCGATATCCTTAATGTTCATAGATGCAAAAATCCTCAACAAAATATTAGTGAACAGAATTCAGCAATACATTAAAAAGGTCATACACCATAATCATGTGGGATTCATCCCTGGTATGCAAGAATGATTCAACATCCACAAATCAATTAATGTGATACACCACATTAACAAAATGAAAAGTAAAATTCATATGGTTATATCAATAGATGCAGAAAAAGCATTTGACAAAATCCAGCAGACATTTATGATAAAAACTCTTAAGAAAGTGGGAATAGAAGGGCCATATCTCAACATAATAATGGCCATATATAATAAACACACAACTAACATCACATTCAATGATTCAATGGGGAAAAGCTAAAACCATTTCACTTAAGATCAGGAACGAGGCAAAGTTGCCCACTTTCTCCATTTCTATTCAACATAGTGCTGGAAGTTCTAACCACAGCAATCAGAGAAGTAAATAAATAAAAGGCATCCAAATTAGTAAGGAGGAAGTACAATTTTCATCATATGCAGATGGCATAATAGTATATAGAGAGAACCCTAAAGACTAGACCAAAAAACTATTAGAACTGATAAATGAATTTAGTAAAGTAGCAGTATAAAAATTAAAATTCAGAAATCAGTTGCATTTGTATATACTGATAATAAAATATCAGAAGGTGAAATTAAGAAAACAATCCCATTTACAATTGCTTCAAAGACTATACAATATCTAGGAATAAATTTAACCAAAGAAGTAAAAGATCTGTTCTCAGAGAATTATAAGACACTGAAGAGAGAAATGAAAGAAGATACAAATATGATGGGAACACATACCATGCTCATGGATAGGAAGAATTAATATCCTTAAAATGTCCATACCGCCTAAGGCAATATACAGATTCAATGCAATTCCTATCAAACTACCAAGGACATTTTTCACAGAAATAGAACATATAATCCTCAAATTTACATGAAACCGTAAAATACCCCAGATAGCCTCGGCAATCTTGAGAAATAAGAACGAAGTAGGCCGGAGAAATCCAAAACTCCAATTCAAAAATCTGTATGCACTCCTATGTTTATTGCAGCACTTTACACAATAGCCAAGACATGGAAACAACCGAAATGCCCATCGGTAGATGACTGGATTAAGAAGCTGTGGTACATTTGTACAATGGAGTATTACGCAGCCATAAAGAAGAAAGAAATCTTATCATTTGCAGCAACATGGATGGATCTAGAGAACATTATGTTAAGTGAAATAAGTCAGAAAGAGAAGTACCATATGATCTCACTTATATATGGAATCTAAAGAAAAGACTATGTGAATGAACTAATCAGAAACAGTTTTGGGGACATAAAGAAAAAACCGAGAGTTGTTAGATGGGTGTGGAGGGTGGGGTTGGGGATAAGGGGAAAGGTGAAGGGATTTGGAAGCAGCTGGTAACCACAAGATGGTCTCAGGGTTTTTTTGAAAATTAATTTGGGGAAGGTATTCAATAATGTTGTAAAGATTTTGTTGGGTATCCGATGGACATGCATCCTATTTGGGAGACCACCTCAGGGATACTGTGGATACCTGATCATGGCATTGTACACCAGGGGCTGGGCATTGATGAATGCCAACTATAATTTTATATATATAATGTGGTGGTTCGGTGTGGGGTCGGGGGGGTGGTGGGTGGGGGGAGGGGGGTTCACGGTGTGAGGGATGTGGATGGTGGGCGTCTAAGTGTTACCTTGTCTTGTACACCTGAAACTAATAAATAAATTTTAAAAAAAACGGAAGAAAAAAACAAATTAAAAAAAAAAGAACGAAGTAGGAAGTATAAGGATACCTGACATCAAATTATACTACAAGGCTACAGTAATCAAAACAGCATGGTACTGGCATAAAAACAGACACAGATAAATGGAACAGAATAGAGAGCCCAGAAATAAATCCATGCCTATATGGTCATTTAATCTACGACAATGGAAGCAAGAATTTATGGTGGGGTAAAGACAGTCTATTCAACGTATGATGGAGAGAAGCCTGGACAGACACATGCCAAGAAATGAAGCTGAACCACTTCCTTACATCATATACAAGAACAAATTCAAAATGGATTAAAGACTTAAATGTAAGATAAAATTCCTAGATGAAAATATAGGAAAAAAATTTACAGACATTACCTGAAGTGAGATTTTTACTGATATATCCCCTTAGGCAAGTGAAGTGAGAGAAAAACTCAGAGTGGCCCAGTGGCTCAGGTGGTTGGAGTTCCATGCTCCTAATTCCGAAGGCTGCCGGTTAGATCCCACATGGGCCAGTGGGCTCTCAACCACAATGTCACAATGTTGCTGGTTCAACTCCTCGAGTCCCGCAAGGGATGGTGGGCTCCGCCCCCTGCAACTAAGTTTGAACACGGCACCTTGAGCTGAGCTGCCTCCCGGATGGCTCAGTTGGTTGGAGCATGGGCTCTCAACCACAAGGTTACCAGTTCGATTCCTCGACTCCCGCAAGGGATGGTGGGCTGCACCCCCTGCAACTAGCAAGAGCAACTGGACCTGGAGCTGAGCTGTGCCCTCCACAACTAAGACTGAAAAGACAACAACTTGACTTGGGAAAAAAAGTCCTGGAAGTACACACTGTTCCCCAATAAAGTCCTGTTTCCCTTCCCCAATTAAAAAAAAATACATATATATATATATATATATATATATATATATATATATATATACATATATATATGTATATATATATGTATATATATACATATAAGAGAAAAACTAAACATGTAGTGATATATCAAACTAAAGAGTTTTTTCACAGCAAAGGAAAACATCAATAAAACAAAAAGGGATCCTACTGAATGGGAGAAGATATTTGCCAATGATATATCCGATAATGGGTTAATATCCAAAATTTATTTAAAAAACTCACTCAACTCAACTCCAACAAAACAAACAACCTAATTAAAAACTGGGCAGAGGAAATGAAGAGACATTTTTCTAAAGAGGACATACAGATGGCAAACAGACATATGAAAAAATGCTTAACCTCACTAATCATTAGAGAAATGCAAATAAAAACCACAATGAGATAGCACCTCACCCCAGTCAAAATGGCTATCATCAATAAATCAACGAATAACAAGTGCTGGTGAGAATGTGGAGAAAAGGGTACCCTTGTGCACTGTTGGTGGGATTGCCTATTGGTGCAGTGTGGGGACAGAGCCAGGAGTGCAGTTTCCAGGCTCTGGCCCTTACGTGGAAAGTTGCTGGCTCAGGTAGTAAATGGGCATCAATGTGATTGGATGGCCATCAGCTGTGGCTAGTTGGCCATCAGCTATAACCAGTGAGCTATTGGTCACTAATATAACTTCCATGGCTATGCTAGCAGAAAATGGGAGCTAGCAAGAAAATGGCGGCTGGGTTAGCAAGCGTGGATTGCAGTTAGCACAGCGGATTGCAGCTAGCAAGTGAGGTTAGTTGGCAGAGAAGTGAACAGCAGGTTGCGGATACTGTGGCTCCTCCTTCCTGTGTCTTCAAGCCAGCCACCAGCGAGAATATAGTGTGGTCTGAGTCCCCTATCTATGGCTCCGTGGGTGTTCCTTTTTGGCCTCAACATATCCTGCGTTCTTATGTGGGGAGTGGGACCAGAAACCCCGCCTGCCATCCCGCATGACATGCAGCCACTATGGAAAACAGTATGGAGGTATCTCAAAAATCTGAAAATGGAACTACCTTATGACCCAGCAATTCCACTCCTAGGTATCTATCAGGAGAATCCAAATTCCAATTTGAAAAAATTTATGAACCCCTATGTTTATTGCTGCACTATACACAATAGGCAAGACATGGAAACAATTGAAATGCCCTTTGGTAGACAACCAGATTAAGAAACTGTGGTACATTTATACAATGGAGTATTACACGGCCATAAAGAAGAATGAAATCTTAGCATTTGCAACAATATGGATGGGTGTAGAGAACAGTATGCTAAGTGAAATAAGTCAGATAGAGAAAGGCAAATACCATATGATCTCACTTATATGTGGAATCTAAAGAAAAGAATAAATGAATGAACTAATCAGAAACAATCTCAGAGACATAGAGGAAAAACTGAGGGTTGATAGATGGGAGTGGGGGTGGGGATAAGGGGGAAGGTAAGGGGATTAGAAAGCACAATCGGTAACCACCAGATTGCCACGGGGATACGAAAGTCAATTTGCAGAATGTAATCAATAATGTTGTAAAGATTTTGTAGGGTATCAGATGGACACTTGTCTCATTAGGGAGACCACCTCAGGGATGATATAGATGCCTGATCACTGCACTGCACACCTGAAGCTGAAGCTGAACAATAATGAATGTCAACTACAATTTTATTTATATATATAAATATTGTTACAAGAAGTGGACTACAGCATTAGGAATAGACAGTGAAAATGTAATGGTTGTATGCAATTTCAGAGGGGTAGTAGATGAGGGAAGGTGGGTTATCACTGTGTGAGGGATATAAATGATAAATGTCTAACTATTACATTGTTTTGTACACCTGAAACTAATACAAAAAACCAGCCATAATTAAAAAAAATAAAATAACAGAAACAACACTTTACTGGGAGTTACAAAACAGGGTGTCCAGTACTAGCTCCATCATTTACTAGGAATGTTACATTGAGCAAATCACTTAACCTTTCATGCCTCTACTTTCCCATCTGTAAAATGAGGTTTTACAAAATGAGTATGTCCCTTGTAAAATTGTTCTGAAGATTGAAGGAGACGATGCATTTAAGAGGTTTAGTACAGAGTTTGGCACTTAGTGAGTGCTCAGTCAAGGGAGCATATTAGTCTGAGAAACTGATTATTCATTAGCCCCCAAACTTCCCCCCAAAGCTGGAGTTTTTCATTGTCTTTAAGGAAATAATCTCTTGATCTAAAATTGTGCATCAGCCTGATGGAATGGAAATGTTGCTGGACTGAGTGTTGGGAAATCTGGATTTAGTCCTGTTTTCACTGCTCATTATCTCTGTCACTTTGGATAAGTCACTTCCCCTTTCTGGGAATATAGATTTTTTTCAACTGTATACCATCAGTGATACACATGGACTGCCCTCCTCATTGGGAGTGAATGATTGTAAAAGACATGGGAAAAGTGCCTGGAAGTGTAAAATGATAGGTAGGTTTTCATTTGAAAGTTAATTAACATTACTGCTCTTCCATTTCAGTGGGTTCCAGTTAAGCAATAATTTTGAGCTCTCTCACATATTAGGCGAGGTCTTGAAAGCAAATGGTTTATGGAATATTTCTCTAATTTTGAGTTGGAACATTCAAAGAGTAAAAAAGATAGGGCCTAGGAGCAGAAAATAAGATCCACAGATCTCTAAATAGCTCATCAGCAGCTATAAGGAATTATGGCGTCAGTGAGAAGGTTGTCTTTGCCTCCTATTTTTGTCTTTTTATCTCTTCTTCTAAGATGCCTTATTAAACTGAAGGAAAAAAAAACAGTACGTATAGATACAATGATAACATATCCAGGATTTTCTGGGACAGTCTGAAATTCACGTATTTTCCTTCATTTCTAATAAGGTGATTTGTGAAATTAGTAACTGAGGTTGATGATTTTGTAAAATTTTAATCATTACAATTTATTGGGTATATTTCTGTTTATCAAACACTGTGCAAAACCCTTTCACCACATTTCATTTAGTTTTTTTAAACAGTCCTATTCGGTGGATACTTTAACCATTGCCATTTTATAGATGCTCAGAGAGGTTTTAGCCCAAGGTCACACAGCTGATCGTGTCAGAGCTGGGATTGAAATCCTCAGGCCTGACTTAGAGAATCCAGAAAGAAAACACATCATTAGATCACATGTCCTAGTTCTGGGTTCAAAAGGTATGGCCCCTGTACCAAAGAATCTTGAACATTTGCTCGGTGGGGACAACCTCTAAGGTAAAGTGATGAGGAAGCTGGAGTTTGGGGGATGTTGATTTTAAATTTTTGAAGACCGTCAGTAAAGGTAGTTATTATATCTGTTCATCTTTTAAAGCCAGAAAAAGAATCCTTCCCATGATCTCCTACAAAATGACCAGAAATTTCCCCATGCTCTCCAACTGTTGTCCTTTGCTTTCTTTTCATAGCCCGCCTAGGGGGTGATGCACACACATGACTGGGTCCATCTAGTCCTATGACAATGGCTGCAGGGAATGGGCCTCTGAGTGAAGGGAGAGACTGGAAGAGAACTTGCAACTAAAAATATTGTTATTACTCCCCTTTCCCAATATTTGCCAGCTTAAGTTAAATAAATGTAAGACAATAAACTGAGCTTTGCTTCATGATTCTAGGATTCAATATGCATACTATGAATCCAAGAGAGCCTAAAATGTGTCAGAGAAGACATATGCTTTACTTTCTGTCAGCTTATTAAAAAATGAAAATATAGATTCTTTTGGTGGAGCCACTGGTTTTAATATTTTCCAAAGAGTTTGTCTGTTCAGCTTTAGGCCTTTCTATTTGCTTGTGGATGAAGCAAATGCCATTTTCTGTTTTATTATTCTGTAGAACTTGTGCCCAGTAAAACCACAAAAATGCATTGGTTCAGCTTTTCTAGTCACTCCTTTCTCCTCAGCAATGGGCCTAACCTTAGCAGTATATGGGATAGACAGAGGGCTGGCTGTAAAGTTAGAATCGAAGAAAGCAAATTAGTCCCCTGCTCCATCACCACTATTCTAATTCCAAAAGGAAGGCTTCCTTCCTTTGTCCTGAGGCTTTCTGCACTTCCCTAAAACACAGAGATGCCTAAGTGAGGTTGTGCATCAACCATTTCTACCCCCACATAATGTAAATCAGTTTCCAAGATCCTTTCCAAGGAACAGATTCTGATAAAGGTGAACCAAACTTAGCAAATTGGAGAGATGAGCAGGTACAGGTTCCGCAAGGTACAGAAGAGACCAGACAGGGCAGCTAAGGATCTTTATTCTGTGTCTCACCCCTTTCCTGTGACTCTAGTATAAGCATAATAATAATGACTAACAATTATAGAATAGTTACTAGGTGCCAGGAACTGTTCTAGGTGCCTTTCACATCCGTATAACAATCTTATGAATTAGGTACAATTGTTATTTCACTTTAAGGATGAGGAAATGCACACACAACCCAGAGCCTAGGGAGTGTATTATAGGAGCCACTGGTCTGATTAGCATTTGTGGACTATTCCCATTCAAACAGTGACTTGTTGACTTGCTAATTGATGTGAGGGATGGATAGAACAGACTGGATCCCCTGGGTGGGTGAGTATATGAGGAATGTGGAAAGCTATATAAATTCTTTAAATTCTGATGGGTAAATCCTTACAGAATGCACTGTGACTGTGGGCAGAGAGGATGAGCCTGTCTTGTTGCATCTTAACCACTTATCTACAGAAGAGTTCTTTTATCCCAATCATACTCGGCATTTAATTTTAGCTAACACCATTACACCATTCCTCTTTATTCCCATGAGATAAGGTGCAAAGTATAGTACTGCCTTTATGTAGCAAAAAGAATTGAGACAGAGTAGAAACTTTTATATGATAAACCTGTGGCTAGCCTTTAGATTTTTGGAATCCCACATTTTAAGAATTACAGATTAGGAGACTCATCAGCTTGACAAAATATGGGGGCAATTCATTTTTCAGAACAGGAAACCTCAGACTTAAGAACTTTAAAGATCTTTCCAGCTTGACGCATCTAAGATTTTTTTAAATGCTATTCTCCAGCACTGTGCTAGATGGATAAAAGTGGTGGGATAAAACAATCACTTAGATAAGCCTTAGACCCTACTCTTGAAAGTTACTGCCTTATTGATGAACCATAACACATTCATATTATTGGAAAGAGTAAAATAAAAGAAGACAATAGCTTGTTTGGGTAAATAATATTGTACTGCTTTCTGTCATACTGTGACAAATGGAAACCAGTTATTCCTTCTCCAGGATTTTCAGGAGGAATACATCTTCACCGAGTACTTCCCAAGAGATAAAGAGACCTGATTAATCTTTAGAAGCCTTTTCTCAGTGTCTCGGAAGTACAGAATGCTTCTGTGTAATAATCCTGTAGTTTGATTGTTGGATCCTGGAAATTTTATAGCTTATGCAATTCTTTTGAATTCCTTAAGCAATATAAAGCATCATGTCAAGTATCTTTAGTAAAAATCACCAGGCTTACCATGTTTATTACTGATTATCTTTGTTCTTATTTTGTGTCTGTCAGTCATTATGGTTTCAGAAACAGGGCTAGACATTGTGAAGATCAGCAAAGTTTATTTTGGGGGCCTTCACACCACCCCATTTTATTCCTGAACTCAGGGTTCTTCTCTTTTCTTCTGTGTCCCTCTTACCCATTTCTATTTCTCCATACAACTATTTCGTCTCTTATTCCTTCTAGTCCCTCAAAAGGGTGCTTCCTGTCTTTTGGGGATTTATAATTGAAGGGACATCTTTAAAGGTCCCTTTCCCTGGGGCACCTCACTTTATTCCCATGCTCAGTGAAGCCTAAGTAGGATAGAAACAAGAAGGAAAATCTGTTATGAAAAGGCACTATTCATGCCCACAGAAATGACCTTTGGATTATTTGTGCCTGGCTCACTTCATTTGGTACAAGTAACTGTGAACTGACTGGCTCAACTCTCATGTGACTTTTCATCCTTGTCACCTTGATTACACAGACATTTTGAAATAATTTGCCTTATTCACGTTTTCACTGGGAGCTGTGGAAATTAATATCATGCTGCTCTTGTCTTTATAGAATTCATGTAGACCTCTAAATACCATTGGTTGGTATGAAATAGTGCAGTATCTACACCCTAGCTCTTGGGACTCTCCAAATGTTAATCACTCTGTATTGGCTGACCCTCAGAAACTACCGTGTTTCCCTGAAAATAAGACTTAGCCGGACAATCAGCTCTAATGTGTCTTTTGGAACAAAAATTAATATAAGACCCAGTATTTTACATTATATTGTATTATATTATATTACATTACATTACATTATATTATATTATACTATACTATATTATATAAGACGTGGTCTTATATTGTAGTAAAGTTAGACCAGGTCTTATATTAATTTTTGCTCCAAAACATGCATTAGACCTGATTGTCTGGCTAGGTTTTATTTTTGGGGAAACACAGTATCTAGTGCACTGAAGGTTTGTACATTACCAAGAAACCCATAATGAAAGTCCCCAGAACTAAAATATTTGTTCTGCTTCGAAGTTGGTTGAACCAAGAAAGTGATCTATTTGGTAAGAAGTTGGGTCACAGAAAGACTCAAAATCAGAGTCAGCCTAAGGTATTGGAGAAAGGTGGGCATCTAATGTCTGATCTGAGGACTTAATCTACCCAAATTCATCTCCTTTACCAGCTTTTCAAGGCTCTTGAAATCTCCAATTTTCTTTTATTTAACATTCTGTCATTCACTTATTCATTTGTTTAATTTACAAATAATAATAATCCATGTACTGTATTATACTTATCACTTAGCACAGTGCTGGCACAGATGAAAAAGACAACAATCTTGTCTTCATAAAGTTCACAACCTTGTGAGGATAAAGACATAAACAGATAATCATAATACTATAGTGATGAGTTCTATACTACAGGCATACCAAAGTACCATGAGGACACAGGGCAGGCAGTGATGGACACCTAGGCCAGGGGAAGTGAATATCTGAGCAGAGTTTTAAAGGGTACATCATTTACGAGATGGAGAGACTGTATGTGTACATGTGTGTGTGTGGGGGGGGGGTGGAGTGAGGAGCCTGAGTGCCAGAAAATCGGAACAGTATGTGCAAAGGTATGGAGATAAATAAATAAAAACTCACTACATGTGGCATTTTGAAAGTAGCATAGTTTCATATGATGAAAGTATAGAGCACCAGTGGGTAAGGGATGGGAGGACACGAGGCTAGGAAAATGGGTCAGAGTTTAGTTGGATCATAAAGGGACTTCTGTGGCATGCTAAGAAGCTAGGACATTATCCTAGGAGTAATGTGGCGCCACTGAAATATTTTAAGACAGGTGAATGATGTGACAGGAAGATTGCTTTCTGGTGGCAGTGGAGGGGGTGAGGGGTAAGATCAGGGAGATCAGTTATGAGGATAGTGCAGACGAAGATGGTAGCCTGAACTTGAGTCAGTGATGGTAGGAATGTAGAAAAGGGTCCCTTGGTTTTGAGATGTGAGGAATGATAAAGGGATGAGCTTCATTCAAGGATTATGTTTTTCACTTTGGGCAGCTGGGCAGCTGGGCAGTGCCATTCATTGAGCCTGAGAACATAGGTGGAGGAGAGGATTTTCTGGAGAGATGATAAATTCAGAGTTCAGCATGTTGAGTTTGAGGTCCCAGTGGGGAATCAAGGTAAAGGTTTCAAAGGAAACTAGATATATGGATCCAAACTTGGGGAGCCTCTGGAAAGCTAATGTGAAATTAACTGTTTTGCTTTGTGAAGCATTCTGAGTCTTCAGAGAAACTGGATATATTCAAGAAACAAAACTACATTATCTATTATCCTAGAAATTAACATCACTTTTGGTAAGAAACAATCTGTTCATTTTACAGAAGCCTTGAAATTGCAAAAGGATGTGTAGGAATGTTTTAAACAGGAGACCACCTCAGGGATGATGTAGATGCCTGATCACTGCACTGTACACCCGAAGCTGAAGCTGAACAACAATGAATGTCAACTACAATTTTATATACATATATAGTTACCAGAAGTGGAGCACAGCATTAGGAATAGAGACAGTGGAAATGTAATGGCTATGTGTGATGTCAGAGGGGTAGTGGATGGGGGGAGAGGGGTTGTCACTGTGTGAGGGATATAAATGATAAATGTCTAACTGTTACATTGTTTTGTGCACCTGAAACTAATAAAAAAATGTTAAAAACAATTGCAGGGTGTTGGCAGTAAAGGCCTTGAGTGGAGGACAGGGCACTGTTGAGAAAACCTTGTTAGAAGTAAACTTGTAAGAAGTGTGTTGTGGCATGTCCCTGATTTGGAGATCAACCAAGAAGGGTTTTAAGATCTATCCTGACATTCTAATCTACCAGCCAGGCATTGTTTTCTTTGCTCTTCAACTGAGCAGGATCCTGGAAGGATTAAGGGCTCAGTGATAAGGGGTGAACAAGAAAGACATGTGAGTGTGTGGAAGGTCTCTGGGTATTTTCCAAAGCCAATGTGGGTAAATCTTCGTGTCTCCATAATCCTCACTAAGAATAACCATTTGAAAAGGAGTTCTGGCTCATTATAAACAGAAGTGCTATAATAGCCCACAAAATTTCAGAACCTAAAGGAATCAATCTAGATTCTACTTACTTATTTACATGTCTGAACTCCCCTTCTAAGCTGTGAGATATTAAGGGCAGGCATTCTGTTTCATTCACTTTCATGATCCAGTAATGCCCGTGACATAAAACCCCCACATTTGGGAATTGTTAGTTGAAGAATGATTGAGCCCACTCCCTTATTTTACAGATGTAGAATCTGAGGACTATATAGGTTTTGTGACTTGCCCAAGATCACACAGCTACTTAGTGGCAGAGCTGAGCATGGAACTGAGGTTATGGTCTCATGATGCTTTTCTACATTATCCTTAACTGAACCAATCATCTCTCACAACAGGGTGTTCTTGATGTGTGGTTGGAGGCTTTGATTATATGAGAAGAGACAAAATGTTTGTGGAGAACTTTCCTCTATTTCTCAGTGTGGGGACAGAGTCCCAGAGAGCAGTTGCCAGCCTCTCGGCTACATGGAAAGATGCTAGCTCAGTTATTAGATAGCTATCAGCTGTAATCAGATGGCCATCTGCTGTGGCTGGATGGCCATCAGCTGTTACCGGTTAGCCATTAGCCACTAATATAACTGCCATGTCCACTCTAGGGGTTTGGTAGGTTGGCAGAGAAGTGGTGAGGGGACAGATTCCAGGCTCTCAGCCTCACATGGAAAGGTGGTGACTCACGTAGTAAATGGCCATCAACTGTGATTGGATGGCCATCAGCTGTGGCTAGTTGTCTGTCAACTGGAATCAGCGAGCCACTGGCCACTAATATAACTGCCATGGTTACTCTAGCAGCAAATGGGGGCTAGCAAGAAGATGGTGGCTGAGCTATTAAGCGGCTGAGTGTGGATTGAGGATAGTGTGGCTCCTGCTTCCTGTGTCTCCAACCCAGCCGCCAGAGAGAATATAGTGGTATGACTTCCCTATCTACTGCTCCGTGGGTGTTCTTTTTTGGCCTAGCCACATCCTGCATTCTTATGTGGGGAGCGGGGCCAGAAACTCCGCATGCCACCCTGTGTGACAAATGGCACAGCGAGCAGGGTAACGATTCTCTAATGGCGTAGCTCACTGCTGCAGTACACACAGTATGGGGACAGGCTGGCGAGCTGCCAGACACTGTGAGTCAATGGCATTCATATACGGAACTTACACAAATCATCAGTGAAATGGGTATGAGACATGCTATTTTTAACCTTAACATGCAGAGGCCAGATGACGAGCTTTTTACAGCCAGCATGAGAGATCTGGTTTTGGATACTGCACCTGCGAGTGCTTTTGGATCCTTGGTTGCTATTATTACACCTTATGTAGGGCGACAGATCCATGAAGTTACAACTGCCATGGCCACCCTAGGGGATGTTGAAAGCCGGAGGCGAAGGAAGTTAAGAGAAGAGGTCCGCGCAGTTGAGACCTGAAAGCCCAAACCAAAGGTAAAGGGGCAAGGTCCCGGGCCTCAGAGAGACACTCACACAGATGTGGCGAGATCTCGTGGCAGCGGGGGTCGATTGGGAGAAAATAGACCGAGAACCCAATGCACTCCTGCTGGAACTTTGGAAACAGTTGCATCCGGAACAACAATTCCGGAGAAGCCTAAAGGAGAAGTCTGGGAAAGCGTGATCCGTGTCCCTCCAGGACTTCATGCAGCCTCTTGAGGCCGACTCCTTTCAGCTTGATTAGGGGTGGGGCCAAGGTACCTGGTCAGAGGGGACGAGCAGGGACTGGAGGCCCCACGTGGAACTGTCCATACAATGTTCCCCTTTAATGTGCAGAGGGTTTTGGCCCTAGTTGACACTGGCGCAGACTGCAGTCTTGTTTATGGGAACCCAGAACTTTTCCCCAGACCAGCAATCTGCATTGATGGCTACGGGGGAAAAACTGTGACTGTGAAAGCGGTTTCCTTACAACTGGGTATAGGAAAGCTTCCCCCTCGTACCTACAAGGTTTATGTCTCCCCCGTTCCGGAGTATATTCTAGGGGTGGACATGTTACATGGTCTCAGCTTACAGGCGTTGGTAGGAGAGATCGGTCTCTGGATCCGGGTGGTGAAATCGCTGACACGCGGGAATGCTCACCATCCTCCTCAAGTGTTGCCCCAGCCCTGGTGCATGGTTACAGTGCGACAGTACCACCTTCCAGGAGGGCAGGAGGAGATTGGTCATACAATATTGGAATTGGAGAAGGCACATATTGTGAGGCCAACGCACAATCCCTCTAACTCCCCAGTATGGCCTGTCAAGAAGCCAGATGGGACCTGGCGAATGACTGTGGACTATAGGGAGTTAAATAAGGTGACACCACCCTTACACGCTGCAGAGCCTTCAATACATAATTTAATGGATCGTCTGACTGTCCTCCTGAGGACATATCACTATGTAGTGGACTTGGACAATGCTTTTTTCTCCATTGACATTGCACCCGAGTGTCAAGAGCAGTTTGCTTTTACTTGGGACGGGCGGCAGTGGACTTTTCAAGTCCTTTCGCAAGGACACTTGCACAGCCCCACTATCTGCCACGGGCTTGTGGCCCAGGATCTGAAACGGTGGGATCACCCATCCTCTGTGGCCTTGTTTCATTATGTCAATGATATTTTATTAACATCAGATTCTCTTTCTGATTTAGAGCAAGCAGCTCCCTCTCTTCTCCGCCACCTGAAGTCACATGGCTGGGTGGTGAATGAGGAAAGGGTCCAAGGCCCTGGCTTATCCGTCAAGTTTTTGGGTGTTGTGTGGTCGGGTAAGACAAAGGTCATACCTGAGGCGATTATTGATAAGATACAAGCCTTTCCCCTGCCGACCAAGGTCTCCCAACTGCAGACGTATTTGGGACTGCTAGGATATTGGCGGGCGTTTGTACCCCATTTAGCACAAATAGCAAGGCCCTTCTACAATATGATAAAAAAGTGGGCCTCATGGGATTGGACAGAGACTGTAGAACAAGGCTTCGTTGCCACAAAACGGGCAGTGCAACAGGCAAAGTCTTTGTAAGTAGTGGACCCCAGCCAACCATTTGAACTTGATGTTCACGTAACACAAGAGGGGTACGGAATGGGCCTCTGGCAACGGCAGGAGTGTCTCTGGTTGCCAGTGGGATTTTGGTCCCAATTATGGAAAGGAGCAGAGGTCCGCTACTCTCTAATAGAGAAACAGCTGGCTGCTGTGTATGAAGCTGTAGTGGCCACAGAAGCCATCACAGGAACGGCACAGGTGTTGGTTCGAACAACCAATCCTATCCAGGAGTGGGTCCATACGTGGACCCAGGGACCCAAAACGGGGGTGGCACAGACCACCACCCTTGCCAAGTGGGGTGCCTACTTGGAGCAACATAGCACCCTTAGCTCAAGCTTTTGGAGCACCGAGCTATAGCAGGTCTTGGGGCCTGTGGAGCTTATAACCCAGGCTGAGCCAAGCGCTCTGCCTAGAGGGGAGGACCTGGAGCCCTTGCCCTACAAAGAAGGACAGTCCCCAGTACCTGAGGATGCCTGGTTTACCTATGGTTCTAGCTGAGGGGCTGCAGCTGTTTGGATGGCTATCAGTTTGTAGCCCAAAACAGACACCATTTGATTTGATACTGGGACGAGCCACAGTAGCCAGTGGGCTGAATTACGGGCTGTGTGGATGGTAATCAGCCATGAGCCTGGACCCCTAGTTATTTGTACTGACAGCTGGGCGGTGTTCCGGGGCCTAACTTGTGGCTCCCTACATGGAAACACCAAAACTGGTTGGTAGGACACCGTCCACTGTGGGGTAAAGCCATGTGGCAGGACCTCTGGGACCTAGGGCAGAGAAAGGAGGTGACCCTAATGCATGTCATAGGTCACTCCCCCTTAGTGTCCCCAGGTAATGATGAAGCAGATGCCCTAGCATGGGTCTGATGGTTAGAAAGGGCTCCTACCACTGATGTGACCCATTGGCTGCATAGGAAATTGCAGCACGGTGGAAGCCGAACCATGTGGCAGGTAAGCAGACGCTGGGGTCTGCCTTTGAAATGGCAGGAGATAGCAGATGCCTGCTATGACTGTGCCGTCTGTGCCCAGGACAGCCCGCAAAGGTGGAGGCTCCCCTGGGAGACACAGCTGATTACGTGAGGGAGGGTGCCCCTCACTAGCTGGCAAGTGGATTACATTGGACCCCTGCCTAAGGCCTGCAATGCGATATACACATTTACAACAGTGGACACTGCTACAGGTTGATGTTTGCTTGGCTGTGTCCGGCTGCAGATCAGCGGCATACAGTGGTCACTCTTACACAGCTGTGCACCCTCTATGGGCACGCCCAAGTCATTGAAAGTAACAGGGGTACCCATTTTATGGGGCAAGAAGTGCAGCGCTGAGCTGCCATAATGGACGTGCAATGGTTGTTTCATGCTCCGTATAACCCACAAGCAGCTGGCCTGATTGAACGCTATAATGGCCTTTTGAAGCAAGGTCTCCGGGTGTCAAAACACCCTCCCACGATGTGTGATTTGGCCTGTTGTCTATGGGATGTCCTGAGAGTCCTGAATGAGAGACCCGGAACGGAGGGCCCACTTCAGTAGAAGCTCTGCTACATCGACCAGCCGCTCCCATTCAATTACAAGTTACCACCAATGAGACTCTGTTAAAGCCAGGCTACGGCAGAAATGGAAACATTTTGTTGCCAGCACCCACATGCTTGAAAGCAGGGGAATGACAGCAATGCACTTGGCCCTGGCTGGTCAAAAGCCCCCACTGTCGATGTTTGGGCCTGATAGCCCCATGGGGGGCCGGTTTGACTCATGATTTGCAAGTGACGCCAGGGGTGGTGGCTGAGTGGCCACCGCAAGTGACTGTAGTATACAGAGGTCCCGATACCGGGATGATTTTGCAGAGAAACTATGTGCTCTGACTATGGCCTATTATGGGGTCCCCTGTTCTGTTACATGTTGAAACTGCAAGGGACCCCAAGCACTGCCATAAAGGTCTGGTATCACAAAGCAGGAAACGTGCCATAGGCAGCGACCCTCCTTTCCCAGGACAAAAAGCTAGCATGTATCCTCTCAAATGGAAGGGATTTGCCATTATTGGTTCCTAAGACTACTGTTTCTTTTCATCCGTAGGTGTCAATAGGCTAATATGGCACAGGAAATCTAGCGGAAGACACTTGTCATGTAGATTGTGAGGCGAGACCCTGTAGGGGTGGAGTGTGGGGACAGAGCCAGGATTGCAGTTTCCAGGCTCTTGACCTCACGTGGGAAGGTGCTGGCTCAGGTAGTAAATGGCCATCAACTGTGATTGGATGGCCATCAGCTGTGGCTAGTTGGCCGTCAGCTGTAACCAGTGAGTCATTGGCCACTAATATAAGTGCTGTGGCTACGCTAGCATAAAATGGGGGCTAGCAAGAAGATGGTGGCTGAGCTATTAAGCGGCTGAGTGTGGATTGAGGATAGTGTGGCTCCTGCTTCCTGTGTCTCCAACCTAGCCGCCAGCGAGAATATAGTGGTATGACTCCCCTATCTATGGCTCCATGGGTGTTCCTTTTTGGCCTAGCCACATCCTGCGTTCTTATGTGGGGAGTGGGGCCAGAGACTCTGCATGCCACCCTGCGTGACAAGTTTATTGCGGCTAACAAGGTTGGTTGGCAGAGAAGCGAACTGTAGATTGTGGATCGTGTGGCTCATGCTTCCTGTATCTCCAACCCAGCTGCCAGCGAGAATATAGTGGTGTGAACCTCCTATTCATGGTTCTGTTGGTGTTCCTTTTTGGCCTCACCATATCCTGTGTTCTTGTGCTGGAAGCAAAACCAAAGACCCTGCATTACACTCAGCATTCCTCCCCACCTCCTAGATGCATAGTAAAGTCTGGGATTATTTTTAAAAACTTGTGGCATAGAACTCCAGTACTCCATGTGGCTGTTTGCCTACGAGAAGGCAAATATGGCCCCTTAAGTCTACTGTGCAATTTGTTTCAACCTCAGTTTAGAGAAATCTCCAAACATCTCTTTCCCTTAATAACTCACTCTGGGTCTATCATACATGAATTCATCTAAACCATTATTTGTGGGGAGGGGAACCATTTACATTTTTAATCTAATTCACCACTTGGTGTAATGAGTTCCATGTGTTTCCTCCATTTTCTACCTGCTGTGAGAATTAGGTCTTCCTTTATTTGTCCTAAACTCACCTCTATGTGCTATATGCTGGTAACACACACGCACGTGCGTGCACGGGCACACACATACACACACACAGAGACACACTGTAGGAGGGAAAATGATCCCTCTTTTAATTCCTATCTTTGTTTACAAGCATATTAAAAATTCAAATGAAAGGAAGCTTGAAGTAATGCAACTGAAAGTGAACACAGTGGCAGCTAATTAACCAAAGGAGGGGGATGTAAATCCTTGACAAAACAGAGGCCTGTGATGCAGGAATTGATGGAAATAAATAAGAGGCCTGTTATGGAATCACTGCCTGGCCATGCACTGCCTGCCTGTGGGGCAATTGAAGCATCCTCTGAAAGTTCAGTGTGGCCCAGTGAACATAACCTGTCAGTCTCCACACGTGACATGATCTTAATTAGCCTTTGTTCTACTGCCAGAGAAAGCCCGCTGAGGCAATTAGCACCAGAGAATTAATCAGATCATTTGTGGAGTCGACAAAGCAGGACAGCAGCTGACACTGCCAACTTATCGATTGGAAAGGATTCAGGAAGACGGGGAGTAATGTAGTCTCTATTTGTGCCCCCCTTTTCACCTGAATGAAGGTGCTCCACAGAGACTGTGGTATAGGAGATATTGGGTGGAGTGAGCTGTACTCTACCTTATCCTCTGCTCCTCTCTCTTCCCCAGTCCTGTTCTGTCTTCCTAGCTTCCAGTCCCTACACTTTTCTGTGAAGGCATTATATGTAGCCATGCTAATGCCAAACAATGTGTTTGACTGCAAGAGAGAGGGTGAGAGCACTGTTGATTTTATTGCAAATTGCACTTTTGCTACAGAATTAATTGGGAGAATGGAATTTTGCCAGTATTTCCCTCCTTCCCTTTGTTTACTGCCTATTTTCAACAGCTCTGTAATTGCTTTCCATTTAGTAAAAGGAACATTGTTCCTTTTTGTATTTTTCTTTTAATTGTGTTTCTTGCCCTGAGCTCTGATGTTAGTTGATGGGAATGCCATGTTGTTTTGGTTTTAGAAACCAACTTGGTCTTAATAATCAAGGCAAGGTCATTGCTAGGGTAGGCAGTTGGGTTGTGGGCTCAGCAAAATGTGTAACTTCTTCCATGGAGCCTTCCGTGATGAGTCCAGTGTGCCTGTAGTGAACCCTATCTTATTTGGACACCCACGGCACCTTAAATCTGTACTACACAATCTAGCTCTTGCCTTACACTCTTTTGTACTTTACTTCATGTGCATTAATCTGATCTTCTCTCTGACCACAATGTAAGTTCTCATAAATCAAAGGCTCTACCTCATATTGAACATAGCTCTTAACACCAATCTATGCACAGTATGAGACACTCAACAAGTGCTAGATTAGTTCATTGACAACCCCTTGAGGAGTTCCTGCAGCCATTTGTCTTTCAATTTTGCTGCTACCTTGGCACTTTTGAAATTTTGGCCCAGACAGTCCTTTGACTGGGGATGGGAGTTATTGTCCTGTGCCCTACAGGATGTTTAGCAGCATTCCTGGCTTCTATCCACTACTAAAAAATGTCTCCAGACATAGCCAAACGGCCCCTGCAGGGGGCAAAATCACCCTCCCTCCCCATTGAGGACCACTGTTATATAATGGTAATAAAATAATGAAACAAAATTATTGAGCACTTTACTATGTTCAGCTTGGTGCTAAAGACATTACATGCATTCTTCTGTTTCACTTCTACAACAACCCTGCCTGCTTTAATTGTTGTCTTAGGGGTTCCAGGGGACAAATCTCAAAGTCATAGCCATATATAGGTCTACACCACAGTCTGTTCCTTTCCCAAGACACATTTAGAAGAGGCTTCTGAAGGACCTCTCAGGCTCAAACCTGAATTTATAGAATATATCAGCTAATCCTTAGTGATGTAAAGACCACTCATTCATTGAAAACTAGATATTCAGCTTCGTGAGGGTTAATTCCTCAAGGGGTTCAATGAAAAGCAATGAAAGGTCAGAGCAAAAGAAACCGTGCCAGCTGTCACCTCTTTTTTTCAGAGATGTGAATACTATTCCAAACAGCATGGGAGGGGGCTAGAGATCTATTTCTTTCGCTAATTTGGTGGCCTTGTAGCTCAGGAAGCAGAATTTCTAGCTATCCTACTGAAAATCCAGGCCAGCTGTCTTGCAAACAATGCCATTAGTCACCAGAGGGACTGGGTAAAGAAAGGTGGATAAACCAGTGTAAATTTATCTTTCTGTGGGGGAAAGTGACTACTCAAAGCACATCTCCTGATGGTGACACCATCTCTGAATATAAAGGAGAACCCAAGAAAGAAAATTTGAAACTTTAGCTTAATGTGTCTCTGGAGAGGAATGTATCTCTCTGGCTGTGAAGTCAATTCAAACTCAAATTCACTGCCATCAAGGAGTTAACAATACATTAAAATTAGTCATGCCATTTGATGAAGAAATATTCTACTTATAGAAAATACCTTTATAGGAAAACTGTCTTTCTGAGTCTGAAAATATTACAGTAAACAGGATCTAATCTCAGTGAAGCCTTTTTTCAGCTTTGCATGACAGCTGTAAAATATGACAGCATTTATTAATAGTCACTGAAGTCTAATATGCAGCATTGGAGAGCTATAGCAAAATATGTTAAGTTACTGAGAGAACAATTTCCACAGTAACTAATATTCAGCTTTTGAAAGAGTAATGTCTTGTGATTTTTTCCCCCCTACTGATGATCCAACTCCAGGAACAAGCTAGGAAGCTAATAACCTTTGTGGAAAGAAAGTGTTTAAATAACAATTTATTTCAAGAGCTTGACAAAAAATTGCTTGGCACTTTCTCTTTTTATGTCCCAAAGCAGTCAAGGATGTGCAAATCGAAGTATTGAAAAATATGACAGCTTTAGTATTTTCATTTTCAATGAAATTCTCATTACAGACATATGTACAGTCTTTTATTCACAATCCCGTCCAAATAGTCATTTACTGTTATTATTGTGCAGGCTCTCAAGATGCTCTTCTAGTGGAAGACTCATCACAATAGATTAGGCAGACTGCAGAAACTACCAAATATGTCAAGAACTTTCAACCCCGATTATTACTGCTCAAACAGGGAAATTTAGTATCTGTCGCTCATAGGATAATGTACTCTTTGGGCCTTCCTAATTTATTCAGATGTGAAAAGTAGCTTGAATTTCAATAAAAACTATCTTGGCTTCGCTTTTCCCAGAAATCAAATGGACATGAGTAGAATTGGAGCCATCTGTTACCTTCACACATCCTTTAGTCAGTTCTTAAAATGTAGGAGAAAAAAGAATATATTGATAGTCTGTCTTTTTTTTTCTTTTTAAATAAAGGTACCTGCTATTTTCATTTAAAGTTCCTGACAAGCTATCATGGCAGAACCTATCATTGGTCTGTCCTTGCTTTCTTCCTCTCCAGCCAAAACAGCCCTTTAGTGATGAGAACCTGCAGGTTCAGCTCTTTCTATGAGCTGGAAACTGTCTGCCCCAGAGAGGAATCTATGAGTTCCCCTCACCTCAGAGTCAGGCCCCCACGACTGCACTCCATGAGTGTGCACCATGGGCAAACCTACCTGTCTGACTGCATTTAATATTTTTGCTACTCATCTGTCTTTTAACATGGAGTTTTGACCTGCAGCCTCTTTGGATCCCTTGGACTATGGAACCACAAGCTCTTGTGTTCATTTGTGGACATCAGACTTGAAGAATGAAACTGACAACCGGAGTGCATCCACAGGAAGACAACTAAGTTAGGGAGGTTGTAGGTGGCAGATTCTTTAAGAATGGCAGTAGGAAAGACTTCCAGAAGAAGCAATAGTAGTTTTCAAATGTCAAAAGTGTGGAAGGCAGCAAGTCAGCCCAGTGAGCAGCATGCATAGACTGTGGAATGTGGCAGATCTGATTTGAAATCCTGGTTTCATTACTTTGGCATACTAAGCTGTGTGACCCTAGAAGTCATTATGTAACCTTTTTATGCCGTGGTTTTCTCAGTTGTAATGACGCAGGGA
This sequence comes from Rhinolophus hipposideros, assembly GCF_964194185.1. Taxonomy (NCBI): domain Eukaryota; kingdom Metazoa; phylum Chordata; class Mammalia; order Chiroptera; family Rhinolophidae; genus Rhinolophus; species Rhinolophus hipposideros. The sequence continues at coordinate 34,276,504 of NC_138046.1, forward strand.
TGCCATAAGGATTAAATGTGATGATCCATAAACTCAGGGCCTAGTGTGTAATAAATGCTTAAGGAGTGGCAGCTGTTTTTATCCAACTAAGATGATAAAATGATGACAATAGGGATTTGTTGATTTGTGCCACTTATTGATGCACGTGTGTGTGTGTGTGTGTGTGTGTGTGTAAAGCAAGAGGAAGAGAGGAAAGAGGAAGGGAGGGTGAGAGAAAGACAGAGAGGCACAGAGAGCGGGGAGACACAGAGAGAGTCTGTGATTTATTTGGGAAAGTAGAACTGGATGAAAAGGACAAAGCTAAGTTATGTAAGTAGGTGGTAAATGGCAACATGCAGGAAGGTGTGAGGAAGCTCTGTTTGTCTCTCAGTAGAGTTAAAATCTAGCCAATCTGAAAATATTAACAATCTTCTGAGAAAAGGCCTTTTTCTCCTTGTCTTGGGAATTTCTTTAGCTCTTACACACTTTGGGATCATCCAACATTTTTCCACCTTCCTAGGAATCTGGCAAAATTTTAACATTTGCACAAGGTGCCTGCTTCAGTGAATGCAAATGCCGTAGGTGGATGGGGAACAGTTGTGTTAAAATTTATTTTTTTCCAGGCCTCTGAGATGACTCACTGTTTCAGCAACAATATTGTTAACTCCTCAAAGGCGAGACCTAATTCTGCTTCTCTTAAAACACTGCCAGTGGCCTTGTACAAGGTAGCACTAGGAAATGCCCAATAATTGCTTGTTGACTAAAGGACTACTTGTTGCACTGCCCATTGTCCCGCTACAACTTTCTAGAGCAAATAGAAAGGTCTGTTAGAAGGCCGTTGACTACCAGACAGTTACTTGGGAACTGAGTAGGGAGTTTCAGGTTAAGAGTAGGAAACAGCAGGAGTTTATTGAACACTGGCAAGAAGGTAGGGGCTAGTTGCCTGAAAGGGCACTTAGAGTTACTATCTCGTTATCTAAGCTGAGTGCCATAGCCTGGGCCAGATTCTTTAATGTCTGTGGGCTGTGCCCATTGAAGCCAAGGAGAGTTGGCAGGTGCAGGAGAGAGACCAGCTGTAGTTCTCAAGTATGTTGCTGTTCTGGAGAAAATGTTACCACCACAGAGAACCAGGTCACTTGCGTACAAAGGATAGGTCTAATAGAAAACTGGAAGAAGTGGCCACCTCCCTGGCATGGCTTTAGGACTTTCTATATAGGAAAGTGTGTGGTCAAGGGACCTCCAAATTGGACTCGTGGTGCCTGTGATCCCAGAATTAGAAGGTCACACTTTGGATTAGGATTTTATTTCATAGAAGGCCCTTACCTGAATTGAAATTTCTTCCCTGGATTCACTAACAAATCAAGTCAGTAGTAGCCATAGATAAATTAGCATGAATAAATTGATCAGCTGAACTGTTGTCACTAGCAGAGAAAGACTGTTAATCAGTGGAATCAAAATATAGAACAGGAAAGTTTTTATGGAGGTGTGGAGACAAAGCCCCAAAAAGCAGTTTCCAGGCTCTCGGCCTCACATAGAAAGGTGCTGGCTCGGGTAGTAAATGGCCATTAACTGTGATCAGATGGCCATCAGCTGTGGCTAGTTGGCCGTCAGCTGTAACACGTAAGACATTGGCCACTAATATAACTGCTGTGGCTACGCTAGCATAAAGGATTGGGGGCTAGCAAGAGCAGATTGCAGAGAGGCGGATGCCGCTGGTGAGAATATAGTGATATGATTCCCCTACCTATGGCTCCGTGGGTGTTCCTTTTTGGCCTCACCGTGTCCTGCGTTCTTATGTGGGGAGCGGGAGCTGAGACCCCGCCTGCCGCCCCGCACGACAGGTGTGGAGGCAGGTTCAGTCAGAGACGTCTAGGCTTTACTCCTGCCAGGAAGGGCAGGTGTCAACAAGTGCCATAGTGAGGAGCCCGGATAAATAAAAAAGGGGTGTCAATAAAGAGGAGAGGGAAAGAGAGAGCAGATATCACACTTAGTCAACCTCATAATTTTCCCAAGAGCTGACTTTTTAATAATAGTACCAAGAGCATAATTCAACTTTCTATTAATGAACCAAGGTGGTGACTAAGTAATTAAGCAAAGTGATGACCTGCAAACACCAATCAGACCTTTCTCTACAGACAGAAATCAAAGCATAGCCAACCGAACCTTGAAGTCCACTCGATGTTTCATAATCTGTCATAAACTTTTCATAAACTTTCATAAACTTTTCATAAATCTTTTCATAAACTATCACAGATAGTATTACCCTGATTGTTTTATAAATCTTTAAAAAGACCTCGAACGTTTAACCCATTTCTCATCTCCTCACTCATCTCTTCCCTTATACAGTGGAGTCAAATCATTTCTATATTTAACTCCTTTGAATATAATTATAAGTGCTCCCTTCTGTCTGTCTTCCATTTCTCTCTTGTGTAATTTAAAATATTCTAAAATTATAATTTCAGTTGTAATTTCTCCCCATAATTTTTACTACAGTAATAGATAATCTTTGTAGAAAATGAGAAGGTATATAATACTTTATTGAATATTTTAAAGACCTGTATCACATCATTTGATTTATAAACTGAGTTTTTTCTCTTTCTCTCTTTCTCTCTCCCTCCCCGTCCGCTAGCTTCCCTCCCTTCCCTTCCCTTCTTTGTTTCTCTCTCTTTCTTTCAGCCCAACATTGAAAAAACAAAACAAAACATTGCCTTATTCTTGATGATTCAATAATGGATTTAGGAAAATATTAACTATGTATCCATACCTATGCTATGTACCAGGCTGGGCAAAATGTATAAATTTATGGGTCAACCAATTGTTTATTATCATGCTGGAGAGAAGGATTTGGGAAAGCATATAACAGACCAAGTAAAATAATAATGGAAAGCAGTTATGTTAAGTGCCAAGGGAACGACATGGACAAAAGGGTTCTGTGGGGGTTCAGAAGGAGGCAAGGTCTATGCTCCTCAAAACTGGGTCTCCTCCTCCCTAGTCACCTCAGTAAATAGGATCACCATCTTACCCAGTCTCTCAAGCCAAAGCTCAGCAGTCATCCATAAATCCTTGTCCCCTCACATCCTGTAGTCAATCTGTCCCCAAGTTCAGATTCTGTGTCTAAAATGTATTTCAACTTCATTCACTTTTCTCCATCTCTAGCCTAGTCTAAGCTGCCATCATTTCTCACCTAGATGACCACAGTGACCTTTTAATTTGTTTCCCTTCCTTCACTCTGGCACCACACTCCATTCTCTACAGAAACTTATATGAGATCGTGTGTCTCCTCTGCTCAGAATCCTCCAACGACTTCCCACTACAGTTAGAATAAAATTCATACTCCTTACTATGGCTCTTGTCCATACTCCATCGCTATTATCTGGCAACTGTCTACCTCTATATTCTCATCTCAGGCCACTCTCAACCTCATCACTAATGTTTAGCCACACTTGTCTAATTTCAGTTCCTCAAATATACCAAGCTTTGCACTCACTATTTCCACTGCTTGAAACAATTTCCCTCTATACTTCACATGGCTGTCCAATTCTAATCCTTTACCATATTTCCCTGACAATAAGATCTAACCAGAAAATAGGCCCTAGCATGATTTTTCAGGATGCTCGTAATATAAGCTCTAACCCAAAAATAAGCCCCAGTTAAGATCGTAAGCCAGATGGACGCATTTAGTAGGGCCATTGAAACACAAGACAGATGTATTGAATTATAAAATAATAATATTAATATATAATTAAATATAAATAAATAATATTGACATTAATACTTAAAATAAATGACAATATAATTTTTTTTTTGAGTCAAAGGAAAAAAGTTATTTAAGATTTTACAAAAAACAGAGCTACAGAATATAAAATGCCATAAAGTCAGGTGGAGCTGCATAAGGCATTTTCACATCTTTTTCTTAGGAGAAGGGAGTTATACGGAAACTTATCATCCCCCCCCAACCCCCCATTCCTCCATGTCCAAAGTTGAAGGCAGGATATACTGTAGGGTCCATCCCATCTTCAGAGCAGAAAAACCACATGTCACCTTTCTTCCAGCCTAGCAGCACAGAAAACCGTCTCAAGAGCTATATAAGACTCCATAAAGAAGAATGAAGTAATTGGTAATATAGCAGCCTCTCATCCTACAGAGGTGAATAGGGTTCCATGACTGGACTCAAAACTTTTGTTTCTTTTTACCAATCTTTCACTAAACCCAAGCATGCATTCATAGGGTTAGCAGCTGCACAGTGTGGTCCTTTGAAGAATGAAAAAAACATTTAAAAATACCAAATGTCCAAAGACTTCTGAGAAAGAACAGCTTCTTTTTCTAGGAGAAAAATTCCTCTTCTCATTCAAAAATGTGGATTCACACATGTAAAAATATGGATTTTTACAGAGATTGGGATGGTTTATTCATATATGAAATTAACCTTGCAATATTTTGTCTTTATGCTTCTTTATCACATCAAAGGTTTTACTGCAAAATTGGACCTTTGTTCTTATCCAGTTAATCTATGGCAGTGTGAGCCAGGATTTAGATACATATGTAATTTTTTAGCATCTCTTTCATTTCAGAGTTCAACACATTATTTGGAATTTGCTACTGCAGTCTCAACTGTGCTTATTATGATAGTGGCTGAAACTGGAAGATATTTAAAGAAAACTCTAATGTCATCCATACTTGCTATTTATATGTAAGTCTTTTTGTTGGGAACAAAAGGTAGAGAATTCACAAATACCACCATCTAAGCACCTGTTTCAAATTAAACATCAGCCTTCAGTTTGCAAGATAATCTCTTTACAATTAAGAAAGTAGCAGCAGAAAACATATGTCAGTTGCTTCTTTCTTCCTGGAGAAGTCTGCAGGATAACTGCACCCTAGGATCTTCTCTGAGTTGAATTTGAGAGGTGGAAAAAAAAGAAAAGCATCCTTTTTCCAATCCAAATCATGGAGGTAAGTGTAGAGAAGAGACATCCATATTTCAAGATTAGAAAAAGTGGCTGGATAAACAAAGCAGGACTATCCACTCCAGGAGACAACACAGAAATACTTGCCAAATCCTGAGTTCAGGGTTTTGTTTTCTTTTCGAGATGAATATACAAGTACCTAAAAGTCAAGGAAAATGTTCTTCCTCGCACGAGCCAGCAGAACTTGACCGCCCAGGGGCCGGCCCATCCCCGGCCCACAGGCCGGTATGCCACGGAACACCTCAGTCCGCCATCTTTGCTTTTTCCCCGACAATATAAATTATAATTAAGTATTTGTAAATACTCAAGCGGTGCCTTTGAATGAGAGGTAAATGCCTACGTAAACAGATAAACTCAAGACTTATTGCCTAATGACCAATCGGAGTACAGACACAACGCATGAATAACGTGTGCACTTGATAACGAACGGATGTGGTTGTGTCTAATATGAATCTTCATAATTAAATACGTCTTGGTTTGTAATGGATGTACTTAATGCACTCGTGTAAAATAAAGAAATGTTTTCTGAATTTTGGTGCCTGCAATTTTTCGTCACTTTTGTGTGGACCATCATTCTTAACTGTCATCACTTTTGTTGCCACTCCTGTCATGTAAGTCTTCAATTAACAATTGATTTAATGGTAGATTTAAAGGGAATAATATTTTGACCCCCAGACAAGATGAGTGCAAAAACAAAGAGCTATTCCATCAAGTACAAGTAAGGAGTCGTGGAGGATTCCTGGGGCAAAAATCTTCCGGCTTTCTGCAAAGAGAAGTTGGATCTCTGAATTATCCAAAAATGGTGAGCAGAGTAAGATAACCTCAGTCAACAGGTGGACAAGGGAAATGCTAAGAAGTGCAAGTGTGGATCAGGTCGGCAACCATTATTTCCAGAGCTGGAAGACATCGTCTGTGAATGGATTGGTGACAGGAGAGCAAAAGCTTTGGTTGTGTGCAGGGCTGATATTCAAGCATTTGCCCTTGTAATGTCACCACAGTTAGAAATATCCCCAGAAGAATTCAAAGCATCACAACACTGGCTGGACAGCTTCCTTCAGTGATACAAACTGTCTCTAAGATTGACAACACTGTTTAAGCTGGAAGATACTGAAGTTATTAAACGTGCACTTGCATTCAAGTCTTTTGTTGATGGCATCAACTTTTCTAAATACCAACTCTCCAACATGATTGCCATGGATGAAACTGCAGTGTTTATGGGCCAAGGAACTCAAATGACAATTGATAAGAGGGGTGCCTCCTCAATCTACATTCCCTCCACTGGTTATGAAAGTGCACATGTTACCTGTATTTTGGCAATTTGTCTGGATGGAAAGAAAGCCCCACGTCTAATCATCACTAAGGGCAGGAAAGATAAGGTTGAACGTGTTTCAGGCATTTATTTTCTTGAAACCGAAAAAGCTTGGTGCACACAAGAAGTTATAAGTAAGTGGGTTGATTTAATGCTGACACTTGTTTTGCAAGATGGCCAAAGAGGTATGCTAGTCTGGGATTCATCCAGCACTCACTGTGCTAAAGACATGAAGAACTTCCTCGCAGAGAGAAGAAAAGATCAAATAATGATTCCCGCAGGAATGCCTGCCTATCTCCAGACTCTTGATATTGCAATAAACAAGCCACTCAAGGACAATTTGCTCATGGAAAAAAAATGACTTCATTGAGAATAGAATGGAGAGAAATCAACATGGAAACTTTGTGAATCCTAGCATGAAAGAGGTCGTGACTTGGGTGAAGAATTCATGAGATAAAATCACTGACAATTGTGTGGCCAATGGACTATGGGCAGGATACAGGGACAAGAAGTGCTCATTTAAGTAGAACTGTATTGCTGGACATGAGAGATTAGGGCCAGTGTTCTACAGGAAATGGAGTCGCAAGAAATTCAAGCCGGAATTTGGGATTTGGAGAGTTATGATGATGTTCCAGAAGATGACATGACTGTATTTGAATAAATGTAGATTTTCATACATGAATAAATGAATAAATGTAGATTGCTGTACATGATAAATTTTGATTGTAGTACATGAAACAATATGACATCCCCTGAAAATAAGTCCTAATGCGCCTTTTGGAGCAAAAATTAATACAAGACTCAGTCTTATTTTGGGGGAAATACGGTAGTTCTCACTTTAATTGCTTCCTCCCAATGAGGTTTTCACTGAGAATTCTTGTAAAATTAGGTCATATCCGTTAATATCTTCATTTCCTTCATATCACCTTACCTAAATGTTTAATTATTTTATTTGTTAGTTTACTTGCTTTTTTCTATATTTCTCATTAGAATGTAAGCTTTATAACAGCAGGAACCATGTCTATCTTGTTCATTATTGTAACCCTAGCCCTACTGAATGAATAAATGAATGAATCATTGTGAGCTGAAGTAGTTAGGGAAGGTTACCTTGGGGAGGAAGTACTTGGAGTGCATTTTGAACAATGGAAGGATAGGAAGGATTTTTATCATTAAGATGAAGGAAAGAATTCCAGGTAGTTGTAGAAGTTAAGTTGCTGAGGCAAGCATGATTCTGGCACATTTAGGCAACAGTGAAAAATGGAAGCAGCCTGCAGTAGAAGGTACTCATTAGGTGATATAAAGACAACTGTTCTGTTAGTTGGTTGAGGCATAATTATGTTGAATCTTGAAGACTACACTATTTTTTCTTTTCAATGTGGGCAATAGAAGCCATTAATAAATTTAAAAAGAAAAGAAATTTTGGAACAAGGTCATGATGCAGTGTTTTAAGAAGGCTTACCAAGGGGAAATTAGTATAAAAGTTTACAGAAAGTATTTCTTAAACAGAACAGATTCATCCCACCAGCTAAATGGCTATAGAGGAAAAAAATATGAACACACATGAGTCAGAAAGGTTTCTTTTGCCTCCAAGACCCTATAATTGTCTGAACTATTTATGGAGATGATTGGGGGAAAAAGATGAAGGGACAAAAAATAGACATAGGTGGAATTTTGATTCCTTTCCTCTCATAAAAAAACTAATGAAGAATTTAACAAATTATGTCATAAAAATGGTGGAGTGAGGTGAGCCTCAGACAGCAAAGACTGAGAGGCACACAACTGAAATCTCTAAAGGTGGGCAAATTGCGTGAGTGAGGGAGGAGGGAAGTGAGAAATACTGAGAGGGGGTAAACGGGGGCACAGGACACAGACCTAGTTTGGTGATCCGAGATTGTTGTATTCTGGCACTACTGCAGCTTCGGGAAATGAAATAACTCGGACTGCTACGTATCCACTTATGGCTCACATGGATGGGGAACAACATATAACATGGCAGAACCCAATGCTCACGGCAGAGACCTCGGAGGAAAGACTGAGGGAAGAAGGCTGAAAACAGTGTTTTAAGCCCTCACTGCCGAGCAGAGAATGGAAACCTTAGGTGCTGAGCCTCGCTGCACACTCCCTATCCTCCCAGAGCTCTGCCCCCACCTGCTCAGTGCTAGAAGCAGAACAGTAGCAGTGTCAGATCAAAGAACAGAATATTTGCAGTTCTGAGAACTGTGGCCCACAACATGACTTTCAGCCCAACTAGTTCCTGCAAAGGGAAGGGAGCCATGGAAACAGGACTGGCTGTGGTGATGGTCCTCACCATTGCTCTGGGCCACCTCTCACAACAACCCATCCTGCCCCTGTCTGCACCTATCTGGGCGGATCCCTGCAGGAGTAAACAGAGCCATTGAACCACACAGGCTCTGAACCTAGTGAAGGAAGGGCTTTGGAACTTCAGAAGCTCTCCAAATCCCCTCACAAGGTGGCACTCTGTGACTCAGGCAAACTGTTCAGAGGAGAAGCCTGACTTCCAGGGAATCTCCCTAATTTGTGAGAAGCCAGAACAGTGCAGAGAAAATATGACATTACAGTGAGAGAGAATAAAAGGCTGCAGTCGAAGAGAAACTGAAACATTCTACCAACACCTACGTGCAAACAAAAGAAAGACCTCTTCCTATCAACCTGTTGCAGAACTCACTCCTGTAGAAACCTAGGAAGAGAAATAATAATTCATTAATTGCCAAGAATAACCAAGGTAACAGACTAGCTCAGAAAGAAAATGAAAAGACTCCAGAAAATGAACTTAAAGACATGGAAATATGTGACTTAAATGACAGAGAATTCAAGATTGCAGGTCTCTTTTTTCTTTTTTTTCTTTTCTGGATTCATTATGGGAAGGTATATAAAAATACATTAGTAGGAATTTCAATTACATAGATGAGACATGAAAAGGACCAGTATATAAAATAGATCTTTAAAGAAAGTTGATAGAAATATGTTGTCCAACATAAAACTCATGCTGAGCTACACAATTTCCAGAGTATTGAACACAATAAAATTAGCACTAATTTATTACAGTTGAATTAGTGTATGCAAAAAACTGTCATGAACTATACATGTAAAGCACAGAAATACTAATGAAAAGAGGGTTTTATTTACAAACCATTACTGCAAATTCAGCAGTCACTATAGTTCTGCTAAGTTAATTTACTTCTGCTTAAACATGTTATTTAATAGATTTCAGCCATTTATTTTGACTTTAACTAACAGCAGCATTGTGAATTAAATTTCTGTAGTTTTCTTGAGTATAAAATCATCTCAAGTAAAATTTTCATTTATATTTCTGGGTGTTTAAAGGGCATGTTAATACACATAAATTCATGTACGGATTAAGTTTCATTAGATTTCCTTCTCTGTATCACATTAACAACAATCATCCCTAGATGATAACAAAGGATATATTGCATTACTATATTTTATAGTAGAATAGACTCTTTTAAGTTCTTTCCACCAGAATCTAAAGTCTAATGGATGCTAACCATTCTCACTATTGCCTTGGGTTTGAAAGAGATGACAAGATAAGTAAATATATCATGATCAAGAGTGAGTATAGATTCTGTGGCTTTCTCTTACCCTGTGATAGTCCTACTTTTAGGTAGCAGTTAGAAAATATAGGACAAGATTGCAGTTCTTAAAAATCTCAACAAGACGGAAGAAGACAGAGACAGGCAGTTTAATGAACTCAGAAACGTAATCAAAGAACAAAATGAATATTTTACCAAAGAGATTGAAATTTAAAAAAAGAACCAAAAAGAATTTCTGGAGATTAAGAATTCAATAAGAGAAATGAAAAATGAAATAGCCAGCTTAGGTAGTGGACTTGATCAAGTGAATAAAAGAATCAGTGACATCAAAGATAGCAATTTGGAAACGATGCAGATGGCAGAACAAAGAAACTTGAGATTTAAAAGAAATGAAATAACTCTACAAGAACTTTCTGACGACATCAGAAGAGCAATATAACAATATGGGCATACCAGAAAGAGAAGAACGGAGAAGGGAACAGAACATATATTAAAACAAATAGTCAATGAGAACTTCCCAAATTTGTGGAAAGAACTGGATCCCCAATTCCAAGAAGCAATAAAAACACCTAATTACTTCAATCCCAATAGGCGTTCTCCAAGGCACATTGTATTGAAGCTGTCAAAAATTAACAACAAAGAAAGAATCCTCAAGGAAGCCAGGGAAAAGAAGACAGTAACCTACAAAGGAAAGCCCATTAGGTTATCATCAGATTTTTCAGCAGAAACTCTACAAGCCAGGAGAGAGTGGAACCAAATATTCAAAGTAATGATAGACAGAAATTTTAAGCCAGGAATAATGTATCCAGCAAAGATATCCTTTAAATATGAAGGAGAAATAGATGTTTCCAGACACAGAGAAGCTGAGGGAATTTTCTACACATGACTTACACTATAAGAAATACTGAAGGAAGGTATTTGATGTGAAACAACAGAGCAAAAGAATACAAAACCATGAGTACTATTCTGAAGAGACAGAAGCAGGAAATGACAAGACCTGCATCAAATAGGGCACTATACACTTAAACATATCATACAGGGTAAAAAGGAAAAGGACTAAAACAAACAAACAAACAAACAAAACCACTTAAAAAAGGGGAAAAAGACAACTTGCTACTGCTGGTCAGAAATCAACACACAGCATAAATAAGGATAATTTATAACAAGAAAAACATACAAAGGGAGAGAGTAAGGTCTGAACCAGCCCAAGGGAATGGAGAAAGTAAGCACACTGAATAAAATGGAATATTCTAAATATGAAAATATCTTTTACATAAAATTAATGGTAACCACACACAAAAAAAAATCCAGAATTGAATTATATAACATAATAAAAGAAGAAACAGAGGGAAAAATCATAGATACCACCACACCAAATTAATAGACAGCAACAAAAAGGAACAGAAACAAGGGAGAAACAATCCTATCAGAAAACCACAAAAAGAATGATAGGAAATTCTACTATATCAATAATGATCTTAAATGTAAATGAACTGAACACACCAATAAAAAGTCACAGAGTAGCAGAACGGATCAAAAAATTAAACCCAACCATATGCTCCCGTCAAGAGACACATCTCAGTAATAAGGAAAAGCATAGACTCAAAGTGAAAGGATGGAAATTGCAAATGGTATTCAGAGAAAAGCAGGTGTAGCTATACTGATGACAGATGAAACAGACTTCAGGATAAAAAAGGTAACAAGAGACAAAGACGGACATTTCACAAAGGATAAAGGAATTATACAATAGAGATGACATAATATTCATCAATATTTATGCCACCAATCAGAGAGCACTGAAATACACCACACAACTACTACCAGAACTAAATGGATAAATTGACCAAAACACAATTATAGTAGGGGACTTAAACATATAATTGACAGATATGAGTAGATCATCCAAACAGAGCATAAATAGTGAAATAGCAGACCGAAGTGACACATTAGATAAAATGGACTTAATTGACATTCATAGAGGACTTCATCCTAGAACATCAGGCTATACATTCTTTCCTAGTGTACATGGAACATTCTCAAAAATAGAGCATATATTGGGACATCAAACAAGCCTCAGGAAATTTAAGAAGATTAAAATCATACCAAGCATGTTCTCTGATCAAAAGGCTTTGAAATTGGATATCAACAGCAAAAAGAAAGCAGATAAAAAACACAAATATGTGGAAATTAAACAACATACATTTAAAGAACGATGGGGTCAAAGAAGAAATAAGAGAAGACACAAAAAGATATATAGAAAGAAATGACAATGAAAATACATACTGCCAAAATTTTCAGGATGCAGTTAAAACACTTTTAAGAGGGAAATTTATATCATTACAGGCCTATCTCAAGAAAGAACAAAAATCCCAGATAAATAACCTCACATTACAACTTAAAGAACTAAGAAAAAAAGAACAAATGAAACCCAAAGTCAGCAGAAGGAAGAAAATAGTGAAAATCAGAGCAGAACTAAATGAAATGGAAAACGAAAAGACAATAGAAAAAATTAATGGAACAAAAAGCTGTTTGTTTGAAAAGATTAACAAAATTGACAAATCCTTGGCTAGACTCACTAAGATAAAAAGAGAGAAGACACTAACAAATAAAATCAGAAATGAAAGAGGGGAAGTTACCATGGATGTCACAGAAATACAAAGGGTCCTCCAAGAATACTATGAAGGATTATATGCCACCAAATTCAATAAACTAGAAGAAATAGACATGTTCTTAGAAACATATAGCCTTCCTAGGCTGAATCACGAAACACTGGAGTATCTAAATAGACCAATCAACACTAAGGAAATTAAAGAATCATCAGAAACCTTTCCAAAAGCAAAGATATAGGACCAGATGGCTTCGCTAGTGAATTCTACCATTCAAAGAAGATCTAATACCCATCTTGCTCAAACTGTTCCAAAAAATTGAAGAAGAAACAATGCTCCTTAACTCATTTTATGAGGCCGATATTACCCTGATACCAAAACCTGGTAAGGATAACACAAAAAAAGAAAATTACAGACCACTATGTCTGATGAATACAAATGGAAAAATCCTAAACGAAATTCTAGAAAATCGAATGCAACAATACATTAAAAAGATTATACATCGCAACCAAGTGGGGTTCATCCCAGGGGCACAAGGATGGTTCAACGTACACAAATCAATCAATGTGATACACCATATAACCAGAATAAAGGACAAAAATAATGTGTAGATGAAGAAAAAGTGTTTGACAGGATACGACATCCATTTAGTTTTAAAACACTTAATAAAATAGGCATAGAAGGAAAATAACTTCACATAATGAAGGACATATATGACAAAACCTCAGCTACTATCATAATTAATGGTAAAAACCTGAAGTTCTTTGCTCTATGTTCAGGAACACAGCAGTGCTGTCTTCTATCACCTCTGCTTTACAACATAGTACTGGAAGTCCTTGCCAGAGCAATCAGGCAAGAGAAAGACATAAAAGGCATCCAAATTGTGAATGAAGAAGTTAAATTTTTACTTTTTGCAGATGACATCATACTATAGATAGAAAACCTTAAAGACTCCACCAAGAAGCCATTAGAAACAATAAACAAATACAGTCAAGATGCTGGCTACAATATCAATGTACAAAGGACCATTGCATTCCTATATACTAACAATGAAATCTCAGAAAAAGAAATTTAAAAAAAAAACACAATTCTTTTTGCAATTGCAGCAAAAGAAATAAAATACCTTGGAATAAATTTAACCAAGGCAGTAAAAGACTTATATACTGAAAACTATATGACATTTTTAAAAGAAATTGAAGAAGTCACAAAGAAAGACATTCCATGTTCATGGATTGGAAGAATCAACATAGTGAAAATGGCAATATCACCCAAAGCAATATACAGATTTAATGCAATGTACATCAAAATACCAATGACATTTTTTGAAGAAACAGTACAAAAAGTATCAGGTTTGTTTGGAACCACAAAAAGAACCCTAATAGCCAAAGTAATCATAAGAAAAAGAACAGTGCTGGATGTATCACACCCCCTGATTTCAGCTTGTACTACAGGGCTACGATAATCAAAACAGTATCGTACTGGCAGAAAAACAGATACACAGACTAATGGAATAGAATTGAGAACCCAGAAATAAACCCACATAAATATGGACAGATAATTTTTGACAAAGAAGCAAAAAACAACAATGGAGAAACAACACCCTCTTCAATAAATGGTGCTGGGAGAATTGGAAACCCGCATGCAAAAGAATGAAATTAGACTGCTATCTGTCACTGTGTACCAAAATTAACTCAAAATCGATCTAAGACCTAAACATAAGACCTGAAACAATAAATTTCATAGAAGATAACATAGGTACTAAACTTGTGGACCTTGGTTTCAAAGAGCATTTTATTAATTTGATCCCAAAGGCAAGGGAATTGAAAGCTAAAAAAAATGAATGGAACTATATCAAACGAAAAATCTTCTGCATAGCAAAAGAAACCATCGACAAAATAAAGAGGCGACCAACCAAATGGGAGACGATTTTTGGAAACAACGCCTGCGATAAGGGGCTAATATTCAAAATATATAAGGAACTCATACAACTTAACAAAAACAACAAAACAAACTATCCAATTAAAAAATGGGCAGAGGACCTGAAGACACATATCTACAAAGACATACAAATAGCCAATAGACATATGAAAAAATATTCAACATCAGTAATCATCAGAGAAATGCCAATCAAAGCCACAATGAGGTATCACTTCACACCAATTAGAATGGCTATCATCAACAACACAAATAATAACAAGAGTTGGAGAGGCTGTGGAGAAAAACGGACCCTCATACACTCTTGGTAGGAATGTAGATTGATGCAGCCACTATTGAAGGCAGTGTGGAAGTTCCTCAAATATTAAGAATAGAATTACCATCTGACCTAACAATTCCTGTCCTGGGTACCTACCCGAAAAATCTGAAAGCATTTATCTATAAAGATATGTGTGCCTCGATGTTCATTGCAGATTTATTTATGGTGGCCAAGACATGGAAACAACCAAAATGTCCTTTGATAGATTATTGGAAAAGTTGTGGTATATATGCATAATGGAGTACTATTCTGCCATAAGAAAAGATGAAATAGTACCATTTGCAACATTATGGATGGATTTTGAGATTATTATGCTGAGTGAAATTAGTCACACAGTAGAAGTCCAGAACCATATGACTTCACTGATACATGGTATATAAAACTGAAAACAACAAAAGAACAAGACCAACAAATGAAGAAAAACTCATAGACACAAATAGTTTAGTGTTAGAGGGTAAGAGGGGGTAGTGGTGTTAGATAAGGGTAAAAGTGATCAAATGTATGGCGATGGAAGAACTGACTCTGGGTGGTGGACACACAATGTGACATATAGATGATGTATTACCGAATTGTACACCTGAAATCTATGTAACTTTACTAACAACCCCAATAAACCCCAATAAACTTTAATTAAAAAAAAAAGCTGATGAACAAAGAAGGATTACGGGAGATACAGAAAGTATACATTAAGATAATCTCCTGATTTGGAATAAATGGGAGGTTACAGTATTAGTAGAACTTATATTTAGTTTCTAAAAGTTTCAGGAGAGAAGCTACCTGATTTACAAACTTTAGTTGTGAAAATTTGATTGTTATGCACTAGATTACAGTGTATGCAGTGCATGGAAATAGGCTATTTCATCCTCAGTGTTTGAAAGAAATGAAATGCATTAAAATTTACCAAATTATGAATTAGAATGTTCAAACTCTTTGGTTGCCCTAGTCAAGCAAGGCTTTGCAGGAACAGCCAGCACTGCCTGATTCTGCCCTTTTTTTCATGTTCTTTTCTCTTCTCGAAACCCCTGCCCCCTTTTCTCTTGTCATCCACAACTGACATGTCCTTCAAACTCCTCCAGCCAGCCTTCTCTGAAATCTCTACTTTCCTGGAGTCCTACCTTTTCACAATTATTACAGTAGGCATAGTCTTTAGTGCAACACTCAATTTGCTATTTTTTTGTGTTGTTGATGAATTGTTTCATAAATATCCTTTTCTGTCTATCCTCATTGGAACCGTATTATACAAACATGTATCACAAGATTTGAATATACCATTGGGGGTTGATAACAGCATACAGAATTGGTTGACTAACTGATAATTTATAAGTGAGGATTAATAGCAACATACAAAGTGTCCTGTATCTAGTATACTATCTCAAAAAAACAGTCATAGAACAATACATTGAGAAGGGACATAACTTTGGTGAGGAGACCAAGGCCAAGAGAGCTTCAATGAGTTGGTCAAAGTCTGAGAACTAGGTAGTGGCAGAACTTGGACTATAACTCTGGTCTCCTGCTTTAGGTTCATGAAATTTGATAATATTTTGAAGATGAATACCATAGGCAAATAAATATAAGCCTTAGTATTTCCTGGCAGGGTTTGATGACATATGAAAATGAGAATTAAGTGAAAAGTTCTCTGGGCTCCCCAAAACAAAATGGCTCTTCAGGTTAAGTTACCTAGAAGGACATTCTTTCCAGGGACCGCCACAGGCAGCCGGCCTCCCGTTTGCTCCTTCCTTCTCTGAGTCCAAAAACCTTGAGTTAGAGAGAACCATTCTCAGCCTATAACCAGGTTTACAGGCAAACAAATAAGGCAAGATTGTCTTTTGGAATCTCATGGTGATAGGATCCCCTGGTTTTACTGAGGAGCCCCTCAAAGATAACTGAGCTTTAGAAGAGTCTATTTAGCTGAATTATGATGTGTATACCTAATTTTATACTGTTTAAGATCAGACCCTAAATTTCTGACACTGTTTCAATATAATGTATCCTCAATATATTATCTCACTATTAGAAAAAAACATTCATCCCTAAAGCCCAGTTTAGCCAGACTGCACTCATTATTTCCATCAGATAATTAGTTGTTGAGGATCTATAATCTGAAAACCTAATGTGATCTGGTGGAAAAGAATCAGGCTTAGAAGCAGGAGACATTGACACCAGTTCCAGCTCTGTGGTTAAGCTATGTGAAAAAGCACTTTTCCTCTTTTGGCTCCAGTTTTTTTATCTATGAAATGGGGATAATCAGTCTCTGACAGAATTAATTCTCCAAAACTTTTCAGCTTAGGCCTCTCCCTCTATTTTAGATTATGCTGCTTTTCACATTGTATATTTTAGACCAGATAAATTATTTTGGCAGGCGCTGTTTATCAACAACAGTGACTCATCCAGGAATGTATCCTAGACCCATTTTTAGAGTTGGGAGTAAGAGTACATATAAAGTTTGAAAAACTAGATTCTAAAATTACCACTGCTACAATTTTTTGGTCTTAGACTTCAATTCTCTTTAAATGTTAAATACAATTTAAAGCAGTACTAAATTTTACTTATTGGAAGAGAAGGGAACAAACATGAGTTGAGGAAGGTTAAACACAACTGCTACATGAATATTCAAAGAGGAGGGCAGATGCCTCTTCTTACCTCTTTCTGTGTCATAGAGGTACACAAACTTCTCCCACTTGTAGTGACCCAGAAGACTCAGAATAACACCCTTCAAGGCTGGGCGCATCTGGATGACAAACTGCACATCTGCATCAGTGGGGAAGCTGGGTGTGACAAAGGACGTGTGCAGGGCCCCACAGAAGGAGGTCAGAGTGTTCATTGACATCTGGTCATAGAATCCAAAGATGGCATACACCCCTCTCGAGAACTGGGAGCAGACTGCAATGAGAAAAATAGAAATAAATTTCAATAGCCCTATGGTCCCTTACTGTAGCTTATAGGGTTGGAAATACAATAGTTAGGCTTTGTCTCTAAATGACATACATCAAAAGAAAACCAAGATCTCTGAAATCCCTAGAAGCCCTTAAAAGCCTGGTTACCTAGTGGAAACATAAGGAAGGGAAGAATTTATTTGATACAGTTGCATATTCCATATATCTACCCTGGGCAGGAAACTAAGAAAGTGTGCGAACGAAAGAGGTGAATGTTGTCTTTCCATTTTTCAGTAACCCTCCCAACTCACATCCAGGGCACTTGGTGCTCTCATCCTTCTACCAGATCTGCCCAGGAGCCCCTTGGTGTACCCACGACCCCATCGAGGTACAACTGTCTTGTGTTTTACCCCTTCATTGTGTTTTCTACTAGGTGACAAGAATGACTAATGATTTACTCACACAAACTGCTAATGTGTCTGCTGGGAAATGTGTTATTCCTCATATGTTACATAATGCTTTAAGCATAGTTATATTATGACTGTAAAAAATCTGAAAACATTTATCCATAAAGACACGTGTGCTCCAATGTTCATTGCAGCTTTGTTTACGGTGGCCAAGACATGGAAACAACCAAAATGTCCTTCGATAGATGAAAGCATTTCTTTTCTTTTAATTAAAATTCATTGAGGTGACAACAGTTAATAAAATTACAGAGGTTTCAAGAGTACAATTCTGTAATAAATCATCTATATATTCCATTGTTTGTTCACCACCCAGAGTTAGTTCAACTTCCATCACCATATATTTGACTCCTTTTACCCTCTTTTCCCACCCTATTCCCCTCTTACCTTCTGCTAACCACTAAACTATTATCTGTGTCTATGAGTTTCTGTTTCTTTATTTGTTTGTCTTGTTCCTTTGTTGCTTTCAGTTTTATATTCCACATATCAGTGAAGTAATATGGTTCCTGACATTTTCTGTCTGACTTGTTTCACTTAGCATAATAATCTCAAGATCCATGTTGTTGCAAGTAGCACTATTTCATCTTTTCTTATGGCAGAGTAGTATTCCACTGTGTTTATTTACATCTTCTTTATCTAATCATGAATCAAATGACACTTTGGTTGTGTCCATGTCTTGGCCACCATAAATAAAACTGCAATGAACATCTTAAAGATATATGTGTTCCAATGCTTCATTTCAAAGTAGGGCACACCACCAGCTCTTCCCTCTTCTGGCCAGATAAGCTTAAAAATGTGAACCAAGATCAAGGTCATCAAAATGGCAGCGTGAGGTGAGCCTCTGTAATGCTCCCCTAGAATTTACAACTAATCGAACAACAATAACTCCACAAAGGACTCCCTGCACAGCACACAGGCAAGACGAACAGGCCCACTACTGAATTCACCTAAAGGTGGGAGAATAGCGCGAGCTGGGAGGAGGCAAGGGAGAAGTGCGGAGACGGAGCCCCGCGGGTGCAAGACACAGACCTAGCTCAGTGCTCTGATCTCGCTGCATCCCGGAACTACCGAAGTTGAGGACAGGGAAGAACTCAGACTACTAGGGCTCCGCTTCTGGCCCACAGGGCTGAGGGGACAGCATATAACATAGCTGAAACCAAAGCTCACGGCAGAGACCTCAGAGAAAAGACTAAGGAAAGAAGGTTGAAAACGGTGGTTTAAGCCCTCACTGCAGAGCAGAGAATGGAAGCCTTAGGCACTGAGACTAGCCGCGCCCATCCCTACCCTCCCAGAGCTCGCCCCGCCCCCACCTATCCAGTTCTAGTAGAGGAACAGTAGAAGTGTCACATCAAAAGAACAGAATATTTGCTGTTCTGAGAACTGTGAACCACAGACAAAGAATCACAGCCCAACTAGTTCTGGCAAAGGGAAGGGAGCTGTGGAAGCAGGACCGCCTGTGGTGGTGGTCGCTGCCATTACTCTGGGCCACCTCTCACAACTCACTCCTCCACAGGCCACACCTATCAGGTCGGATCCCTGCAGGAGTAAACAGAACTGCTGAAACATATAGGCTCTGAATCTCGTGCAGAAAGAGCTTTGGAACTTCAAAAGCTCTCCGCTTCCCCTCAAGGAAGTGGCGCCCTATGACCGAGGCGAACTGTTACCAGAGGAGAAGCCCACCTCCCAGGGTATCCCCCCATTGTGTGAGAAGCTGGAATAGTGCAGAGAAAACATAGCACTACTGTGTGAGACAGGAAAAAAAGGCTGCAGTTGGAGAGAAAATAAAACATCCCACCAAATACTGGAAAACAAAAGAAAGACCTCTCCCTATCAACCTGTTGCAGAAGCCACTCCTATAGATTTCTAGAAAGAGAAATAATAAATCAGTAATTGCCATGAATAACCAAGGCAACAAGACCACTCAGAAAGAAAGTGAAAAGTCTCCAGAAATGGAACTTAAACATATGGAAATATGTGTTTAAATGACAGAATTCAAGATTGCAGTTCTGAAAAAACTCAATGAGATGCAAATAAACACAGACAGGCAATTTAATGAACTCAGAAACCCAATTAAAGAACAACATGAGCATTTTACGAAAGAGATTGAAATTTTAAAAAAAAGAACCAAACAGAATTTCTGGAGATTAAGAACTCAATAGATAAAATTAAGAATGAAATAACCAGCTTAGGTAGTAGAGTTGACCAGATGGAGAAAAGAATCAGTGACATCAAAGATAGAAAGGAGAACTGACTCTGGGTGGTGAACACACAATGGGATTTATAGACAATGTAATACAGAATTGTACACCTGAAATCTATGTAAATTTACTAACAATTGTCACCCCAATAAAATTAATTAAAAAAAAACAAACAAAAGATAGAAACCTGGAAATTACAAAGATGGAAGAAGAAAGAGACTTGAGACTTAAAAGAAATTAAAGAAATCTACAAGAACTTTCTGACTCTGTCAGAAAGAGCAACATAAGAATAACGGGCATACCAGAAGGAGAAGAAAGAGAGAAGGGAACACAGAATATATTCAAACAAATTGTTGATGAGAACTTCCTAAACTTGTGGACAGAAGTGGATCCTCCAATCCAAGAAGTAAATAGAACACCTAATTACTTCAATTCCAACAGGCCTTCGCTAAGGCACATTGTATTCAAGCTGTCTACAATCAACGACAAAGAAAGAATTCTCAAGGCAGCTACGGAAAAGAAGACGGTAACCTACAAAAAAAGCCCATTAGATTATCATCGAATTTTTCAGCAGAAACTCGACAAGCTAGGAGGGAGTGGAACCAAATATCCAAACTATTGAAAGTCAAATTATGAGCCAAGAATAATATATCCAGCAAAGATATCCTTTAGATATGAGGGAGGAATAAAGACCTTTACAGACATACAGAAGCTCAGGGAATTTTCTAATACACAACCTGCACTACAAGAAATACTAAAGAAGGATATTCAAACACAATCAACAGAGACAATTTGTGGCAACATAAAAAGGGGGAGAGTAAAGGCATGAACCGGAATATGGGAATGGAGAAACTAAGCGTGCTGAAGAAAATGGAATAGTCTAAATATCAAACTTTCTTTTACATAACTTAAGGGTAACCTATTCAAAAAAGTCCAGAACTGAAATGCATACTGTAATAAAAGAAGAAACAGAGGGAAACATCATAGAATACCACCACACAGAAATAATAGACAACAACAAAAAAGGCAAAGAAACAATGGAGACACAGCCTTACCAGAAAAATAAAGATAGAATGACAGGAAATCCTAACGTATCAATATTCACCCTAAACGTAAATGGACTGAACTCACCAATAAAAAGGCACAAAGTGGCAGATTGGATCAAAAAACTAAACCCAACCATTTGCGGTCTCCAAAAGACACATCTCAGCTACAAGGAAAAGCATAGGCTGAAAGTGAAAGAGTGGAAATTGACACTCCAAGCAAATGGTACCCAGAGAAAATCAGGTGTAGCCATAATGATATCAGATGAAAAAGTCTTCAGGGTGAAAAAGATAACAAGAGACAAAGATGGACATTTCATCATGGTAAAGGTGACTATACAACAAAAGACATAACTGTCATCAATATTTTTGCACCCAATCAGGGAGCACCAAAATATACCAAGAAACTACTAACAGAACTAAATGAAGAAATTGACCAAAACACAATTATACTAGGGGACATAAATATATCATTGACAGCTATGAATAGATCATCCAAACAGAAAATTAATAACAAAATAGCAGCACTCAATGACACATTAGATAAAATGGACATAATTGACGTATATGGAGCACTTCATCCTAAAACATCAGACTACACATTCCTTTCGAGTGTACATGGAACATTCTCAAGGATAGACCATATATTGGGACGTAAAGTAAGCCTCAGCAAATTTAAGAAGATTGAAACCATACCAAGCATATTCTCTGATCACAAGGCTTTGTAATTGGATATCAACTGCAAAAAGAAAGCAGGAAGAAACACAAATACATGGAGATTAAACAACATACCTTTCAAGAACGACTGGGTCAAAGAAGAAATCAGAAGAGAGATCAAAAGATACATAGAAACAAATGACAATGAAAATACATCCTACCAAAATTTTGGGGATGCAGCAAAAGCAGTTTTAAGAAAGACATTTATATCATTACAGGCCTATCTCAAGAAACAAGAAAAATCCCAAATAAACAACCTCCTGTTACACCTTAAAGAACTAGAAAAAGAAGAACAAGTGAATCCAAAGGGAAACAGAAGAAAGGAAATAAAAAATCTGAGCAAAACTGAATGAAATAGAAAACAAAAAGACAATAGAAAAAACTTAATGTGACAAATAGCTATTTCTTTGAAAAATTTACAATATCGACCATCCCTTGGCTAGACTCACTAAGATAAAAAGAGAGAAGACACTAATTAACAAAATCAGAAATGAAAAAGAGGAAGTTATCATGGAAACCACAGAAATACAAAGGCTCATGCAAAAATACTATGAAGGACTATAGGCCACCAAATTCAATAACCTAGAAGAAATGGACAAGTTCTTAGAAACATAGTCTTCCAAGGCTGAACCATGAAGAACTGGAAAATCTAAACAGAACGATCACCAGTAACGAAATTGAATCAGTCATCTAAAACCTTCCCAAAGGCAAAAGTCCAGGACCAGATGGCTTCACTTGTGAATTCTACCGAACCTTCAAACGGGATCTAATACCAATCCCGCTCAAATTCTTCAAAAAAATTGAGGAAGAGACAGTACTCCCTAACTCATTGTATGAGTCCAATATTACCGTGACACCAAAACCTTGTAAGGACAACACAAAAAAAGAAAACTACAGACCAATATCTCTGATGAATACTGATGCAAAAATCCTAAACAAAATTTTAGCAAATCGTATACAACAATGCATTAAAAATATTATTCATCACGACCAAGTGAGGTTCATCCTCAGGCACAAGGATGGTTCAACATCCGCAAATCCATCAATGTGATCCATCACATAAACAAAATAAAGGACAAAAATCATATGATTATACAATTGATGCTGAAAAACATTTGACAAGACACAACATCCATTTATGATTAAAACACTTAATAAAACAGGCATACAAGGAAAATACCTTAACTTATAAAGGCCATCTATGACAAGCCCTCAGCTAATCTCATAATTAATGGTGAAACCTGAAGCCCTTTGCTCTACATTCAGGAACATGACAGAGCTGTCCCCTATCACCTCTGCTTTTCAACATAGTGCTGGAAGTCCTTGCCAGAGCCATCAGGCAAGAGAAAGAAATAAAAGGCCTCCAAATTGGGAATGAAGAAGTTAAATTATCACTCTTTGCAGATGACGTGATGCTATATATAGAAAACTCTAAAGCCTCCATGAAAAAGCTCATAGAAATAATCAACGAATACAGGAAAGTTGTGGGCTAAAAAAATCAACGTACAAAAGTCCTTTGCATTCCTATACACTAAAAATGAAACCTCAGAAAAAGAAATACAAAAACAATTCATTTTGCAATTGCAGCAAAAAGAATAAAATACCTAGGAATAAACTTAACCAAGGATGTGACGAACATATGTGCTGAAAAGTATAAGACATTTTTGAAAGAAATTGAAGAAGACACAAAGAAATTGAAAGACATTCCAGGCTCACGGATTGGAAGAATCAACATAGTTAAAATGGCCATAGTACCCAAAGCACAACACACATTTAATGCAATCCCCATCAAAGTCCCAATGGCATTTTTTAAAGAAATAGAACAAAAAATCATCAGGTTTGTTTGGAACCACAAAAGACCCCGGATAGCCAAAGCAATCTTATGAAAAAAGAACAATACTGGAGGTATCACACTCCCTGACTTTAGCTTGTACTACAGGGATACAATAATCAAAACAGCATGGTATTGGCAGAAGAACAGACACATAGACCAATAAAATAGAATTAAGAACCCAGAAATAAAACCACATAAATATGGACAGATAATTTTTGACAAAGAAGCTAAAAACATACAATGGAGGAAAGACTGCCTCTTCAATAAAAGGTGCTGAGAAAATTGGATAGCCATATGCATAGAATGAAACTGGACAGTTGTCTGTCATCATGTACCAAAATTAATTCAAAATGGATCAAAGACTTAAGCAAAAGACCTGACACAATAAACTGCATAGAAGAAAACATAGGTCCTAAACTTACGGACCTTGGGTTCAAAGAGCATTTTATGAATTTGACTCCAAAGGCAATGGAAGTAAAGGCTAAAATAAACAAATGGGAGTATATGAAACTTAAGAGCTTCTGCACAGCAAAAGAAACCATCAACAAATTAAAGAGGCACCCAACTAAATGGGAGAAGATTTTTGCAAACAATTCCTCCAATAAGGAGCTAATATCCAAAATATACAAGGAACTCATGAAACTCAACAACAAAAAAACAAACAACCCAATTGAAAAATGGGCAGAAGACCTGAAGAGACATCTCTCCAAAGAGGACATACAAATGGCAAATAAACAAATGAGAAAATGCTCAACATCACTAATCATCAGAAAAATGCTAATAAAAACGACAATGAGATACCACCTCAACCCAGTCAGAATGGCTACCATCAACAAGACAAAGAGTAACAAATGTTGGAGTGGCTGTGGAGGAAAAGGAACTCTCATACACTGTTGGTGGGAATGCACACTAATGCAGCCGTTATGAAAGGCAGTGCAGAGGTTCCTGAAATAATTATGAATAGAATCACCATATGACCCAGCAATGCCTCTCCTGGGTAGCTACCCAAAATAATCTGAAAACATTTATCCATAAAGGCACGTGTGCTGCAATGTTCATTGCAGCTTTGTTTACAGTGACCAAGACATGGTAACAACCAAAATGTCCTTCAATAGATGAATGAATAAAGTAGTTTTGTTATGTATACATAATGGAACACTATTCGGCATTAAGAAAAGATGATATTGGAACACTTGTGACAAAGTGGATGGATGTTGAGTTTATAACGCCAAGCGAAATAAGTCAGACAGAAAAAGCAGAGAACCCTATGATTTCAGTGATATGTGGTATATAAACCAAAAACAACAAAAGAACAAGACAAACAAATGAGAAATAAAATCTCATAGACAAACAATAGTTTAGTGGTTATCAGAGGGTAAGTGGGGTGGGAGGAGGGAGATGATGGTAAGGGGGATCAAATATATGGTGATGGAAAGAGAACTGACTGTGGGTGGTGAACACACAATGGGATTTATAGATGATGTGATACAGAATTGTACACCTGAAATCTATTTAATTTTTACTACCAATTGTCACCCCAATAAATTTTTAAAAAGAAACTGCTAACAGAAATAAAGGGAGATTTAATAGGGGTGCTAAACACATCATTGAGAGTTCTGTATATATCATCCAACCAGAAAATAAAAAAGGAAATAGTAGTGTCAAATTATACATTAGACCAAATGGACATAACTGACATTTATAGAGCACGTCATCCTAGAACGTCAGACTATACGTTCTTTTCTATTACACGTGGAGAATTCTCAACAATTAAAATATATGTTGGAAAATAAGAGTAACTCGACAAATTTAAGAAGATTGAAATCATCCTAAGGATATTCTCTGATCACAAGGCTTTGAAATAACATATCAACTGACAAAAGAAAGCAGGAAAAACCACAAATATGTGGAGATTAAACAACATACTTTGAAAGAACTACTGGGTCAAATAAGAAATAAGAGGAGGGATCAAAAGATACATAGAAACAAATCACAATGAATGTATACCCTACTAAAATTTTTGGGATGCAACAAAAGCATTTTTAAGAGGGAAATTTATATCACTACAGTCCTATCTGAAGAAATAAAAGACAAATCCAAGATACACATCTGAACACTACACATTAAAGAATAATAAAAATAAGAAATAGTGAAACCTAAGTCAGCATAAAGGAAATAATAAAAATCAGACCAGAATTAAATGAAATAGAAATTAAAAAAATACAAAAAGCAATAAACAAAGAGCTGGTTCTTTGAAAAGATTAAATAAAATTGACAAATCCTTGGCTAGATTCATTAAGATAAGAAGAGAACAGACACAAATAAACAAAATAAAAAACGAAAGAGGAGAAATTACCATGGGTACTTCAGAAATACACAGGATCATAAAAGAACAGTCTGAGATTATATGCTACAAAATTCAATAAACTAAAAGAAATGGACAAGTTCTTAGAAACATATGTCAATGCATTAAAAAGATTATCCATCACGACCAAGTGGGGGTCATCTCAGGGGCACAAGGATGGTTCAACATACACAAATCCATCAATGTGATACATCACATAAGCAAAATAAAGGACAAAAATCATATGATTATATCAATTGATACAGAAAAAGCATTTGACAAGACACCACATCCATTTATGATTAAAAGACTTAAAGAAATATGTATAGAAGGAAAATACCTTAACAAAATACAGGCCATATATGACAAATCCTCAGTTAGTCTCATAATTAATGGTGAAAAACTGAAGCCCTTTGCTCTCCGTTCAGGAATACGACAGGGCTATCCCCTATTAATGTAGTGTTGGAATTCCTCGCCAGAGCAAACTGGCAAGAGAAAGAAACAAAAGCCATCCAAATTGGGAATGAATAAATTAAATTGTCACTCTTCGTATGTGACATGATGCTACATATAGAAAACCCTAAAGACTCCACCAAAAAGGTATTAGAAACAATCAACGAATACAATAAAGTTGCTGGCTACAAAATCCACGTACAAAAGTCCATTGCATTCTTGTATAGTAACAATGAAATCTCAGAAAAAGAAAAAAAAAAGAAAAATAAAATTTCTTTTGCAATTGTACCAAAAAGAATAAAATACGTAGGAATGAGGATGTGAAAGACCTATGTGCTGAAAACTATTGGACATTGTTAAAAATAAATTGAAGAAGACACAAAAAAATGGAAAGACATTCCATGCTAATGGACTGAAAGAATCAACATAATTAAAATACTCTTATTACCCAAAGCAATATACAGATTTAATACAATCCCCATCAAAAACCCAATGGCATTTTTTAAAGAAAAAGAACAAAAAATCATCAAATTTGTTTGGAACCACAAAAGACCATGAATATCCAAAGCAATCCTAAGAAAAAAAGAACAATTCTGTCAGTGCAGCCACTATGGAAGGCAGTGTGGAGGTCCCTCAAGAAATTACGAATAGAATTACCATATGACCCAGCAATCGCTCTCCTGGGTATCTACCCCAAAAATATAAAAGCATTTCTCTATAGAGACACGTGTACGCCAATGTTAATTGCAGCTTTGTTTACGGTGGCCAAGACATGGAAACAACCAAAATGTCCTTCGATAGATGAATGGATAAAGAAGTTGTGGTACATATACACAATGGAATACTATTCGGCATTAAGGAAAGATGATATAGGAACATTTGTGACAACATGGATGGATCTCGAGAGAATAATGCTAAGTGAAATAAGTCAGACAGAAAAAGCAGAGAACCCTATGATTTCACTGATATGTGGTATATAAACCAAAAAGAACAAGACAAACAAAGGAGAAACAAAAACTCATAGACACAGACAATAATTTAGTGGTTACCAGAGGGTAAGGGAGTGGGGGGTGGGTGATGAGGGTAAAGGGGATCAAATATATGGTGATGGAAGGAGAACTGACTCTGGGTGGTGAACACACAATGGGATTTATAGACGATGTAATACAGAATTGTACACCTGAAATCTATGTAAATTTACTAACAATTGTCACCCCAATAAAATTAATTAAAAAAAAAAAAGAACAATTCTGGAGGTATCACACTGCCTGACTTTAGCTTGTACTACAGGGCAACAATAATCAAAACAGCATGGTATTGGCAGAAAAACAGACACATAGACCAATAGAATAGAATTGAGAACCCAGAAATAAGGCCACACAAATATGGAAAGATAATTTTTGACAAAGAAGCTAAAACATACAATGGAGAAAAGACAGCCTGTTCAATAAATGCTGCTGGCAGACTTGGAAAGACATGTACAAAAGAATGAAACTGGACTGCTATGTTTCACCACTTACCAAAGTTAATTCAAAATGGATCAAAGACTTAAGCATAAGACCTGGAACAGTCAACTGCATAAAAGAAAATATAAGTACCAAATTTATGGATCTTGGGTTCAAAGAGCTTTTCACGAAATTGACTCCAAAGGCAAGGGGAGTAAAAGCTGAAATAAATGAATGGGACTACATCAAACTAGAAGCTTCTGCACAGCAAAAGAAACCATCGACAAAACAAGGAGGCAACGAACTGAATGGGGGAAGATTTTTGCAAACAGTGCCTTCGATAAAGGGCTAATATCTAAAATATACAAGGAACTCATGCAGCTCAACAATAAAAAAAAACAAACAACCCAATTGAAAAATGGGCAGAGGACCTGAAGAGACATTTCTCGTAAAAGGACATACAAATGGCAAATAGACATATGAAAAAATGCTCAACATCACTAATCACCAGAAACATGCAAGTAAAAACCACCATGAGATATCACCTCACCTCAGCTAGAATGGCTGTCATCAATAAGACAAATAGTCACAAGTGTTGGAGAGGGTGTGGAGAAAAAGAAACCCTCATACACTGTTGGTGGGAATGCAGACTGGTGCAGCCACTATGAAATGCAGTGTGGTGGTTCCTCAAAAAATTATGAGTAGAATCACCACATGACCCAGTAATCCCTCTCTTGGGTATCTACCCAAAACTCTGAAACATGTATACATAAAGATAAGTGTGCTCCAATGTTCATTTCAGGTTTATTTATGATGGCCAAGACAGGGAAACAACCAGTGTCCTACGATAGATGAACGGATAAAGAAGTTGTGGTTTATATACACAATGGAATACTATTCAGTGGTAAGAAAAGATGAACTAGGACCAGTTGTGACAACATAGTTGGATCTTGAGATTATAAAGCTAAGCATAATAAATAAGACAGTAACAACAGATAACCATATGATTCCACTGATATGTGGTTTATGAACCAAAAACAACAAAAGAACAAGACAAACAAATGAGAAACAAAAACTCATAGGCACAGACAATAGTTTAATGGTTACCAGAGGGTAATGGGCACGAGGGTGGTAGATGAATGTATAGGGAATCAAATATGTAGTGATGGAAGGAGAACTGACTGTGGTCAGTGAACACACAATGGGAATTATAGATGATGTAATACAGAATTGTACATCTGAAATCTATGTAACTTTACTAACAACTGTCATCCCAATAAACTTTAATTAAAAAAAATATTTACGGTGTCCAAGACATGGAAACAAACAAAGTGACTTTCAGTAGATGTCTATATAAGGAAATTGTGGTTTATATAAACAATGTAATACTACTCTTCCATTAGAAAGAATAAAATAGTGCCATTCGTGACAACAGGGATGGATCCTGAGATTATTATTGTAAGTGAAAGAAGTGAGACAGAAAACATCAAGTACCATATGACTTCACTCATATGTGGGATATAAAACTGAAGGCAAGAAAGAAACAAGACAAGTAAATAAAGAAACAAAATCTCATAGACACAGACGGCAGTTTAACGGTTATCAGAAGGGAAGGGGGGAGGGAGATGATAGAGGAGGGTAAAGGGTGGCCAAATATATGGTTACAGATGGAGAACTGACCTCTGAGTGGTGGACACATAATGCATTGTATACATGATGTATTATAGAATTGTACACTTGAAACCCATGTAGTTTTGTTGACCATTTTCACCGCAATACTTTTTAATTCAAAAAATATATATGATCAGGTATCCACAATATCCCTGAGGTGGTCTCCCAAATAGGACGCATGTCCATCGGATACCCAACAAAATCTTTACAACATTATTGAATACATTCCCCAAATTAATTTTCAAAAAAACCCTGAGACCATCTTGTGGTTACCAGCTGCTTCCAAATCCCTTCACCTTTCCCCTTAATCCCAACCCCCCCCCACACCCATCTAACAACTCTCGGTTTTTTCTTTGTGTCCCCAAAACTGTTTCTGATTAGTTCATTCACATAGTCTATTCTTTAGATTCCATATATAAGTGAGATCATATGGTACTTGTCTTTCTCTTTCTGACTTATTTCACTTAACATAATGTTCTCTAGATCCATCCATGTTGCTGCAAATGATAAGATTTCTTTCTTCTTTATGGCTGCGTAATACTTCATTGTATAAATGTACCACAGCTTCTTAATCCAGTCATCTACCGATAGGCATTTCGGTTGTTTCCATATCTTGGCTATTGTGTAAAGTGCTGCAATAAACATAGGCGTGCATACTGATTTTGGAATTGGAGTTTTGGATTTCTCCGGGTAGATGCCTAGGAGTGGAATTACTGGATCATAGGGTAGTTCCATTTTCAGATTCCTGAGATACCTCCATACTGTTTTCCATAGTGGCTGCACGAATCAGCCATAAAAAAGAAAGAAATCTTATCATTTGCAACAACATGGATGGATCTAGAGAACATTATGTTAAGTGAAATAAGTCAGAAAGAGAAAGACAAGTACCATATGATCTCACTTATATGCGGAATCTAAAGAAAAGAATATGTGAATGAACTAATCAGAAACAGTTTTGGGGACACAAAGAAAAAACCGAGAGTTGTTAGGTGGGGGGGGTGGGGATAAGGGAAAGGTGAAGGGATTAGGAAGCAGCTGGGAACCACAAGATGGCCTCAGGGTTTTTTGAAAATTAATTTGGGGAATTCAATAATTCCCCAATATTCAATAATGTTGTAAAGATTTTGTTGGGTATCTGATGGACATGCGTCCTATTTGGGAGACCACCTCAGGGATACTGTGGATACCTGATCATGGCATTGTACACCAGAAGCTAAACATTAATGAATGCCAACTATAATTTTATATATATAATGTGATGGTTCAGTGTGAGGTCGGAGGGATAGTGGATGGGGGGAGGGGGGTTCACAGTGTGAGGGATATAAATGATGAACGTCTAAGTATTACCTTGTCTTGTACACCTGAAACTAATAAATAAATAAAAATAAAAAAAATAAATTAAAAAAAATATATATATATATATATATATGTCTTAGTTATAAGTATTGCTTTTGGTTACACGATGTGATTGAAAAATATGGTAAATGTTTAAATTAAAAACAACAACAACAAAAAAAAACCCAAAACAGTGAAAGACACATTGCCATTAATACCCCTCAAAATACTCTCCCTTGTTTAGAACACACTTATTCTGTAGTTTTTGCCCCTTCCATAATCAGTTCGGGAAGTCCTCTTTCATGAGTGTCTTTAGTTATCATCCATTGACTATGCTCCGTGTCACACACATAGCTTCTGGTATGCCGCAATTACTGTCAAATAAAAATATTATGCTGTGTCCTCATCCACTAAATTCACCGGATTTGGCACCGGCCAACCTCTGGCTCTTCCCCAAATTCAAAATGACCATGAAAGGTAACCCTTTTGAACCGATTCAGAACATCAAGGCAGCCATGACATCACAACTACAGAGACTCACAAAAGAGGTCTTGAAGAACTGCTTCAGAAAGTAGCAAGAATAAAAATGGCTTCGTGAGGTGCACCTCCTAAAATATCCCCCGGAATTTACAACAAACTGAACAACTATAATTCCACAAAGGACGCTCTGCACAGCAGACAGGCAAGACTAAGAGACACCGAACTGAAGTCACCTAAAGTTGGGCAAATAGGGCAAGTGGGGAGGAGGGCACAGGAAGTAGAGAGATGTCGCCGAGCTGATGCAGGATGTAGAATTAGCTCAGAGCTCCGAGCTCCCTGCATTGCAGAACTACCACAGGTGAGGGAGAGGGAAAAACTTGGACTGCTAGTGCTCCCCTAATGGCCCAAAGTTCCACGTGAGGGATCAGCATATAACAGTGCTAAACCCAGCGATCATGGCAGAGACCTCTCAGGAAAGATTGAAGAAATAAGGGTGAAAACAGCAGTTTAAGGGGCCGGCCCGGTGGCTCAGGTGATTAGAACTCCATGCTTCTAACTCCGAAGGATGCTGGTTGGATTCCCACGTGAGCCAGTGGGCTCTCAACCACAAGGTTGCCGGTTCAACTCCTCCAGTCGTGCAAGGGATGGTGGGCTCCGTCCCCTGCAACTAAGATTGAACATGGCACCTTTAGCTGAGCTGCTGCTGAGCTCCCGGATGGCTCAGTTGGTTGGAATGCGTCCTCTCAATCACAAGGTTGCCAGTTTGACTCCAGCAAGGGATGGTGGGCTGTGCCCCCTGCAACTAGAAAACGGCAACTGGACCTGGAGCTGAGCTGTACCCTCCACAACTAAGACTGAAAGGACAACAACTTGAAGCAGAATGGCACCCTCCACAACTAAGATTGAATGGACAACAACTTAACTTGGAAAAAAAAAAGGCCTGGAAGTACACACTGTCCCCGAATAATGTCCTGTTCACTTTCCCCAATAAAATCTTTAAAAACAAAACAAAACAAAACAACAAAAAAACAGCAGTTTAAGTCCTCACTGCCAAGCAGAGAATGGAAGACTTAGGCACTGATCCTAGCCACCCAATCCCCATTCTCCCTGAGCTCGTGCCAACCCCACATGCCTAGTGCAACCAAGTTTCCCCGAAAATGAGACCTAGCGGACCATCAGCTCTAATATATCTTTTGAAGGAATAATTAATGTAAGATCGGGTATAATATAATATAATATAATACAGTATAGTATAATATAATATAATAAAAAATGGGTATTATTCTAATTTTTGCCCCAAAAGATGCATTAGACACATAAGCAAAGTCTTCTTTCAGGAAAACACAGTAGAAGCAGAGCGGTAGGAGAGTCAGATCAAAAGAACAAAATATTTGCAGTTCTGAGAACCGTGCCCCACTGCCATGGACTCGCAGCCTAAGTGGTTCCAGCAAAGGGGTGGAAGCCTTGGGTGCAGACTGGTTGTAGTCCCTGCCATTGCTCTAGGCCACCTCTCATAATCCACCCCGCCCATGTCCCCAACTATCTGGACAGATCCCTGAAGGAGTAAAGAGAGCTGCTGAAACACAAAAGCTCTGACCTGCTGCAGGAAGAGTTTTGGAATTTCAGAAGGTCTCTACATCCCCCCAGAGAGGTGGTGCCCTGTGACCCAGGAAAACGGCCCACCTTCCAGGGAATCCCATACTTTGTGAGAAGCCGGAACACTGCAGAGAAAATATAACACTACAATGTGAGAGAATAAAAGCCTGCAGTCGAAGAGAATACAAAACATTCCACCAACACCTACATGCAAACAAAAGAAAGAAGTCTTCCTATAAGCATGTTGCAGAAACGACACCTGTAGATACCTATGAAAAAATAATAATTCATTAATTACCATAGATAACCACGGTAACAACACAGGTCAGGAAGAAAATGAAAAGTCTCCATAAAAGGAACTTAAAGACATGGAAATATCTGACTTAAATGACAGGGAATTCAAGATGGCAATTCTTAAAAAACTTGATGAGAAGCAAGAAAACACAGACAGGCAGTTTAATGAGCTCAGAAACACAATCAAAGAACAAAATGAACATTTTACCAAAGAGATTGGAACTTTAAAAAAGAAACACATAGAATTTCTGGAGATTAAGAACTCAATACAAGTAAAAAAGAATAAAATGGCCAGCGTAGGTAGTAGGGTTGAATAGATGGAGGAAAGGATCAGTGACATCGAGGATAGAAATCTGGAAATGACACATGGAAGAAGAGAAACTTGCGACTTAAAAGAAATGAAAGAACTCTACATGAACTTTCTGACTCCATCTGAAAGAGCGATATAAGAATAATGGGCATACCAGAAGGAGAAGAATAGGAGAAGGGAACAGAGAATATATTCAAACGAATATTTGATCAAAACTTCTCAAACTTGTAGAAAGAATTGGATCCTTGAATCCAAGAAGTAAATAGAACACCTAATTACCTCAATCCCAGCAGGCTTTCTCCAATGCATATTGTATTGAAGCTGTCAAAAATTAACGACATAGAACGAATCCTCAAGGCAGCCAGGGAAAAGAAGTTGATAAGCTACAAAGAAAAGCCCATTAGATTGTCACTACAAACTCTACAAGCCAGGAGAGAGTAGAAACAAATATTCAAACTACTGGGAGAGACAAATTTTGAGCCCAGAATAATATATCCAGCAAAGATATCCTTTAGACATGAAGGAGGAATAAGACATTTCCAGGCATACTGAACCTGAAGTAATTTTTTAACACACAACCTGCCCTACAAGAAATACTGAAAAAGGCCATTTGATGAGGATAAATAGGGATAATTTGAGAAAAAAAAGAAAAAAAAAACATAAAAGGGGGAAGAATAAAGGCCTGAACCGAAATATGGGAAATGAGAAAGTAAGCGTGCGGAAGTAAATGGAATACTCCAAATATGACACTTTCTTTTACATAAACTTAATGGTAACCACTCAAAAAATACAGAACTCAAATATAAAACATAATAAAAATAAGCACAAAGAAAAATCATAGAATACCACTATACATAAATAATAGACCACAACAATAAGGCAAAGAAACAATGGTGAAACCATTACCAGAATACAAACATAGAATGATAGGAAATCCTCATATATCAATAATCACCCTAAATGTAAATGGACTGAAATCTCCAATGAAAAGTCACAGAGTAGAAGATAGGAACAAAAAATTGAACCCAACTATATGCTGCCTCCAAAAGACACATCTCTGCTACAAGGACAAACATAGACTGTAAGGGAAGAATGTAAATTGACACTCCAAGCAAATGATATACAGCAAAATTCAGGTGTATCCATACTGATTTCAGATGAAAAAGACTTAAGAATAAAAAAAAAAATGTAACAAGACACAAAGGTGGACTTTTCATAATGATAAAGGGGACTATACAACAAGAAGACATAACAGTCATCAATATATATGCCCCCAATTAGGGAGCACTATAATATACCAAGCAGCTACTAACAGAAATAAAGGGAGAAATTAACAAAAATACAATTATACTCGGGGACCTAAATACCTCATTGACAGCTATGGATAGATCATCCATATTTGAAAATATCCATTTATTTGAAAATAAATAACAAAAGCAGTCCTAAACGACACATTAAATGAAATGGACATAATTGACACATAAAGAGCACTTCATCCTAAAACATCAGACTATACATTCTTTTCTAGTGTACATGGAACATTCTCAAGGATAGACCATATATTGGGACATAAAATCAGCCTCAGCAATTTTAAGAAGATTAAAATCATATTAAGCATATTCTCTGATCACAAGGCTTTGTAATTGGATATCAACTGCAAAAAGAAAGCAGGGAAAAACACAAACACATGGAGATTAAACAACATACTTTTAAAGAACGACTGGGTCAAAGAAGAAATTAGAGGAGAGATCAGAAGATACATAGAAACAAATGACAATGAAAACATCTTATCAAAATTTTTGGGATGCAGTGAAAGCAGTTTTAAGAGAACAATGTATATTACTACAGGCCTATCTCAAGAAGCTAGGAAAATCACAGACAAATAACTTTTCGTTATATATTAAAGAACTAGAAAAAGAAAAATACTTGAAAAAAATGGTGGCATGAGGTGAGCCTCTGTAACGCTCCCCTGGAATTTACAACGAATCGGACAACAATAAATCCACAAAGGACTCCCTGCACAGCAGACAGGCAAGACGAAGAGGCCCACTGCTGAATTCACCTCCAGGTGGGTGAATCACGCGAGCAGGGGAGGAGGGAGAGGAGAAGTGAGGAGACCGAGCCGCGCGGGCACAGGACGCAGACCTAGCTCCGCGCTCACTGCATCCCAGAACTATCGCAGCAGCTGCGGGAGAGGGAAAGACTCGGACTGCTAGGGCTCCGCTTACGGCCCACAGGGCTGAAGGGGCAGCATACAAAAAGGCTGAACCCAACACTCGCTCACAGCAGATCTCAGAGCAAAGACTGAAAATAGAGGGCTGAAATGGTGGTTTAAGCCCTCACTGCCAAGCAGAGAACTGAAGCCTCAGGCACAAAGACTAGCCGCCCCCTCCCTACCCTCCCAGAGCTCGCCCCGCCCCCACCTGCACGGTGATAGAAGCGATAAAGTAGCAGTGTCGGATCAAAGGACACAATATTTGCTGCTCTGAGAACTGTGGACCGCAGACACAGATTCGCAGCTCAACTAGTTCCGGTAAAAGGCAGGGAGCTGTGGAAGCAGGACTGGCTGTGGTGGTGGTCACTGCCATTGCTCTGGGCCACCTCTCACAACTCACCCCACCCCTGGCCCCACCTATCTGGGCGGATCCCTGCAGGAGTAAACAGAACTGCTGAAACATACAGTCTCTGAATCTGGTGCAGAAAGAGCTTTGGAACTTCAAAAGCTCTTCGCATACCTATCAACCTGTTGCAGAAGCCACTCCTGTAGATGTCTAGGAAGAGAAATAGTAAATCAGTGATTGTCATGAATAACCAAGGCAACAAGATAGCTCACAAAGAAAGTGAAAAGTCTCCAGAAAAGGAATTTAGAGATATGGAAATATGTGATTTAAATGACAGAGAATTCAAGATTGCAATTCTGAAAAAACTGAACGAGATGCAAGAAAACAAAGAAAGGCAGTTTAATGAACTCAGAAACACAATCAAAGAACACCATGAGCATTTTACAAAAGACATTGAAATTTTGAAAAAGAACCAAATAGAATTTCTGGAGATTAAGAACTCAATAGAAGAAATTAACAATAAAATATCCAGCTTAGGTAGTAGAGTTGACCAGATGGAGGAAAGAATCAGTGACATCGAAGATAGGAACCTGGAATTTACACATAGGGAAGAAGAAAGAGACTTGAGACTTAAAAGAAATGAAAGAACTCTACAAGAACTTTCTGACTCCATCAGAAAGAACAATATAAGAATAATGGGCATACCAGAAGGAGAAGAAAGAGGGAAGGGAACAGAGAATATATTCAAACAAATCGTCGATGAGAACTTCCCAAACTTGTGGAAAGAACTGGATCCTCGAATCCAAGAAGCAAATAGAACACCTAATTGCCTCAATCCCAACAGGCCTTCACCAAGCACATTGTATTGAAGCTGTCTAAAATCAATGACAAAGAAAGAATCCTCAAGGCAGCCAGGGAAAAGAAGACAGTAACTTACAAAGGAAAGCCCATTAGATTATCATCAGATTTTTCAGCAGAAACTCTACAACCTAGGAGGGAATGGAACCAAATATTCAAACTATTGAAAGAGAGAAATTGTGAGCCAAGAATAATATATCAAGCAAAGATCTCCTTTAGATATGAAGGAGGAATAAAGACCTTTCCAGAGATACAGAAGCTGAGGGAATTTTCTAATACATGACCTGCACTACAAGAAATACTAAAGGAGGCTATTAGACCACCATCAACAGGGACAACTTGTGGCAACCGAGACATAAAAAGGGGGAGTGTAAAGGCCTGAACTGGAATATGGGAATAGAGAAAGTAAGCGTACTGAAGAAACTGGAATACTCTAAATATCAAACTTTCTTTTACATAAACATAAGGGTAACCATTCAAAAATCATCCAGAACTGAAATATATACTGTAATAAAAGAAGAAACAGAGGGAAACATCATAGAATACCACCACACAGAAATAATATACAACAACAAAAAGGCAAAGAAACAATGGAGACACAGCCTTACCAGAACACTAAAGATAGAATGACAGGAAATCCTCACATATCAATAATCACCCTAAATGTAAATGGACTGAACTCACCAATAAAGAGACACAGAGTAGCAGATTGGATCAAAAAACTAAACCCAACCATATGCTGTCTCCAAGAGACACATCTCAGCCACAAGGACAAGCATAGACTCAAAGTGAAAGAGTGGAAATTGACACTCCAAGCAAATGGTACCCAGAGAAAATCAGGTGTAGCCATAATGATATCACATGAAACAGACTTCAGGGTGAAAATTATAACAAGAGACAAAGATGGACATTTCATAATGATAAAGTGGACTATACAACAAGAAGACATCACAGTTATCAATATTTATGCCCCCAATCAGGGAGCACCAAAATATACCAAGCAACTACTAACAGAACTAAAGGGAGAAATTGACCAAAACACAATTATACTAGGGGACTTAAATACATCATTGACAGCTATGGATAGATCATCCAAACAGAAGATAAATAACGAAATGGCAGCCCTAAATGACACATTAGATGAAATGGACATAATTGACATATATAGAGCACTTCATCCTAAATCATCAGACTATACATTCTTTTCTAGTGTACATGGAACATTCTCAAGGATAGACCATATATTGGGACACAAAACCAGCCTCAGCAAATTTAAGAAGATTGAAATCATACCAAGCATATTCTCTGATCACAAAGCTTTGAAATTGGATATCAACTGCAAAAAGAAAGCAGGAAAAAACACTAATACATTGAGATTAAACAACATACTTTTAAAGAACGACTGGGTCAAAGAAGAAATTAGAGGAGATCTCAAAAGATACATAGAAACAAACGACAATGAAAATACATCCTACCAAAATTTTTGGGATGCGGCAAAAGCAGTTTTAAGAGGGAAATTTATATCATTACAGGCCTATCTGAAGAAACAAGAAAAATCACAAATAAATAACCTCATGTTACACCTTAAAGAACTAGAAAAACAAGAACAAGCGAAACCCAAGGTC
This sequence comes from Rhinolophus hipposideros, assembly GCF_964194185.1. NCBI lineage: Eukaryota > Metazoa > Chordata > Mammalia > Chiroptera > Rhinolophidae > Rhinolophus > Rhinolophus hipposideros. The sequence continues at coordinate 34,315,289 of NC_138046.1, forward strand.
AGCAGAAGAAAGAAAATAACAAAAATCAGAGCAGAACTAAATGAAATGGAGAACAAAAACACAATAGAAAAAATTAATGTGACAAAGAGCTGGTTCTTTGAAAAGAATAACAAAATTGACAAACCCTTGGCTCGACTCACTAAGATAAAAAGAGAGAAGACACTAATTAACAAAATCAGAAATGAAAAAGGGGAAGTCATCACGGACACCACAGAAATACAAAGGATTATCCAAGAATACTATGAAGGACTATATGCCACAAAATTTAATAACTTAGAAGAAATGGACAAGTTCTTAGAAACATATAGCCTTCCAAGGGTGAATCATGAAGAACTGGAAAATCTAAACAGGCCGATCACCAGTAACGAAATTGAATCAGTCATCAAAAACCTTCCCAAAATCAAAACACCTGGACCAGATGGCTTCACCAGTGAATTCTACCAAACCTTCAAAGAGGATCTAATACCAATCCTGCTCAAACTCTTCCAAAAAATTGAAGAAGAGTCAGTACTCCCTAACTCATTTTATGAGGCCAACATTACCCTGATACCAAAACCTGGTAAGGACAACACAAAAAAAGAAAACTACAGACCTATATCTCTGATGAATACAGATGCTAAAATCCTAAACAAAATTCTAGCAAATCGAATACAACAATGCATTAAAAAGATTATTCATCACAACCAAGTGGGGTTCATCCCCGGGGCACAAGGGTGGTTCAACATTCGCAAATCCATCAATGTGATACATCACATAAACAAAATAAAGGACAAAAATCATATGATTCTATCAATTGATGCAGAAAAAGCATTTGATAAGATACAACATCCATTTATGATTAAAACACTTACTAAAATTGGTATAGAAGGAAAATACCTCAACTTAATAAAGGCCATATACGACAAGCCCTCAGCTAATCTCATAATTAATGGTGAAAAGCTGAAGCCCTTTGCTCTACGTTCAGGAACACGACAAGGTTGTCCCCTATCGCCTCTGCTTTTCAACATAGTGTTGGAAGTCCTCGCCAGAGCTATCAGGCAAGAGAAAGAAATAAAAGGCATCCAAATTGGGAATGAAGAAGTTAAATTGTCACTCTTTGCAGATGACATGATGCTATATATAGAAAACCCTAAAGACTCCACCAAAAAGCTATTAGAAACAATCAATGAATACAGTAAAGTTGCTGGCTACAAAATCAACGTGCAAAAGTCCATTGCTTTCCTATATACCAACAATGAAATCTCAGAAAAAGAGATAGAAAAAACAATTCCTTTTGCAATTGCAGCAAAAGGAATAAAATACCTAGGAATAAACTTAACCAAGGATGTGAAGGATTTATATGCTGAAAAGTATAAGACATTTTTGAAAGAAATTGAAGAAGACACAAAGAAATGGAAAGACATTCCGTGCTCATGATTGGAAGAATCAACATAGTTAAAATGCCCATATTACCTTAAATAATATACAGGTTTAATGCAATCCCCATCAAAATCCCAATGGCATTTTTTAAAGAAATAAAACAAAAAATTATCATATTTGTTTGGAACCACAAAAGACCCCGAGTAGCCAAAGCAATCTTAAGAAAAAAGAACAGTGATAGAGGTATCACACTGCCTGACTTTAGCTTGTACTACAGGGTTCCAATATTCAAAACAGCCTGGTATTGGCAGAAAAACAGACACATAGATCAATGGAATAGAATTGAGAAACCAGAAATAAAACCACATATATATGGACAGATAATTTTTGACAAAGAAGCTAAAAACATGCAATGGAGGAAAGACAGCCTCTTCAATAAATGGTGCTGGGAGAATTGGATAGCCACGTGCAAAAGAATGAAACTGGACTCTTATTTGTTACCATGTACAAAAATTAATTCAAAATGGATCAAAGACTTAATTATAAGACCTGACACAATAAACTGCATAGAAGAAAACATAGGTACTAAACTTATGGACCTTGGGTTCAAAGAGCATTTTATGAATTTGACTGCAAAGGCAATGGAAGTAAAAGCTAAAATAAACAAATGGGACTATATGAAACTTAAAAGTTTCTGCACAGCAAAAGAAACCATCGACAAAATAAAGAGGCAACCACCTGAATGGGAGAAGATTTTTGCAAACAGTTCCTCCGATAAGGGTCTAATATCCAAAATACACAGGGAATTCATAAAAGTAAACAACAAAAAAACAAACAATTTTATTGAAAAATGGCCAGAGGACCTGAAGAGACATTTCTCCAAAGAGGACTTTCAAATGGCAAATAGACATATGAAAAAATGCTCAACATCACTAATCATCAGAGAAATGCAAATAAAAACCACAATGAGATATCACCTGACCCCAGTTAGAATGGCTATCATCAACAAGACAAATAGCAACAAGTGTTGGAGAGGCTGTGGAGATAAAGGAACCCTGATACACTGTTGGTGGGAATGCAGACTGGTGCAACCGCTATGGAAGACAGTGTGGAGGTTCCTCAAAAAATTACAGATAGAATTACCATATGACCCAGCAATCCCTCTCCTGGGTATCTACCCAAAGAATTTGAAATCATTTATACATAAAGACACGTGTGCTCCAATGTTCATTGCAGCTTTGTTTACGGTGGCCAAGACATGGGAAGAACCAAAATGTCTTTCGATATATGAATGGATAAAGAAGTTGTGGTATATATACACAATGGAATACTATTCGGCAGTAAGGAAAGATGATATAGGAACATTTGTGACAACATGGATGGATCTTGAGAGTATAATGCTAAGCGAAATAAGTCAGACAGGAAAAGCAGAGAACCCTATGATTTCACTGATATGTGATATATAAACCAAAAACAAGACAAACAAATGAGAAACAAAAACTCATAGACACAGACAATAGTTTAGTTGTTACCAGAGGGTAAGGGGTGTGGGGGGAGGGAGATGAGGGTAAGGGGGATCAAATATATGGTGATGGAAGGAGAACTGGCTCTGGGTGGTGAACACACAATGGGATTTATAGATGATGTAATACAGAATTGTACACCTGAAATTATGTAATTTCATTAACAACTGTCACCCCAATAAATAAATTATAAAAAAAGATGGAGAGCCTGGGACAACAGCTTATTTTTCATCTGCAAGGATAGCATTATTTTTCTGGGGCCCCATGGTGTTACTCATGAAAATGGAAGGAAGCAAGAAGAAAATGAGTGGAGTATTTCTGGCTATAAAATAGGGGCCGTTATTTTCCTAAGTTTAGTGTAGTCTTTCCTTTCAAGAAAGGAAAACATGAAAAAAGATTAAGTATGTAGGTATTATTCATAGGAGTACTTCTAATTCCTATCAACAAGCTAACAGCTTTATATAACTAATACTTCTCAAATATTTACTTTTCATGGCTTCAACCTCTGATCATCAAATTCTCTGGCAGAAGACATTCTTCTCATTCTTTCATTTCTAGACCTTAAGCATAAAAGGACTTAGGGATAAAGGCATAAAATAGTAGGAATGGCTCTTCAAGAGGTATGAAATCACTGAATTCTGCATATTTGGTAATTGCAGACAGATTTATTAGCAACTGAATGTCCAGAAAATTCTCAAGGTACCAGACTTATTTACAGGACTTTGTCAAGGGGAGGTAGGCCATTACGGGTAGGATAGTTGGAGATCTGGGGTACTAGTGCATTAGTCATGAAGGCTCGCAAGCTACAAGAGACCTGGGAGATGAACAAGTAACTGAGGCTCAGAGAAGGCAAGCAATTTTCAAAGAGATTCTCCATTTCACAGATAAAAAATTTGAAGCTCAGTGAAGTAACATACCGTGACCAACATCGCACAGTAGCAAATGTCAGAGCTAATGTGAACCTGGAACTATCTGAAATGCCCTAATGATAACTAAGCAGGGTCTGTGGCATCTGCAAGGCTGTTCAGCTAGGGGTGTCCCTAAGCTTAAGTGTTATGTCTGGATGATTATAAAACTTGGGAAGCCTGGCAGTGAAAAATGAGCAGTTAGGAGCACACTGTGATTTCCAGATAAGAGATTACAAGGACTTAAATGTATGAGAACTAATAAATAGAAACCTTAGAGGCAGTGAGTTCAGTGAGTAAGTAGAATGTAGAAAGAAGACTGCTTTAGTTGTACTCAGACTCCACAAAATATTTACTGAGCACTTGCTCTGTACCAATCACTATTCTTGATGCTGGGGATATGACAGTGAGCAAGGCAGACACAAATCCCTGTCCTGTGGGGGAATTTATTATTGGGGTGACCTTGGCCAAATTGTTCAGCTTCTCAGAAGCTTAGTTTGCTTAGCTACAAAATGGCAAGAATGGAGCTCAGGTCATAGGACTGCTGTGAGGATTAAACAATATAATGCGATATAAACATGTAGTGCCTGAAATAGTAGCTTTATTATCATCCCGCATGTGACTGATCACAGTTAATGTCAGCAGTTAATTTTAATCTGAGGTGAAATTGGGTTGTGGAGGATGCTGGATTGTAGGCATATTGAAGGTGACATAGCAGAAACAGGGACCTCTGAGAGCATCAGAGTTGTCCTTTCACATGTGGGGTGCAGGACTCCAAGCCCTTTGTGCATTAGCACCTGCTGCATAGTTTTAGTTGCTTGCCCTTGTGGACTGGACTCTTCTAGTGTGAGCTGGAAGGGGTTAAGGCCTAGTCTCTATCTGCTGACATATTGCTATGCATATCATTTTCTGTATACATAAGTGGAAATGTCCCCATTTCTTATTTCTACTTCAAACTGTGGACTTGTTTACTGTGAGTACCACTTAAAATCTACTTTTTAAGTATAAGTTTATTTTCAGGTTCCATGCAAAAGGAGAAGCATGTGACCCTTTCTGAAGCTTGATACACTGGTTATCTGCCTTGGTGTATGGCATTGAAAAGTAAAAATAACTGTTATTTAATAAGTTCAGATGGCTACAATACCTTTTTCTCCAGTACACCTGTACTTCTGAACTGTACTTCTGAGGAAATAAAGTATATTAGAGATCATGCTGTTTTATAAAAAGGGCAGTATGTCTGGACTGTGAGAGTGGCAGCATGAGGGAGTTGGGCTAGCTTTGGGCTGACTACACTTTTCCATATGCTATCTAGAATGTTCCCTTCCCCTGCATCTCCACCCCCAACCACATAGACAATTTTTACTCAGCTAGTGAACTCGCCCTTGTCTTTTTTTTGTTTTAAGTTTCTTTGTTTTTATTAGCTTCAGGTGTACAAAATAACATAATGATTAGACATATATACCTCTCACAAAGTGATAACCCCCCTCCCAGTCTACTATCCCTCTGACATCATATGTAGTTGTTACTATTCCATTGACTATATTCCCTACGCTGTACTTTACATCTTGTGAACATATACAGAGGGTGCCAAAAATATACACATTTTAAGAAAGGAAAAACTATTAAAATTGTAATACTCAATATAGATACCAATAACAAAAGATGAATACAAGTCATGTTTGACTTCTGCAATTACAAGAGGTGCTCAAAGTGGTTACCATCAGTGTCCAGACACTTCTGATTATGGAGAACTACTGCTTGAACAACGTTGACCAAAGTATTCACTTGTATCACTGCACATGCAGTTTCAATTTCTTCATACAGTACCATGCGTCTCAAACTTATTACGAATGTATTCAACTGTCAGGCCTGTTGGAGGTTCTATTGCATACTCATTCCTCCATTGTCGTACTTTCACAATGTTCTCGAATTTCAAATACCACTTCAAAATTGTCTTGCACTCCTTGAATGACAATTGTACTTCCGCCATTTTCTTTGATTGTCCTGCCTCTCACATGGTGACACTAGCATTTATTTGATTAACGCCATCTTTTGAGTGAAGGTCGTACTACACATTGGTACCGTAATTCAATTCAACTTTGAAAAGTAATACATAGATAGCATCTCTTAATATATGTTTACATTGTTTAGGCACCCCTGCTATATATATTTAATTATAGTTGACATTCGATGTTATTCTACATCAGCTTCAGGTATCCAGCACAGTGGTCAGGCATCTACACAATCAATGAAGTGATACCCCTGGTAAGTCCAGCACCCATCTGGCACCCTACATAGTAATTAGAATGTACAAATTGGTAGTCATAAAATAGTCAGAGGAATGTGAAATACAATATGGGAAATACAATTGCCCTTATCTTCTATTTTTTAGCCTAAACCATGACTTCCTTGGGGAGACTTCTCTTACTCCCTCATCAAGGCTAGATCACTCTCATAATATTTGTACTTATACTTCACAGAATGGAATATATTTACAAATAATTAAGGAGTCATTTGTTCAATGTCTGTCTCCCCCTGCTTTCTAAGAGCAGGAATAGAGACCACTTGAATAGCCCATACCCCTTGACCTTAGTATAATGCTTGGCACATAGTTGGTGCAAAAGAAATTTAGTTGACTGACTAGATGAATGGATAAGTAGCATTCAGGAACTCCGGATTCTGGTCCCAACCCTACTATTTTCTAGATGCGTGGCCACAGGTATGTCATTTGACCTCTTTGAGCCTTAAGTCTCTCTCCTCACCTAAAAAATGAGGATTCAGTGATCTTTAAGGTTCTTTCTGGCTTGAATAGTTTATCATTCCATTGAAGTCAGAATTCTGATTCTTACCAGAGGGGGAATATATTCCAGTTAAACTACCTGAGATATGCTGCCTCCTATTTCCAGAGATCTCCAGTGTGCTATAATGCTTTGATTTCTCATGGTAAAAACAAGTTTAATTAGTGGATTCCTCTTCAATGGTCTTGTAAAGGGTTAATGTTGGTTTAATTGGGAAAATACTAGTGATTTGCCAACTTTAGACTTTACTTTTCTGATCACTTGCTCTTTGTTTAGCTTTTACCTCTAAAATTAGGTGCTTCACAGGGAGATCTTCATTTTCTTCGTGTTTGAAACAAAAAGAAGTATTTAAACTAAGGAGGAAAGTCTCTGTTGGTAAGTGATGATAATCAAAACAGCTGCCAGATTTTTCTGCTGTTTTATTTCCTCTGTCAACCGAATAAACAGTTCCAAGTTTGTTAGAGGCCACAGCTAGACGATAGAACTAGGAGCTCCAAGATATGTCATAGCCATCTTTGTATCCACAGCAGCCAGCACAGTGCCATATTCAAAGTAGGTGTTCAAAATGTCTACAGAATTAAATAATGTAGACATTTAATAATTAAATAATAAGGTGACTGCTTGGAGGCTCTACAGATAGACTGAGTATGAAATTCCTATATTTTGTATTTTTATAATTTGTACCAGTTGACTTCCAGAATGATCTGAAGCACAGCTTCCTACACAGTGTGGTTTGAGGACTACCAAAATGCTCCTATATGTCCCTGAATCACTCCAGTGCCAGGAATTTCTATCAAATTGCTTTAGGTTGGCATGGAGGGTTCATTAAAATAAAAGTATTACATTTGGATCAGCTGGAATAAATGAGGTATTAGTGATCATTAACACCTTGGAATGAATTACTTTTTATATTAGCTAATGCCAGTGTCCTAGGTGCGTAGGACACAGGATGGGTAAGTTTTGATTAGGATCTTATGGATGAATTAAGAAAATTGTGGAACATGGGGTACTATTCAGGAAAAGATTAGGAGAATATCACAAGTAGCTAACATTCAGCTGGAGGGCATTGGTCTCCCCCACTTGGGAGTGGGACCAAAAGTTCACTGGGGTGCTGAAAACCATTTAGGACTACTCCACAGTGCCAGGCAAACCTTGTGCCTGGTCTTGAGAAAGCTTGAGCACCTCAGCTGAAAATGTTGACAAGTTGTCCTTAAGTATAGGAACTGGGAATTATTTAGGGTTTTTTTTCTGACCAACCCTCCCCCAATATCATGCATTTAGCAAAGACTTCTAGATTTTAACATCCTCATTTCCCTCTTAGCATCTGACTAGTGTGATCTATACACCCTGGGCAGCTTTAGTTCTTATGAAACACATTATAATAATAGTAACAATGAATACCATTTGATGAGTTCTCACTATTTGACAAGACACGCTGTTAAGCCCCTACATATGTTATCTCAAATATTAGGTCCATTTAAGTACAAAACACATCTTTCTGTTAAGCTATAATGACTTATCTTATTTAGCCCATGGCCTACTCTTCCATCTCCAGCAGAGCATCATAGACTTGGTACCTCTGTGATCAACCAGTCAACAGTTATGGAAATTACTGTGTGTTCCATACTATACTAAGCTCTATGGAGGAAACAAAATGAGAAAATAGTTCCAGACAAATACCTCACTCTGACAGCTGGCCTCTGTCCTTTACTCCCAGTTTCCTTTCTCTAGTTCTTCTTGGAAAGAGACATGGATTCCCTAAATAAGCCAGGAGATGGATGCCAAGGGAAAGAGCACATTCCATTGCCTAGCACAAGATGTTACCTGGCAGGCTTAGGGAATAGGCTATTTAGATTAATTCAAAGTTGTGTTTAACGCAGAATTCTTTTAGATACAAAAGGGCAGAAAAGTAAATGCACTGAAATTCATGGCACACTGGCAATAGAAGGAAGAGATTATGATTTTATCTAACAATTCAGAAGGTACCTCAGGCTCTTTTACAATTTCAAGGTCATCATGATGAATATATTACAAACAATGAGAGATAGGTTGGTATAATGGAAAGTGCATACACCTAGGGAGTCAGAGGACCTGAGTTATAGTCCTACAAAGCAACCTTTGGTGTAACCCTGGGCCTTAGTTTCTGCACCTGCAAAGAGGAGAGGCCAGTCTCTAATCTCTAAGGAATCTTTCAGCTCTCAGATTATTCCACTGCTAATTTTCACTACATAGCATGGAGACGGGCAAAGTCCTGGTGGGTTGACGGACTGAACATAGAGTTTTCAACTTTTCACCCTCAGTGAGACACTCCTCCTTTTGAATTAAGCAAGTATATTGCTTGTGGTGATCAGGCTTCAATAAAGTGTATGTCTTTTTTTATTACAATGTGTTATATAATCAAATCAACTCCTTTGTTGACCTCTATGTTGAAGTGTTCTCCGTGTTTGGAAACCCTAACTTTCCTCCATCGGCAAACTGGGAACCTGATTTTCCCAGGTCTCTGCAATTCAAATGAGCCTTCCTCCCTTCCTAGTCCTACTAAGATGATTGTCTGATTTTTTCCTTTAGAGTGGATATATTTTATATGTGATTGCTAAACTGCTGAGGGGTGAGAGTGAAAGTGAATGATGTTGGACATAGAGAGGCATTATCATAAAACGTCAGATACAGACATCTGCTTTTGAATGGATTATTAATATCAGAAGGAATTACTGAGGCCAGGCTTTGAACTCAACGGTGTTATTAAATTTCTCCATAAAAATATTGATTTTTTTTGTTTTTATCTGAAATGCACATTTTTCATTTTTATTTCTTTAATTTTTTTTAAAATTAAATTTATTGGGGTGACAATTGTTAGTAAACTTACATATATATAAGGTGTACAATTCTGTATTACATCATCTAAAAATCCGATTGTGTGTTCACCACCCAGAGTCAGTTCTCTTTCCATCACCGTATATTTGGTCCCCCTTATCCTCATCTCCCACCCCCCACCCCCTTCACCCTCTGGTAACCACTAAACTATTGTCTGTGTCTATGAGTTTTTCTTTCTCATTTGTTTTTCTTGTTCTTTTGTTGTTTTGGGTTTATATACCACATTTTTGACTTGCCTGCCAAGAGCTTCTACTGTAAAAACAAAAACAAATGCCCTGTGACGTCATAGAAATGGTGGCAGCGGGGCGCACTTTCTGAGTTCTCCTCTGATTCTTATTACAAACGGGACATATAACCCATCAAAGAACTCTTTGCTCATCAGGAAACCACCATACAAGCATGGGAAGTGCAGAGAGTTCCAACCAGGATAAGCCCAAACAGGCCCACACCAAGACACATTATAGTTAAAATGGCAAAGCTTAAAGACAAAGACAGAATCCTAAAAGAAGCAAGAGAAAGACAGAGAAATCAATACCAGGGAACTCCCATAAGACTATCAAATGACTCTTCTACAGAAACATGAAGACCAGGAGGGAGTGTCAGGAGATACTCAAAGTGATGGAAAACAAAGGTCTACAACCTAGATTTCTTTATCCAGTAAGATTATCATTTAAACTTGATGGAGAGATAAAGAGCATCCCAGAAAAGAATAACTAAAGGAATTTATTACCACCAAGCCAGCATTGCAAGAAATACTAAAAGGACTTCTGTAAATAGAAGAAAGATGAAAACAATCTAACTAGAAATTTAAAAACAGATCTGGGGAATATAATGCTAAGCGAAATAAGTCAGACAGAAAAAGCAGAGAACCCTATGATTTCACTGATATGTGGTACATAAACCAAAAACAACAAAACAACAGGAAAAACAAATGAGAAACAAAAACTCATAAACACAGACAATAGTTTAGTGGTTACCAGAGGGTAAGGGGCTTGGGAGGTGGGATATGAGGGTAAGGGGGATCAAATATATGGTGATGGAAAGAGAACTGACTCTTGGTGGTGAACACGCAATGGGATTTATAGGTGATGTAATACAGAATTGTACACCTGAAATTATGTAATTTCATTAACAATTGTCACCCCAATAAATAAAAAAAGAAAAACATAAATTGGGAATAACTATGTACTTATCAATAATCACTTTAAATGTAAACGGATTAAATGCTCCAATCAAGAAACATAGGGTGGCTAAGTTGATAAGAAAGCAAGACCCTTGTATAAGCTGTATACAAGAGACTCACCTCAGATCAAAAGACACACACAGGCTGAAAGTGAAGGGTTGGAGTAAGATATTTCATGCAAATGGAAATGAGAAAAAAGCAAGCATTGCAATACTTATATCTGACAAAATAGACTTTAAAATGAAAAACATATTAAAAGATAAAGATGGGCATTATATAATAATAAAGGGATCGATCTGACAAAAGGACATAACCCTAGTAAACATCTATGCACCCAACATAGGAGCACCTAAATATATAAAACAAGTACTGACTGACTTAAAGACAGAGAACAAGAGTAACACTATCATAGTAAGGGATTTCAACACACCTCTGACAACAAGGGACGGGTCTTCCAGACAGAAAATCAATATGGAAACAACAGCCTTAAATGATACATTGGACCACTTGAATTTAATTGATATTTTCAGAGCATTTCACCCCAATCCTGCAAAATACACGTTTTTCTCAAGCGCACATGGAACATTTTCCAAGATAGACCATATGCTAGGCCACAAAACAAGTCTTAATAAATATTAAAAAATTAAAATCATACGCATTATCTTCTCTGATCACAGTGCTATGAAATTAGATGTGAACTACAGGAAAAAATTTGGAAGACACACCAATTCATGGAGGCTGAATAACTTATTACTAAATAATGAAAGGATCAAGCAGGAGATCAAGGAAGAATTCAAAAGACATCTCGAGACAAACGAAAATGAAAGCACGACGACCCAAAATCTATGGGATGCCGTGAAAGCAGTCCTAAGAGGGAAATTCATAGCATTGCAGGCCTACCTAAAGAAACAAGAAACATCACTAATGAACAATTTATCTTCACACTTAAGAGATCTGGAAAAAGAACAGCAAATAAGCCCAAAAGGAGCACAAGGAAGGAGATAATAAAGATCAGAGCAGAAATAAATGAAATAGAAACAAGAAAAACAATAAAAAAGATCAATGAATCCAAGAATTGGTACTTAGAGAAGATAAACAAAATTGACAAAGCTTTAGCCAGACTCATTAAAAAAAAGAGAGCTGACCCAAATTAATAAAATCACAAATGAAAGAGAAGTGACAACAGACACCGCAGAAATACAAAAAGAAATTAAGAAATTACTATGAGCAATTATAGGCCAACAAATTTGACAATTTGGAAGAAATGGACTATTTTCTAGAGGCGTACAACCTTCCATGGCTAACTCAAGAAGAAACAGAAAACCTTAATAGACTGATTACCACCAGGGAAATTGAATCAGTAATCAACAATCTCCCAACAAACAAAAGCCCTGGACCAGACGGCTTTACAGGTGAATTTTCCAAAAGGTTCAAAAAACAATTATCACCTATTCTCCTCAAACTCTTCCAAAAAATCCAGAAGGAGAGAAGACTCCCAAACACATTTTACGAAGCCACTATCACCCTGATCTCAAAATCAGATAAAGACACCATAAAAAAAAAAAACTGTAGGCCAATATCTCTAATGAACATAGATGCAAAAATCCTCAACAAAATATTAGTGAACAGAATTCAGCAATACATTAAAATGATCATACACCATGATCAAGTGGGATTCATCCCTCTTATGCAAGGATGGTTCAACATCCGCAAATCAATTAATGTGATACGTCACATTAACAAAATGAAAAATAAAAATCACATGATCATATCAATAGATGCAGAAAAAGCACTTGATAAAATACAGCAACCTTTTATGATAAAAACCATTAAGAAAGTGGGAATAGAGGGATCATACCTCAACATAATAAAGGCCATGTATGACAAACCCACAGCTAACATCATACTCAATGGGGAAAAGCTAAAACCATTTTCCCTAAGCTCAGGAACAAGGCAATGTTGCCCACTATCTCCACTTCTATTCAACATAGTGCTGGAAATTGTAGCCACAGCAATCAGACAAGAAAAAGAAATAAAAGGCATCCAAATTGGTAAAGAGGAAGTAAAATTATCATTATATGCAGATGATATGATACTATATAGAGAGAACCCTAAAGACTCCACCATGAAACTATTAGAGCTGATAGATCAATTTAGTAAAGTAGCAGGATACAAAATTAATATTCAGAAATCAGTTGCATTTGTATATACCAATAATAAAACATCAGAAGGAGAAATTAAAAGAGGAATCCCATTTACAATTGCTCCAAAGAATATAAAATACCTGGGAATAAATTTAACCAAAGAAGTAAAAGATCTGTACTCAGAAAATTATAAGTCACTGAAAAAAGAAATGAAAGAAGACATAAATAGATGGAAACACATTCCATGTTCATGGATAGGAAGAATTAATATTGTTAAAATGTCCATACTGCCAAAGGCAATATACATATTCAATGCAATTCCTATCAAACTACCAATGACGGTTTTCACAGAAATAGAACATATAATCCTAAAATTTATATGGGACCATAAAAGACCCCAGATAGCCTCAGCAATCTTGAGAAATAAGGACAAAGTGAGAGGTATAACAATACCTGACATCAAATTATATTACAAGGCTACAGTAATCAAAACAGCATGATACTGGCATAAAAACAGACCCACAGGTCAATGGAACATAATAGTGTCCAGAAATAAATCCATACCTATATGGCCATTTAATCTACGACAATGGAAGTAGGAACGTACGGTGGGGTAAATACAGTCTATTCAATAAATGCTGCTGAGAAACCTGGACAGTCACATGCCAAAAAATGAATCTGGACCACATCATTACACCATATAGAAGAATAAATTCAAAATGGCTTAAAGAGTTAAATGTAAGATCTGAAACCATAAAATACCTAGAAGAAAATATAGGAAGAAATTTCATAGACATTACCCGGAGTAAGATTTTTACTGATATATCCCCTCGCGCAAGGGAAATAAAAGAAAACATAAACATGTGGGGTTACATCAGACTAAAAAGATTTTTCAGAATAAGTTTTTTTCAAAATAAGTGAATGAACTAATCAGAAACAGTTTTGGAGATAAAGAGGAAAAACTGAGGGTTGCTAGATGGGCGGGGGGTGGGGATAAGGGGGAAGGTGAGGGGAGTAGAAAACATTTGGTAACCACACGATGGCCATGGGGTTTTGAAAATTAATATGTGGAATGTAATCAATAATGTTGTAAAGGTTTTGTAGGGTATCCGATGGACACGTGTCCCATTTGGGAGACCACCTCTGGGATGATGTAGATGCGTTATCATTGCATTTTACACCTGAAGCTGAACAATAATGAATGTCAACTATAATTTTACATATATATATATATATATATATATATATGTATATATATATATATATATATATATACATATATATATATATATATATAAATATATATATGCATATACTTACAAGAAGCGGAGTACAGCATTAGGAATAGAGACAGTGGAAATGTAATGGCTCTGTAAGATGTCAGAGGGAGAGTGGATGGGGTAGGGGGGTTCACACAGTGTGAGGGATATAAATGATAAACATCTAAGTATTACTTTGTCTTATGCATCTGAAACTAATAAAAAAAAGTTGAAGGTCCATATCTCTTAACATACACCAATGCATCAGCTATTTTCTGTTCTAATGAATAATCAATGATTAACTGCTCACAAGAATGATTATTTGCATATTGTATTGTTCTTTGAGGATCAGAATAGAGTTTCTCAATGTTTTCTGCCTTTTAATTTTTATTTTTTTAATATCATAAAGATTGAAGTCATTGTCAATAGGTAATTCCATTCTCATTCCATTTCTTTTTCAGAGTCCAAATTGAAGGAAAGGTGCTGACCCCAGCTTTTGTACAAATTAGTAATGAACACTGTTTGTCATCAGATAGTCACCAAAGATCAGCACATTAGCTGATCACCAATACCTTGTCTTGGAATTGGTGGTTTGTGTGCAGAGAGATTTCTTTCTTTTTGTTTTTTTTTGTAAATTTATGACATTATGCCATCTTTACTCTTAGAGTATTTTTCTCTGAAAAACTAAAGCCATGGAAAAACCTTCAAGGAAGTCTTTCAATTAAAATTAGTTTTTTTCTGAAGTTCTTAAAATCTCCTTAGTGTACTTGGGATGCTTGGGAGGCAAGCACTGACAGAACGCAGGGAAATGAAAATGAATGGAAAAAATATATACAAAAACAATTCTAGTTTTGAATGAATTCTTACGCCCATTTTCTAAACTTCTTGAACTGTTCTTATATTTTCAAAATAATAACAATAATGACACTTGAAATTTCAGGTTTCCACACTCATTTACAATTGACATAACATATATATATTCCTCTATGCATTTTCTAGGATCAAGTAAACGGAAAGACTATATAATGTTTGCTTTTTCCACAGAATAGGGCAATGTTTGAAAGCATGCAGAATTTGGAATTTTTAACGGACATTCCTTATCAACTGATATTAAACAGATTACTCTGGGTTCAACATAAATGGTAACCTTTAGAATTTCATTACTAAAATGGAGGCCAAGAAATTAAGATAGGTAGATGTCATCAAAACGGCAGCGTAAGGTGAGCCTCTGGAAATCTCCCCTGGAATTTACAACAAATTAAACAGCTATAACTCCAGAAAGCATTCCCTGCACAGCAGACAGGCAAGATGAACAGTCTCACTACTGAATTCACCTAAAGGTGGGCAAATTGCACAAGCAGGGGTGGAGGGAAGGGAAAAGTGTGGACACAGGGATGCATGGGCACAGGAGGCAGACCTAGCTCAGTGCTCCGAGCTCGCTGCATCCCGGAACTACCGCAGCTGCGGGAGAGGGAAGAACTCTGACTGCTAGGCCTCAGCTTATGGACCACCGGTCTGAAGGGCAGCATATAACACGGCTGAACACAACGCTCACGGCAGAGACCTCAGAGGAAAGACTGAGGGAAGAAGGCTGAAAAAAAAAGTTTAAGCCCTCACTGCCACAGAAAATGGAAGACTTAGGCACTGAGAGTAGCCACCAACTTTCTACCATCCCAGAGCTCACCCTGCCCCCACCACCCAGTGCTAGAAGTGGAAGAGTAGCAGTGTCAGATCAAAAGAACTAAATCTTTGCAGTTCTGAGAACTGTGGTCCACAGACACAGATTTGCAGCACAAGTTCTGGAAAAGGGGAGGGAGCTGGGGAAGCAGGACTGGCTGTGGTGGTGGTCGCTGCCATTGTTCTGGGACAAATCTAACAAATAAACCCAACCCTGTCCACAGCTATCTAGATGGATACCTGCAGGAGTATACAGAACTCCTGAAACACACAGGCTCTGAATCTGGTGCAGAAAGAGCTTTGGAACTTCAAAAGCTCTCTGCATCCCCACAGAGACATGGTGCCCTATGACCCAGGTGAACTGTTAACAGAGGAGAAGCCCACTTTCCAGAGAATCCAAACAATTGGGTGAGAAGTTAGAATAGTGCAGAGAAAACATAGCACTACCCTGTGAGAGAGAGAAAAAAGTCTGCACTTGGAGAGATAATACAACATTCTACCAACAAGTACTGGGAAACAAAAGAAAGATGTCTTCCTATAAACATGTTGCACAATCCACTCCTGTAGATGTCTAGGAAGAGAAATAAAAATCCATTAATTACCATGAATAACCAAGGCAACAACGACTCAGAAAGAAAGTGAAAAGTTTCCAAAAAATGAACTTAAAGATATAGAAATATGTGACTTAAATGACAGAGAATTCAAGATTGCAGTTCTGAATAAACTCAAAGAGTTGCAAGAAAACACAGAAACACAGTTTATTGAACTCAGAATCACAATAAAAGAACAACAGGAACATTTAACCAAAAACATTGAAATTTTCAAAGGACCCACATAGAATTTCTGGAGATTAAGAATTCAATAGAAGAAATGAAGAATGAAATAGTGAGCTTAGGTAGCAGAGTGGACCAGATGGAGGAAAGAATCAGTGACATCGAAGATAGAAACCTGGAATGACACAAATGCAAGAAGAAAGAGACTTGACAATTAAAAGAAAGAAAAAAAAACTCTACAAGAACTTTCTGACTCCATCAAAAGAACAATGTAAGAATAATGGCCATACCAGAAGGAGAAGAAAGAGTGAAGGGAACAAAGAATATATTCAAACAAATTGTGGATGAGAACTTCCCAAACTTGTGGAAAGAACTGGATCATTGAATCCAAGAGGCAAATGGAGCACCTAATTATCTCAACCCCAACAGGCCTTCTCCAGGGCACATTGTATTGAAGCTGTTAAAAATCCACAATAAAGAAAGAATCCTCAAGGCAGCCAGGGAAAAGAAGATGGACACCTACAAAGAAAAGCCATTAGATTATCATCAAATTCCTCAGCAGAAACTCTACAAGCCATAAGGGAGTGGAACCAAATATTCAAACTATTGAAAGAGGGAAATTATGAGCCAATAATAATATACCCAACAAAGATATCCTTTAGATATCAAGGGGGTAAAAAGACCTTTCCATACATACAGAAGCTGAGGGAATTTTCTAATACACGACCTGCACTACAAGAAATACTAAAGGAGACTTTCTGACCACCATCAAAAGGGGCAATTTGTGGAAACCAAATCATAAAAAGGGGGAGAGTAAAGGCCTGAACCGGAGTATGGGAATGGAGAAAGTAGGCATGTTAAAGAAAAAGGAGTACTCTAAATATCGAACTTTCTTTTACATAAATTTAAGGGTAAACACTCAAAAAAAATTCAGAACTGAAATATATACTGTAATAAATGAAGAAACAGAGGGAAACAACATAGTCTACTACCACACAGAAATAACAGACACCAAGAAAAAGGGGGAAAAAAATGGAGACACAGTCTTAGCAGACAGCTAAAGATAGAATGATAGGAAATCCTCACATGTCAATAATCACACTAAATGTAAGTGGACTGAACTCACAAATAAAAATGCACAGAGTAGCAGATTGGAACAAAAAAACTAAACCCAACCATATGCTATCTCCAAGAGATGCATCTCAGCTACAATGACAAGCATAGACTCAATGTGAAAGGGTGGAAATTGACACTCCAAGCAAATGGTACCCAAAGAAAATCAGGTGTAGCCATAATGATATAACGATATAAGATGAAACAGACTTCAGGGTGAAAAAGATAACAAAAGACAAAGATGGACATTTCATAATGGTAAAGGGGACTATACAACAAAAAGACATAACAGTCATCAATATTTATGCCCCCAGTCAGGGAGCACCAAAATATACCAAGCAACTACTAACAGAACTAAAGGGAGAAATTGACCAAAATCCCATTATACTAGGGGATCTAAATACATCATTGACCGCTATGGATAGATCATCCAAACAGAAAATAAATAAAGAAATAGAATCCATAAATGACACATTAGATGAAATGGACATAATGGACATTTATAGAGAACTTCATCCTGAAACATCAGACTATACATTTTTTTTATCTAGTGTACATGGATATTCTCAAAGATTAAACCATATATTGGTACATAAAACTAATTTCAACAAATTTAAGAAGACTGAAATCATACCAAGCATATTTTCTGATCACAAGGCTTTGAAATTGGATATCAACAACAAAAAGAAAGCAGGAATAAATACAAAACCATGGATATTAAACAAAGTACTTTTAAAGAATGACCAAGTCAAACAAGAAACTAGAGGAGATGTCAAAAGATACATAGAAAAAAATGAGAATGAAAATACATCCTATCAAATTTTTTGGTATGCAGTGAAAGCAGTTTTTTTCTTTAATCTGTTTTAATTTTTCTTTTATTGAGGTGAAAATTGTTAGCAACATTACATAGATTTCAGGTGTACAATTCTGTATTACATCATCTATAAATCCCATTGTGTGTTCATCACCCAGAGTCAGTTCTCATTCCATCACCATACGCTTCATCCCCTTTACCCTCATCGCCCAACCCTCCCCTCCCTTAAGCTCTGCTAACCAATAAACTATTGTCTATGTCTATCAATTTTTGTTTCTCAGTTGTTTGTCTCGTTCTTTTGTCGTTTTTGGTTTACATACCACATATCAGTGAAATCATATGGTTCTCTGCTTTTCCTGTCTGACTTACTGCGCTTAGCATCATACTCTCAAGATCCATCCATGTTGTCACAAATGTTCCTATATCAACTTTTCTTACCGCCAAATAGTACTCCATTGTGTACATATATCAAAACTTCTTTATCCATTCATGTATCGAAGTACATTTTGGTTATTTCCATGTCTTGGCCACCATAAACAAAGCTGCAGTGAACATTGGAGTACATGTATCTTTATGTATAAACGTTTTCAATTTTGTGGGTAGATACCCAGGAGAGGGATTTGCTGGGTCATATGGTAATTCTATTCGTAATTTTTTCAGGAACCTCCACACTGCCTTCAATAATTGCTGCACCAGTACACATTCCCACCAACAGTATATGAGGGTTCTTTTTTCTCCACAGCCTCTCCAACACTTGTTAATATTTGTCTCGTTGATGATAGCCATTCTGACTGGGGTGAGGTGATACCTTACTGTGGTTTTTATTTGCATTTCACTGATGATTAGTGATGTTGAGCATTTTTTCATGTCTGTTTGCCATTTGTATGTCCTCTTTGGAGAAATGTCTCTTGAGGTCGTCTGCCCATATTTCAATTGGGTTTTTTTGTTTTTTTTGTTGTTGAGTTGCTTGAGTTCCTTGTATATTGCGTATATTAGCCCCGTATCGGAGGCACTGTTTGCAAAAATCTTCTCCCATTCAGTTGTTTGTCTCTTTATTTTGTCGATGATTTCTTTGCTGTGTAGAAGCTTTCAAGTTTCATATAGTCGCATTCATTCATTTTAGCATTTACGTCCCTTGCGTTTGCAGTCAAATTCATAAAATGCTCTTTGAACCCAAGTTACATAAGTTTAGTACCTATATTTTCTTACATGCAGCTTATTGTGTCAGATCTTATGCTTAAGTCTTTCATCCATTTGAATTAATTTTGTACATGGTGACAGATAGCAGTCCAGTTTTATTCTTTTGCACGTGGCTATCCAATTCTCCCAGCACCATTTATTGAAGAGGCTGTCTTTTCTGCATTGTAAGTTTTTTGCTTCTTTGTGAAAAATTGTCTGTCGATATTTATGTGGCTTTATTGCTGGGTTCTCAATTCTGTTCCATTGCCTAGTTTTATGTCCCAATATGTGGTCTATACTGGAGAATGTTCCATGTACACTAGAAAATAATGTATAGTCTGATGTTTTAGGATGAACTGGTCTATAAATGTCATTATGTGAATTTCATCTAATGTGTCATTTAGGGGTGCTATTTCATTATTTATTTTCTGTTTGGGTGATCTATCCATAGCTGACAATGAAGTATTTTGTTCCCCTAGTATAACTGTGTTTCAGTCAATTTCTCCCTTTGGTTCTGTTGGTAGTCGCTTGGTATATTTTGGTGCTCCCTGACTGGGGGCATAGATATTTATGACTGTTATGTCTTTTTGTTGTATAGTCCCCTTTATCATTATGAAATGTCCATCTTTGTCTCTTGTTATCTTTTTAAACCTGAAGTCTGTTTCATCCGATATCAGTATGGCTACAACTGAATTTCTCTGGGTACCATTTGCTTGGAATGTCAATTTCCACCCTTTCACTTTGAGTCTGTGCTTGTCCTTGTAGCTAAGATGTGTCTCTTGGAGACAGCATATGGATGGGTTTAGTTTTTTGAGCCAATCTGCTACTCTATGCCTTTTTATTGGTGAGTTCATTTACAGTTAGGGTGATTATTGATATGTGAGGACTTCCTGTCATTCTATCTTTAGTTTTCTGGTAAGGCTGTGTCTCCATTGTTTCTTTGCCTTTTTTTTGTTGTCCATTATTTCTGTGTGGTGGTATTCTATGACGTTTCCCTCTGTTTCCTCTTTTGTTACAGTACATATTTCAGCTCTGGATTTTTTTTTTTTGAGTGCTTACCATTAAGTTTATGTAAAGAACGTGTGATATTTAGAGTATTCCATTTTCTTCAACATACTTTCTCCATTCCCATATTAGGGTTCAGGCTTTACTCTCCCCCTTTTTACGTTTTGGTTGCTACAAATTGTCCTTGTTGATTGTTGCCAAGTAGCCTCCTTTAGTATTTCTTGTAGTGCACGTTGTGTATTAGAAAATTCCCTCAGCTTCTGTATGTATGGAAAGGTCTTTTCTCGTCCTCGATACTAAAGGATATCTTTACTGGGTATATTATTCTTGGCTCATAATTTCCCTCTTTCAATAGTTTGACTATTTGGTTCCACTCCCTCCTGACTTGTAGAGTTTCTGCTGAAAAATCTAATGATAGTCTAATGGGCTTTCCTTTGCATGTCACCATCTTCTTTTCCCTGGCTGCCTTGAGGGTTCTTTCTTTTTTGTTCAGTTTAGATTGCTTCAATACAATGTGCCTTGTAGAAAGCCTGTTGGAATTGAGGTAATTAGGTGTTCTATTTACTTCTTGGATTCGAGGATCCAGTTCTCTCTACAAATTTGGGAACTTCTCATCCACAATTTGTTTCAATATGTTCTCTGTTCCCTTCTTTCTTCCTTCTCCTATTGGTATGCCCATTATTTTATATTGCTCTTTCTGATAGAGTCAGAAAGTTCTTGTAGAGTTCTTTCATTTCTTTTAAGTGTCATGTTCTTTCTTCTTCCATCTGTGTCATTTCCAGGTTTCTATCTTCGATGTCACTGATTCTTTCCTCCTTCTGGTCAACGCTACTACCTAAGCTACCTATTTTGTTCTTAATTTCTTCTTTTGAGTTCTTAATCTCCATAAATTCTATTTGGTTCTTTTTTAAAAATTTCAATCTCTTTTGTAAAATGCTCATGTTGTTCTTTGATTGTGTTTCTGAGTTCATTAAACTGCCTTTCTGTGTTTTCTTCCATCGCGTTCAATTTTTTTCCGAACTGCAATCTTGAATTCTCTGTCATTTAAGTCACATATTTCCATATCTTTAAGTTCATTTTCTGGAGTTTTTTCACTTTCTTTCTGAGCTGTCTTGTTGCCTTGGTTATTCATAGCAATTACTGATTTATTATTTCTCTTCCTAGACATCTACGGTTGTGGCTTCTGCAACAGGTTGATAGGAAGAGGTCTTTCTTTTGTTTTCCAGTACTTGTTGGGAGAATGTTTTATTTTCTGTCCAATTGCAGCCTTTTTTTTCTCTCCAACACGGTAGTGCTGTTTTCTCTGCACTATTTCAGCTTCTGACACCATGAGGGGATACCATGGGAGATGAGCTTCTCCTCTGTTAATAGTTCTCCTGGGTCACATGGCGCAGTGTCCATGTGGGTATGTGGACAGCTTTTGAAGTTACAAAGCTCTTCCTGCACCAGATTCAGAGCACGTATGTTTCAGCAGTTCTATTTACTCCTGTGGGGATCTGCCCAGATAGGTGGTACCAAAGGCGGGGTGACTTGTTAGAGGTGGCCAGAGGAATGGTGGTGACCACCACCACAGCCAGTCCTGCTTCCCCAGCTCCCTCCTCTTTGCCAGAACTAGTTGTACTGCGAATCTGTGTCTATGGTCCACAGGTCTCAGAACATCAAATATTCTGTTCTTTTGATCTGAGACTGCTACTGTTCTGCTTCTAGAACCGGGCTTCTAGAACTGAGCTCTGGGAGGGTAGGGATGGTGTTGCTAGTCTCATTCCCTAGGTCTTCCTTTCTCTACTCAGTAGTGAGAGCTTAAACCACCTTTTTCAGCTTTCTTGTCTCAGTCTTTTCACTGATGTCTCTGCCATGCACGTTGCATTCAGCCATGTTATATGCTGTCCCCTCTGTCCTGTGGGCCATAAGTGTAGCCCCTGAAGTCTCAGTTATTCCCCCTCCCACAGCTGTGGTGGTTCCGGGATGTAGCCAGCTCAGAGCACTGAGCTAGGTCTGCGTGCTGTGCCTGCGCAGCTCCGTTTCTGTACTTCTCCCTTTTCTCGTCCTCCACTAGCACGATTCCCCCACCTTTAGGTCAATCCCGTAGTTGGCCTCTTCATCTTGCCTGTCTGCTCTGCAGGAAGTTCTTTGTGGAGTTATACTTGTTCCATTAGTTGTAAATTACAGGGGAGTGTTACAGAGGCTCTCCTCACACCACCATTTTGATGATGTGAAAGCAGTTTTAAGAGGGAAATTTATGTCATTACAGGCCTATCTCAAAAAGCAAAAAAAAAAATCTCTAGTAAATAACCTCACATCTAACCTTAAAGAACTAGAAAAACAATAATAAATGAAACCCAAGATCAGCAGAAGAAAGGAAATAATAAAAATCAGAGCAGAACTAAATGAAACAGAGAATAAAAAGACAATAGAAATAATTAATGTGACAAAGAGCTTGTTCTTTGGAAAGATTAACAAAATTGACAAGCCCTTGGCTAAGCTCACTAAGATAAAAAGAGAGAAGACACTAATAAACAAAATCAGAAATGAATAAGGGGACATTATCACAGATGCAACAGAAATACAAAGAATCATCCTAAATACTATAAAGGACTATAAGGTACCAAATACAATAACCTAAAAGAAAAGGACAAGTTCTTACCAAATATGGCATTCCTAGGCTGAACCATGGAGAACCGGAAAATCATCAGTAACGAAATTGAATCAGTCATCCAAAACTTTCCCCAAAAAGTGTCCGGGACCACATGGCTTCACGAGTAAATTCTACTAAACCTTCAAACAGGATCTAATACCAATCCTGCCCAAACTCTTCTAAAAAATTTAAGAAGAGAAAGTACTCCGTAACTCATTTTATGAGGCCAACATTACCCTGATACCAAAATCTGGTAAGGACAACACAAAAAAAGAGAACTGCAGAGCAATATCTCTAATAAACACAGATGCAAAAATCCTAAACAAAATTGTAGCAAATCGAATGCAACTACACATTAAACAGATTATTCATCACGACCAAGTGGGGTTCATCTCTGGGACACAAAGATGGTTCAAAATTTGCAAATCCATCAATGTGATACATCACTTAAAAAAATAAAGGATGAAAATCATAGCATTATATCAATTGATGCAGAAAAAGCTTTGACAAGATACAACATCCATTTATGATTAAAACACTTAATAAGATAGGTATGAAAGGAAAATACCTCCACATAGGAAAGGCCATATACGACAGACCCTCAGCTAATCTCATAATTAATGGTGAGGAACTGAAGCCCTTTGCTCTACATTCAGGACACGACAAGGCTGTCCCCTATCACCTCTGTTTATCCACATAGTGTTGTAAGTCCTTGCCAGTGTAATGAGGCAAGAGAAAGAAATAAAAGGCATCCAAATTGGGAATGAAAAAGTTAAATTGTCACTCTTTGCAGATGACATGATGCTATATATAGAAAACCCTAAAGACTCTACCAAAAAGCTATAGGAAACAATGAATACAGTAAAGTTGCTGGCTACAAAATCAACGTACAAAAGTCCATTGCATTCCTATATACTAACAATGAAATCTCAGAAAAAGAAATAAAAATAGAATTCCTTTTGCAATTGTAGCAAAAAGAATAAAATATCTAGGAATAAACTTAACCAAGGATGTGAAAGTCTTTTATGCTGAATACTATAAGACATTTTTAAAAGAAATTGAAGAGGACACAAAGAAATGGAAAGACATTCCATGCTCATGGATTGGTAGAATCAACATAGCTAAAATGGCCATATTACCCAAAGCTAAATACAAATTTAATGCAATCCCCAGCAAAATCTGAATGGCATTTTTTAAAGAAATAGAACAAAGAATTATCTGATTATTTGGAACCACAAAAGACCCTGAATAATGAATGGGATCTTAAGAAAAAAGAACAATGCTGGAGCTATCACACTCCCTGACCTTAGCTTTCACTACAGGGCAAGAATAATCAAAACAGCATGTTATTGGTAGAAAAACAGACACGTAGACCAATGGAATAGAATTGAGAACTCAGAAATAAAGCCCCATGAATATGGACAGATAATTTTTGACAAAGAAGCAAAAAACATACAATGGAGAAAAGATAGTCTCTTCAATAAATGATGCAGGCTGAATTGGGTCGCCACATGCAAAAGAATGAAACTGGACTGCTATCTGTCACCATGTACTAAATTTAATTCAAAATGGATCAAAGAGATTAGCATGCGACCTGACACAATAAATTGCATAGAAGAAAACATAGGTACTAAACCAGGGGTGTCCAAACTTTTTTCAACGTTTTTTACCAAGGACCATATGCGGTAAAATACACAAACAGCCCAGACCTCACTCGAGGTGAAGTACAGATTGCCTCACCTGGTTTGTTTAAGTAAACTAGATATACTTTTGGAATTTGCTGCAGGCCAGTTAAAAATGCATTGCGGGCCACACTTGGCTCGCAGGTCGCAGTTTGGACATCCTTGCACTAAACTTATGGATCTTGGGTTCAAATAGCATTTTATGAATTTGACTCCAAAGGCAAAAGAAGTAAAGCCAAAATGAATGAATGGGACTATATTAAACTTAAATGTTTCTGCACAGCAAAAGATACCATCAGAAAAATAAAGAGGCAACCAACTGAATGGGAGAAAATTTTTGCAAACAGTTCCTCCGATAAGGGGCTAATATCCAAAATATACAAAGAACTCATGCAACTCAACAATAAAAAAAGAAGCAACCCAATTGAAAAATGGGCAGACAACCTGAAGAGACATTTCTCCAAAGAGGACTTACAAATGGCTAATAGATATATGAAAAAATGCTCAACATCACTAACCGTCAGAGAAATGCAAATAAAAACCACAATGAGATATCACCTCTCCCCAGTTGGAATGGTTATCATCAACAAGACAAACAGTAACAGGTGTTGGAGAGGCTGTGGAGAAAAAGGAACCCTCATACACTGTTGGTGGGAATGCAGACTGGTGCAACCTCTATGGAAGGCAGTGTGGAGTTTCCTCAAAAAATTACACAAATAATTACCATATGACCCAGTAATCCCTTTCCTGGGTATCTACCCCAGAAATCTGAAAACATTTATCCAGAAAGACATGTTTGCTCCAATGTTCATTGCAGCTTTATTTACAGTGGCCAACACATGGAAACAACCAAAATGTCCTTTGATAGGTGAATGGATAAAGAAGTTGTGGTATATATACAAAATGGAATACTATTCAGTGGTGATAGAAGATGAAATAGGACCATTGTGACAACATGGATGGATCTTGAGAGTACAATGCTAAGCAAAATAATTCAGACAGGAAAAGCAGAGAACCATATTATTTCACTGATATGTGGTATATGAACCAAAAAACAACAAAAGAACAAGACAAACAAATGAGAAAGAAAAACTCATATACACAGACAATAGTTTAATGGTTACCAGAGGGTAATGGGCAGGGCGGTGGTAGATGAGGGTAAACAGGATCAAATATATGGTAATAGAAGGAGAACTGACTCTGGTTGGTGAACACACAATGTTATTTATAGATGATGTAATACAGAATTTTACACCTGAAATGTATGTAACTTTACTAACAATTGTCACCCCAATATACTTTAATTTAAAAAAAAGTAATTAAGATAGATTATAGGTGGAAGCAGGTAAGAATCATAAATGTTATTAATTAAATTTGTGTTGGCTGAAGTGTTTGTAATGAATTAAGCCTTAATGTCCTAACTTCAAGACATGTTGCTAAACCTGACTCAGAGAATGGTATTTTCAAGCATGCTGGGCTCAGTTATCATTACATCTTAAATGTTATTGCTTGGTGTAGTAAATAATTATCATATTAATTGACTCATCCGATTTGTCAAATACTAAAGTAGAAAAAAGTCTTTGGATTTATCTATTAAAAGAAATTTGAAATGCACAGTTCAAAACTTGTATTTGCTGTGGATAAAGATGTAATAGGTCCAGCTTCAAAAGATAAAATGCAAAACTTTTGGTTTCCCCAATTGCTATCGTAATGATCTGACTACAGAGAAAGAAATTCATTATGTAACTCAATTTTTGTGCCTCGGACAATAATTCCAAGATCCAACAAAAAGAAACTATGCATTTAGCAAAGGTTCCTAGGTCTTCCATGCTAAGGTTAATTTATTCAGTAACCATTTATTAACTATTGCTCTCTACAAGACCATGTGGTTACTCACTACAAGACCATACAGAAAAAAAAAGTAATAGATAACATTTATTGAATGTTTATTATGTATCAGGCACTATAAGTGTTTTATATGTTTCATCTCATTTATTCTTCTTGAAACACTATTGTTGCCTCAGTTTTACAGATGAGAACACTGAGGCTTAGAAAAGTTAGTTACGTTGTGCAAGATTACACAGTGCTACTAAATACCACAGCTGGTCCTCAAATCCAGGTCTGACTGATTCCAGAGTTTGAGACATTAAACACGAAGTTTGAGGCAGAATCCTAGCCCTTAAAGAACTCTCATGTACCTAATCGTAAAACAGTGTGCATGAGTGATAGAGTTATGGTCTGTACAAAGTTCACAGTTCAGAGCAGGCCACAATTAATTCTGCCTGGAGATGTTACACAGGAGATGACATTATAGTTTGACAAGGTGACATTTTAAAAATGTGAATTGGAAATGAGGAGAGAAGATTCTTCCTGCTACAGGAAGTAGCAGGAAGGCACTGAGAAATGCGCTAGCACAACATATTTAAGGAGTGGTAGATCATAGTTTAAGTGGGATTGAGGTTTTGGGTAGTGGTGAGAATGCCAGGAGTAAAACTAAGGAGGTAAAACAGGACCAGCTTGTTAGGTACTTGGAATGTTATGGGGTAAGGATTAGATTTATTCTATATGTAGAGGGAAACCCCCTCCACTAACAGTTTTTAATCAGAGTGACAATATCAGATATGTCTATATTTTCAAGAGAAAACTCTGGAGACAATGAGGAAGATAGAGGTGAGAAAGAGACTGGAGATGAGAAGACAAATTATGAAGTTATTGTAATAACTGAAACACTATGAAATGAAGAGCAGTTTGAGAATGGGGAAGTGTTGGCTGAAGATGTCCAAAAGAGAGTTGACTACATGAGTTTGGAGTGTGGGAGAATAATTGGGACAAGAGAGAAAGATTTGAGAGTCATATGAGTCACATCATGGGAGTATTTGTAAGGTGAGAAAAGGGCCAAGAAAAAATGTCCATCATATAAAAGATAGAAACGGGAAAAATAGCCTAAGAAGGCAATTGAACATAAAAGTGGAGAAATAGGAGGAGAATCTGGACAGAGATTGTGTCACGAAGGTCAAAGAAGGAAAGAGCAGTCAACAGTGTTAAATAATGTAGCTGTGTCAATCAGAATGAGGATTGAGATGACCACAGGATTTGGCCATTAGGAAATCATTGATATCTTAATGAGAGCAGTTTTAGCAGAGCGGAAAATATAGGAGGCAAATTTGAAGAATGAATAAAAGATGAAGAAGTAGAGCCAAGGAGAATTGATGACTATTCTTCCAAGGCATTTGTCAATGAAGGGAATGATCTCATATAACTTTGGCAATTTGACCAAGGGTGTACAATAAAGGACCTCTGCACTTTCCTGTGTTTGAAGGGCACCTAAGCTGTATATCATTAAAAGGCCATGTCAGATTCTAATTTTTCAAACCTGTATTTTAGGATATTTGTTGTTGGGGAATTTTTCATTGAATCGTGATATATGTTTCTTTCCACCCTTATCTTGCCCCATTTCCAGCCTTTTTTATCTACATATAGAGCAGCAAATATTTCTAGTTGCATGCTTCTAGAATAGAGCTATCTTATGACCTTGAGGGACGCTCTGTTCCCTGTATAGTGTTCACACTGTTCATCTGAGAGAGAGTCTTCCTTTACAAGTCCTATGTATTGAAAAAGCATTGTTGATAGAATGCTAGAGGTTAAAAAGGCTCACATCTTTTTGAAAATAGCCCAGAATATTTTAATTTGACATTTTAAAATCCTTGGCATGTCTGCTGTTCAGTAAGCCTAGAGCTCAGGAATATTTTGACAGGTTAAGAAAACACTAGGATGAATATTTTCCTGGCCAATGAGGCATTGGATCTTGCTGTAGCATTCAAGGGCCATTATGTTGTTTGTATGTTAAATCGATACCTTATAAAGCTCCTTGTAACTGTTGGCTTATTATTTAAAGTAAAGGAAGAACAAATCAATTCCATAAGTATCAAGGACATTCTTGATAAAAGGCATAATGGAATGGGAAGGCTCAGTGCCATAAGAAAGTCCAGTGAGATGGAAAGTTGTGCATTGTGTTTATGGATTCCTTCCAGATCAGTGGGTGCATTCCCACTGCTCATATTTGCTCATTGGTCTTTTCCAGCCTGAAAGCAGGGCAGGCCATCTAATGTTTTAGGGATACATCCTGGGATGTAAAAATAACCCCTTTGACATTGAAAAGTAGATCTGAATAGCAGTGCTCAGGAGCCCCATAAATACACACAAACTTCTAAGTCAATAGGTAAATGGATAAAGCAAGATGTTAGGCTATTGAGTAATTCATTTGATAGATCTTGTGGTGTGTGGTATTAGGGAAGAAAGTGGGGAACAGGCAGAGCAGCCCTGATATCAAGAGAGACACAGCTGTAGTCAGTATATTGATTTATAGAGGAAGAAGGGACTCACTGGAGTGCTTCAAAAAATTACTGAAGCTCAAGACTCACCCTGCATCGTTTAAATCAGAAACCCTGGGCAGGATTTAGCATCAGTAGTTCTAAAACCTCCCCACGTGATTCAAGTGTGAAGTCAGGGATGAGAACCACTGTTCTAACTCAACATTGTTAATTTAAAAATGGAAAAACTCAGACTTAAAGAGGGGGGATATCTTATTCTACTTCCTCTGACTGGTGATAATAGATTTGAGACTATAACAATTCTTATTAGGTTAGTGACTGAGGAAGAGGTGAGTTTCCAAGTAGAAGCTAATTATTAGTTTCATCTCAATTTATTTTTTTTTGTGTGTATAATCTCTGACAAAATTTCCCAAGAATTCTAGTGTAATTAAGATATTTAGGACACAATCTTACTGCACATGATGAGAGCATGGTTTTTATTCATTCATTAAGTATTTGGAGTGTCTGCTATGTGTCAAGCCCTGTACTGGATGCTATGCAGACTATTTGGATAGACTGCTGCAGGAAACATCTTGGCCTTCAAGGATCTTTGTGTCTGGGAGGCCAAGCAAAGATGAGGGAGAAAAGATGTGGCCATGGGAGAGTTTGAGCCCCTGGGAGAATTAGTTAGCTTTGTTAATGGAGATCAGCTCTAAAAAAAAAGAAGAGAGAGATCAGTTTTGTTTCTTCATCACATATTCTAACCCTTTAAACAGGGAAACAGTGGTGTGTACAACTTGTAGGAATGCTTGCAAAAATCAGTCATGTGTGAACAGTGGGGTGATCATAGTAAGGGGTGCATAGGTTAAGACAGGGACAAGAGCAGTGTTTTACTATCCCCCAAGGGTTTGACACCATTTCTGAGAGAGAATATTGTTTGGGGGAAGTAGTACATTTTCTTGGAAAAGACGTGGATATGGAAAGGTCATATATATTTTGCTTTGAATCCCAATTTCATTATCTACATGCCTAGGAAATAATTTTCTGGGCCCCATTTTCTTTATCTAACATCAGGATAAAAATGTAGACAATCCTTATCTTCCACTCTCTACACTCAGGGGTCTCATCCCTCCTTTGTTTGCTATAAGGAAAAGGTTTAGTTACAGCAGTAGCGTGTCGCTGGTGGGGGAAGAAACTACAGGTCTTCAATACCCTGGATATTCTCACATGTGTGCTTGCATTTTCACAGTTATAGAAATCAACTTTTGTTTCTTTGTTCCCCCCGTTCATCACCACTTGGGTTTCTATTCAATATCTAACTCAACATGTATACTCCCTTGGCAGGTCACACAGTGTTGCTACTTTAAGTCCAATATAAGTTTGCATTTTTTCGTCTGTGTACAATATCATTTCAACATAGGTAGTTGTTTGGACTTATTGGCTAACTTTTGAGCTTCTCTGCATTTCTCCCAGGGTGATACTCCTTCCCTAAATGTGTTTTCATTTTCTGCAAAGCATATTAATACTTCTGTGATATAAATTATGGAAAGTGTCACACATTTACTTTCAATTTTATCTTAGAGATTCAAGTTGATGCCAAACTGATCTGTTGTGACAGTCAATTGTATGTTAGATTTTATTTCTGTGTGTGCCAGCTTATTTTTCTTTAAGATCAAATCTACTTCTTTCTAAAATATAATCAGAATTTGAACATACTGATATATTTTTGTCATTTTCATCCATCATTATTTTACATGCAACAACTAATATCTACTTCATAAGATTGTTGTAAAGATAAATGAAACTAATGAACATAAAAGTGCTGGGGACATAGTAGGTGTTTCATAAATGTTTGTTTGCACATGCCTATTGAGCATTTCTGAAGACAGTCATATTTCCTTACATTTTAGAAAGTATTGGAATGTTCAAACAGTTTTATTATCTATAAGAATATTTTCTTCCTATGCTGACCCTTGAGGCAGGTAGCAACATCATCCCTATTTTATAAATGAGGAAAATAAAATGAAAGAATGTGCCTCCCTTTATGTTACCAAGGGGTTTAGCAGAGTCAAGACTAGAACTCAGACCTTACAAATATTCAAACACGAGACTCATTCTGCTTCCCTTTATCACAAATCAGCTTCCTGCAGTTGTAATGGCAGACAGCACTAATCTCATTAGTTAGTGCACAAGAATCAGAACTAATTGGAAGATGACTATTTTATTAGTGTAAGGTTAACAGTAGCCAATGAGCATTGGGACAATGAGTGAGCTTTTATCTGAGGCAGAATGAATGAGATACTTCTTGAGTTACAAATAAAGACAACAAGCAGAAGCTCAGTGTATATTCACCTATATCACAAGACTACCAGAAGTCTGACTCTCCAGGATGGCTGATTAAAGAGAGACTTACCACCATCATCCTTCTTCCTTACCTATGTTTATTAACATCCTTCCAAAGCAATTTCTCAAGCTACTTATAAATAAAGAATATGAAAGTTTTTGTCAGGTCTTTCTCATGGATTGAGGCAGCTCAAATTACCCCTGTTATGGGTTGTTTATAATCCCTTTCTTTTAATTCTCCACTCAGTAGCTGAGTCACCATATAACCTTGAATGGAGGGTTTTGTTCTAAAGTCAACATTTGAAGCATGAGACTGAGAATAGGGACATGCTCTCAGGGCACTCAGGTGTACTAGATAATTTGTGCTTTTCAAATGTAAAGGATTTTCTAGTGAGTCCCATGAGGCTGAGGATCCCCTGAGGTGATGTGACAGGGGGCTGGCCCATCATGCCCACAGTCTGTGTCTGCTGTCCCTGTCCAAGTCTAGGCTGCCTGCCAAGTGCTATTTTAGAAGCAGCACAAGTTGTCCGTCTTTTGAAGGTCATGGACATTCTGCTCCATGGGAATGCATGTGGTAGAGTAGGCTGAGATAAACCTCAGTATCACTACTAGAGCTTTAAGCAAAGTGATTATGGTCTACATTCAGGGCCAAACCTAGGACCCTGTTACACAATATCTTTGATCTTGTGGATGATATTCACTTGGTGAGGCATAGGAAACAACAAACCAGAATAGGTTCCAGCTATAGTCCTGGATCAAGGACCTGAAGGTCTGGGCACCCCAGAGTAGAATCTGAAGCAGTCAAGGCAAGGGATAGTGGTTATCTACCAAATGGTGGGGGAGTATTTACAATTTTAACAAAAGGTGTGCCTTGATGGTCAACCCAATCAAAGAGCAGCCTTGTGCTTTGTTGTTGAATGAATGGATCAGATCATTTGGAATTTTTTACATTACAAATTGATTCAATGAGTTGTTTCTACTGATATTGCCCTTCCTACATACACATCTTTTCAGTAGTGCAATTGTTGGATAAAGTGAGGACTAATATTAAAGCCTTAAAAGAAGGTGAGGTATGGGGTTTGGGGTAGGCTCATTGCAAAATATTAGTAAGGAAGACAAGTTTTTAGATAACCCAGGGGAAAAAAATGCAATACCTATTTAACAACCTCACTTTGCCTCAGTTAAAAAAAAAAAGGGGCAGAAGTGAGAAAGAAAAAGCAAAAATTGTGCGCAAAATACAAAACTTATTTGGAATGGACAACTGCCTATAAATGGATTTTTGGCAACATTAATAGGTTATTTGTGAATTAAGCTGGTTGCTTCCATTCCCTAAACCAGCCAAGGTAACTCCTCTGTCCTATTTTTACAGCAAAGTAGGTAGACATATCCATTGTGTGATGAGAGGTATGTCAAATAATTCCCCATCCCCAAGTACGATTTCTACCAGCCTACTACAACCCTGAAATGTTATTATTAATAATTCATTCCTTGTCAACCAGCCTGCTCTAATTAAAGGGGCAAGAATTTAACTCATTATCAGCCATGACTACTTTAACACATAATAGTTCATTAGCCCCCATATGTCTCTTTGGAAAGTAGGCAACAGGGCCTTCAAAAGAGGGGATAGAATCTTGGGATGGAGGGAGGAGGGAGAGAAGCACTAGAGACTGTGGAGGCATAATGAGCAGCCTGGACTGGGTAGAGCCATGAGGAGGCCTAAGCTTCAGGGAGAAGAGGGAAATGGTAGGAGTGTAGGGAGACTGAGCTATGGAAAAGGAAGGAGAAGAAAACAAAACACAAGCTTGGTCCATTTGTCAGGATGGCTCAGGTAAGTCCACTTGCAACAAACAATCTGAGGTCACAGCATCCTTTGTCCTGGGAAGACTTATTATTAGACAATAACTCTCATTTGGAATAAGCATCACTAGATGTTTTCTTAGATACTCTGTAACTCAGAATTCCACACTACATGTTTTTATTCTAAAAATTCAGCTGTAACTCAGCACAGGAT
This sequence comes from Rhinolophus hipposideros, assembly GCF_964194185.1. NCBI lineage: Eukaryota > Metazoa > Chordata > Mammalia > Chiroptera > Rhinolophidae > Rhinolophus > Rhinolophus hipposideros. The sequence continues at coordinate 34,348,876 of NC_138046.1, forward strand.
GCTAGTAAGTCAGACCCACCCATCACAAAATGGTGCTCTGAATAGTCTACAGCATCTAAAAAGCTGGATAATATAAATATCAGTTGTTTCTTATCCTCAGTCATCTTAGAAAAGGCCTCTACTGTCTTTCATCACCTGCTTCCTTCCAGCAAAGCCCTCCCCCACTCCTATTTGCCAGGCTCATGAGCTAATGCCATGGGCAGGTCTTTCATGTTCTACACTCTTTTATTTAGAACCTTGGAGCAATGTAAGGGGTTACAAAAACTACTAAGTGGGCTTTTTTTTTTTTTGTCAAACTGTGGTTGCTTTAAAAATTGTCTTCCTCACAGTTTGATAATAGGGTCAATTCTCTTAACTCCTGTATTTGCTTTTGTCCCCCCAAGCAATGACATCACAAATTAGCAGTTTGCAATCTGTCGGAAATAGTTTAGATGAAGTTCTTGTATCTTGGGGCCCACATAAGGAGGTATCTTGGTGTTGTGCATCCTAATTTGGTTTATGCTTTTGACCAAATGGATATCTGTCAGGCTAGCTTACACTTAAACAGAAGGTAGGTGGTTTTTCCTTCACATGGAATTGAATGGGGGGGCCCTCAGGAACTCTCTCTCTCTGAGGTCCCCCCATTATTGGAAATCCTTTTACTACATATAATCTTCAGAGTAAAAGTACTCTGTTCCTAAGAGATAGTTGTTTAATTGCCATTATGTCACTCTGGTGAGGCCCACGCTAACTCATGAATAGCCATTGGTGCACTGGCCCAGATCAGTCATCAGGAAGTGACAAGTCAGAGCAGTGCTGAGGGAACAAGACATTGCATTGAAAGACAGTGGGATACTGGGGAAGATCTGAGGAAGGTTGGCCTGTTGGGGGAGGGGAGACCTGAGGCTGGTAGGAAATGCCTAGTCAGCTGGCATCAGCATGGAGGGCTCAGGTGCATTGGGGACAGAGAGGATATTGAAAGTGGGATAGGGACATATCAAGGATAAATCTGGCCTGCTTCCTTCTTTTGCCGATGCTGAGGACAAGTAGTTTTGTCTTTCTATTACTGCTATCCTCCACCTTCTCCTCCATTATCAGGGTGTTCTAGAGCTTCTTCCTTGGCTGTCTTATGAAAGGACTGGCTCTGGGGACTGGCTGGGCTTTCTCAATTCTCCTGACTCATCCTGCAGACTCGTTGTCCTCTCTAGCAACCTTCTGAGGGCCCTGAGCTCACAGCCTTGACTTTGCTGGCTCAGGGAGGTCTCTGATGAGGGGGTGTTTGCAGCTGACGTATGCTGCGGTTCTGTTGGCTTTGCAAGATCTGAACAATATTTGTTCTACTGAGGGTGGAAGGTGGGCATTGTAGCAATGTCCATGGTCCCTGTCAACACCTTTTACCCTTTACCAGCCTCAAATAGTCAGTGCTGAAAGGCTATTTGAGGAGTTAGATGTTAGGAATGCAGCATGGGTGTCCAGTGGATTCTAGGCTGAACCATTGAGACCAGACCAGAGCTTTAAACCTCACAGTTTCCTTTGAGATGGCTTACATAGTTTAGTCTGAGTATTTATTCAGATATGTAATGTAGTCTCTTCATACACACATTTCTGGAAGAAAATCAGGGAAAGAAATGTTTGCACAATATAATCTCTTCTCCCATCATTTGTTTTCCTATTTAGAAACAATAATGGTGCTATTCACAGAGCCTTCTCTAATTACAGAAAGGCTTCTCCTCAGTGGTAGGGGAGGGACGTGGCATAGGGTTAAATGGAAGGTACAAGAGCTTGCTGGTCAAGCCTGCACTTCATCCTCTAGTCCAACTACATAACCACTGCCCCCACCCCCTCCATGTCTGAGAGGTGCCAACCTTGTCAATCCCGAAAGTACTGCTAGATTTGGGAAGACATGTAGGTGGAGAGAGACACCGCAGCAGCTGCCTGTCATTTATCCCACTGACCAAAGAAGCTTAAGGTCCATATGGGAGCCTTAATAGGGAAGGAAATATTCCATTCAAAGCATCTTTGAAAGCTCTCTCTCTCTCTCTCTCTCTCTCTCTCTCTCTCTCTCTCTCTCTCTCTCTCTCTCTCTCTCTCTCAACAAAGCAGAAAGAATTGCTAAAAGGAGGAAGAAATATTAGAAAAAACATACTTCAATTAGTCTGACCACTGTTATGCAACTCTGGTGAAATGAATGTTTTAAAAAAATAATAATGGCAAGAATCTCCAACTTTCTTGATGGATTGTGGAGGTAGGGCTGGCTGGGGCATTAAGGCTCATTTATTTTGGTCTCATCTAAGCTTTTCCATCATATAGAAAAATGAACAGGAATCTAAGAAAAGAATGATATGAGTGAATGTAATATTTATCTGTTTGCGTGGTTCTAACTTTTTGATTATTTTCATGTGCTCTAGAGGTTTGAGTTAATCACTGTTTTTCTTCCTAGAGGGCAGGGGTCACCTCTGCTTTACAACATTTGTCCTATATGTAGTGTAGTATAGCACCAGGCACAAAGCACAAAGCAGCCTGTGACTGAGTTTGTGATGGCTGCAGGAACTGAGCCCTGGGTTAAGTCAGCACTTGGCTTTTTCTGGGTAAAGATGACATTGAGTGCACTTGGACTTTCTGATTTAACTCAGCCATAATGTGTTTTGCATTAGTTTGGCTTGCCCCTGTGACCAGCTGCACTCCTCTGTCTGGCCTCAGAAAGAGATCCCATTTTATGCCACACTAGGCACACTAGGTACTTTCACTACTGTGTCATGGACAACTTGAGGACAGGACTTGCCTTTTTACTTCTGCATACCCCAGTGCATGCTGACTCCTACCGGTAGTTAACTGAATCAAATTGAATGGGTGCTTCAGTACCTTGCAGTTGATCTTATATTGCTGACATGAGGGCTCATTAAAGAAAACTACCCTTGGAAGAGAGTAGCTACTCCAAAACCAATAGCAAACTTTCTTGTCCTCCCTGCAGTAATTAAGCTGACATCCCAATGCTACACTAGAGGAAGAAGGAAGGGAGAAAAGGGGAAAAGGAAGCTAACATTTTTATGTTTCCTGTTTGTAACAGAAAATTTATATGCACTGCCTTGTTCAGCTCTCACAGTGGCTCTCTGAGGTAGGGATAATCATTCTCATTTTACAGATAAGGAAACTGAGAGTCAGAGTGGTAAAGTGACTTTCTTAAAATCTTACAGCCTAGCAAGTGGTACAGCAGATATGCCTACCTATGTTATCCTAGTATATCCTGAAGTGGCAGCAGAATTTTTGGGAACATTTAGTTGGGCTTGTTATGTGCAACTTTTCTGGACCCCAGTTGCTTAAGGACAAGCATTTTCACTTGTAAACAGCCCCTTTTTTTTGGACTGGTCAGATGGTGAAATATCAAGTGTCAAAATGTAGTCAGCTCATAGTTTCCATCTTAGGAAGTTGTTTAATTTTCCATTAACCTTGTTAATGTAGCTATAAAGATTTCCTTCAGTTGTCACCTTTGGAGCAACTACTGATTCTTCTGGTATAGTCTAGAGCATTGCACTTAAGCGTTACCTAAGAATACAGATTCCTTATTACGCCACCCCCCCTTCCCTCACACAGATGGAGCCTATAGGTCCGAGGTAGGGCCGGTGATGTTACATTTTGATATCACTGACAACACTTTTAGAAACACTGGCGCATAACAGCATATCCTCAAAGTGCACATCGGGAGATTTTCCTCATAAAATGGGCATATGATTAAATAGGTTTGGGTAATTCTGAGTTAAGTAAAATAAATTGATTTCTTGCCTGCAAGACTTTCTCAGAGCTCTTCCTAGGTTCATGAGCATTGTGAATGTTCAAAAGGAATTTATAGAGGTAAAATCACCTCATGATGGAACCTTGTAATCCAGTAGTATTTCATGTCTGTAATAGTACCTGGTACACAATAAGCATTCAAACAATTGCTATTTACTATAGAGGCTTCTATTTTTACTTTAGTCTTGAACTCAATTGTGAGAAGAGAAATATAGTTCAACTTCATTATTTAGGGATAAATCAAAGTTAAGATCAGTCTTAATTAGGGTAAAGTATGAGTTACAAAATGTTCTTAGGTGAACATTGAACTTTATATAGGGACCTTTAAAGGCTAAAAAAGGGCTGCTGAGATATTTTGCATGGACAAGTTACAGATCCTATGTCTTACTATAATGAATAGATGCAAGGATGTGAACTCACCTTAACCATATGTTTGCCAATACATGCTTAAGTACCTTAAAAACTTTTGTTTAGTAACTTATTAATATTAATTGACTCAAAGGAGCCTTTCCTTATATAGGATGAAAATAAATCCAGCTTATCTGTGTGTGAGCATCCCAAATTTGGAACTGGTAAAGCCTGAGAGAGGAGAGTTTTATTGCTTTGTACAGTGATTCTCAAACTTTACTGTATATACAAGTGATCTGGGGCACTTGTTAAAATGCACATTCACAGGTCCTGCTCTCAGGGGTTGGATTTGCATATCTGCATTTTTAACAATTATTCCAAGGGATTTCTATGAGAAATGCTGATGGAGTCTTTCTAGTTGGAGAGGATTTTAAGGCTTTTAGGCAACCGAGAGTAGAGTGACTGGCTTCTTATATTAAGGTGGATATCTAGCGTCATGGAAGAGTTAATTCATCATCTCAGAGGAAACTGTCCTGCTGCATATCAATAAGTTTAGATAGTTTTAGTGTTATTTTTTCTTTATTTGACGTAAAATAATTTTGCAGAACGGCTCCAAAATGTTCCCATTCACTGCTCTGAAAACTAAAAGCAATCAGAATGCTGTTAACCCTGTGTCCCATAGGATAACAAACTGTATAAAGGAGAAATGGAATTTATTGTTAGCATTGCCATTGGGATTGGCTTTCATGACTAAGGCTTTAGTTCAAAGGAAACAGAATATGGATGGAATTCATTATTAAATGAAATGTATTTTCTCTTTTGCTGGTTTGATTTTACTTTATAGTGGAAAGGGCATGACCTTTAGGATTGAACCTATCTAAATTAACATCCGACCTCTGCTTTTGCTAGTAACATGACCTTGGGAAATTTTCTTAACTTCTTTGAACTTGTCTTCCATATATCTGTAAAGTGTGTTTAAAGTAACAATCTCATAAAGTTGATAGGAGTATTAAACGAGGCAACTTATGTAAAGCACTTGGCCCAGTTCCTGGCACATGGTAGATGCTCACTAAATATTAATGCTCCTTCACAGGAAATAACTAAGGCAATTCTAAATGTGTTTCTGAATGCCGGTCATTTGTCTGAGCAAAAGATCCTGTGGGCACCCATACTTCTCTAGGCTTCAGTTTCCTTATTTGTAAAATGGGGATAACAAATGTACCCATGTCATTGGTTTGTTGTATGGATTTCAAGGACATAATATATGTAAAAGCATTTAGCAAATGCTTGGCATTATATAAAAGGTCAGTGTTAGCAGTTATTATTGCAGATACTATTATTACCCATTATTCTCTTCTTGACACTGCAAAAACTCCCCAAACAAATGGTGTTGCTGCTTTGGATGGAAGACTATTGGGATATTTCTTGTTTTTATAAAATGTTTTAAGTAGTTATTAATATGAGCCAGAAACCTAAATATAATTTTTGGCACATTACAGCAAACTATTTGTCACTGGCACCATACCACCTGGATCTCTTGATAGATAAAGTGGCATTTATTTGAACCTATTTAAGCCTGAAGTTGTGAAAATGCAACACAGTAAAAATGACCTCTAAGGTTATATCTTAAAAGTCCAAAACATGAAGATGTTTCTAGAGAACTAAACATTCTGAGTTTCAAAATAAGATATCACATTATCCATTTTAAGAGAAGAACATTGGGATTTCTCATTTGAAGTTAAAGGAAACGCAGGATAGTTTGCAATCTCAAGGTAGGACTGTTTTTTTTGGATTTTATATAACAATTCTGGCAATTTTTATACACTTGAAAAATAATCTAGGTTGTTTCTGTTCCCAGAGACCTTAGGATCAGTTGTTTTTCCTTAAACAGACTTTCATAGTCCTGTCATTCCAAAGATGACACATTTTATTCAACTACATGAAATCCTTCCAGGACACTGCTGAATCATCAATGAAAGATAACTTTATGTACAGTATATATTTAGTCATGAATAATTTTATTTTCTTCTAACTTTTAAAAATTGGTAGACTTTGCATTAAATACTTAGTGGTTGTCTAGTAACTTGAATACTCATGTATATTAATTTTAATGTTCTACTCCCTGATGACAAAACTGTATGATACCAAAAAATCAGTACTTCAAGCAGATTTTTGATAAGCTCTAAGGTCATATGTGGTGTATGTGTGTGAAAGAGAGAGAGGGAAGGAGGGGGAGAAGAGGAAGAGAGCAGAGTAAGAGTGGCACTGAGCTATAGTCATATTGTGTGTAATTGAGTCATTTTTGACAGGGATTTGAGGACCTGTTGACTCAGCCACTGACTCTTAGGACTTTGGGCAAGTCATTGAATTTCTTTTGTTACAGGAGGGATGATCATATATCATGCCTTGTTTTTTATTTATTTATTTATTTTTTATTAGTTTCAGGTGTACAAGACAAGGTAATACTTAGACGTTCATCATTTATATCCCTCACACTGTGAACCCCCCTCCCCCCATCCATTATCCCTCCGACCTCACACCGAGCCATCACATTATATATATAAAATTATAGTTGGCATTCATTAATGTTTAGCTTCTGGTGTACAATGCCATGATCAGGCATCCACATTATCTCTAAGGTGGTCTCCCAAATAGGACTCATGTCCATTGGATACTCAACAAAATCTTTACAACATTATTGAATAAGTTCCCAAAATTAATTTTCAGAAAACCCTGAGGCCATCTTGTGTTGTTGAGACAGACACTTTTATGTTCCATGGATCGAGAGAACTCGTTTGTGAGCAAAGTCTTTCAAATTCAGATATTCTTTGGTAACAACAACAATAACAACAACAACAAAACCCTCAGCTGCTTTTTTTAATGTAGCTTGCCATGGAGGCAGCTTGAGGACCCCTATCCCCACGCTTGACTATCTTCCTTTGCAGAGAGAGGCATTATCTACTTTGAACACTCCAAAGTTTTCTTTTTTAACATTTTCATTACCAAAATATATTTATTGTGTGCTCCTTGGATTCAGGCATTCCATTACTGACTTTTAATTGGGAGAAGAGAAAACATTATTCAGGTGACTTGGAGAGATGCCTTTTAAGGCATGAATTGTAAATCTTTTGCCCTCAGGCAACTCTCTTGAAGGTGTCATGTACAGCACATAAAGTATGTGTGAAGGAAAAAATATCAGTTGATAATGTATTGTATTATTACGTCCTCTTGAATGTCTTCAAATGATGTTACTTGGAGATTCACAGGGTACATTATACTCCTACAGTCCATTTCTTTACAACATATAAATTTAGTATTAAACTCTCATATAGGGATTGACATCATCAAAATGGCAGCATGAGATGAGCCTCTGTAAAGCTCCCCTGGAATGTACAACTAATCAAACAACAGTAACTCCACAATGGACTCCCTGCACAGCAGACAGGCAAGACAAAGAGTCCCACTAATGAATTCACCTAAAGGAAGGCGAATTGCCCGAGCGGGGCGAGGAGGGAATGGACAAGTGCAGAGACTGAACCGCAAGGATATTAGACGCAGACCAAGCTCAGTGCTCCGAGCTCGCTGCATCCCGGAACTATTGCAGCTCTGTGAGGGAAGAACTCAAACTTCTAGGGCTCCACTTACGGCCCACAGGGCTGAGGGGGCAGCATATGACACGACTGAAACCAACGGTCACGGCAGAGACCTCGGAGAAAAGACTGAGGGAAGAAGGCTGAAAACGGTTGTTTAAGCCCTCACTGCTGAGCAGAGAATGGAAGCGTTAGGCACTGAGACTAGCCGCCCCATCCCTACTCCCCCAGAGCTCGCCCCACCCCACATACCCAGTGCTAGAAGCAAAACACTAGCAGTGTCAGATCAAAAGAACAGAATACTTGCTGTTCTGAGAACTGTAGACCACAGACACAGATTCGCAGCCCAACTAGTTCCGGCAAAGGGGAGGGAGCTGTGGAAGCAGGACTGGCTGTGGTGGTGGTTGCTGCCATTGCTCTGGGTCACCTTTCACAACTCACCCCGCCCTTGGCCCCACATATCCGGGCAGATCCCTGCAGGAGTAAACAGAACTGCTGGAACATACTGGCTCTGGATCTTGGGCAGGAAGAGATTTGAAACTTCAAAAGCTCTCCACATACCCACATGGACACTGCGCCCTGTGAACAAAGTGAACTATTAACATAGGAGAAGCCCATCTCCCAGGGAATCCCCCGATTGTGAGAAAAGCTGGAATAGTGCAGAGAAAACATAACACTACCATGTGAGAGAGAAATAAAAGGCTACAATAAGAGAAATAAAAGGCTACAATCAGAGACAAAATAAAACATTCCAAGAACAAGTACTGGAAAAAAAAAAAGACCTCTGCCTATCAACCTGTTGCAGAAACCATTTATGTAGATGACTAGGAAGAGAAATAATAAATTAGTAATTGCCATGAATAACAAAGGCAACAAGACAGCTCAGAAAGAAAGTGAAAACTCTCCAGAAAAGGAATTAAGATAAGGAAATATGTGACATAGATGACAGAGAATTCCAGATTGCAGTTCTGAAAAAACTCAAAAAGATGCAAGAAAACACAGAAACGCAGTTTAATGAATTCAGAAACACAATCAAAGAACAACATGAGCATTTTACGAAAGAGATTGAAATTTTGAAAAAGAATGAAATAGAATTTCTGGAGATTAAGAACTCAAAAGAAGAAATTAAGAATGAAATAACCAGCTTAGGTAGTAGAGTTGACCAGATGGAGGAAACAATCAGTGACATCGAAGATAGAAACCAGGAAATAACACAGATGGAAGAAGGAACAGGCTTGAGACTTAAAAGAAATGAAAGAACTCTACAAGAACTTTCTGACTCCATCAGAAAGAGCAATATAAGAATCATGGGCATACCAAATGGAGAAGAGAGAAGGGAACAGAGAATATATTCAAACAAATTCTTGATGAGAACTTCCCAAACTTGTGGACAGTACGGGATCCTCGAATCCAAGAAGCTAATAGAACACCTAATTACCTCAATCACAAAAGCCCTTCGCCAAGGGACATTGTATTGAAGCGGTCTAAAATCAAAAACAAAGAAAGAATCCAGAAGGAAGCCAGGGAACAGAACACGGTAACCTACAAAAGAAAGCCCATTAGATTATCATCAGATTTTTCAGCAGAAACTCTACAAGCCAGCAGGGAGTGGAACCAAATATTCAAACTATTGAAAGAGAGAAATTATGAGCCAAGAATAATATATCCAGAAAAGATATCCTTTAGATATGAAGGAGGAATAAAGACCTTTCCAGACATACAGAAGCGGAGGAAATTTTCTAATACACGACCTGCACTACAAGAAATACTAAAGAAGGCTATTCGACCACCATCAACAGGGACAATTTGGGGTAACCAAAGCATAAAAAGGAAGTGAATAAAGGCCTGAATTGGAATATGGGCATGGAGAAAGTAAGCGTTTTGAAGAAAATGGAACACTCAAAATATCAAACTTTCTTTTACATAAACTTAAAGGTAGACACTCAAAAAAAAAGCAGAACTGAAATACATACTGTAATAAAAGAAAAACAGAGGGAAACATCATAGGATACCACCACACAGAAATAATAGACAACAACAAGAAGGCAAAGAAACCATGAAGACACAATCTTACCAGAAAACTAAAGATAGAATGATAGGAAATCCTCACATATCAATAATCACCTTAAATGTGAATGGACTGACCTCACCAATAAAAAGTCACAGAGAAGCAGATTGGATCAGAAAATGAAAACAACCATATGCTGTCTCCAAGAGACACATCTCAGCTACAAGGACAAGCATAGACTCAAAGTGAAAGAGTGGAAATTGGTACTCCAAGCAAATGGTACCCAGAGAAAATCAGGTGTAGCCATAATTATATCAGATGAAACAGACTTCAGGGTGAAAAAGATAACAAGAGACAAAGATGGACATTTCATAATGGTAAAGGGGACTATACAAAAAGAAGACATAACAGTCATCAATATTTATGCCCCCAATCAGGGAGCACCGAAATATACCAAGCAACTACTAACAGAACTAAAGGGAGAAATTGACCAAAACACAATTATACTAGGGGACTTAAATACATCATTGACAGCTATGGATAGATCATCCAAACAGAAAATAAATAACGAAATTGCAGACCTAAATGACACATTAGATGAAATGGACATCATTGACATATATAGAGTACTTCATCCTAAAACATCAGACTATACATTCTTTTCGAGTGTACATGGAACATTCTCAAGGATAGACCATATATTGGGACACAAAACCAGCCTCAGCAAATTTAAGAAGATTGAAATCATACCAAGCATATTCTCTGATCACAAGGCTTTGAAATTGGATATCAACTGCAAAAAGAAAGCAAGAAAAAACACAAATACATGGAGATTAAACCACATACTTTTAAAGAATGACTGGGTCAAAGAAGAAATTAGAGGAGAGCTCAAAAGATACATAGAAGCAAATGACAATGAAAATACATCCTACCAAAATTTTGGGGATGCAGCGAAAGCAGTTTTAAGAGGGAAATTTATATCATTGCAGGCCTATCTCAAGAAACAAGAAAAATCCCAAAGACATAACCTCATGTTACACCTTAAAGAACTAGAAAAAGAAGAACAAGTGAAACCCAAGGTCAGCAGAAGAAAGGAAATAGCAAAAATCAGAGCAGAAATAAATGAAATGGAGAACAAAAAGACAATAGAAAAAATTAATGTGACAAAGACCTGGTTCTTTGAAAAAATTAACAAAATCGACAAACCCTTGGTTAGAAGCACTAAGATAAAAAGAGAGAAGACACTAATTAACAAAATCGGAAATGAAAAAGGGGAAGTTATCACGGACACCACAGAAATACAAAGGATCTTGCAAGAATACTATGAAGGACTATGTGCCACCAAATTCAATAACCTAGAAGAAATGGACAAGTTTTAGAAACATAGCCTTCCAAGGCTGAACCATGAAGAGCTGGAAAATCTAAACAGGCCGATCACCAGTGAAGAAATTGAATCAGTCATCCAAAACCTTCCCAAAATCAAAAGTTTGGGACCAGATGGCTTCACTAGTGAATTCTACCAAACCTTTAAACAGGATCTAATACCAATCCTACTCAAACTCTTCCAAAATATTGAAGAAGAGACAGTACTCCCTAAGTAATTTTATAAGTCCAATATTACCCTGATACCAAAACCTGGAAAGGATGACACAAAAAAAGAAAACTACAGACCTATATCTGTGATGAATCCTCATGCAAAAATCCTAAACAAAATTTTAGCAAATTGAATACAACAATGCATTGAAAAGATTATTCATCAAAACCAAGATGGGTTCATCCCTGCGACACAAGGATGGTTCAATATACGCAAATCCATCAATGTGATACATCACATAAACAAAATGAAGGACAAAAATCATATGATTATATCAATTGATGCAGAAACAGCATTTGACAAGATACAACATCCATTTATGATTAAAACACTTAATAAAATAGGTATAGAAGGAAAATATCTTAACATAATAAAGGCCATCTATGACAAGCCCTCAGCTAATATCATAATTAATGGTGAAAAACTGAAGCCCTTTGCTCTACGTTCAGGAACACGACAGGGCTGTCCCCTATCACCTCTGCTTTTCAACAGTGTTGGCAGTCCTTGCCAGAGCCATCAGGCAAGAAAAACAAACAAAAGGTATTCAAATTCGGAATGAAGAAGCTAAATTATCACTCTTTGCAGATGACATGATGCTACATAGAGAAAACCCTAAAGACTCCACCAAAAAGCTGTTAGAGACAACCAACGAATACAGTAAAGTTGCTGTGTACAAAATCAACGTACAAAAGTCCATTGCATTCCTATATACTAACAATGAAACCTCAGAAAAAGAAATTCAAAAAACAATTCCCTTTGCAATTGCAGGAAAAAAGAATAAAATACCTAGGAATAAACTTAACCAAGGATGTGAAGGATTTCTATGCTGAAAACTATAAGAGATTTTTGAAAGAAATTGAAGAAGACACAAAGAAATGGAAAGACATTCTGTGCTCATGGATTGGAAGAATCAACTTAGTTAAAATGGCCATATTACCCAAAGCAATATACAAATTTAATGCAATCCCCATCAAAATCCCAATGGCATTTTTTAAAGAAATAGAACAAAAAATCATCAGATTTGTTTGGAACCACAAAAGACCCCGAATAGCCAAAGCAATCTTAAGAAAAAAAGAACAATACTGGAGTTATCGCACTCCCTGACTTTAGATTGTACTACAGGGTTCCAATAATCAAAACAGCATGGTATTGGCAGAAAAACAGACACATAGACAAATGGAATAGAATTGAGAACCCAGAAATAAGACCACATAAATATGGACAGATAATTTTTGACAAAGAAGCTAAAAACATATAGTGGGTGAAAGACAGCCTCTTCAATAAATGGTGCTGGGAGAATTAGATAGAGTTGTGCAAAAGAATGAAAGTGGACTGCTATCTGTCACCATGTTCCAAAATTAATTCAAAATGGATCAAAGACTTAAGCATTAGACCTGACACAATAAACTGCATAGGAGAAAACATAGGTACTAAACTTACGGAACTGGGGTTCAAAGAGCATTTTATGAATTTGAGTCCAAAGGCAATGGAAGTAAAAGCTAAAATAAATGAATGGGACTCTATGAAACTTAAAAGCTTTTGCACAGCATAAGAAACTCTCGACAAAATAAAGAGGGAACCGACTGAATGGGAGAAGATTTTTGCAAACAGTGCTTCAGATAAGGGGCTAATATCCAAAATATACAAGGAACTCATGAAGCTCAACAACAAAAAAACAAACAACCCAATTGAAAAATGGGCAGAGGACCTGAAGAGACATTTCTCCAAGGAGGACATACAAATGGCAAATAGACATATGAAAAAATGCTCAACATCACTAATCATCAGAGAAATGCAAATAAAAACCACAATGAGATATCATTCACCCCAATCAGTATGGCTATCATCAACAAGACAAATAGTAACAAGTGTTGGAGAGTCTATGGAGAAAAAGTAACCCTCATACACTGTTGGTGGGAATGCAGTGTGGTGCAGCCATTATGGAAGGCAGTATGAATGTTCCTCAAAAAATTATGAATAGAATTACCATATGACCCAGCAATCCCTCTCCTTGGTATCTACCCAAAAATTCTGAAAACATTTATGTGTAAAAATATGTGTGCTCCAATGTTCATTGCAGCTTTCTTTACGGTGGGGAAGACATGTAAACAATCAAAATATCCTTCGATAGATGAATGGATAAAGAAGTTGTGGTATACATACACAATGGAATACTATTTGGTGGTAAGAAATGATGATGTAGGAACATTTGTGACAACATGGATGGATCTTGAGAGTAAAATACTAAGCGAAATAAGACAGACAGAAATAGCAGAGAACCATTTGATTTCACTGATATGTGGTATATAAACCAAAAACAACAAAAGAACAAGACAAACATATGAGAAATAAAAACTCATTGACACAGACAATAGTTTAGTGGTTATCAGAGTGTAACAGGGTGGGGGGTGCGAGATGAGGGTAAGGGGGATCAAAGATATGGTGATGGAAGGAGAACTGACTCTGGGTGATGAACACACAATGGGATTTATAGATGATGTAATACAGAATTGTACACCTGAAATCTATGTAATTTCACTAACAATTGTCACCATAGTAAATTTAAAAAAATGCAAAGTACTCAATGGGAGAAGACATTCGCCAATGATACATCTGCTAAGGGGTTAATATCAAAAATTTATAAAGATCTCATACTACTCAACACCCAAAAAAACAAATAATCAATGGAAAAATGGGCAGAGGACCTTAATAGACTTTTCTCCAAAAAGGACATACAGATGGCTAATAGATATACGAAAAGATGTTCAATGTCACTAATCATCAGAGGAATATAAATTAAAACCACAATGAAATTTTAGCTCACACATGTCGGAATGGTACCATCAATAAATCAACAAACAACATGTGTTATCGAAGATTTGGAGAAAATAGAAACTTTGTGCACAGTAGGTGGGACTGCAAAGTGGTGCAGCCACTATGGAAAACGTTTTGTAGCTTCCACAAAAATTTAAAAATAGAACTACCTTATGACCTAGGAATTCCACTTCTGGATATTTATCTGAAGAAACCCAAAATATTTATTTGAAATGATATATGCGCCCCTATGTTCATTGCAGCATCACTTACAATAGCCTAATTGTGGAAGCAAACTCAGTGCTCAGCAATAGACAATTGGATAAAGAAGAGGTAGTACATATATACAATTCAATATATAAACTCAACCATAAAAAAATGAAATCTTACTATTTACGACAACATGAATGGACCTAGAGGGTATTATGTTAAGTGAATTAGGTTAGACAATAAAGACAAACACTGTATGACCTCACTTATATGTGGAATCTAAAGAATAAAATAAGTGAACAACAAAACAGAAATAGACTCATAGATCCAGAGAATAAACTGATGGTTGCCAGATGGGAGGGGATTTGGGACCAGGTTTCAAAAGGTAAAGGGATTAAGGAGTACAAATTGGTAGTTACAAAATAGTTATGGGGATGTAAAGTACAGCATAAGCTATATGGTCAATACTATTGTAATAACGATGTATAGTGCCACGTGGATACTAATTAGAGGGATCACTTTGTAAATTACATAAATGTGTAACCATTAAGCTGTATACCTGCAACTAATATAAAATACTATTGAATGTCAATGGTAATTGGAACATACAAAATAATTTTAAAAATTAAAAAAGAAAACTAAACTAAAAAAATAAGAATTCTATATCTTTGTGCTTTGTTTTCTATTGAAGTTTGCTTTCAAGATAGGATCTGCTATAAGAATCACATGCATCATGATATGAATTTACACAGTGCCAGCTCTTCCTAAGGGATTTGTATCTCATATATATTCAGTGTAGAATTGAAAGTCTAGGCCATCTGCTAACAGAGCTTTGGGCATCCCTGAGCAGGAAGAAGAGCTATTTGAGTGCGAGGGTCATAGGGCCCATCCCAGAACCTGTGATGTCTAGCCAGGTAAGCAGCACCTTTTCTAGTTATGCAAAAAGCTGGCACTGGTCCTGTGCTTAAACTGGCTGTGTTTGGACAAAGAGGAGCCCAGCCCTGAAGGGAGATGGGAAAAGGTCACCTTTAACGTCCTTTCTATCCTAGAGATTCAATTTGATGACTCAGAGGGGTGAGCAATTACCTAGCAATATCAACTGGGAGACATCAGGCCAAAAAGAAATCTACTTTCTGATTCCAGTGATCTGAGTTGTTTGCTCAGAAACACCCCCCAAATAGCTTAAATTTGTTTCATTTGGCCAAATCATCCTGAGTGTCCTTGTTTCTCTAGGGCAAATCATCTTTCATTAAAATGTCGGGGACAAAAATAATGTGGGGGGCTAAAATCAGACAATAATTAATGTTGGAAAAGCCTTTATAGCCTATTCACTCTATCTCTTTCAGTTTACAAAATGGTCTGAGACCCAGAGAGGTCATGGTTTCTTAGAGACAGAGGTGGAGTTGGAACCCAGGACTCCTGGCTCCCAGCCCAGAGTTCTGTTTAACATACCCTGCTGTCTGCTAATATCCTTTTCCAAAATCGTATTTTCATTTAGTCCCTGGTAAAGCCAGAAAAATAGAATCACCAAAGTGAGGTTTAGTGAGGTAAACCATGGCCTCTCCACCCAATCCCTTCCCACTGGGGGTTTTTCTTTTGAACAATTTGATACTCCAGTAAATTCCTAGGCCTGGAGTGCATGTATTTAATTAAAGAAAGCCAAATCTTATTTGCTTTTCCAGTTTAACTGGCTTCTGAGTAGTAGGAAAAAGGCTGGACTTCAATGGTGTTTGGTTTGTGTGGTGACTCTGCCTGTAGGTAGAGGGAAGTACTAAGCCTGAAGCAGGGTGACCGAAGGGCATGTTCCCCCATCCCAGCACAGTCCCTACCTGGTCAATTGGTGCAGATGGGAGCTTTGTGAGCCTTACTGCTTTTGGCCTTCTCTTGTCAGAACTGTTGGGTGTATTAGTGCATAGTGCTGAGATGACTGATGACTAGCACCCCACCTCCCACCTAAAAACCTAGGCTTTTCTCCTGCCTGCCTGCCTGCTTCCTCAGCTTGATTTGCCTGACTCACCTTAGTCTTAATGGCAGTGACACATGCAAATAGCACACACATTTAGCAAGGAACAAACCCTACTTATGTAGAAGCCTTATTCTAACTTGCACAGAAGTCTGAGCAAAGAAAAACTACTGCAGATCTGAAAGAAAACAATAGCTTACTTCCAAGGAGATTGGAATTTGTGGCTCTTCCAGAACAGTATAGCATGGTACTGTGATTAAAAGCGAAGGGTCTAGGGCCAGACTGACTGACTGTTCATCTCTAGGTCTGTCACTTAACTTGTGCAGCCTTGGGCAAGATACTTAACCTCTCTATGCTTAAGCTTCCACATCTGTGAAATAGACCTAAGTCATAGGGTTGTTTTGATCATTGAAAGAGTAAATAAATATAAATCACTTAGAAGGATGCCTGGTATATAGAAAGTACTATGTTAGCTCTTATTATTTCAAATACTATTCCTAGTAGTAGCTACAACGGAGTCATAGGAAGAATAAATGAATGTGTGGTCTTCTGCAGTTGTTTGAAACTGCCATTCTTTTGGTTCCTAGGATTTTGGGCAAATTAAAACATTGAGGTGATTTCCCCCTTCGTCTCTAAATTGATTTTGAAGATCTATGTCTTGCATAGATCTTGCAGGCATCCACATTTTCTCCAAAGGAAGGAGCGGTCCTGTTGCTGCAGCAGAAATGAATACTGTGCTGAGTACACAGAAAGCAAAGGGCCCTTGTAAATAAAGTAGCAAATTATCAATGATTATGCCAGCAGTTTTAAAACAAATGGACTGAAAGAGACTTCAATAACTGTATGCCTAACTTAGAGCTGCACTCAAAGTATTTAGCAAGCATGTCATTCCAATATTGGAAACAGCATCTAATCAAAGCATGTTTATAATTAGACATCACATATAATATCTCTCAAAATTATGTTTTGTCAGGTGAGAGGCCATTCCCAGGGAAACTGAAATCAACTATTTGTTAGGCCTTTGTTATTATTAAAAAGAACAGGTTGGGGGTAGCAAGAGAGGCTCAGATAAATGAAAATGCTTAATTTTAAATAGCAAGACAGAAATCAAACAATATAGGTAAACTGTATGGAGAATCTTATGTCAGTAAAACCGGCCTCAAAAGGTATGACTCTATATTAATTTAAATCAAACAGACATTGGCACTGCATTCTTTTATTTTTCATTAACATTTTGATTTAGAACAACAGATTGCTGCAGTGAGGGGACAAGAACAGCAGCCAGTGAGCCATCTGCCGAGCATCTCGCTGACAACTCCACTAGCTAAAGCCAATGATTCTGGAATACATGCAAGAGGGACACACACCATTAGCTAAGTGACAGGATGAAAGATGGGAAACTTTGCCGGGTCAGAGAAGACAGAGATGGAGAAAGCAAAGCAGGAACCATTCAGATTGGAACTTTAAAAGATCCAAGTATTTTCAACAGATCAATAGGATGGCAATCTGTGGTGGGTTTACTTGTAGGGATTTTTTTTCTTTGAAATTATAGGTGGGACAAGGAAAGGACTGTGACAGACTAAACACACAGTAATTTACCATGCACCTCACACGGGACACATTTTCCAGATCAGTGAAGATTTGCCCCATTATACACACTAATTCTTGAGCCATTTGAGATAGAAATCTTTCTAAAATGGAAAACCCCCTCCCTGCCTTTTTAAACACAGTAGAGCTGTGGCACACCAAGGTGGGGTGGCAGGAGTGATCTGACCAGGATGCAAACAATAAGAGGATTCACTGTGTATAAGGAATTCAAGGATAAAAATAATCTAAAAGTCTGTCTTTCACTGTCACTATGAAAAGGCAATTCAGTGAAATATCAGTGAAAAAAATACCCCTCCCAGCTGGGATGTACCTCTCGCATTACCCCTTCCCCCTAGATACACCAGTGCAGTAGAATGAACACAATTCAGTTTTCTATTTATGTATCTGGTTATGATGGGATCTCCAGTTCCAGTGCTACCTAGCTGTGTTGTCTGTGAGGCTATTTGCCTCTCAGGCCTATTTGTCCCTGCACTCAGTACCCCTACACCACTGTACCTTTATAATTGGTGATTCTGTATGCTGTCCCCTCACTGTCAGCTGCACATTTCAGTATGCTTGCTTCTAGGAGTGCCCTATTTCTAATATATTATCTTCAGTAACCTAGAAAGTATTGAACGTTGTCAGCCTCACAGTGAGAGAAGATAGAAGACTATGAAAATAGACGATAAAAAGCACAGTAATCTGTATCCTCTGCATAATAAAGTGTGAGGTGTGGGATGCACTGTAGAAAGCTTTTCTTCAAAAATGGTTAAAATAAAAATAGCACTTGTACTGCTGAAAGGTGTGTGCTTCAATTATCTGGAAAATTAGCTTAGATGGAATTGATCTTTGATTTTCTTTTTTTTCTCATTAAAAATCTTGTTTAAAAATGTTTTTTAAATGACATTTTTTTTTTAAAAAATGAGTTTTCAATTACAGTTGACATACAATATTATATTATTTTCAGGTATACAACATAGTACATGCGTGACAAAATGATCGCCCTGGTAATTCTACTACCCATCTGCCACTATATTAAATGACAATTTTTAATTTTAGTGCCAGAGTGTGAAATTGGAATTTTTTAGTTAAATGGAGAAAGCATGGTTAATGGAAAGAGCAGATTTGGAGATTGGCTTAAGTCCTACCCCTGCCACTTACTGGGAGCAACACAAAAGTTCTTTGAGCCTCAGTTTTTTAACTGTCAAGTGGATACAGTAATAATATCTGCCTCTCCTACATTACTGTGAAGTGTATTTTCTACCAGCCTTCATCCATGCCTACTCCCAGTAAAGTGACACCAGTCAGTACAGGTAACTATCTTTCTCAGCCTCCCTCACACTGGACCTGGTATATACCTTTAGGGATGATCTCTATCTCTTTACTTACTTACTTGACACATTAAACTCTTAAGGCATATTTATGTTCATGCACATATTCCAATTAATGACTGGGGTCTTTCCCCCAAAGATTGAGCTTTTCACTCACAAAAGCTTAAGAAGAGAAACTATCTTTAGGTAAACTGTGTAAGATGAGCAATAGTGTCAGCTCAAACTGACACTCTAGACAATGGTCAACTGAAATTGCATTAAGAGAAGCTGATGCATCATATTATCTGTTCCCACCTCCCCTCAATCCCCAAACACACCCATGTAGCACAACACAGAGTCTGAGGAATAAAGTAATGATCCTTTATTGACCTTTCTTGCAATTTCACCAACTTGTGGTGCTGTCCTATCTCAGCTTCATCTTGTTATTTTATCTCCAAAGGACAGTTCCTCTTTTCTCTAAAATGAGTTTGGACTCAACCTGCTGTCTTCCAGCTGTGCACACTCAGGCTGAGCCTCTCTCTTCATTTTCTTTTCATGGTGGTTCACTTAGTGAAAACCCCAGAAGGGAGGAGATAGTAGCAACTTTAGTAGGCTTGTTCTCACCTCACAGTTTAACTTTACACCCTAAAGAAGAAAGGTTACATTGTTCAACACTATGAGTGGATGAGCCCATCAAGGAGTCACCTTTTCGATCTTCCCTCTCTGTCAGTCTCCCTGAAGGATCCCCACAGGCTGTGCCAGTTTTACAGAGAGGTGAAAGTAGCATCCATCTAATTTGTGTGATTTGGAGGGTAATCCAAATGCCATCAGAAATGGCTCTCATTGGCCTGTGCAATTTCCAGAATGCCCCTGTTAAACTGTAAATATGTAATATAGGAACCAAAACATGGGGTCTCTCAGAACGTAAACTATTTATCACTGATTAAAAGTTATTGTCTTGATTATTAACTCAATTGATTTACTAGTTTTGATTTTTAGCTCAACATCTATTTTTGTAATTGTTATAAAAGTTTATTTGATGGCATATGCTGGGGACCAAGATCTCAAATGCTCCCTACATCTATTTAGTGGAGAGTAGAGAAGTACACCAATTGGTGGCATAATTTATGGCATAATTTACAATGTGCCCAGCACTATACTAAGTATTTAACATGAACGCTCTCATTTAATCCTGACACTCTAGAAGGGAGGCAGGATTGTGACTGTTACTCCACAGATGAGGAAACTGAAGCACAGAATATTTAGGTCACTTGCTAAAGGTCACATAGCCGGAAGTTGCAGAATCAGTATTCTAACCCAGATCAGCTCTAGCTTTAAAACCCACACAATGCTTCCTCTAATATTTGGAGCCCAAACACGCCTATTGCACTGAACAAAACAAAACCCCTACATAGAACCAGTTCTACCTCCTTACAAGGGAGTTGGTGGTTTGGGGAGTGGGGAAATAGGCCATGAGATATAAATTCCAGAGCATGGGTCTCTGCTGTGGAAGCCTGTCTTGAGCGAGGCATGTTGATGGAGTCCAAGGAATATTCTTAGCATACTGAAGGCCCTGAGCTCCTGAGCAAGGAAGGACAAGGAAGGGTGCCGAGGCCCTCCAGAACACTCCCAGGGAACCTTGTGATGTCATCTGAATTAAACATTTGAAGCTAGAAATGATCTTTGAGGTCACCTAGTCTAATACTCTTACTGTACAAATGGGAAAAGGTGAGCCCTAGAGAGTCAGTCGTATAGCTGGTTAGTAGTGACAAGGCAAGGGCAAGGTTTTTTCTTTCATAACATATTGCCTCCCTTATATGTGTGGAAGAATTAATTCTGAACAAACCAGAGATTTGAGCAACTCATTTTGAGCCAACCAACCCTAAATATCACCTCTTCTTTTCTAGCTTAATTGGAACACAAAATCACAATCTGAAACCATGTTCAAGACTCTTTCATTGAGGCTGTCAGAGGATCTGGTTGCCCTCACTGATTTTGAACTGAGAGATTAAAGATGTCCCCAAACAGCATGAATGTATTCAACTTTTTCTGACTGTATTTATATTTTCAGCTGGCACAAACTCTGGGCTAAAGGGTTCCATATGTTTACTTTCCACTCTATAAAGTAGGCCTACCTTTGACTTGCCTGGAATTTGTTCCTTCCAATTGCCAGGAGGAGTCCCTTGTTCTAGCATAATTGAGCTTGGTGAACAAGGTCATTTTACCTTTCCATTCATCTTGCTGATTTCAAACTGTGTCCACTTACTTCAGATATAAGAGGCCTGATTTTGGCTGGCCCCCACCTGGTGAACATTTTCGGTACAGCATCCAGTGATCTCTGCAGCATGATAGAGAGTTTTCTAACTGCTTTCTCCTCCCTTCCCCCAGTGCTTCCTGGTCAACATAGGGAGACCCTCTCTACTGTAACTGTGCAGAGGACAAGATGAGGGTGAGCTGCCCCTGGCAATAGGGTCTCCTTCAGCTAAAGGGAGGAATGGGGACACTTCAGGATTGGGGTAGTGGGTGAACGTTGATGGATTCTGCCTGGGCCACAGTGGCAGGTAGGGAAGTCAGCCAGCTAAATTCTGCAGGTAAGAATAGTGAGATCTCATTTGGGTTTATCATATTAACACATTTCATACTACATTTCTTGACAGGCTACCTTGTTGGATGGCATTTTTAGTCACCTTTGGAGTTTCCAATTGAAAAAAAAATCCTTTCTTATTTCTTTTTAAAATAACCTTCTGTGGTGTTGAACTTGAAAAGGTTGTCAGGTGAAAGTGTTTATGTGCTCTCATCTCAGCTAAAATAGTGTAAAGATAAAAACATCTAACACATATATTTACTGAGTATCTGGAGGGATATAATTCAGGGGATACAGTGACATCTCAGCTGCCATCAATCATGCAGCTCTTACTTGATGTAGGCTATAGGTATGCCAGGGTAAAATAAATAGTTCTCTGGCTGTAATCAATTGACTTCATTTAAACAATTGACAATTGTATTTTCAAGCAATTGGCAATTTCATCTGCTCTACCAAATTTTCCAAAAAACACACAACTGAAGACTGACTGCAAAGATAAATATTAACAATCAAAAAAAGGCCATCTGTAGTGGTCATTCTGGGGACAACAGAAGTCCCTTGGGAATCAGGTCAAGTCTGAGGGCACTCAACCCACTTGACTAAGACCTCTCCACCCCATCACCTTCCTGTACTCTTACTCTCCCTTACTTGGAATGAGGTTGGCATTTAAAAATATAGTAGAGCTATGCTATATGTGGTATGTCCTTACAATAAAACCCCAACTAATCAGTTCCTACCCACATGGATTCCACAAATAATAGGATTTTTCCTCACCCCCTTTTAGACAAAGGTCAATAAATAAAGCTGCAGTGATTGCCTTAAGACTCGGCTCAGAAAATCAGGAGACCTGAGCTCTAGTCCCATTTCTATGATTGATTCTGTGATTTCAAGATTTCTCTTCTCTGAATCTCTTTTCTTGTAACATTAGGTTATTGGGCTAGATGATCTCTAGGTTCCTTCTGTCTATGTTTCCAATGCTAGGGGGTTAATTTTAGAAACATCCTTCTAGTCTCAGCACATTCAGCCTAGTCTCCTGCACCTTCTGTATCTCCAGTCCTACCTACGACAGTTATATATTACATCTAAGTTTACATACTTAGAAATCATACTGTACTTCATAATTTTCAAAGCACCTTCGTATTCATTGTCTCATTTGATCTTCATAAAATCCTGATAAGGTGGACAGCTTAGGCATTATTATTCCCTTTTTGTAGATGGAGAAGCTGAGACCAAGACAAGTGAAGTAACTCCTACAAGTCCATAGGGTTAGATAATAGCAGAGATAGAACAAGAACCCAGGTATTCTGACTCCAAGTCTGGTGCTTTACTCCTTTGACAGACATAATATTAACAATGACAACTAATATTTGTTGAGTACTCACGATATACCAAGCACTTTCCACATATTTTATCATTCAACTTTTACCACAACCTAACGAGATGGGCACTATTATTTCCCCCATTTGTCAGACAGAATAACTGAGGCTGGGAGGGGTTAAGTTCCTCACCTATGGCTATACTACTAGAAAGTGATGCATCCAGGATGTGAGCCCAGATTGTCTGGCTTCTGAGCATAACGACCATTGCTGTAGTGTCAGTTTTATTAGGTTGGTACAAATGTAGTTACGGTTTCTGCAATTATTTTTAACCTTTTAAACTGCAATTACTTTTGCACCAACCTAATATATAACATGTGCCTTACAGAGGATGGAATGTCAAGTTCTCACTTTGGTTGTTGCACTATCTGGTGGAGGAATAATTATCATTCAAGAAAGGTCAGTGCTAATCAGTCAGCAAATATTTATTAGTATTTACTATGTGTTCAGACCTGTGCGAGGATGTAGATATGACAGGAGGTTAAGGCATAATTTTGCACCTCAGTGAATTGGGAATCCACCTAAATGCACAAAATTGGGTGATGGTTATATAAATCATGGCATATATGTCATAAAACGATACTATGTTAAACAGTAATTTATATACATTAAAAAATCAAAAAATTCAAAGAACATTTAAGGGGTCTAGAAAAGTTATCCCTCTGTAATATAAAGTATAAAGACAGGATACAAATCTGTACATATGGTAAAATTTGGGGTGAATTTTTTAATTTACTTGGATGGATATTTCTTATCTATATTTTGGAAGTGTTTTCTTTTCAACGAGCATGAATAATTTTAGATTTTCACTTCTATAATCATAAAAAGTCCTACATTTAAAAAAATCTATTTGAGGTAATATGACATATGCATGAAACAATTAGAGGGGGAAAAACATATAAACAATGGTAATGTAATAAAACCTGTGGTGTTGCTTCAGCATAACAGTGCTGTTAAGGTTGCAAAACATTGTGGAAAAGACCCTACTCTGGGAATCTAGCAGTCTAGATTCTTATCTTGCTTCTGCCACTAGAGAGCTGCACCACCTTTGGCAAATCTCTTCTTGATCTCACTTTCCTCATCCACAAGATAAGGTCCTTAGATAGAACTACTTGATCTATCTCCAACAGTGTAACCTATAACAAGACTGCAAGAGTTTGTTTTGCTTGTTCTTGACTATAAATTACAGGGTGGTAAAATGACAGGCTAACATTTGAGGCACTAAATAGAAGATATCATTAACCGTGGCCCCTGAAAGTCACATTTTACTGCATTGCTAATTCACTTGCTGTGGATTTATTCTTCCTCTCAGCCACCTATTTTTCAAAAAGACAGGGTTGTCATTATTTTCATATATAGCATCATTATATAGCAGTGAAAGTTAAAAGTAGGAGGATTATGTTGGGAAGACATTTTACAGAAGTACCATGAGTTAGAAGACCTACATTATAATCTCAGCTCAGCCATCCACTAGCTGTGTGATCTTGGGCAAGTCACTTAGCTTCTCTGTTTCTCAGTTTCTTCATCTGAGAGAGAAAATATCAGTGATCCCATGAGACAACATAGGAGTGGCCTTGGATAGGAAATGAGAAGTACAAGTAATGCAGATAGAGCAAGGGCGCTCTGGGGTATGAAGGGAAATTTTTTGTTTTTGATAATCACCCAGGTTTGGGCCTGTTGGGGACAGCATGCTGATAGATCAGCTCCAGAATACAAAGCAAAAGAGGGTAGAAAAAAGACTGCATTGCCTAGTAGTCCTCAGCAGGATCCTTTCTAGTGAGTCTGTGCTTGTAGAATCAGCTAGTTAACCTTTGCTGTGGAGAGAAATGGAGACTGAAATGCTGGAAAATCACATTAGCAAAATTTATCTTTCAACCTTTTCCATATCTCCTTCCTTTGCTATTTCTGGTCTTACGTAGGCAAGTAACATCAGAAGAAGAAAATCCATCCACTCAAACTGATATGCTCTAAACTCCCATCTACACATCACCCTCAGCTTAAATAACTCAAAATAAATCATGGCTTGGAGAGCTCAACTGGCACCACATTTTTCCAGGTCTGAATGAAGATTCCAGGATCTACTTTTCCACTCTCACACTTTCAACAACATTAAAATAGACTTTACATTTGAAGAAGGGTTGTTCTTTCCTTCGAGCAAGCAAATGCCAAAGTTATCAAATTACTACCCATGCTGCTTTATATCAAACATATCTAGTTCAGATAACATGTCAGAAGGCGTCATGTCCTTCTAGACAATTCCACTCAATGATGGCATTATTAAAACTAGCCATGTGTATGTCTTGGATTTTTGGGGCATCAAATCAATTCATTCTTTCTCCTTTGCTTGCCCCAAAGTAAATCTCTTATGTCTGAAGGAGCATTGTGAGTATACTCAAGGATGACCCCATATGGTCTTGTTCCAGCTACTCAGGAACCCAGATTCACAGAGGGTACAAATTAGTTTGGAGGGCTTTAGGGATGACCACAGATGGGAAGAATCTCTTCTACAGTTTGGTTTTGACGAATTCTATTCCTTTCCTCCACTCACCAATCAGCTCAGTACTACGTTTATAATAGCTACCATTTATTGAACATTTACAATATGCCAGGCATCATAGTAAATACTCTACATGGATAATCTCAACTTTCTAAGGTAGTTACTATTATATTCACCTTCATTTCATATATGAGGAAACTGAGGCTTAAAGAGGTTAAGCAATTTGCCCAAGGTCATATAACTAGTAAGAGAAAGTGCAACGATTCAAGTGCAGTCTAGTTTAGAGCCATTCTTTGCCCTCTGGTTGCTCTCAAACAAAGTAGGAGAAACAGGCTTCTCCTACCATGTTTCCCCGAAAATAAGACCTAGCCAGACAATCAGCTCTAATGCATCTTTTGGAGCAAAAAATTAATATAAGACCCAGTCTTATTTTACTATAGTATAAGACCGGGTAATATAATTATAATATAATATAATATAATGTAATGTAATGTAATATAATATAATATAATAATTATAATATAATATAATACCAGATCTTATATTAATTTTTGCTCCAAAAGACACATTAGAACCGATTTTCTGGCTAGGTCTTATTTTCGGGAAAACATAGTAGGCAAGGGTCAAACAGCAACTCCTTGCTCCAGAGTTAGGTGCAAAATCCAAGGGCCAGAAGTGAGACTATAAATAGCTAGGCAGCTCCAGGTGTCTTAAAGAGGTTAAGAGAAAACTCAACGTTCCTCATTGTTTTATTCTCATGTTCTATAGACCTATAGACAGTAGAATCACAATATGAGTCATCATTTCTGTTCCTTTATTATAATTCATTATGTAAACTGTACACAAGTAGCTCCCCTGGTTTTCAAAAAGCTTAGGAGGAATTCATATGTCTTCTGATGGTTCATTCAGAAGAAAACACTTTAGCCAACAACCCAGGTTACAGGCTCTGCAACCAAGGCTCTAGAGCTGCTCTTAGAAATGGGACTGCCACCAAGAGAAAAGCAGCAAGGAACTGCTCAAGGCAGTTCAAGAAGGAAGAGCTGGGTACAGTAAGAGTTGGAACCAGTAGGTCAAAAAATACTCTTAGTAACTCTTGCACAAAGTGGACCAAGAGGCTGTAATATTTAGTCAAACAGTTGACAAGATTCAGAAATGTATCAGAAGTAGGTCACTGTGGAGCTGTCATCATCTGGATGGCAAGAGACTAAAATAATTATCACATGCTAAGTGTCACCAGGTAATGGGAAGGGCCAGGGAAAGATATATGCAATATGTATGTGCCAGGGAAGTGCCTCCTCTGGAAAAGAATGGGCAGTATGGAGTGCCTCTCTCCCGTTTCCTAGGCTCTTGACTCTGGGACACATAGAGAAATTGCACTCACCAATGGCCCTGCAATACCCAAAGAAATAAAAAGGCTTCCTCCTGTGGGGCCTTGAGCAGTTCCTTGTTGCTTTTCCCTTGGTGGCAGTCCCATTTGTAAGAGCAGCTCTAAAGCCTTGGTTGCAGAGCCTGTAACCTGGTTGTTGGTTAAAGTGTTTTCTTCTGAATGAACCATCAGAATACATATGAATTCTTCCTAAGCTTTTTGAAAATCAGGGGAGCTACTTGTGTACAGTTTAGATAATGAATTATAATGAAGGAACAGAAAGAAATTAGAGATGAATGGAGTTTACTTGGTAATGAAGACTTTAGGTCTTCCCTTGAACCTGTAATCTTTAGATTATGTAGAAAAATGCATCTCTGAGTTCTTTGACCACAGAGTATTTGAGTAGCTGTTGCTCACAAGAGATAAACTGGGTGGGCAAATTTGAATGCATGAGTGAGAGATCTAGGAGGTCCAGGTGGCGGGCTGGTGATCTGAAGGGGTGTTGTGATGGCTTTCATGGCAGAAAAAATATATTGGGTTTGAGAAAGAGCTGAGGACTATAGAAAACTTCAGAAGGCAGCTGTTCAGAAAGGAAATATGGTCCCTAAAGTGACAAGTGATTTTACTTTTTAACTGAAACTAGGTTTCTGTTTTTAGGACAAAAAGCTCAAAGGATTTTAAATTAATGATTACACTGATAATAACAATATTCAATACGTGCCAGGCACTATTCTAAGTACTTTATGGGA
Source organism: Rhinolophus hipposideros (assembly GCF_964194185.1). Taxonomy (NCBI): domain Eukaryota; kingdom Metazoa; phylum Chordata; class Mammalia; order Chiroptera; family Rhinolophidae; genus Rhinolophus; species Rhinolophus hipposideros. Next base: position 34,376,640 of record NC_138046.1, read on the forward strand.
ATTGGTGGATTATCTTGTTTGAAACTCTCAACAAACCCTATGAGGTAAGGACTATTATTATCCCCACTTTATAATTGGGAAACTTGAGGCACAATGAAGTTAAATAACTTGCCCTAAGGTCTCATACCTAGTAAATGGAAGAGTTGAGATGTGAGCAAGGATAAGCCACAGCTGGCTAGAAGCACTTTCCAGTAGTTTAATAGATTCAGTATTTTCATCATAGTCATATAAAAAGGCAGAGAATAGATGAATATGAAATTTCTAGATGTAGAAGGGCTTTGTTTTAGATGACCATTCCTCAGCATGAAATGAAGTTACCAGAAAGAGACGTAGTAGGAATTGGACAAGAGTTAATGCTGTCAAAAATGAAAGCCTCCTTAGAGATCATCCAGAAGAACCTCCCCATTTTACAAATTATAAAAACTAGAACCAAAGAACAGAGTGACTTGCCCAAGGTTATTTAAGCAGTTGGTGGCAGAGCTGAGACTAGAGCCCAGATCTCCTAATTTCTGCTCCATTGCTCATTCCACTATACCCTTAAATCCCCTACAACTTTTACTGCTTCCCAAGGCCATAAGTAACATGGTATCGCAAATGTTATATTCTCTGCGATTTACTTTATAAGACTTCAATATAAATTGTGTGGCATCTGAAAGGTCAGACAATTAAGTTCACGAACTTTCCACTATGTAAGTGCATGGTGGAAAGTTTGGGAACTTAATTGTTTGACCTTTTCATATATGTCTGAACCTATAACCTTGGGGTGGTCAGTTACCCTTATTGGGAAATACCTAGTATAGGACTGATTATTTAGCAATTAAAAATTCTAATCAAGAGGTGGTTCTACAAGTACTTCAGGTATCTTTATCTCTAATGAACACCAGGGGCTTTGCTGATTAATATTAAATTTCTCATTGGTGAAATCAGTAGTGTTCGAGATATGTGGATTGGCTAGAAATATGGTAGAGGTGTTTCCAAACGAGAAGAAAAAGGGTATAAGAATCTAAAAAGATCTCTAGTGTTATCCCTCTGAAATGGTATCCTAGTCTTATTTGTAAATAGTCCTATGGGCAGTTACTAATAAGGATTGTTAGCTGCATACTGAAACTAGAATATTGTTTTGTCTGCCTCAAGTGTAATTTCATGCAAGGTGCTATTGGAGCACCTAAAAGGAAAAGGAGCTAGACTTTACTGAGCCTACATAACAGGCTGTCCAGTTATTTTTATGCCTGTTTAATGAGAACCATTATTTTAATGAGAAACAGAATTTTGTCTAAGGCTTACTTTCATACCTGGTAGTGAGATTATGCGGACAAGACCTATAGCCCTCACTCTAACTATGGCAGGCTACTGATATCCAACAAAACATACCTCATGATTGTGAATGACCAAGTTGGTTTATGTCAGTTTTACAACTCCAGACTTTATTTTGGATGCCAGTCTAAAGTTGGTGAGCCTCTTTCTTGGGGTATATGGGAAGCTCCTACCCTGAGTGCATGTTAGTAGAGTCTTACTTTCCCAGCAGCTTCCTAGTTATGGGCTTGGGATTTGCATGTACCAGAATCTAAGCAGTTGTCCCCATAGCATCCCCTAGAAATACCTCTTCCGACCTGCTGAGCACTTGTTAATGACCCTGTGCCAGAGTTCTGACCTTGCTGTAGGCCTCAGCTTTGCCTGGGGAAGGTTGGTTAGAGTTGAGCTGGCACTAAACCACGAAAGGCCACTGGATATAGTGTATGCATGTAGGGCCCATAAGGATGTGCACAAAAGAGAGAAGGTTCTGCCATATTGAGGTACCTTGATGGCACATGAATAGGAGAAAGTCTAAATAGGGTATTTACTAAGAAGAGTTTTTCTCTCTACTGTTCCCAGTAATTATAACTCCCAGTCAATTGTGATTCCCTCAGTCAGTAAATTAGCTGCTAGGAGGAAGTCGATAGTGAAGCTTAGAGATCAGAAATTTGCATCTTCTACCTCCTACCACCCCAAGTCCTGTTGCAAATGTTTTGTTTGTCCCACAGTACTTTTTAAAAAGTTGAATTTGAAAGTCTTGAGGTAAGGCTATGGACTCTCCAGAATGCCACAGGCCCTACCACTCCATACCTGGACCAATTTCCACATTTATATGATAAAATTGGCCCTCGTAATCATTTCATATTTCAATCCAAGTTTAAATTGAGTCCAGGCTCTATACACAGGAATATATCAGGTAGAGTCCTGGCTTCACTAATTAGCCAGCTGTGTGACCTTGAGCTAGTTGCATATATGTTTAACCATCTTTGATTCATTTTTTAAAATATAAAACGGGGATGAGAATGCCTCCTTTCTAACGACGTTGTGATGATTCCATGAGATAAGACATGTAAAATGCTTAGTGCAGTGTCTTCCACATAGTATGGGTTCAATGAATGGTAGATGTGGTTATTATTAGCTCAGCCCTGGTTTTAAATACCATGTTTCCCTGAAAATAAGACCTAACTGGAAAATAGACCCTAGCATGATTTTTCAGGATGACATCCCCTGAACATAAGCCCTAATGCATCTTTTGGAGCAAAAATTAATATAAGACCCGGACTTATTTTTGGGGAAACATGGTAAGATGTACAATAAGTTACTGACTCCGGGTGGTAAGCATACAGTATGATATATAGATGATATATTACAGCACTGTATGGAAATCTATGTAACTTTACTAACAATTGTCACCCCAATAAACATTAATCTTTTTTAAAAATTTGTTGATAGCAAGGATGGCACAATGAATGCTATATAAACTGATTGCAATACATCTATTTTTAACAAATGGGTTGGCATTTGCCATGACATCTAGTTTATAGTATGGCTAAGGACCAATCATTAGCTAACAAAGAAGAGAAGAAGCATTATCAAAATAAAAATAATTTTCTTGTTTCTAATTACCATCTCAAAGAGGATTTTTTCTTTGTTTACCTCTGAGATTGTAGTTTGAGACTGGTCTCATTTCTTTCAAGTCTTGGATTTCCAACCTGAGAGCCAAACTCACTAATGCTTACATAGGCCAACAGCACCTCATTACTTATAGAAGTAACATATGTGAAAGTGCCCGGTGCAATGCCTGGTGCTTAGTGGGCACTCAACAAGTATTCAGTCTGGATCCATTTATTTCTGTTCGCAGTATCAAGGTTTATTAACCTAGTGATTCCAAAAATGAGTGTGTATTAGAATCACCCATAGAGCTTGTTAAAAAGGCCTATCCTTATGTTTTCTGATTTAATACATATGGAGTGTGACCTAGGATTCATATGTTTAATAAGCATCACTGGTGATTCGATACAAGTGGTCCAATTCAAAAAAAAAAAACTGTTTTAAACTAAATAACAATTAATTTGGAAATAGCAATGAAATATTAGAGAATTTGGGAATCTGTAACAGGTTCTGGCTGACTGTGGCTGTCAATGTCCTTTCTACCTAAAATTTACAAAGGTGTTCACCCACACAGAGACCGTCAACCACATTTCCTCAATTACTCCTCTGTGGGATGGGCCTTGATCCCTTTCTGTCTCATCAATTGCTGGGAGCTTGATTCCTTTTTGGTCAGCTGCAAGGATGAGGGCCCTGGTTGCAATGAGTGATTGGCAAGGTAGATCGGCTAATCATGGATAATTAAAAGGGGACTATTTTTTATTGCAACATTTTCTTAAAAGGTTAAAAAATTCTCACCACCCTCCATCACAAACTTATTTTACTTCTGAAAATATCCCACAGTAATTGTGAGGAATCCAGAGACTGAGATCACCAATTGTAGCAAATAACCATGCACGACAGAGGCAACAGACCCACTACTATCAGAAGAGTGTGACTTGAAGGGTCAAAGACAACTAAAATCTTAGTGAATAAACTACCAGAATTTATCCGTGAAGGTCAAATGTTGCAAAATAGGCATTTAAGGTGTATTTGAGGGACTCTTCCTCATCTTCAAGGGACTCTCAGTGCCTCTTGAGTGCGCATCATCCATTTGGTGCCCCACTTCCTTGGACAGGTGTCTTGTTCTGTGTCACTCACCTATCTTGGAAAGTCTCCTCTGAGGATCCTGTAAGGTAATAGGTGGTAATCTGATGCAAGAATTCTGGTAGAACTATTAATGAGCGATAAAGATTTAACTCATTCCAGATAGCATGCTTACATTTTAGCACAGGCTTTCAGTGCAATAACACAAATAAATGAATTCATGGAATTTCAGACTAAAGACAGACTGATGGGGGGAAATATTTTGGGTAATAAGTTGCCATTTGGCAGTCCTCAAATGATAATGGATAAGCTTTTAATGACTTCACTGGAGCAGTCCTCAGCTCAGCAGCTCAAATACGTTGGAAAGTGATATTACTTCTCTTCCCTCCCCTCTACCTCACAATGAGTGTCTGGCACCGGCCTTGAAAATGGAGTCCATTTTTCAGGAACTTAGGGAACCAGAATTAGGATTGTGTTGTACATCTTGTTTTTAACCCTACTGAAGGGAAGTCAGACAGCTGAGAAGCAGATGCTACGTGCCTCCTTCTGGCATGCCTTGACCTAGAGAAGCAAAGTGGAAAGGCAGTTGGAATTGCATGCTCTCTTGGGCAGATTGTTTCTAAAAGGGACACTTTTGGGTGTGGCAAGAAGCCAAGATACAGCCGTCTTGGCTGACGAGCTACCTTCCATCTCAGCCAGCTTTCTAGTGTCCATTTCAAATCTCTACAAAAAGAAACTCTACACAGATGCTCTCATCAGACATCTAATCATGCCACCTACAGACATGGATGAAACAGACACAGGTTGTTGGGAATATAGTAGGGATATCCTTCAGTCAGAATAAGCCAAATGTGTCTCTTACAGAACCTTCTGTGGAAGGCAAGAAGGTACAAATGTAGATAAGAATTTGTTAGGGAGAGCTGTTTACTTTAGTAGTCAGTCTCTGTGCTCTGGACTATTCTTACTCAAAGTGTGCTTTGAACACCAGCAGCACTGGCATCACCTGGGAGCTTGCTAGGAATACAAATTCTTGGACCCCATCACAGACTTATTGAATCAGAATCTTCATTTTAACAAGATCCTCAGTTGACTGATGTGCACATGAAAGGTTGAGAAGTGTTCTAGACTGAATTGTGTGTGCCCTATAGGGTTAAGGCAGGTGTGTCCAAACTTTTTTCAACGTTTTTCACCAAGGGTCATATGTGGTAAAATACACAAACAGCCAGGCCACTCACTTGAGGTGAAGTACGTATTGCCTCACTTAGTTTATTTAAGTAAACTAAATATGTTTTTGGAATTTGCTGCGGGCCAATTAACACTGGATCATGGGCCTCAGTTGGCCCGTGGGCTGCAGTTTGGACACCCCTGGGTTAAGGGATCATTACCAGCTATGTTTCCTCTCCTCATTATTATCGGTGCTCCTGTGCCTCTTCCAAATAAGGACAAATGATTGTTCTATTAAGGGCAATTGCTAAAGAATCCACTGGCAGTTAGGAACTGAGAAGGGAGGTCCAGACTGGGGGATATAAACATTTACATCTCTGACCAATGCTCAAATGAAAATCCAGACAAGAGTATTCTGGTTATTTCTATTGGGAGGGAAGCCAAAGTACACTTGAGACAAGGCAAGGAAGGGATGGAGGAAGTCAGGAGAAGACACTGCTTGGCTAGGCTTCCAAGTCCCTCCAAAACTACCCATTTAACATTTGTGAAGGGGATGCTTCCTCATAATCATTGCATTCTACATGCTATCCCAGGGAAAGAAAATTCAGTCTGAGATCGAGCTTCCCTACTACACCTCTCTTCTTCTCTGACCTCCTTTCCATGCCAGTGCATCTCCTGCCAATGCCCACATAGGCATATTCAGACTCTACAATAGCCTGCTCTTGTTTTGTAATACATATAAAAGTTTACACTTTCTGAAAACCATATTATTGAGGCATGACTGACATACCAACAAGCTGTACATATTTACCTCCTTAAGAAAACAAATTCCTTTGAACTTTGGCTGCTTCTCAAATTACCCCAAAGGCTTTTCAGTTCAACATGGTATAGCTTCACCTGCCCTATGCCTTGGGTGTATTTATACCAAACCTACCATGTACAGGTAGTTTTTTACTTTGGCGTGTAGAAGTCTTTCATGACCAGAGCCAGGTAATCTTTGGTTTGGGTAGAGTGAACAGCCACTCTGTGTGTCATGTCCAGAAACACCCCCATTTGAGTATCTTTCCTTGAAATTGAGGCATTTTGGTTTCTATAACAAGCACTCCCCTGTTAGATATATCAACCCATTTTAAGTCACTTTCAGCTAGATTCCTATAATAGATAAAAAGCTATCGCCCTCAAAGTAGAGTGCAGGCCCTGAGGAGGATGGAACAAGAACAGAGATATTCTGAAGGAAGAGCATTAGGCCTACAAAAGTCCAGAACAGGAAACCATTCTTAGGTAAGTTTATTACAGATGGGATGCCAGAATCAGGGGCCAGTCAGTTAGAGTCCAGCAAAAAGGCATAAGCTAGGTACACACAGCATAAGGGGAAAATAATGGCAAGAGACGAAGAGGTAGAAGTGTGAGGAGGACAAATCCTGTCCATGTTAACCTTTTGCCAAGTACTGACCTCTTTCAGAGGCTACTGCCCTAGCTCAAGCCTCATCCTACATAAAAGCTCAGGCTATTTGTAGCTGTTCGTCCGGAGCCCCGACATTTCCAAAAAAAAAAAAAGGGAGTTTCTTTTCTGTCTTTACAGTTTCCACACTCCTGCTGAAGTATACCCATCACCCATAGCTAGGGTTTTAATTCCACCTTCCTGTGGACGTTTCATTGAATTAGACCCAAAGTATCAAAGCCAAAGGAAGAAAGTTGAAGCTTGATTTTTTTTAATGAACCAGGTAAAGTATGAAGATAATTTTCCTGACCCTCTGAGAAGATAGACAGTTTATGGAAGTTCCTTCAAACATATTTGCAGTCTCAATCTAAGAAGTTTAAAGTTAAATCATCTGAATAAGCACGTTATTCCTCTACCCGAAAGTTAGGAATTCTATCTTGTAAAATTCTGGCCCTCTCTTAAAATTCACACATCCTTTTAATCCTATACCCAATTGTATAAAAAGGATAAATTCCGGGTGAGATGTCATCAAAATGGCAGCGTGGGGTGAGCCTCTGTAGAGCTCCCCTGGAATTTACAACTAATCGAACAACAATAACTCCACAAAGGATTCCCTGGACAGCAGACAGGCAAGATGAAGAGGCCCAATACTGAATTCAACTAAAGGTGGGTGAATCGCGTGAGCAGGGGAGGAGGGAAGGAAGAAGTACTGAGACACAGCCTTGCGGGCCCAGGATGCAGACCAAGCTCAGGGCTCTAAGATCACTATATCCCAGAACTACTACAGCTGTGGGAGACAGAAGAATTCGGACTGCTAGGGCTCCGCATATGGCCCACAGGACCGAGGGGGCATCATATAACACGGCTGAACCCAACGTTCATGGCAGAGACCTCGGAGAAAAGACTGATGGAAGAAGGCTGAAAATGGTGTTTTAAGGCTCACTGTAGCAGAGAATGGAAGCCTTAGGAACTGAGACTAGCCGCCACCTCCCTACCTTCCCAGTGCTCGCCCCGCCCCCACCTGCACGGTGCTAGAAGTGGAACAATAGCAGTTTCAGATCAAAAGAACAGAATATTTGCTGTTCTGAGAACTGTGGACCTCCAGACACCGATTCGCAGCCCAACTAGTTACAGCAAAGGGAAGGAAGCTGCAGAAAAAGGACCAGCTATGGTGGTGGTCACCAACATTGCTCTGGGCCACCTCTCACAACTCACCCCGCCCCAGGCCCCACCTATCTCGGCGGATCCCTGCAGGAGTAAATAGAACTGCTGAAACATATGGGCCCTGAATCTGGTGCAGGAAGAGCTTTGGAACTTGAAAAGCTCTCCACATACCCAAAGGGACAGTGCGCAATGTGACCCAGGCGAACTATTAACAGAGGAGAAGCCCATCTCCCAAGGAATCCCCCCATTGTGTAAAAACCTGGAATAGTGCAGAGAAAACATAGCACTACCATGTAAGAGAGAGGAAAAAAAAAAACAAAACGCTGCAGTTGGAGAGAAATTAAAACATTCTACCAACAAGTCCTAGAAAACAAAAGAAAGACCTCTTCCTATCAACCTGTTGCAGAAGCCACTCCTGTAGCTGTCTAGGAAGAGAAATAATGAATCAGCAATTGCCATGAATAACCAAAGCAACAAGACAACTCAGAAAGAAAGTGAAAAGTCTCCAGAAAAGGAACTTAAAGATATGGAAATATGTGACTGAAATCACAGAGAATTCAAGACTGCAGTTCTGAAAAACTCAACAAGATGCAAGAAAACACAAAAAGGCAGTTTAATGAACTCAAAACACAATCAAAGAACAACATGAACTCTTTACGAAAGAGACTGAAATTTTAAAAAAGAACCAAATGGAATTTCTGGAGATTAAGAACTCAATAGAAGAAATCAAGAATGAAATGACCAGCTTAGGTAGTAGACTTAACCAGATGGAGGAAAGATTCAGTGACATCAAAGATAGAAACCTGGAAATTAAACAGATGGAAGAAGAAAGAGACTTGAGACTTGAAAGAAGTGAAAGAACTCTACAAGAACTTTCTGACTGCATCAGAAAGAACAATAAAAGAATAATGGGCGTATCAGAAGGAGAAGAAAGAGAGAAGGGAACAGAGAAGATATTCAAACAAATTGTTGATGAGAACTTCCCAAACTTGTGGACAGAACGAGATACTTCAATCCAAGAACCAAATAGAACACCTAATTACCTCAATCCCAACAAACCTTCACCAAGACATATTGTATCGAAGCTGTCTAAAATCAACAACAAAAAAAGAATCCTCAAGGCAGCCAGGGAGGAAAACACAGTAACCTACAAAAGAAAGCCTATTAGATTATCCTCAGATTTTTTAGCAGAAACTACAAGCCAGGAGGGAGTGGAACCAAATATGCAAATTATTGAAAGAGTGAAATTATGAGCCAAGAAAAATATATCCAGCAAATATCCTCCCGATATGTAGGAGGAATAAAGACATTTCCAGACATACAGAAGCTGAGGGAATTTTCTAATACACGACCTGCACTACAAGAAATACTAAAGGAGGCTATTCGACCACCATCAACAGGGACAATTTGTGGCAACAAAAACATAAAAAGAAGGAGAGTAAAGGCCTGAATGGGAATATGGTGATGGAGAAAGTAAGAGTACTAAAGAAAACGAAATATTCTAAATATCAAAATTTCCTTTACATAAACTTAAGGGTAACCACGCAAAAAAAAAAAAAATCCAGAACTGAATTATATACTGTAATAAAAGAAGAAACAGACAGAAACATCATAGAATACCACAATAAATAAATAATACACAAAACCAAAAAGGCAAATAAACAACGGAGACATAGCCTTCACCAGAAAACTAAAGATAGAATGACAGGAAATCCTCACATGTCAATAATCACCCTAAATGTAAATGGACTGAATTCACCAATAAAAAGGCACAGAGTAGCAGACTGGACCAAAACACTAAACGCAACCATATGCTGTCTCCAAGAGACATATCTCAGCTAGAAGGACAAGCATAGACTCAATGTGAAAGGGTGGAAATTGACACTCCAAGCAAATGATACCAAGACAAAAATCAGATGTAGCCATAATGATATCACATGAAACACACTTCAGGGTGAAAAAGATAACATGAGACAAAGATGGACATTTCATAATGGTAAAGGGGCATGTACAACAAGAAGACGTAGCAGTCCTCAATATTTATCTCCACAATCAGGGAGCACCGAAATATTCCAAGCTACTACTAACAGAACTAAAGGGAGAAATTGACCAAAACATAGTTATACTAGGGGACTTAAATACATCATTGACAGCTATGGATAGATCATCCAAACAGAAAATAAATAACGAAATAGCAGCCTTGAATGACACATTAGATGAAATGGACATAATTGACAAATAGAGAGCACTTCATCATAGAAAGTCAGACTATACATTCTTTTCAAGTGTACATGGAACATACTCAAGGATAGACCATATATTGGGTCATAAAATCAGACTCTGCAAATTTAAGAATATTGAAATCATACCAAGCATATTCTCTGATCACAAGGCCTTGAAATTGGATGTCAACTGCCAAAAGAAAGAAGGAAAAAAACACAAATACAGGGAGATTAAACAACATGCTTTTAAAGAACGACTGGGTCAAAGAAGAAATTAGAGGAGAGATCAAAAGATACATAGAAACAAATGACAATGAAAATACATTCTACCAAAACATTTTGGATGCCGCAAAAGCCGTTTTAAGAGAAAAATTTATATCATTACAGGCCTATGTCAAGAAACAAGAATAACCCAAATATATAACCTCATGTTACACCTTAAAGAACTAGAAAAAGAAGACCAAGTGAAACCCAAGGTCAGCAGAGAAAGGAAATAACAAAACTCAGAGCAGAAATAAATGAAATAGAGAACAAAAAGACAATAGAAAAAATTAATGTGACAAAGAGCTGGTTCTTTGAAAAGATTAACAAAATTGACAAACCCTTGGGTAGACTCACTAATATTAAAAGAGAGAAGACACTAATTAACAAAATCAGAACAGAAAAAGGGGAAGTTATCACGGAACCACAAAAATACAAAGGATTATCCAAGAATACTATGAAGGACTATATGCCACCAAATTCAATAACCTAGAAGAAATGTACAAGTTCTTAAAAACATATAGCCTTCCAAGGCTGAATCATGAAGAACTGGAAAATGAAAACAGACCTATCACCAGTAACGAAATTGAATGAGTCATCAAAAACCTTCCCAAAATCAAAACACCTGGACCACATGGCTTCACCAGTGAATTCTACCAAACCTTCACAGAGGATCTAATAACAATCCTGCTCAAACTCTTCCAAAAAATTGAAGAAGAGTCAGTACTTTCTAACTCATTTTATGAGGCCAATATTACCCTGATACCAAAACCTGGTAAGGACAACACAAAAAAAGAAAACTACAGACCAATATCTCTGATGAATACAGATGATAAAATTCTAAACAAAATCTAGCAAATCAAAAAAAACAATGCATTAAAAAGATTATTCAACATGACCAAGTGGGGTTATTCCCCGGGACACAAGGATGATTCAACATTCGCAAATCCATCAATGTGATACATCACATAAACAAAAAAAGGACAAAAATCATATGATTATATCAACTGATGCAGAAAAAGCATTTGATAAGATACAACATCCATTTATGATTAAAACACTTAATAAAATTGGTATAGAAGGAAAATACCTCAACATAATAAAGGCCACATATGACAAGCCCTCAGCTAATCTCATAATTAATGGTGAAAAACTGTAGCCCTTTCTTCTATGTTCAGGAACATGACAACATTGTCCCCTATCACCTCTGCTTTTCAACATAGTGTTGGAAGTCCTTGCCAGAGCAATCACGCAAGAGAAAGAAATAAAAGGCATCCAAATTGGGAAGGAAGAAGTTAAAATGTCACTCTTTGCAGATTACATGATGCTACATATAGAAAACCCTAAAGACTCCACCAAAAACCTATTAGAAACAATCAATGCATACAGTAAAGTTGCTGGCTACAAAATCAACGTACAAATGTCCATTGCTTTCCTATCTACCAACAATGAAATCTCAGAAAAAGAGGTAGAAAAAAACAATTCCTTTTGCAATTGCAGCAAAAAGAATAAAATACCTAGGAATAAACTTAACCAAGGATGTGAAGGATTTATATGCTGAAAGCTATAAGACATTTTTGAAAGAAATTGAAGAAGACACAAAGAAATGGAAAGACATTCCATGGTCATGGATTGGAAGAATCAACATAGTTAAAATGACCATATTACCCAAAGCCATATACAGATTTAATGCAGTCCCCATTAAAATCTCAATGGCATTTTTTAAAGAAATAGAACAAAAAATCATCAGATTTGTTTGGAACCACAAAAGACCCCGAATAGCCAAAGCAATATTAAAAAACAAAAAAAAAGAACAATACTGGATATATCACACTCCCTGAGTTTTGCTTGTACTACAGGGCTACAATAATCAAAACAGCTTGGTAGTGGCCCAAAAACAGACACATAGACCAATGGAATAGAATTGAGAACCCAGAAATAAAACCACGTAAATATGGATAGATAATTTTTGACAAAGATGCTAAAAGCTACAATGGAGGAAAGACAGCCTCTTCAATAACTGGTGCTGGCAGAATTGGATAGCTACGTGCAAAAGAATGAAACTGGACTGCTGTCTGTCACCATGTACCAAAATTAATTCAAAATAAATCAAAGACTTAAGCATAAGACCTGACACAATAAACTGCATTGAAGAAAACATAGGTACTAAACTTATGGACCTTGGGTTCAAAGAGCATTTTATGAATTTGCCTCCAAAGGCAATGGAAGTAAAAACCAAAATAAACAAATGGGATTATATGAAACTGAAAAGCTTCTGCACAGCAAAAGAAACTATTGACAAAATAATGAGGCAACCAACTGAATGGGAGAAGATTTTCGCAAACAGTGCCTCTGATAAGGGGCTAATATCCAAAATATACAAGGAACTCATGAAACTCAACAACAACAACAAAAACAAACAACCCAATTGAAAAATGGACAGAGGACCTGAAGAGATATTTTTCCAAAGGGGATTAACAAATGGCAAATAGAAATATGAAAAATGCTCAACATCGCTAATCTTCAGAGATATGCAAATGAAAACCACAATGAGATATCACCTCACCCCAGTCAGAATTGCTTTCATCAACATGACAAACAGTAACAAGTGTTGGGGAGGCTGTGGATAAAAAGGAACTCTCATAAACTGTTGGTGGGAATGCAGCCGCTATAGAAGGCAGTGTGGAGGTTCCTCAAGAAATTACAAATAGAATTACCATATGACCCAGCAATCCCTCTCCTGGGCATCTACCCAAAAAATCTGAAAGCATTTCTCTATAGAGACACGTGCACTCCAATGTTCATTGCAGCTTTGTTTACGGTGGCCAAGACATGGAACAAACAAAAATGTCCTTCGATAGATGAATGGATAAAAAAGTTGTAATATATATACACAATGGAATACTATTCGGCGTTAAGGAAAGATGATATAGGAGCATTGGTGACAACATGGATGGATCTTGAAGTCTAATGCTAAGTGAAATAAGTCAGAAATAGCAGAGAACCCTATATTTCACTGATATGTGGTGTACAAACCAGAAACAACAAAAGAACAAGACAAACAAATGAGAAAGAAAAAAATCATAGACAGAGACAATAATTTAGTGGTTACCAGAGGGTAAGGGTGTGGAGGGTGAGTAATGAGGGTAATGGGGATGAAATATATGGTGATGGAAGGAGAACTTTCTCAGGGTGGTGAACACACAATGGTATTTATAGATGATATAATACAGAATTGTACATATGAAATCTATGTAAATTTACTAACAATTGTCACCCCAATAAATTTAATTAATAAAAAAGGCAATAGAAAAAATTACTGTGACAAAGAGCTGGTCCTTTGAAAAGATTAACAAAATTGACAAACCCTCGGCTAGACTCACTAAGATGAAAAGAGAGAAGACAATAATTTACAACATCAGAAATGAAAAACGGGAAGTTATCACGGACTCTATAGAAATACAAAGGATCGTCCTAGAATACTATGAAGGACAATATGCCACCAAATTCAATATCGTGGAAGAAATGGACAAGTACCTAGAAACACATAGCTTTCCAATGCTGACCCATGAAGAACTGGGAAATCTAAACAGACCTATTACCAGTAACAAAATTGAATCAGTCATACAAAACATTCCCAAAAGCAAAAGTCCGCGACCAGATGGCTTCACTAGTGAATTCTACCAATCTTCAAAGAGTATCTAATACCAATCCTGCTCAAACTCTTCCAAAAATTGAAGAACAGACAGTACTCCCTAACTCATTTTATGAGTCCAACATTACCCTGATACCAAAACCTGGTGAGAACAACACAAAAAAAGAAAACTACAGACCGATATCTCTGATGAATACAGATGCAAAAATCGTAAACAATATTCTAGCAAATCGAATACAACAATGCATTAAAAAGATTATTCATCACGACCAAGTGGGGTTCATCCCCGGGGCACAAGGATGGTTCAACATCCGCAAATCCATCAATGTGATACATCAAATAAACACAATAAAGGACAAAAATCATATTATTGTATCAATTGATTCAGAAAAAGCATTTGATAAGATACAACATCCATTTATGATTAAAACAATTAATTAGGTATAGAAGGAAAATACCTTCACATAATAAAGGCCATATATATGACAAGCCCTCAGCTAAAGTCATAATTATTGGTGAAAACCTGAAGCCCTGTGGTCTACGTTCAGGAACACGACAGGGCTGTCCCCTATCACCTCTGCTATTCACATAGAGTTGGAAGTCTTTGCCAGAGCAATCAGGCAAGAGAAAGAAATAAAAGGCATCCAAATTGGGAATGAAGAAGTTAAATTATCACTTTTTGTAGATGACCTGATGCTATATATAGAAAACCCTAAGGACTCCCCCAAAAAGCTATTAGAAAGAATCAATGAATTCGGTAAAGTTGCTGGCTACAAAATCAACATAGAAAAGTCCATTGCATTCCTATATACTAACAATGAAATCTCAGGTAGAGAAATACAGAAAATAATTCCTTCTGCAATTGCAGTAAAAAGAATAAAATACCCAGGAATAAACTTAACCAAGGATGTGAAAAATTTATGTGCTGAAAACTGTAAGACATTTTTGAAAGAAATTGAAGAAGACTCATAGAAATGGAAAGACATTCCATGTCATGGATTGGAAGAATCACCATACTTAAAATGGCCATATTACCAAACCAATATACAGATTTAATGCAATCCCCATCAAAATCCCAATGGCATTTTTTAAAGAAATAGAACAAAAAATCACCAGATTTGTTTGGAACCACAAACACAACGAATAGCAAAAGCAATCTTAAGAAAAAAGAACAATACTGGAGGTATCACACTCCCTGACTTTAGCTTGTACTACAGGGCTACAATAATCAAAACAGCATGGTATTGGCAGAAAAACGGACACATAGACCAAGGGAATAGAATTGAGAACCCACAAATAAAACCACATAAATATGGATAGTTTTGACAAAGAAGCTAAAAACATACAATGGAGGAAACACAGCCTCTTCAATAAATGGTGCTGGGAGAATTGGGTAGCCATGTGCAAAACAATGAAACTGGATTGCTATCTGTCACCATGTCCCAAAATTAATTCAAAATGCATCAAAGACATAAGCATAAGACCTGACACAATAAACTGCATAGAAGAAAACATAGGTACTAAATTTATGGACCATGGGTTCAAGAGCCCATTGCTGTTTAAATTTGACTCCAAAGGCCACTGAAGTAAAAGCTAAAATAAACGAAGGAACTACATGAAACTTAAAAGCTTCTGCACAGCAAAAGACACCATCAACAAAAGAAAGAAGCAACCGACTAAATGGGAGAAGATTTTTGCAAACAGTGCCTCCAAAAAGGGGCTAATATCCAAAATGTACAAGAACTCATGAAACTCAACGACAAAAAAACAAACAACCCAATTGAAAAATGAGCAGAGGACCCGAAGAGACATTTGTCCAAAGAGGACATACAATTGGCAGATAGACATATGAAAAAATGCTGAACAAAACTAATCATCAGACAAATGCAAATAAAAAACACAATGAGATATCACCTCACCCCAGTCAGAATGGCTATCATCAACAAGACAAATAGTCACAAGTGTTGGAGAGGCTGTGGAGAAAAAGAAACCCTCATACACTGTTGGTGGGAATGCAGACTGGTGCAGCCGCTATGGAAAGCAGTGCGGTGGTTCCTCAAAAATTTACGAATAGAATTAACATATGACCCAGCAATCCCTCTCTTGGGTATCTACCCCAAAAACCTGAAAGTATTTATACATAAAGACATGTGTGCTCCAATATTCATTGCAGCTTTGTTTACAGTGGCCAAGACATGGACACAACCAAAATGTCCTTCAATAGATGAATGGATAAAGAATTTGTGGTATATATACACAATGGAATACTATTTGGTGGTAAGAAAAGATGATATAGGTACATTTGTGACAACATGGCTGGATCTTTAGAGTATAATGCTAAGTGAAATAAGTCAGGCAGAAAAAGCAGAAAACGATATGATTTCACTGATATGTGGTCTATAATCCAGAAACAACAAAATATCAAGACAAACAAATGAGAAACAAAAACTCATAGACACAGACAATAGTTTAGTGGTTACCAGAGAATAAAGGGGTTGGGGGCTGGGAGATGAGGGTAAAGGGGATCAAATATATGGTGATGGAAGGAGAACTGACTCTGGGTGGTGAACACACAATGGGATTTATAGATGATATAATACAGAATTGTACACCTGAAATCTATGTAATTTCACTAACAATTGTCACCCCAATAAATTTAAAAAAAGAGGACAAATCTCTTGTCCACAAAGGAAGACTAGTAACAATGCTGTGGGGACAGAGCTAGGAGTGCAGTTTCCAGGCTCTTGGCCTCACATAGAAAGGTGCTGGCTCAGGTAGTAAATGACCATCAACTTGATTGGATGGCCATCAGCTGTGGCTAATTGGCCATCAGCTGTAACCAGTGAGCCATTGGCCACTAATGTAACTATCATGGCTTTGCTACCAGAAATTGGGGCTAGCAAGAAGATGGTGGCTGGCAAGTGTGGACTGCAGTTAGCAGGGTGGATTGCGAGTTACAGATTGTAGAGAAGTGAACAGCAGGTTTTAGACAGTGAGACTCCTGCTTCCTGTGTCTCCAACCCAGTCCCCAGCGAGTGTATAGTGGTATGACTCCCCTATCTATGGCTCCATGGGTGTTCCTTTTTGGCCTCACCATGTCCTGCATTCTTTTGTGGGGAGCAGGAGCAGAGACCCTGCAGGCCTCCCCCCGTGACTCCCTGCATGGCAGATGCTTTGGCAGCTTCATTTATTTTTTAATCTGTTAAAATGAAGCCATCCAGTCACCTCTGACTATCCATAATAATAAAATTTAAAAATATACAGTAGCTAAAAATATTTAATAAAAATCTCAACCAGCCCCCACTACTCTCATTCAATCCTGGGGGGTAGGGAAGGAAATGCAGCATTAAGGAAACAACCTCTGATGGAGGCAGAAGTGAGGGATATAGAAAATGTTTCATTTTAAGGAAAAAGTTAAAATTGCTGAGTTGAAAAATGTAGCTTATTTTTCAGTAAGCATAGAGAACAAAACAGTTTTCTTTGTTCCTTCCCTTCCAACCCTTGCTGTCTCCCCCATCCCCTTTAGAAGATCAACAGGAAGGTGACTTATAGGGGAGATATACACATTGCTCAAAGCTCACCTTTACAGTCTGCTGATTGTCACCTATTTTTATGGCCCAAATGAACAGTCATGTTCCTCCCTCCTCCACATAAAAAAAAAAAAAGATGGAAAACAAAATATACCTTGTGAGAAGGGGACTTAAATCTTTGACTGGCAGCACTGAGGCAACCTCTTACTGCTTCAGTAGGCTAAGCCAGTGGGCCAGAGGAGCTGATAAGTTAGTTAAGCCAGTGAGCTTATTGAAGACTGGCCAGCACTGAGCGGAGAGGGAGAGCAGCAAGGGCATGAAGATAGGGAAGTGAAGGGTGGGCGGGGCTGGAGCTGGAGGAGTCCACGTTGTTTAGTTTGTAAAGATCTGTTTGAGGGCAGAAGCCATGATACTGCATGTCTTCACCCTGGTTCCAAATATTAAATGAAAAGGACAAACACGAAACAAAACAAAACCCACCAAACAGCAGAGAATACGATCAGGAGAGACATTCCTTTTCCAAATGGACTTAAACAGTTAAATGGATCCTGGCAATTAGATAATTAGATTGTGACTCTATGGGCAAGAAATGGAAGAAGCCTGTCTCAGCTAAGTACACTTAGTAGCAAAATGTGCTGTTATAAAAGCAGTGTGCTCTCAGTTAGCAGGTATATTTCAAGTTGCTCAGGGAAAAAAAAAATGGAATAAAAATTTGCAGCTGATGAGTTAGATTTACCCAGCAAAATGGATTTTGCATGGGGCTCTATTAGAGGCTGTACTCCTAAATCCCACTTTCACTCCCACCATCACTTGTGCCTCTGTCAACAGATTTTTATTTAAGCCAATGCATTTAGAGCACAATTCCATAGCGAATAACCTTTAAGGTTACATTTTCCTTATCCTTGCTTCTTGCAAACAGTGCGTAATCCATGAGCACATTTGTTGGCTGTAAAGGTGTACAACAGCAATTTTTGCAATGACAGTGCAGAGAGGGAATATGAGATCTGTGTGCTAATGAGCTGACACTGCAGAGGCTGGGGCGATGTAATGTGGAGTGCACTACAAGTGCACAGCAGCAAGACACAGGAGGGGACTTCAAGAGAATTGGATGCATTTCCTGAGGAACCAGGGTAGCAGAGCCCCACCAATGGGACCCAGCAGTCCTTAGGTGTTTCCACATCTCCAAAGCCCTAAAATGATCAACTCTGTTTTTCAAAGAACAGACATGTAACTTAAAATATATGCAAATTTCTTTTAATATATACTGATTATGTGTGTATGGGTGCTGGTGTGTGTATGTGAATGTATGTATCCTGAAATCATAATATTCACATCATCCTTCTTTCTGGGATTATCTAGCTAAATTGAAAAGTAAGGCAGCAAACTCAATCCCTCTGAAATGAGAACATGTGTTCCAAATCAGATGAGTCTCCTTGATAAACTTCAATTCACCTTTGAGCTGAGATCCCAAATGAACCACCTTTCAAAGCCAGAGAGGCTTTTATTGGCCTCTTAAGACACAGAATGCAGTTTGAGTCTGTCTTTAGCAAATCTCTTGGGGGTTGTGCTTAATATATATATATATATATATATATATATATATATATATATATATATATATATATATATATATATATATATATTAGTTACTGGTGCAGTAACTGATGTCTGGGATTCATTGCAGGGAAACCTTCTATATACACTGTGGAAAAGGATGTGGAGGAAGAGCAGAGAGCAGGGGCACAAGGAAGGCATTGCCTTTTATTTATTCTTTGGGTATTTGTTTACCTGAATAACAAAAGTGTGTGCTGCCCCAGTATTGAAGGTGCGAAAAGATCATAGGAAGAAATCAATGCTAGTGCTAGGGGAAACTGAAACTAGAAATTCTGAATAGGAACAGGGGAAGTTTCTTTAATTTTTGCCATCCTATTCCATATTGAACCAGATAAGAGAGGTGGGTGACCAGATTTGGACTTATCTGGGGTTTTCTTCAATTCTCCCTATGCCTCCAGGGAGGGGCAGGCCGGAGCTACCCAGGGGTCTTTTTCTCTGCACAATAGTGCAATCTGTTGGAAGAATGGAAACTGGGATCACCTGCCAGGCTGCAGCACTGAACTAGTATTATTGCTGACATCTGAGATATGTGATCTTCCCTTCCATAAGAAAAAGAACAATTAAGGCCAAGGGAGAAATGACATATACTTCCAGGGCTATCCTGGCCCTGTGAAATTGTTTTCTGCATTTAGAGACTATCATATCAGACTGTGGTTAGACTAGTCATCTTCTCATACTAAGCTTCTAGGCAGCAGCTGCCCGGAGACAGCTTGAGAACAGGCCCCCACTCAATGATAGTGACATTCAGAGAAGATTGTTTCCAGGACCAGAGAAGACGACAGCTTTCCTCCTCTGTCTGCTGAGCTGTAAAGCCTGAGAGTGCAACATGCAGCTGGGTACACATCATTGATTTCTGGATATTTCTCCTGTGTGTGCATATGAGTGTATTTGGCATAACTAAGGGCAAAGTCACCTTTTTGTTTCATCTTTCTTGTTGCTTAGTGAGCCACACCTCTTATCCCACATTTTTAAGCCCCAAACCATAAACCAGCCTTGTAAACTTGCTAGCAGAGTTGCTGTGGATTTAAGGTGCCTGTGAGTGTGGGGGGGAATTGATCTCTTTTCTTTGCATGGTTGTTCCTCTATTGCCCTTAGAGGTAAGGCATTAAGGCAATGCAACATAAAATGGATAACGTACTGCCTGTTCTCAAGCCTGAGCTTTTCATATGGCAATGATCATTTCCTGACTGCTCCTTGAGTACAGGGTTCCAATGGCCCTGAGCTGGAGGGTGTCAATTTGATTTGACCATAAAAATCAGAACTAAAATCCTTGGAAATCAATCATTTCTGAGAAGTCAGTTGGCACTCTTATTCCAGTCCTCATCAGAGGAAAGATACTAAAGTCAGTTGAAATATTATTTGTTAATAACAAATAACAATTTGTTATTAACAACAATAAATGCTGGTAGTTTCACATATTAGGTCTTAAATCTATTCTAATTGATCCTTAGGAAACTGAATTTGAACATCAGCCTCTTGACAAGATCAGCGCTACAAGATTAAGAGTCAGCTGTGTGTTGTAAGTGCTATAGGGACAGGCTGGGATTACTGAAATAAGATGCAAAGTATAGAGACATTTTGTAACTTTCACTGTTAGCTGAAATTAATAAGTTCCTATTTTCGTCAATGTCAGAAAGGCAAAAAATGTCAAATACAGAGTATCTCAGAACATGTTCATATAAGGATCTGGACCTTCAGCTAAAATTTTCTTAAAGGTGATAACTGTCACATTTCTTGCAAAGTACTTCACTCCCATCTCCTTGACCTAAGTCTTCAAATCCAAGGAGCCTGTGACTTTGGAGACCCTTTCAACAGTTTTTGGAAATCATATATCTTTTGAGACAGAAGCATTTGCAGAAAGTCATATATAAAATTTCACACAACTGAACATAAATTTCTCCTCTGAATGAAAGTCAGAAAAAAAAAATTGCAAACTCTACTGGCCATAAAAGCAAAACATATTTATACCATTATCAGCTTCATTGCTGTGAAAACATTTAGTGAAATAAACTTAGAAGAAGAATTATCAGTCTTCCTCATAAAAGATTCCACTCAAGAAAAACCTGTATCCAACAGGCTGTCATCTGGGTTCCTGTGGTTTTACTTCTCAAAATGTCCCCTTTCCAGAGGAACCATCACTGGGGCACAACTAGGTATTTCAGAAATGGGTTTGGGGCTGGTGAAATTCCTCCTTTTTGATATTCAGTTTCCCAGCTGCAATCCTTCCCCTTCCATCATTTGCTCTGAATTAAGAACTGTATTGTCCTTAACAATGATGGGATAAACAACAGGAGGGGAGACAAAACAAAAGCAGCTTTCCAAATAGCCATCTAAACACTGTCTACTCCCTTACCCTCCTTTTACCCAGCACTCATCATTTGTAATCAGATTGTAGTCTTATAAGAGCCTATTAGAGCTCTCTCAGTAAGAAAGTTGATATTCTAGGACAGAAAGAGTCCAGGGAACCCAGCCTGATCTATCCTTCAAGGTCACTTGTTTGCAGAATTTCTCATATTTGACTCCTATCTATTATGCAATTGTCAAATTCAGCTCATTTCTACAGCCAGGCACTAGCTTTAACAGTCAAATAATGTACACACTGAATTGACTAAATCAAGAGGCTTCTTTTTTTTAATCCCATCTGAAGAAATTTCCCTGAACAACCATGCTATTTTTTCTTTCTCTTTCTTTCAGGAAAAAAAAAAAAAAAAACGTGTGGGGGAGGAAATGCCAGTTTAGCAGAGAAGAAAATGAAACTTTTACATCAAACATTATTCACCACAGAGTTCTGTGCACTGCCTGAAGTCCCTCCCACAGCAGGATCTTCTTGAGTTGATTTATGCAGCATAAAACCTGGATTGACTAAAGCCTCTATGTCTACTGAGGCAATCAGCCCTCCCCCGCACATATGCAGACCCCCAAGCCCACAAACAAAATGCAAATTAGGTCCCCAAGGTCCCAAAGGGAGGAAAAGCAGATCTACTTACAAGCATTAGTCACAGAAAAACTATTGGAGGAATCCAAGTGATCTACGTGGTAATTCAAATGGAAGGGCTTCTCGGTGGTGTTCTGGTTGGTGTTGTATAACTGCACCGCAAAGCGGAAAGCGCTGTGCTCCTGCACCGTGTTTCTCATGAAAAGTCCACCTATAAGCAAAAGGAACCAATATTTGGCTTGTGTCC
The DNA here is from genome assembly GCF_964194185.1 of Rhinolophus hipposideros. Classification (NCBI taxonomy): domain Eukaryota; kingdom Metazoa; phylum Chordata; class Mammalia; order Chiroptera; family Rhinolophidae; genus Rhinolophus; species Rhinolophus hipposideros. The sequence continues at coordinate 34,398,860 of NC_138046.1, forward strand.
CCCAGCACGGGTTAGAAATTGGGGAGCACTGCAGATACAAGATACCTCTCGATGGTACGTGTGAGATGATGATTGATTTTCAACCTGTGTGTCTTTCAAGACTCTTGTGAACATAGATTTTGGCCAATAGAAACCTGGTTTTCCTCTAGATTGAAGAGGAGGAGGAGAGGCTGGAGAGAAGGGGGAAAGGGAAAAGAGGGAAGAGAGTGCTGCTTTAGAGTAGAACGAGGGAACCAAGAGTGGGACTTGGCTCTTTCTCAGGCAGTGGCTTCCTCTCCACTGCCCCCACTACCGACTCACATCCATACAAGATGGTTCATGTTTCCCTGGCGCAAAAGGAAAGGTTGGGAAGAAAGACAATTTCATTATTCCTGATGCCCCATCCTGTTCCCCATAGCCACCCCCCCCACTTCCACCACCCCCATCACCATGACAATACAGGGGTTTGGTTCAGTAATGGCAACAATTCTAACTTCTCGACTTGTAAATATAGAAAGAAGCTGAGAGAACTCCCTCTCAGGGCCAGGCAGCCGGGCTCCAGACAGACACAGCGGCAATTCATGAAATCCTGGTCTGCGTGACTTCGCGGTTTCCTGGCTCACTCAGCTCCTTGTCTGTCCCTCACTCCTACTTCATCCGCCACCCACCCCAATTCCGATTGATGTCCGGGTCTGGGGGATCCAGACTAGGTTTCCACCTCCCCCAACACTAGCCTGTCTCCGGAGAATCGGAGACCTGGGACAGGACGCGCCGGGCCGCGTTACGCGCCCTGGCGCGGCCAGACAGGCAGGATCACCCTGGGACAACTTCCAGCAGCGGCACACACGCCATGGCAAAGTCCAAAGCAGAGAGCGGAAAAGCCACGACTCTTCGCCCCTTTGCAGCCTCCCAGCCCCCTGCATGCCTTCCCTGCTCTCCTCATCTAGGAAAACCCGCAGTCCACTCCCCTCTCCAGTCCCAGGAGACCCCTCTCTTGTGCCGGATGCTCCCCAGACTGGCTACCTCTTTGGGGCTCAAATCCCCGCGATTCCTGCAATGTCCCCGTCCCCAGTACCCTCCCCAGGCCATGCAGGACAGGGACCCGCGGCCGCAATAGCCACGCCAGAGCAGTGGTCTGGGGGATGCAGGAGAGCCTGGCCCGACAGGCTGCCTAGCTTGTGCTTACCTATGCTGATGGTGTTGGGGAATCCTCCGTGAGAATGACCCAAAAGCCCCAGGACTAAAAAGAAGACCGCCCGGAACACGCTTTGCCCCATTTTCTTCTGCCTGGCCATGCTATGCCTAAAAGGAAGCTGACAAGAGCATGGGCACAACTCGGGAGTCGTCAAAATAATAACAGGAAAAGGAAAAGAAATCGCCAGTTCTTACAGCTCCTCCCTTCAACTTGTTCTCCCTCACTCTTCCTTTCCACCCTACACTAGTCTTCCTCCTCCACCTCCTTTCCCTCTCCCTCTCCTCTCTCTCTCTCTCTCTCTCTCTCTCTCTCTCTCTCTCTCTCTCTCTCTCTCTCTCTCTCTCCTCCCTCTGGCTCCCAGGCGCTCGCACACCCCCTCCCTGCCCCCCACACCTCACTTCTGTCTTCACACTAATCTGGAAGGCGGGTTCACTGGCTGCAAGCTCGGTTAGCCAAAGCGATCTCTCTCCCTATCAGAAAGAAAGAGAGAGAGAGAGACAGAGAGAGAGAGACAGAGAGAGAGAGAAAGGCCTAAAACACAGAACGAAACAAACAAAAAAGACAAAACACCGAGAGAGAGAGAGAGAGAGAGAGAGAGAGAGAGAGAGAGAGAGAGAGAGAGAGAGAGAGAGAAATTATAAAGAAAATCCGAGACTTCTCCAGAAGATGGTGGGTCTAAAGGGGGGGGGGTGAGGAAAGAGCGAAAAGGCTCAGCGCCTGTGAATTGGGCTCTTCCAATTGGGCGGGTAGGAGGATATTGATCAAAGTTGATCTGACGTGGAATTAAAGCCGCACACCGCTTAGTTCTACTGCAAACTGCAGCCCCGGACTGCAAAGCCTGGGCGGCGCTGGCTTGTCAACACGGGAGACGGCATTAATAGAAATACACTAGTCCTCACCTGGATCAGCCTTCCAAGCTGCAACCAGTCCTGAGAGAGAGAGAGAGAGAGAGAGAGAGAGAGAGAGAGAGAGAGAGAGAGAGAGAGAGAGAGAGAGAGAGAGAAAAGAAAAAAGATGCATTGTCTCCGCCTTTGTATGTCCCTCTTAAAAAAGGGGTGGGGGTGGTTAGTGGTTACTCAGGAGTCTTTGTAGAGACTAGGAGAAGCAGTTCCCATCACAATGCGCCTGAACATGCTGCGCATTCCCGGTCCCTGCCGCTTGGTTTTTACAGCAGAGATCCGAGGTCAAGTGAACAAACGCCCCCCAACCCCCACAGCTCCAGAAGGCGAGTACCTCCCCTTCTAAAGTGCAGAACCGGGTTGAGGTGGGGAGAGGGCAGTGATGGGCAGTGTGGGGCTGAGTGCTTTGGATGAGATAGAAAATTATGTGCTTGGAGATGGTAACTAAAAGGTTAATGAAAAGGATGCTCAGTCCCTCCTATGAAGGAGGAGAGACGTGAGAATGAGCTTGGATGAGATGGAGATTGAAAGTTAAGGTTGGAAGAAACTATGGTTAGCTGCCTTGTTTCCTTGGTGTTGCCTATGGACATAGCAGCTTAGGCCCTTGACTGATGACCCCAGAAGGTTATCAATTCTCCCCTACTCTTCTTTCACTCTGTGCTAGAGGAGGAAAGAATCTTCCAAGTCAGGCAATGCAGCTGGATCTCAGTTGGGGGTGGTCCCCTCTATAACATCTTGTGGATGAACCCCTTGGGTTGTAAACTCCTCTCCCTCGCCCCTTTCTCCAGTGGTGAGAAAAAGGCAGACACTTTATCTTCCAAGTCTTTCACTCCTACACCAGCTACTCTGGAAAGAGAAAGGTTTTATCCATCCCTACACCAGCTATTCTACTTTTCATATCCTCTCCTCCTGGTCTAAGTGGAAAATGAACCTGCTGCCAGTGTACAACAAACTGGTACACGTGGGGCAGGAGATATGGGGCAGGGCCTAGGGGCCCAACTGGTACACCGATTACTCCAGAACTTTGGATTGGGCGTGACTTTTGTCTCCATTTGCTAGTCCATGGCTAGAAATAAGGGAGAAACCTGGGAGTCATAAGAGACTGAACTTGCAAGTGGTTGGAGCATTGGGGCAGAGACTAGGTTAGCCACCCCTTGTCAAATCTGAGGAGTGAGATAGCATGATTCAGAAACATAGGCTTAGGAAGCAGGTCCAGGTTCAAGTCTACATTCCATCACATATAGGCAGTGTGTGACCCTGATTGACTTTCTTAATCTGAACTCCAGTTTTCTCATCTGCAAAACGGGAGTATTAATATTTCTTTCCCTATAAAGCAATTGCAGATTAAATAAGGATTAAATAAGACAGTAGATGTGAAAGCATCTAATTCAGTGCCTGACTCACAGAAGAATCAATAAATATTAATTTCCAAATTCTCTTCCCTGTTTCTCACCTTTTAAAAGTTCCCTTCTGTCCCCTCTAAGCTCCTCATGCTGTCAGCTTCCCCTTTCTCCACTATCTCCCTAACCTCAGACTCTGCTACAGTCTTTGCCAGTGTTTCACATCAAAATCTTCCATCATAGCTCCTGAAGAGCCTTAGAAGACAGGAGAGAATCTGGTAGATGAATTTTTACTAAGGTTCTAATGACAGGCAGTGACAATTTAATATTAAAAATGACACATTTAGAGAACCTATATTCTGTGCCAGGCACTATATGTTCCTGCTTTTAGATAACATAGTTGCATTTTAATAGGAAACTTCAATGCTTTGACCCAAAGGAATTATTTTAATAAGGAGTTTTAGTTTTCATTTCAGATGGGTGGACAATACATTTTGGATGGAGGCATTTGGCTTTTGGCACACTTTACTTCAATCCTGAAGGAACCTAGGTCCCTGTCCATGCTTTGCCAGCTGTGAGAAGAGATGGACAGAGATATTGTGGCCATCTTCACGGTCATTTGGCTTAAAAAGTAATGGGGGTGGGTCAGTAACAAAAGATGAGAGGAAGAAAGGTTTTTCAGTGCCTTTTCACTTGAAAATCCCCAATTGAATTAATCATTGTAAATGGCACGCATCCCTTCCATTATTAGATTCACCTGCCTACGACCTTTTTTCCTCTCTTTCATTTGCTGACACTCTTTCAACTTTTAGCTGTCAGTGAGAGAACTTGACAGAATTAGACTAGTCCCATCTAAGCCAGTAGGAACATAGTGGTGGACTAGGCATATTGCTGTCTGTTGCAAAGCCTGTATAATACATGCAAATTCTTTAGCAATTGATCCTTTACCCAAGAAAGCAATGAGCAACTTTCTGAACTTCATCTTTTATTTTCCGATGAACAGCTAGAAATTTTACTAGCAACATCAAAGCCACCAGAAGTTGCCAACAAAGCCCCAAATCTAGCTGCCCCTCTGTATTTAAGAGGTATCCCTGATGGATTAAGGGTTACCTGATAGTCTTAGGACCATGGTTTGCACTTTTATTTTATTTTACTATTTATAATTTTTTAAAAAAATTATTGGGGTGACAATTGTTAATGATATTACATAATTTCAGGTGTACAATTCTGTATTACATCATCTATAAATCCCATTGTGTGTTCACCACCCAGAATCAGTTCTCCTTCCATCACCATATATTTGATCCACTTTAACCTCATCTCCCTCCTCAAACCTCCCTTACCCTCTGATAACCACTAAACTATTGTCTGTGTCTATGACTTTTTGTTTCTCATTTGTTTGTCTTGTACTTTTGTTGTTTTTGGTTTATATACCACATATCAGTGAAATCATAGGGTTCTCTGCTTTTTCTGTCTGACTTATTTATCTTAGCATTATACTCTCAATCCATCCATCTTGTCACAAATTTTCCTGTATCATCTTTCCTTAATGCCGAATAGTATTCCATTGTGTATATATACCACAACTTCTTTATCCATTCATCTATTGAAGGACATTTTGGTTGTTTCCATGTCTTGGCCACCATAAACAAAGCTGCAATGAACATTGGAGCACACGTGACTTTATGTATAAATGATTTCAAATTCTTTGGGTAGATACCCAGGAGAGGGATTGCTGGGTCATCTGGTAATTCTATTCGTAAATTTTTGAGAAACTTCCACACTGCCTTCCATAACGGCTGTACCAGTCTGCATTCCCACCAACAGTGTATGAGGGTTCCTTTTTCTCCATAGCCCCTCCAACACTTGTAACTATTTGTCTTGTTGATGATAGCCATTCTGACTGGGGTGAAGTGATAGCTCATTGTGGTTTTTATTTGCATTTCTCTGATGATTAGTGATGTTGAGCATTTTTTCATATGTCTATTTGCCATTTGTAAGTTCTCTTTGGAGAAATGTCTCTTCAGATCCTCTGCCCATTTTTTAATTGGGTTATTTGTTGTTTTGTTGTTGAGTTTCATGAGTTTCTTGTATATTTTGGATATTAGACCCTTATCGGAGGAACTGTTTGCAAAAATCTTCTCCCATTCAGTTGGTTGCCTCTTTATTTTGTCGATGGTTTCTTTTGCTGTGCAAAAACTTTTAAGTTTCATATAGTCCCATTTGTTTATTTCAGCTTTTACTTCCATTGCCTGTGGAGTCAAGTTCATAAAATGCTCTTTGAACCCAAGGTCCATAAGTTTAGTACCTATGTTTTCTTCTATGCAGTTTATTGTGTCAGGTCTTATGCTTAAGTCTTTGATCCATTTAGAATTAATTTTGGTACATGGTGACAGATAACAGTCCAGTTTCATTCTTTTGCACATGGCTATCCAATTCTCCCAGCACCATTTATTGAAGAGGTGTCTTTCCTCCATTGTATGTTTTTAGCTTCTTTGTCAAAAATTATCTGTCCATATTTATGTGGTTTTATTTCTGGGTTCTCAATTCTATTCCATTGGTCTATGTGTCTGTTTTTCCGCCAATACCAAGCTGTTTTGATTATTGTAGCCCTGTAGTACAAGCAAAAATCAGGGAGTGTGATACCTCCAGTATTGTTCTTTTTTTTTTAATATTGCTTTGCCTATTCGGGTCTTTTGTGGTTCCAAACAAATCTGATGATTTTTTGTTCTATTTCTTTAAAAAATGCCATTGGGATTTTGATGGGGATTGCATGAAATCTGTATATGGCTTTGGGTAATATGGCCATTTTAAGTATGGTGATTCTTCCAATCCATGAGCACGGAATGTCTTTCCATTTCTTTGTGTCTTCTACAATTTCTTTCAAAAATGTCTTATAGTTTTCAGCATAGAAATCCTTCACATCCTTGGTTAAGTTGATTCCTAGGTATTTTATTCATTTTCCTGCAGTTGCAAAAGGAATTGTTTTTTCTATTTCTTTTTCTGAGATTTCATTGTTGGTATATAGGAAAGCAATGGACTTTTGTACGTTGATTTAGTAGCCAGCAACTTTACTGTATTCATTGATTGTTTCTAATAGCTCCTTGGTTGAGTCTTTAGGGTTTTCTATATATACCATCATGTCATCTGCAAAAAGTGATAATTTAACTTCTTCATTCCCAATTTGGAGGCCTTTTATTTCTTTCTCTTGCCTGATTGCTCTGGCAAGGACTTCCAACACTATGTTGAAAAGCAGAGGTGATAGGGGAAAGCCCTGTCGTGTTCCTGAACGTAGAGCAAAGGACTTCAGCTTTTCACCGTTAATTATGAGATTAGCTGAGGGCTTGTCGTATATGGCCTTTATTATATTGAGGTATTTTCCTTCTATATTAATTTTAGTAAGTGTTTTAATCATAAAAGGATGTTGTATTTTATCAAATGCTTTTTTTGCATCAATTGATAGAATCATATGATTTTTGTCCTTTATTATGTTTACCTGATGTATCACATTGATGGATTTGCAAATGTTGAACCATCCTTGTGCCCCGTGGATGAACCCCACTTGGTCATGATGAATAATCTTTTTAATGCATTGTTGTATTCTATTTGCTACAATTTTGTTTAGGATTTTATCATCTGTATTCATCAGAGATATAGGTCTGTAGTTTTCTTTTTCTGTGTTGTCCTTACCAGGTTTTGGTATCAGGGTAATGTTGGCCTCATAAAATGAGTTAGGGAGTACTGACTCTTCTTCAATTTTTTGGAAGAGTTTTAGCAGGATTGGTATTAGATCCTGTTTGAAGGTTTAGTAGAATTCACTAGTGAAGCCTTCTGGTCCAGGACTGTTGATTTTGGGAAGGTTTTTGATGACTGATTAAATTTCGTTACTGGTGATCGGCCGGTTTAGATTTTCCAGTTCTTCATGATTCAGCCTTGGAAGGCTAAATGATTCTAAGAACTTGTCCATTTCTTCTAAGTTATTGAATTTGGTGGCATTAGTGCTTCATAGTATTCTTGGATAATCCTTTGTTTTTCTGTGGTATGTGTGATAACTTCCCCTTTTTCTGTTCTGATTTTGTTAATTAGTGTCTTCTCTCTTTTTATCTCAGTGAGTCTAGCCAAGGGTTTGTCAATTTTGTTAATCTTTTCAAAGAACCAGCTCTTTGTCACATTAATTTTTTCTATTGTCTTTTTGTTCTCTATTTCATTTAGTTCTGCTCTGATTTTTGTTATCTCCTTTCTTCTGCTGACCTTGGGTTTCACTTGTTCTTCTTTTTCTAGATCTTTAAGGTGTAACATGAGGTTATGTATTTGGGATTTTTCTCGTTTCTCGACATAGGTCTGTAATGATATAAATTTCCCTCTTAAAACTGCTTTCGCTGCATCCCCAAAATTTTGGTAAGATGTATTTTCATTGTCATTTGTTTCTATGTATCTTTTGATCTTTGCTCTAATTTTTTCTTTGACCCAGTAGTTCTTTAAAAGTATGTTGTTTTATCTCCATGTATTTGTGTTTTTTCCTGCTTTCTTTTTGCAGTTGATATCCAATTTCAAAGCCTTGTGATCAGAGAATATGCTCGGTATGATTTAAATCTTCTTAAATTTGCTGAGGCTGATTTTATGTCCCAACATATGGTTTATCCTTGAGAATGTTCCATGTACACTAGAAAAGAATGTATAGTCTGATGTGTTAGGATGAAGTGCTCTATATATGTCAATTATGTCTAGTTCATCTAATGTGTCATTTAGGGCTGCTATTTCGTTATTTATCTTCTTTGGATGATCGATCCATAGCTGTCAATAATGTATTTAAGTCCCGTACTATAATTGTGTTTTGGTCAATTTCTCCCTTTAGTTCTGTTAGTAGTTGCTTGGTATATTTCGGTGCTCCCTGATTGGGGGCATAAATATTGATGACTGTTATGTCTTCTTCTTGTATAGACCCTTTACCATTATATAATGTCCATCTTTGTCTCTTGTTATCTTTTTCACCCTGAAGTCTGTTTCATCGGAAATCATTATGGCTACACCTGAATTTCTCTGGGTACCATTTGCTTGGAGTGTCAATTTCCACCCTTTCACTTTGAGTCTATGCTTGTCCTTGTAGCTGAGATGTGTCTCTTGTAGACAGCATATGGTTGGGTTTAGTTTTTTTTTGATCCAATCTGCTACTCTGTGTCTCTTTATTGGTGAGTTCAGTCCTTTTACATTTAGGGTGATTATTGATATGTGAGGATTTCCTGTCATTCTATCTTTAGTTTTCTGTCAAGGCTTTGTCTCCATTGTTTCTTTGCCATTTTGTTTTTATCTATTATTTCTGTGTGGTGGTATTCTATGATGATTCCCTCTGCTTCTTCTTTTATTACAGTATATTTTTCAGTTCTGGATGTTTTTTGAGTGGTTACCCTTAAGTTTATGTAAAAGAAAGTTTGATATTTAGAGTATTCCAGTTTCTTCAGCATGCTTACTTTCTCTATTCCCATATTCCAGTTCAGGCATTTACTCTCCCCCTTTTTATGTTTTGGTTGCCACAAGTTGTCCCTGTTGATGACAGTCTAATAGCTTCCTTTAGTATTTCTTGTAGTGCAGGTCGTGTATTAGAAAATTCCCTCAGCTTCTGAATGTCTGGAAAGTTCTTTATTCCTCCTTCATATCAAAAGGAGATCTTTGCTGGATATATTTTTCTTGGCTCATAATTTCTCTCTTTCAATAGTTTGAATATTTGGTTCCATTCACTGCTAGCTGCTAGAGTTTCTGCTAAAAAATCTGATGATAATCTAATGGGCTTTCTTTGGTAAGTTACCGTCTTCTTTTCCCTGGCTGCCTTGAGGATTCTTTCATTGTCATTGATTTTAGACAGCTTCAATACAATGTGCCTTTGAGAAGGCCTGTTGGGATTGTGATAGTTAGGTGTTCTATTTGCTTCTTGGATTCGAGTATCCAGTTCTTGCCACAAGTTTGGGAAGTTCTCATTGACAATTTGTTTGAATGTATTCTCTGTTCCCTCATCTCTTTCTTCTCCTCCTGGTATGCCCATTATTCTTATATTGCTCTTTCTGATGGAGTCAGAAAGTTCTTGTAGAGTTCTTTCATTTCTTTTAATTCTCAAGTCTCTTTCTTCTTTTGTAAGTGTAAATTCCAGGTTCCTATCTTTGATGTCACTGATTCTTTCCTCCATCTGGTCAAATCTACTACATCAGCTGGATATTTTATTGTTAATTTCTTTTATTGAGTTCCTAATCTCCAGAAGTTGTATTTGGTTCTTTTCAAAATTTCAATCTCTTTTGTATAATTCTCATGTTGTTCTTTGATTGTGTTTCTGAGTTCATTAAACTGCCTTTCTCTGTTTTCTTGCATCTCCTTCAGTTTTGTCAGAATTGCAATCTTGAATTCTCTGTCATTTAAATCACATATTTCCATATCTCTAAGTTCATTTTCTGGAGACTTTTCACTTTCTTTCTGAGCTATCTTGTTGCCTTGGTTATTCATGTCAATCACTGATTTACTATTTCTCTTCCTAGACCTCTACAGGAGTGGCTTCTGCAACAGGTTGATAGGTATGCGAAGAGCTTTTGAAGTTCCAAAGCTCTTTCTGCACCAGATTCAGAGCCCGTATGTTTCAGCAGTTCTGTTTACTCCTGCAGGGATCCGCCCAGATAGGTGGGGCCAGGGGCGGGGTGAGTTGTGAGAGGTGGCTTACAGCAATGGTGGCGACCACCACCACAACCAGTCCTGCTTCCACAGCTTCCTCCCCTTTTCCAGAACTAGTCGAACTGCGAATCTGTGTCTGCAGTCCACAGTTCTCAGAGCAGCAAATATTCTATCCTTTGAACTGACACTGCTACTTTATCGCTTCTAGCTCCGGGCAGGTGGTGGCGGGTTGAGCTCTGGGAGGGTAAGGAGGGGGCAGCTAGTCTCCGTGCCTAAGGCTTCTGTTCTCCGCTCGGCAGTGAGGGCTTAAACCACCGATTTCAGCCCTCTTCTCTCAGTCTTTGCTCCGAGGTCTCTGCCGTGAGTGTTGGGTTCAGCCGTGTTATATGCTGCCCCCTCAGCCCTGTGGGCCGTAAGTGGAGCCCTAGCAGTCGGAGTCCTTCCCTCTCCTGCAGGTGCGGTAGTTCCAGGAGCAGGGAGCTCGGAGCACTGAGGTAGGTCTGTGTCCTGCGCCCGCTCGGCTCCATCTCCGCACTTCTCCTCTCCCTCCTCCCCTGCTCCTGGGATTCACCCACCTGGATGTGAATTCAGTAGTGGGCCTCTTCGTCTTGCCTGTCTGTTGTGCCGGGAATACTTTGTGGAGCTATTGTTTTTTGATTCGTTGTAAATTCCAGGGGAGTGCTACAGAAGCTCACCTCACGGCGCCATTTTTTTCAGAAAACCACAATCTTTTGATTATTGAAACTTACACTTCTATTTTTTTTTCTGAGATTTCATTGTTAGTATATAGGAATTCAATGGATTTTTGTATGTTGATTTTGTCACTTGCAACTTGAATGTGTACTTTTATTGTTTCTAATAGCTTTTGGATAGAGTCTTTACTGTTTTCTATATATAGCATAAAGTTCTCTGCAAAAAATGATAATTTAATTTTCTTATTCCTAGTTCAGATGTCTTTTACATCTTTCTCTTGCCTGATTGCACTGGCTAGGACTTCCAATACTATGTTGAAAAGCAGAGGAGATTGGGGAAAGCCCTGTTTGTTCCTGAACATAGGGCAAAGGGGTTCAGTGTTTTACAATTAATCATGGTAGTAGCTGAGGATTTCTCACATGTGGCCTTTATTATGCTGAGACATTTTCCTTCTATATACATTTTATTAAGCATTTTAATCATAAATAAATGTTGTATCTTAGTAAATGCATTCTCTGCCCCTACTGATATAATAATATGATTTTTGCCTTTGTTTTGTTTATGAGGTGTATCACATTGATAAATTTGCCTATGTCAAACCATCCTTGTTCCCCAGGGATGACCCCCACTTGGTTGTGATGTATAATGTTTTTAATGCATTGTTGCATTCAATTTCCTATAATTTTGTTTAGGATTTTTTCATCTGTGTTTATCAGTGATATTGGTCTGGAATTTTTTTTGTGTGTGTGTGATATCCTTACCAGGTTTTGGTAACAGGAAACGTTGGCCTCATAAAATGAGTTAGGGAGTATTGTCTCTTCTTCAATTTTTCGGAAGAGTTTGAGTAGGACAGGTTAGATCCTCTTTGAATGTTTGGTAGATTTCATTAGTGAAGCCATCTGGTCCTGGGCTTTTGCTTTTGGGAAGATTTTGGATAACTGATTCAATTGCCATACTGTTGATAGGTCGATTTAAATTTTCCAGTTTTTCATGATTCAGGCTAGGAATGCTGTATGTTTCTAAGAACATGTCCATTTCTTCTAGGTTATTGAATTTTGTGTCACATAGTCCTTCATAGTATTGTGGGATGATCCTTTGCATTTCTGTGGCATCTGTGGTAACTTCCCCACTTTCATTTCTGAATTTGTTTATTTGTGTCATTTCCTTTTTTTATATTTGTGAGTCTAGACAAGGGTTTGCAATTTCATTAATATTTTCAAAGAACCAGCTCTTTGTTGCATTAAATTTTTACTATTGTTTTTTATTCTGTTTTATTTATTTCTGCTCTGACTTTTATTATTTCCTTCCTCTGCTGACTTTGGATTTCATTTGTTCTCCTTTTCCTAGTTCTTTAAGATGTAACATGACGTTGTTTATCTGAGATTTTTCTTCTTTCTTGAGATAGCCCTGTATTGACATATATTTACCTCTTATTACTATTTACACTAACTCCCAATAATTCCTTTTGCAATTGTAACAAAAAGAATAAAATACCTAGGAATAAACTTAACCAAGGATGCATAAGTCCTATACACTGAAAAGAATAAGACATTTTTAAAAGAAATTGAAGAAGACACAAAGAAATGGAAAGACGTTCCATGTTTATGGATTGGGAGAATCACCATCATTAAAATGGCCATATTATCCATGACAATAAATGGATTTAATGAAATACCCATCAAAATCCCAATGGCAATTTTTAAAGAAATAGAACAAAATATCATGACCAAAAACAAGAAAAGAACAAGACAATGAGAAACAAAAACTCATAGACTCAGACAATAGTTTAGTGGTTACCAGAGTGTAAGGGGAGTGGGGGATGAGAGATGAGGGTAAGGGGGATCAAATAAATGGTGATGGAAGGAGAACTGACTCTGAGTGGTGAACCCACAATTGGATTTATAGATGATGTATACAGAATTGTACACCTGAAAGCTATGTAATTTCTCAACAATAGTCACCCCAATAAATTAAAATAATAATAATAATAATAATAATAATAATAATAAAAGAAGTTGAAGGAGACACAAAGAAATGGAAAGACATTCTGTGTTCATGGATTGGAAGAATCAACATAGTTAAAATGACCATGTTACCCAAAGCAATATGCAGATTTAATGCAATCCCCTTTAAAATTCCAATGGCATTTTAAAAAAAGAAACAGAACAAAACATCACCAGATTTGTTTGGAAACACAAAAGACCCCAAATAGCCAAATCAACCCTAAGAAACAAGAACAATGCTGGAGGTATCCCACTCCCTGACTTTAGCTTGTGGTACAGGGCAACAAATATTGAAACAGCATGGTATTGGCAGAAAAACAGACACATAGACCAATGGAATAGAATTGAGAAACAAGACATAAAACCACATACATACGTTCAGATAATTTTTAACAAAGAAGCCAAAAACATACAATGGAGAAAAGAGAGCCTCTTCAATAAATGCTGCTGGCAGAATTGTAAAGCTGCATGCAAAAACTTAAACTGGAATGCTATCTGTCACCATGTACCAAAATTAATTCAAAATGAATCGAAGACTTAAGCATAAGACCTGACACAATAAACTGCTTAGAAGAAAACATAGGTACTAAACTTATGGACCTTGGGTATAAAGAGCATTTTTGAATTTGACTCCAAAGGCAATGGAAGTAAAAGAGAAAATGAAAATGAATGGGACTATGTCAAACGTAAATTCTTCTGCACAGCAAAAGAAACCATCGACAAAACAAAGAGGCAATCAACTGAATGGGAGAAGTATTTTGCAAACAGTGCCTCTGATAAGGCGCGAATATCCAAAATATACAAGGAACTCATGCAGCTCAAGAACAAAAAAGCAAACAATGAAATTGAAAAATGCACAGAGGACCTGAAGAGACATTTCTCCAAAGAGGACATACAAATGGCAAACAGACATAAGGAAACATGTTCAACATCACTAATCATCAGAGAAATGCAAATTAAAACCACAATAAGATATCACCTCACCCCAGGTACAATGGCTATCATCAACAAGATAAATAGTAACAAGTATTGGAAAGGCTGTGGAGAAAAAGGAGCCCTCATACACTGTTGTGGGAAGGCAGACTGGTGTAGCCACTATGGAAGGCAGTGTGGAGGGTCCTCAAAAATTTATTAATAGAATTATGACCCAGCAATCCCTCTCCTGGGTACCCCAAAAAATCTTAAAACATTTATCCATAAAGAAAAGTGTGCTCCAATGTTCATTGCAGATTTATTTACAGTGGCCAAGGCATGGAAACAACCAAAATGTCCTTAGATAGATGAATGGATAAAGAAGTTGTGGTATATATACACAATGGAATACTATTCAGTCTTGAGCAAATATGAAATAGGACCATTTGTGACAACATGGATGGATCTTGAGAGCATAATGCTAAGTGACATAAGTCAGACAGAGAAAGCAGAGAACAATATGATTTCAGTGATATGTGCTGTATGAACCAAAAACAAGAAAAGAAAATAACGAACAAATGAGGAACAAAAATTCGTAGACACAGACAATAGTTTAATGGTTACCAGAAGGTAAGGGGGGAGGGAGGTGGTAGATGAGGATAAGGGGATCAAATATATGGTGATGGAAGGAGACCTGATTCTGGGTGGTTAACACACAACGGGATTTATAGATCATGTAATACAGAATTGTACACCTGAAGTCTATGTAACTTTACTAACAATTTTCACCACAAAACTGTAATTAAAAAACAAAATTTGATATCATAGAAGAAAACATAGGTACTAAACTTGTGGATTTTGGCTTCAAAGAGGATTTTATAAATTTGATCTCAAAGGCAAGGGAAGTAAAAGCTAGCATGAATGAAAGGGACTATATCAAACTAAAAGCTTCTGCATAACAAATGAAACCATTGAGAGAATGAAGGTAAAACCAATCAAAAGGGAGAAGATTTTCGCAAACAACACATCTGATAAGTGGCTAATATCCAAAATATATAAGAAACTCATACAAGTCAAAAACAACAAAAAACAGACAAACAATCCAATTAAAAAATGGGCAGAGGACAGGGAGATGTCATCAAAATGGCGGTGTGAGGTGAGCCTCTGGAAAAATCACATGGAATTTACAACAAATTGAAACACTATAACTCCACAAAAGACTCCCTGCACAGCAGATATGCAAAACGAAGAGTCTCACTACTGAATTCACCAAAACATGGGCAAATTGCTCGAGCAGGGGAGGAGGGAAGGGAGAAGTGTAAAGATGGAGCCGCGTGGGCTCAGGACGCAGACCTAGGTCAGTGCTCCGAGCTCGCTGTAACCTGGCAGCTCTGGAAGAGGGAAGAAATCAGACTCCGAGGGCTCCATTTATGGTCCAGAGGGCTTAGGGGACACCATATCACACGGCTGAACCCAACACTCACAGCAGAGACCTCAAGGAAAGACAGAGGGAAGAAGGCTGAAAACGGTGGTTTAAGCCTTCATTGCCACAGACAACAGAAGCCTTAGGCACTGAGACTAGCCGCCCCCTCCCTACCCTCCCAGAGCTTGCCAGGTCCCCACATACCCAGTGCTAGAAACAGAACAGTAGCAGTGACAGACCAAAAGAACAGAATATTTGCTATTCTGAGAACCGTGGACCGCAGACACAGATTTGCAGCACAACTAGTTTTGGCAAAGGGGAGGGAGCTGTGGAAGTAGGACCGGCTCTGATGGTGGTCACAGCCATTGCTCTGGGCCACCTCTCACAACTCACCCTGCCCCTGGCCCCACCTATCTGGGTTGATCCCTACAGAAGTAAACAGAACTGGTGAAACATACGGGCTATGAATCTGGTGAAGGAAGAGGTTTGGAACTTCAAAAGCTCTCCGCATACCCACAGGGACACTGCGTCTTGTGACCCAGGTGAACTATTAACAGAGGAGAAGCCCATCTCCCAGGGAATTCCCCCACTGTGTGAAAAGCTGGTATAGTGCAGAGAAAACATAGCACTACCGTGTGAGAGAGAGAAAAAAGGTGCAGTAGGAGAGAAAATAAAACATTCTACCAAAAAGTACTGGAAAACAAAAGAAAGACCACTTCCTAATAACCTGTTTCAGAAGCCACTCCTGTACATGTCTAGGAAGAGAAATAATAAATCAGTAATTTCTACAAATAATCAAGGCAACAAGACAGCTCAGAAAGAAAGTGAAAAGTCTCCAGAAAAGGAACTTAAATATATGGAAATATGTGACTGAAATGACAGAGAATTCAAGATTGCAGTTCTGAAAAACTCAACGAGATGCAAGAAAACAGAGAAAGGCAGTTTAATGAACTCAGAAACACAATTAAAGAACAACATGAGCATTTCACAAAAGAGATTGAAAATTTAAAAAGTAACGAAATAAAATTTCTGGAGATTAAGAGCTCAATAGAAGAAATTAAGAATGCAATAACCAGCTTAGGTACTAGAGTTAACCAGATGGAGGAAAGAGTCAGTGACCTCAAAGATAGAAACCTGGAAATTACATAGATGCAAGAAGAAAGAGACTTGAGACTTAAAAGAAATGAAATAACTCTACAAGAACTTTCTGACTCCATCGGAAAGAGCAATATAAGAATAATGGGCATACCAGAAGGAGAAGAAAGAGAGAAGGGAACACAGAATATATTCAAACAAATTGTTGATGAGAACTTCCCAAACTTGTTGGCAGAACTGGATCCTCCAATCCAAGAAGTATACAGAACACCTAATTACCTATCCCAAAAGGCCTTCTCCAAGGAAGATTTTATTGAAGCTGTCTAAAATCAAAGACAAAAAAGAATACTCAAGGCAGCCAGGGAAAAGAAGACGGTAACCTACAAAGGAAAGCTAGTTAGATTATCATCAGATTTTTCAGAAGAAACTCTACAAGCCAGCAGGGATTGGACTCAAATATTACAACAATTAAAAGAGAGAAATTATGAGCCAAGAATAACGTGTCCAGCAAAGATATCGTTTAGATATGAAGGAGGAATAAAGACCCTTCCATACATACAGAAGCTGAGGAAATTTTCTGACACACAACCTGCACTACAAGAAATACTAAAGGAGGCGACTCGACCACCATCAACTGGGGCAATTTATGGCAACCAAAACTTAAAAAAGGGGAGAGTAAAGGCCTGATCCAGAATATGAGAATGGAGAAAGTAAGTGTGATGAAGAAAATGGAATACTCTAAATGTCAAACGTTCTTTTACATAACTTACATAAGGTAAGCAATTTTACGTATGGTAAACACACAAAAAAATACAGAACTGAATTATGTATAGTAAAAAAAGAAGAAACAGAGGGAAAAATCATAAAATACCACCACACAGAAATAATAGACAACTACAAAAAGGCAAAGAAACAATGGAGACACAGCCTTATCAGAAAACTAAAGACAGAATGAAAAGAAATCCTCACATATCAATAATCACCCTAATGTAAATGGACTGAACTCACCAATAAAAAGGCACAGAGTAGCAGATTGGATCAGAAAACTAAACCCAACCATATGCTGTTTCCAAGAGACACATCTCACCTACAAGGACAAGCATAGACTCAAAGTGAAAGGGTGGAAATTGACACTCCAAGCAAATGATACCCAGAGAAATTCAGGTGTAGCCATAATGATATCACATGAAACAGACTTCAGGGTGAAAAGGACAAGAAGAGACAAAGATGAACATTTTGTAATGGTAAAGGGGCTTGTACAACAAGAAGACGTAACCATCATCAATATTTATGCTACCAATCAGAGATAACTGAAATATACGAAGCAACTACTAACAGAACTTAAGAGAGGAATTGACTGAAACACAATTGTACTAGGGGAATTAAATACATCATTGACAGCTATGGATAGATCATCCAAACAGAAACTAAATAACGAAATAACAGCCCTAAATGACACATTAGATGAAATGGACATAATTGACATATATAGACCACTTCATCCTAAAACATCTGACTATACATTCTTATCTAGTGTACATGGAACATTCTCAAGGATAGAACATATATTTTGCCATAAAATCAGCCTCAGCAAATTTAAGAAGATTGAAATCATACCAAGAATATTCTCTGATTACAAGATTTGAAATTAGATATCAACTGCAAAAAGAAAGCAGGAAAAAACACAAATACATGGAGATTAAACAACATAATTTTAAAGAATGACTGGGTCAAAGAAGAAATTAGAGGAGAGATCAAATTAATTTGGGGAACTTATTCAATAATGTTGTAACGATTTTTTTGGGTATCCCAATGGACATGTGTCCTATTTGGGAGACCACCTCAGGGATACTGTGGATGCCTGATCATGGCACTGTATACCAGAAGCTAAACATTAATGAATGCCAACTATAATTTTATATATATACTGTGATGGCTCGGTGCGAGGTCGGAGGGATAGTGGATGAGGGGAGGGGGGTTCACAGCGTGAGGGATATAAATGATGAACGTCTAAGTATTACCTTGTCTTGTACACCTGAAACTAATAAATTAAAATTAAATTAAATTTAAAAATATACATAGAAACAAATGACAATGAAAAGACATTCTACCAAAATTTTTTCGACACAGTGAAAGCAGTTTTTTTTTTTAATTAAATTTATTGGGGTGACAATTGTTAGTAAATTTACATAGATTTCAGGTGTACAATTCTGTATTACATCGTCTATAAATCCCATTGTGTGTTCACCACCTAGAGTCAGTTCTCCTTCCATCACCATATATTTGATCCCCTTTACCCTCATCACCCACCCCCCACCCCCTTACCCTCTGGTAACCACTAAATTATTGTCTGTGTCTATGAGTGTATATCATTACAAGCCTATCTCTAGAAACAAGAAAAATCCCAAATAAATAACCTCATGTTACACCTTAAAAAACTAGAAAAAGAAGAACGGGCAAAACCTAAGAAAGGTCAGCAGTAGAAAGGAAATAACAAAAATCAGAGCAGAACTAAATGAAACGAAGAAAAAAAGACAATAGAAAAAAATTAATGTGACAAAGAACTGGTTCTTTGAAAAGATTAACAAAATTGACAAACCCTTAGCTATGCTCACTAAGACAAGAAGAGAAGACACTAATTAGCAAAATCAGAAATGAATATGGGGAAGTTATGACGGTAACCACAGAAATACTAAGGATCATCCAAGAATACTATGAAGGACTATATGCCAGCAAATTCAATAACCTAGAAGAAATGGACAAGTTCTTAGAAACATATAGCCTTCCAAGGCTGAACCATGGAGAACTGGAACATCTAAACAGACCAATCACCAGTAACGAAATAGAATCATTCATCCAAAACCTTGCCAAAAGCAAAAGTCTGGGACCAGATGGCTTCACTAGTGAATTCTACCAAACCTTCAAAGAGGATCTAATACCAATCCTGCTCAAATTCCTCCAAAAAATTGCAGAAGAGACAGTACTCCCTAACTCATTTTATGAGGACAATATTACCATGATACCAAAACCTAGTAAGGACAACACAAAAAAGAAAACTACAGACCAATATCTGTGATGAATACTGATGCAAAAATCCTAAACAAAATTCTAGCAAATCAAATACAACAATGCATTAAAAAGATACTGAAACTAATAAATTAAAAAAAAGGATTATTCATCACAACCAAGATGGGTTTATCCCTGTGGCACAAGATGGTTCAACACCCGCAAATCCATCAATGTGATACATCACATAAAAAAAAGACAAAAAAAAACATATGATTATATCAGTTGATGCAGAAAAAGCTCTGACAAGATAGAACATCCGTTTACAATTAAAACACTTAATAAAATGGGTGTAGAAGGAAAGTACCTTAACATAATAAAGGCCATATATGACAAGCCCTCAGCTAATCTCATAATTAATGGTCAAAAACTGAAGCCCTTTGCACTATGTTCAGGAACACGACAGGGCTGTCCCCTATCACCTCTGCTTTTCAACATAGTGTTGGAAGTCCTTGCCAGAGTAATCAGGCAAGAGAAAGAAATAAAAGGCATCCAAATTAGGAATGAAGAAATTAAATTATCACTCTTTGCAGATGACGTGGTGCTATATATAGAAAAGCATAAAGACTATACCAAAAAGCTGTTAGAAACAATCAACGAATACAGTAAAGTTGCTGACTACAAAATCAACTTACAAATGTCCATTGCATTCCTATATACTAACAATGAAATTTCAGAAAAGAAATACAAGAAACAATTGCATTTGCAATTGCAGCAAAAAGAATAAAATACCTTGGAATAAACTTAACCAAAGATGTGAAGAATTATATGCTGAAAACTATAAGACATTTTTGAAAGAAATGGAAAGATATTCCGTGCTCATGGTTAGGAAGAATCAACATAGTTAAAATGGCCATATTACCCAAAGCAATATACAGATTTAATGCAATCCCCATCAAAATCCCAATGGCATTTTTTGAAGAAATAGAACAGAAAAATCATCAGATTTGTTTGGAACCAGAAAAGACCCGGAATAGCCAAAGCAATCTTAAGAAAAAAGAACAATACTGGAGGTATCACACTCCCTGACTTTAGCTTGTACTACAGGGCTACAATAATCAAAATAGCATGGCATTGGCAGAAAAACAGACTCATAGACCAATGCAATAGAATTAGGAACCCAGAAATTAAACCACATTTATATGGACAGATAATTTTTGACAAAGAAGCTAAAAACATACAATGGAGGAAAGACAGCCTTTTCTTTAAATGGTGCCTGGAGAATTGGATAGACACGTGCAAAGAATGAAACTGGACTGTTGTCTCTCACCATGTACCAAAATTAGTTCAAAATGGATCAAAGACTTAACCATCAGACCTGACAAATAAACTGCATGGAAGATATCATAGGTACTAAACTTATGCACCTTGGGTTCAGAGAGCATTTTATGAATTTGACTCGAAAGGCAATGGAAGAAAAGCTAAAATAAACGAATGGGACTATATGAAACTTAAAAGCTTCTGCACAGCAAAAGAAACCATCAACAAAATGAAGAGGCAACCAACTGAATGGGAGAATAATTTTGCAAACATTTCCTCCGATAAGGGGCTAATATCCAAAATATACCAGGAACTCACGAAACTCAACAACAAAAAAACAAACAACCCAATTGAAAAATGGGCACAAGACCTGAAGGAACATTTCTCCAAAAAGGATATTCAAATGGCAAATAGACATATGAAAAAATGCTCAACATCACTAATCATCAGATAAATGCAAATAAAAACCACAATGAGATACCACCTCACCCCAGTCAGAATGGCTATTATCAAGACAAAGAGTAAAAAGTGTTGGAGAGACTGTGGAGAGTAATGAACCCTCATACACTATTGGTGGGAATGCAGACTGGTGCATCTGTTAAGGAAGGCAGTGTGGAGGTTCCTCAAGAAATTACGAACAGAATTACCATATGACCCAGCAAATCCCTCTCCAGGGTATGTACTCAAAAAAATCTGAAAACATTTATTCATAAAGACATGTGTGCTCCAATGTTCATTGCAGTTTTGTTTACGGTGGCCAAGACATGGAAACAACCAAAATGTCCTTTAATAGATGAATGGATAAAGAAGTTGTGGTATATATACACAATGGAATAGTATTCGGCGGCAAGAAAAGATGATATAGGAACATTTGTTACAACATGAATGGGTCTTGAGAATATAATGTTAACTGAAATAAGTCAGAGAGAAAATGCAGAGAACTATATGATTTTACTGATATGTGGTATATAAACCAAAAACAACGATAGAACTGGACAAACAAATGAGAAACAAAAACTCATAGACACAGACATTTGTTTAGTGGTTATGAGAGTGTAAGGGGATGTGTGGGTAGGGAGATGAGGGTAAGGCGGATCAAATATATGGTGATGGAAGAAGAACTGACTCTGGGTGGTGAGTCAGTGAACACACAATGGGAATTATAGATGATGTAATACAGAATTGTACACCTGAAATCTTTGTAATTTCACTAACAATTGTCACCCGAATAAATTTTAAAAAAGATAACAACAAAGAAACAATCCTCAAGTCTTCCAGGGAAAAAAAAAGACTGTAACTTACAAAGAACAGCCCATTAGAGAATCATCAGTATTTTCAGCAGAAACTCTACAAGCCATGAGGGAGTGGTATCAAATCTTCAAATTATTGAAAGAGAGAAATTGTGAGCCAAGATTAATATATCCAGAAATCATATCCTTAAATATTAAGGAGGAATAAAATTATTTCCAGACACACATCAGCTGAAGGAATTTTCTAACACACGACCTGCAATACAAGAAATACTGAAGGAGGCTATTTGACCTGAAACAAAAAAAAGCAAAAAACAAAACATAACAAAAAAGCAAAAAAAACAACAACAAAATAATGGGTAGTATTATGAACAGTCAGACAGAAGAAGGAATTGCAAGCCCGACACCAAATAGGACACTACACACTTAAACATGACATGCAGAATGAAAAAGAAAAACCATTTTTTAAAAAGAGGAAAAATACCATTTGCTACTGCAGCACAGAAATCAACTCACAGCATAAACAGGGGTAATTTGTGACTACGAAAGTAAAAGGGGAGAGAGTGAAGGTAAGAATTGGCAAAGGAGAATTGACAAAGGAAGCATGCTGAAGAAAAAGGAATACTCAAAATATTAAAAAATGTTTTATATAAACTAAACGGTACCACCCAAAGAAAATCCAAAACCAAAATATATAACATGAAAAAAGAAGAAACAAAGGGGAGAAAGCATAGAATACAACCACACCGAAATAACACACAGCAATAAATAGGCAAGGAAACTATACAGACACCACCCTAACAGGAAATGGGAAATAGAATGATAGGAAATCCTCATATATGAACAATCACTCTAAATGTAATTGGACTGAACTCACCAATAAAAAGACACAGACTAGTATATTGGATCAAAAAATCTAAACCCAAGCATAAGCTGCCTCCAAAAGACACATCTCAGCTCCAAGGACAAATATAAACTCAAAGTGAAAGTGTTGAAATTGACATACCGAACAAATGGTATTCAGGGTAAAAAAGGTGTAGCTATACTGATATCAGAAGAAACAGACTTCAGGATGAAAAAACTAAGAACAGACAAAGATGAACATTTTATAATGATAAAGGGGACTATACAACAAGAAGATATAACAGTCATCAGTATTCATGCCCCTAACCAGGGATCACCAAGACATACAAAGCAACTAACAACAGAAATAAAGGGAGAAATTTATCAAAACACAAATACAGTACAGGAACTAAATACATCACTGACACCCATGGATAGATCATCCAAACAGAAAATAAATAAGGAAATATCAGGCCTAAATGACACATTAGATAAAATGGATATAATTGACATTTGTAGAACACTTCATCCTAGAAATCAGACTATATATTTTTTGCTAGTGTGCATGGAACATTCTCAATGATAGACCACATATTAGGACATAAAACTAGACTCAGCAAATGTAAGAAGATTGAAATAATACCAAGCATATTCTCTCATCACAAGGCCTTGAAATTCAATATCACTGCAAAAATAAAGCAGGAAAAATCATAAGTATGTGGAATTAAGTAACATACTTTTGAAGAATGACTGGATCACAGAAGAAATCAGAGAAGAGATCAAAAGATACATAGAAACACATGAGATTAAAAAAAATACATCCAATCAAAAAATTGGAATGCAGCAAGATCAGTAATAAGAGGGAATTGTATATCATTACAGGCCTATCTCAACAAACAAGAAAAACCCAGATAAACAACTCCACATTACACCTTAAAGAACTAGAAAAATAAGAACAAATGAAATGCAAAGTCAGTGGAAGGAAGAAAATAATAAAAATCAGAGCAAGAATAAATGAAATAGAGAACAAAAAGACAACAGAAAAATTAATGCAACGAAGAGGTGGTTCTTTGAAAAGATTAACAAAATTGACAAACCCTTGGCTAGACTCACTAAGATAAAAAGAGAGAAGACACTAACTAACAAAATCAGAAATGAAAAGGGAGAAGTTATCACGGACACCACAGAAATACAAAGGATCATCCAAGAATACTATGAAGGACTAAATGCCACCAAATTCAATAACCTAGAAGAAATGGACAAGTTCTTAGAAACATATAGCCTTCCAAAGGTGAACCATGAAGAACTGGAAAATCTAAACAGACCGATCACCAGTAACAAAATTGAATCAGTCATCCAACATCTTCCCCAAAACAAAAGTCCCGGTCCACATGGCTTCACTAGTGAATTCTACCAAACCTTCAAAGAGGATCTAATACCAGTCCTGCTCAAACTCTTCCAAAAATTGAAGAACAGACAGTACTCCCTAACTCATTTTATGAGGACAACATTACCCTGATACCAGAACTTGGTAAGGACAACACAAAAAAGGAAAACTACAGACCAATATCTCTGATGAATACTGAATCAAAAATCATAAACAAAATTCTAGGAATTTGAATACAACAATGCATTCAAAAGGTTATACATCACGACCAAGTGGGATTCATCGCAGGGGAACAAGGATGGTTCAACATAGGCAAATCCAGCACTGCGATACACTACATAAACAAAATAAAGGACAAAAATCATACGGTTATATCAATAGATGTAGAATAATCATTTGACAAGATATAACATCCATTTATGATTAAAACACTTAATAAAATGGGTATAGAAGAAAAATAACTTAACATAATGAAGTCCATATATGACAAACTCTCAGCAAAATATATAATTAATGGTGGAAAACTGAAGTGCTTCACTGTACATTCAGGAACAAGACAGGGTTCTCTTCTATCACCACTGCTTTTCAACATGATATTGGAAGTCCTAGCCAGAGCAATCAGGCAAGAGAAAGAAATAAAAGGCATCGGAATTGGGAATGAAGAAGTTAAATTGTCACTTTTTGCAGATGACATGATGCTATATGTAGAAAACCCTAAAGATTCCACTAAAAAGCTATTAGAGACTATAACCAAATATAGTAAAGTTGCTGGCTACAAAATCAACATACAAAAATCCATTAAATTCCTATATACTAACAATGAAATCTCAGAAAAATGAATAAAATAACAATTACTTTTGCGATTGCAACAAAAAGAATAAAATACCTTGGAATAAATGTAACCTAGGATATGAAAGACCTATACACTGAAAACTATAAGACATTTTTTAAAAGAAATTGAAGAAGACACAAAGAAATGGAAAGACATTCCACATTCATGGATTGGAAATATCAGTATAGTTAAAGTGGCCATATTACTCAAAGCAACATACAGATTTAATTCAATCCCCATCAAAATCCCAACGGCATTTTTTTTAAGAAATAAAAGAAAAAAATCATCAGATTTGTATGGATCCCCAAAGCACCTCAAATAGCCAAAGCAATCCTAAGAAAAATGTGTAATGCTGGAGGGAACACACTCGCTGTCTTCAGTTTGTACTACAGAGCGACTATAATCAAAACAGTACTTTACTGGAAGTAAAACAGACACACAGACCCATGGAATAGAACTGAAATCCCATATAAATAAATATGGACAGACAATTTTTGATAAAGTAGACAAAAACATTCAATGGAGAAAAGAAAGCCTCTTCAATAAGTGGTGCTGGGAGAATTGGAAAGCCACATGCAAAAGAATGAAACTAAACTGTTATCTGTCACCGTGTACCAAAATTAACTCAAAATTAACTTAGGATCAAAGACCTAGACATAAGACTGAAACAATAAACTGCATAGAAGAAAACGTAGGTACTGAACTTACAGACCTTGAGTCCAAAGAGGATTTGATCTTAAAGGCAAAGGTAGTAAAATTTAAAACAAATGAATAGGACTATATCAAACTAAGAAGCTTTTGCACAGCAAAATAAAAAACAAACAAACAAACAAACAAACAAAATCCACAAAATTACGTGGCAACCAACCCAATGGGAGAAGATATTTGCAAACAATGCCTCTGATAAGGGTCTAATACAACAAACAAACAAACAAACAAACAAACAATCCAATTAAAAAATGGACAGAGTACCTGAATAGACTTTTCTCCAAAGAGGACATAGAGATGGCCAATAGACATATAAAAAGATGCTCAACATCACTAATCATCAAAGAAATGCAAATAAAAACCACAATGAGATATCACCTCACACCAATTGGAATGGCTATCATCAACTAGGCAAATAATAAGTGTTGGAGAGGCTGTGGAGAAACAGGGACTCTCATGCACTGTTTATGGGCATGCAGATTTGTGTAGCCACTATGGAAGGCAGTGTTGATATTTCTCAAAATATTAAGAAGAAAATGACCATATGACCCAGCAATCCCTCTCCTAGGTATCTACCCAAAAAATCTGAAAACATTTGTCCATATAGATATATGTACTCTGATGTTCATTGAAGCTTTATTTATGGTGGCTGAGACATGGATACAACCAGTGTCCTTTGAAAGATGATTGGATAAAGAAGATGTGGTGTATATACACAATGGAATGCTATTCTGCCATAAGAAAAGATGAAATAGTGCCATTTGTGACAACATGGATGAATCTTAAGATTATTATGTGAAGCGCAATAAGTCAGACAGAAAAAGTTGAGAACCAGATAATTTCACCGATATGTCGGATATAAAACTTGAAAGCAATAAAGGAGCAAGACAAATAAATGAAGAAACAAAAACTCATAGACACAGACAATAGTTTCGTGGTTATCAGAGCGTAAGGGGGGAGGGAAGTGGTAGATGAGGGTAATTGGGATCAAATATATGGTGATGGAAGGAGAACAGACTCTGGGTGGTGAACACACAGTGTGCTATATGATTGATGTATTATAGAATTGTACACCTGAAACCTATGTAATTTTACTAACCACTGTCATGACAATAAATTTTAAAAAAATAAAACTTTAGTGAATGTTAGAAAAGAAAGAATATTCTAGACATGGGAGCGAAGATGAGCACTGGGAATTTTGAAAAAGAGACAGTAAACGACTCGAAGAAAATACCAAAAGAGAAAGCTGGTGAAGACTCAAATAGCACCAATTTGCTGCTGGATCCCAAATGACTCTTGTGCTTCCTGGTTTCCTGGTTCCCCATGTCTGATGAAAACCTAATGGGGAAAACAGCATTTAGTCTTTGTCTGTCTCTTCGTCTAAAAAAAGAGGCTGAAGAAAGACATAATGATAGTAGGTGATAGCAGCTGCATAAATAGAAAGGCAGATAAGGAAAAACACTAATCGAGAAAATAAACTAGAGAAGTACAAATTTTAGAGGTTTGGTACTAGTAGGGATAGTCCAAAAAAACTAACTTGGGTTAAGGTGTGATCGACTAGGGTGACCAAATTTCCTAGATTATACAGTTTGCTTGATGTCCTGGCTTAATTATTAATAGTGTTCTCTTTCACTCCAAATGTGTCCCAGGTTGGACAATAAATTATATGGTTGCCTTCATGAAAGACTGGTGATGGTGTCATGTGGATAGATTAGAGGTGTACTGAGTTACTAATTGCCTTCATGTCTGAAGGCCTGAACTGGCCAGAGTCTCCCACTTTGTTGACTCCAGTTCTGAGGAGCTGTCTATGTGCCATGATGTAGAAATGTACCAAATACAGGCAGTACCACCATTTTAACAGACGGAATCCCAAAGTAGAGGGTTGAAGATGAGAATTTCAGAAAGCACAGGGCCCCTGATGAAAATACAAAGAGGGTGAGGTGGAGGCATAGAAGCCCCTCACATCACACTGAAAACAAGTACTCACTCACTGCCTAAGTCAGCTCTGGACCTGATCTATGTATCCAAACAGTTGTCATGCCTCCATTCCCATCCATAAAGGAAATAATGTTTGCTGTAGACAGGAGCACTCAGTCCTGGGTTGGGCTGACATTCATAGATGGGTCTGGCCATTTACTTAGCCTTCAGTTTGGTAAAAGCAGATTGGTCTTCATGCAGTGTGAAGTCCCGAATAGCAATTATAACAACCAAAATATAATAATAATAGTAATAATAATAGTAAGTAATAATAAATGCCCAAAGAAAATACAATATGAAAATAATCTGTTACATTTGATGTGGAAAAAAGAATCATTTGATTATAAACATTGGATTTGAATTTTCATCTTACAGCACCAGAGAGAAAATTGTTCCAAAATTGATAACTTGTGTTTTTCCTTCCCAAAGTTTTTGTTCCCATTCATATTACACTAAATCTTTAGAGGCATTGCCTTCTGAGCCTAAAACCTATTTCCCCACCTAATTCTCATCTCTCAGCAAATACTTGTAATGTATGTAGGAAATCGAAGACATAATTTCTTATTCAATATATGCAAAGACATTTGTCTCCCGTTGTTGAGGGGATGAGTTAAATGTTACAAAGAAATCAGAGGATGGTGGATGGGGGCTTTGATGTAGCTCCTTGTCCCTCTAGCATTAGTTTTATTACCCTACAACAGCACCGATGTGTGGAAAAAACCCAAGGTTTTAGCCTCTTGGCTGCTTCCCAAAAAAGCCAGCATTATCTCAATGTAAACTGAGGAGCAGGTGAGGAGAGAAAAATAAAAAAGATAATCAAAGCTCTCTCACCACCGTCCCTCCCTTGCCTCTAAAATCTTCACCAGGAGGCACAGACTCGGCTATTCTATCTTCTGCTGTGTGCATAGAGAGCAGGTAATCTGCAAAGCTAATCAAAAATGCATTCATTACTGCAGAGCAGCAGTGGATGAAAGTGACTGCAGCTTTCATTTGGCAAGTGGCTTCTGGACTGGCACAATGCAATCTCCATAGCTCTTTGGCAAACCTTTTTTGCATTCCCCTGCCCTCTCCCTCTCCCCTTACCATCGCTGCCATCTCTGACATGCTCAACTCTGCTTCTCCATTAAAGGCAATCTAATTTATTCACTTGACAATGCTTTCCCCTCAATCATCACAATGTTGCTCTTTAATAGCTGTTTTCTATATAATAAGTCTTCTGAATGATTTTTAAAAAGTGTTTCTTCACTTCAAAATATTTTTTCTTTGTTTTCAGAGCAGAAAGACATTTCTTGCCGGGGCTAAACAAACTCAAATGCTGACAGATTCTTCAAATGCACAAGTTTCCTGCTTTCTCAAACTTAGCAAAACGGACTCTCTCAAAGTCCTGAGAACCAAAAGAATCTCAGAAGAAACGATGCTAAAATATGCTGATGGGTCTAGAGCTAATAATAATAATAGCTAACATTGCTGAGCATTTATGACATGCCCGACATCATTCTGTACATTTTAATTATCTCCTTCAATCCTTACAAAAGTCTTGTTGGAGTATGTATTACTATTATCATCCCATTACACTAATGAGGATGGTGAGACCCAAGGAAACCATTTTACCCTAAAACAAGTTGTGGATGGAGGACTTTGGACTCAGGTAGAGTAGTCCTTGCTCTAAACAACCACCACGGTTCTGATGGAAGAAAACAAGCATACCATCATACACATTGCCTCATCCACTCTCAGACACTAATGTTAACCCCTCCAGGGTATGTGGTTACCATTTAGTAAATAACTATTTTCTGGGACATATAAACTGTATTCCTTCTGTTCCCTGAAAAAATAAATGTGCTTTAGCTAAGGTGGAGAGGGAAATTCATAAAAACAAAAGTTTTTCCCAAGTCTTTGTTTGCTCCAAACTACAATGCAGGTTGAGTAGGCAGTGAGTATGGCATAGAGGCAGCTATCTGCTCCCTGATGCTTTGAGAACATGCACAGTAGTAGGGATCTCAGAACACACACACACATACACACACACACACAAACTGTGATGTGGATGCAGGTTGTCACAGAAGCTTCCTGGATTTGATTTCACCTCTGCAATTTAGAGCTATGTGACCTTGGGCAAGTCACTAAATCTCTCTGTGAGTCTCGGTTTCTTCAGTTATAAAATTGAAATAATAGTAGTATCTAACTCATAGGGGACTATGAGGATTAGATTATCTAATGTATTAAATCACTTAACACATAGCAAGTACTTGATAAATAGTAAATAGCTAATATTATAATTCCTTTCTCATTAACATGAAATGTATAGCTTATATAACCAAGGCTTCAGGGAAGAAGTGAATGGTGGTAATTTGAGGCAGGGGAGGATAATACTATATATGTTTCATTAACACTTTGACTTTGTCCAAGATAATGTGGCAACATTTTGACCCTTCTTCAGAAGTATGCTATGAAAAGATACCAGACTGGAATATTGAAGTTTTGAGGAAGCCAGATATTTCCTGATTTAAGCTTTGGTAACATAGAAGTTTTGAAAAGCAAACAGCCTCAAGCTACATATTTTTTTAACCAAAAGATTCTGCCTTCTAAGTTATAGACAAAGTTGTTGTTGTTGCTGATTTTGTTATTGTTGTTTAGTACATGTAGGAAACCACAAAAATGACAAAACAGCAGATTTTTCACTTGAAAAATGATTTGCTTCAGGGTTCCTTTAAGTGACAAGCACTTGTCCTGGATTTAAAATGGGAATCAATTTACCTAAATTCATTTTCTACACAAAATTTTAAGTGCATGCCCAGTGCATAAATCAAGATTTTCCAGTATTTTTACAAGATATAGCAGCAAATTGCTGACGTCCATTTCCTCTTTGTCGGTATTGACTATCCAGCCTCTTATCATGCTGTGGCCAGCTACAGACAGAGTCAGCCAATTTCAGTGTTCTTAAAAAATAGGAAATGTTACACTAACTCAGACCTTCAATTCTTCTCAACTGCCATCCATTCCTTAATGGTAACACAAGTACCAGTTAGTTCTTCTGCCAAGTACCCTGTGGAATATACCAACCACTCATCTAACAGAATCCTGAAGAAAAGACGGAAAGGGCAGGTAAGTTGTGACCACAAAGAGACAAGAAAACTTATTCTCCTTTTTCTCCCCCCATCAGATCCACCCGCCACTGTGCTCTGCACCTCAAGAGGCGTTGTCCTAAGTATATCATATGGCAACTGCTCTCTAAGAGTTTGCGAAATCTAAACACCAAGACAAAAGTGCAGTTGGTCTCTTCTAGTCCATCCATGAAAAAAACCAAAAATTTTCTCCCTTGTAATCCTCCTGATTCATGAACCATAATGTAAAACAGAGCACCATTGGATCTTGTTTTGGGTTAATTCATGCATTCATTCTTTTGGAAAAAATATTTAGCATCAATTACATTCCATACATTGTTCTGGGTGTTGGGATTACAGCACTAAATGTATTGTTTAGTTTTGTCAAAAACAACAACAACAAAGAATCGTCCCAATAGAGCTCAAAAACTTAAACAAAATAAGCAAAATATCTTGTTAGACTTAAAATACAGAGTTAAGAACTTGCTTACCTCAAGCTTCACTAAGTTTAGAAGCATAATAAAGAGTTTATAATATTTACAAATGGACCAGTTTGGAGAAATGTCTATTCAGGTCCTCTGCCCATTTTTCAATTGGGTTGTTTGCTTTTTTTGTTGTTGTTCAGTTGCATGACTTACTTGTATATATTGGATATTAGCCCCTTATCAGAGGCACTGTTTGCAAAAAAATTTGTTCAATTCAGTTGATTGCCTCTTTATTTTGTCGATGGTTTCTTTTACTGTGCAGAAGCTTTTAAGTTTGATATAGTCCCATTCATTTATTTAGCTTTTACTTTCATTGTCTTTGGAGTCAAATTCAAAAATGCTCTTTGAATCCAAGGTCCATAAGTTTAGTACCTATGTTTTCTTCTATGCAGTTTACTGTTTTGGGCCTTATGCATAAGTCTTCGATCCATTTTCAAATAATTTTGGTACATGGTGACAGATAGCAGTCCGGTTTCATTCCTTTGCACGTGGCTATCCAATTATTCCAGCACCATGTATTGAAGAGGCTGTCTTTTCTCCATTGTATGTTTTTGGCTTCTTTGTCAAAAGTCATCTGTCCATATTTATGTGGTTTTATTTTGAGTCCTCAATTCTATTACATTGGTTTACGTGTCTGCATTTCAGCCAATACCATGCTGTTTTGATTATTGTAGCGCTGTACTACAAGCTAAAGTCAGGGAGTGTGATACCTTCAGCATTGTTCTTTTTTTCTTAAGATTCCTTTGGCTATTCAGGGTCATTTGTGGTTCCAAACAAATCTGATGATTTTTTGTTCTATTTCTTTAAAAAATGTCTTTGGGATTTTGATGGAGATTGCATTAAATCTATATATTGTTTTGGGTAATATGACCATTTTCACTATGTTGATTCTTCCAATCCATGAGCACGGAATGTTTTTCCATTTCATTAAAAATGACATAGTTTTCAGCATATAGGTCTTTCATATTCTTATTTATTTATTTATTTATTTATTTATTTATTAGTTTCAGGTGTACAAGACAAGGAAATACTTAGACGTTCACCATTTATGTCCCACACACTGTGGGCGGGGGGGGGTAGGGATAAGAGGGAAGGTGAAGGGATTAGGAAACAGTTGGTAACCTTAAGAGGGCCTCAGGGTTTTTGAAAATTAATTTGGGGAACGTAATCAATAATGTTGTAAAGATTTTGTAGCGTATCCGATGGACACGTGTCCCATTTGGGAGACCACCTCAGGGATGCTTTAGATGCCTCATCATGGCACTGTACACCAGAAGCTAAACAATAATGAATGTCAACTATAATTTATATATATAATGTGATGGCTTTCATATTCTTTTTTTTAAAATTTATTGGGGTGAAAATTGTTAGTAAAATTACATAGATTTCAGGTGTATAATTCTGTATTACATCATCTATAAATACCATTGTGTGTTCATCAGCCAGAGTCTGTTCTCCTTCCATCACCATATATTTGATCCCCCTTACCCTCATCTGCATCCCTCCACCCCCCTTACACTTTCGTAACCACTAAGCTATTGTCTGTGTCTATGAGTTTTTGTTTCTCATTTGTTTGTCTTGTTCGTTTGTTGTTTTTGGTTTATATACCACATATCAGTGAAATCATAGGGTTCTCTGCTTTTTCTGTCTGACTTATTTCGCTTAGAATTATACTCTCAAGAT
Source organism: Rhinolophus hipposideros (assembly GCF_964194185.1). Classification (NCBI taxonomy): domain Eukaryota; kingdom Metazoa; phylum Chordata; class Mammalia; order Chiroptera; family Rhinolophidae; genus Rhinolophus; species Rhinolophus hipposideros. The sequence goes on from NC_138046.1 coordinate 34,431,645, forward strand.
CCATCCATGTTGTCACAAATGTTCCTGTATCATCTTTTCTTACTGCCGAATAGTATTCCATTGTGTATATGTACAACAACTTCTTTATCCATTCATCTATCGAAGGACATTTTGGTTGTTTCCATGTCTTGGCCACCGTAAATAACGCTGCAAGGAACATTAGAGCACACTTGTCTTTATGTATAAATGTTTTCAGATTTTTTGGGTAGAAAACCAGGATAGGGATTGCTGGGTCATATGGTAATTCTGTTCGTAATTTTTTGAGAAATCTCCACACTGCCTTCCATAACGGCTGCACCAGTCTGCATTCCCACCAACAGAGTATGAAGGTTTTTTTTTTCACTACAGCCTCTCCAACACTTGTTACTATTTGTCTTGATGATAGCCATTCTGACTGGGGTGAGGTGATATCACATTGTGGTTTTTATTTGCATTTCTCTGATCATTAGTGATGTTGAGCATTTTTTCACATGTCTATTTGCCATTTGTGTGTCCTCCTTGGAGAAATGTCTCTTCAGGTCCTCTGCCCATTTTTCAATTGGGTTGTTTGCTCTTTTGTTGTTGAGTTTCATGACTTCCTTGTATATTTTGGATATTAGCCCCTTTCTAGAGGCACCGTTTGCAGAAATCTTCTCCCATTCAGTCTTGCCTCTTTATTTTGGCAATGGTTTCTTTTGCTGTACAGAAGCTTTTAAGTTTGATATAGTCCCATTCGTTTATTTTAGGTTTTACTTCCATTGCCTTTGGAGTCAAATTCATAAAATGCTGTTTGAATCCAAGGTCCATAAGTTTAGTACCTATGTTTTCTTCTATGCAGTTTACTGTTTTGGGCCTTATGCATAAGTCTTCGATCCATTTTCAAATAATTTTGGTACATGGTGACAGATAGCAGTCCGGTTTCATTCCTTTGCACGTGGCTATCCAATTATTCCAGCACCATGTATTGAAGAGGCTGTCTTTTCTCCATTGTATGTTTTTTGGCTTCTTTGTCAAAAGTCATTCGTCCATATTTATGTGGTTTTATTTTGAGTCCTCAATTCTATTACATTGGTTTACGTGTCTGCATTTCAGCCAATACCATGCTCTTTTGATTATTGTAGCGCTGTACTACAAGCTAAAGTCAGGGAGTGTGATACCTTCAGCATTGTTCTTTTTTTCTTAAGATTGTTTTGGCTATTTGGAGTCATTTGTGGTTCCAAACAAATCTGATGATTTTTTTGTTCTATTTCTTTAAAAAATGTCTTAGTGATTTTGATGGAGATTGCATTAAATCTGTATATTGCTTTGGGTATTATGACCATTTTAATTATGTTGATTCTTCCAATCCATGAGCATGGAATGTCTTTCCATTTCTTTGTGTCTTCTTCAGTTTCTATCAAAAATATCTTATAGTTCTCAGCATATAGGTCCTTCACATCCTTGGTTAAGTTTATTCCTAGGTATTTTATTCTTTTTGCTGCTATTGCAAAAGGAATTGTTTTTTGTAATTCTTTATCTGAGATTTCATTGTTAGCATATAGGAATGCAATGGACTTTTGTACGTTGGTTTTGTAGCCAGCAACTTTACTGTATGCATTGATTGTTTCTAATAGCATTCTGGTGGAGTCTTTAGGGTTTTCTATATATAGCATCATGTCATCTGCAAAGTGTGACAATTTACCTTCTTCATACCAAATTTGGATGCCTTTTATTTCTTTCTCTTGCCTGGTTGCTTTGGCAAGTATTTCCGACACTATATTTAAAAGCAGAGGTGATAGGGGACAGCTCTGTTGTGTTTCTGAACAAAGGGATTCAGTTTTTCACTATTAATTATGAGATTAGCTGAGGTTTGTCATATATGGTCTTTATTATGTTAAGGTGTTTTTCTTCTATACCTATTTTATTAGAGTGTTTTAATGATAAATAGATGTTGTATCTTGTCAAATGCTTTTTCTGCATCAGTTGGTATAATAATATGATTTTAGTCCTTTATTTTGTTTATGTGATGTATCACATTGATGGATTTGTGGATGTTGAACCATCCTTGCTCCCCGGGAATGGACCCATCTTGGTCGTGATGGATAATATTTTTAATGCATTGTTGTATTCGATTTGCTAGAATTTTGTTTAGGATTTTTGCATCTGTATTCATCAGAGGTATTGGTCTGTGGTTTTCTTTTTTTCTGTTGTCCTTACCAGGTTTTGGTATCAGGATAATGTTGACTTCATAAAATGAGTTAGGGAATACTGTGTCTTCTTCAATTTTTTGGAAGAATTTGAGCAGGATTGGTATTAGATCCTGTTTGAAGGTTTGGTAGAATTCACTAGTGAAGCCATCAGGTCCCGGACTTTTGCTTTTGGGAAGGTTTTTGATGACTGATTCAATTTCGTTACTGGTGATAGGTCTGTTTAGATTTTCCAGTTCTTCATGGTTCAGCCTAGGAAGGCTATATGTTTCTAAGAACCTGTCCATTTCTTCTCTGTAATTGAATTTGGTGGCATACAGTCCTTCATAGTACTCTTGGATGATCCTTTGTACTTCTGTGGCATCCGTGATACCTTCCCTTTTTCATTTCTTATTTTGTTTATTAGTGTGTTCTCTCTTTTTATCTTAGTTAGTCTACCCAAGGGTTTGTCAATTTTGTTAATCTTTTCAACGAACCTGCTTTTGGTCTGATTAACTTTTTCTATTATCTTTCTGTTCTTTATTTCATTTACTTCTGCTCTGATTTTTTGTTATTTCCATTCTTCTGCTGACCCTGGGTTTCACTTGTTCTTCTTTTTCTAGTTGTTTAACGGATAACATGAGGTTAGTTATTTGGGGTTTTTCTTGTTTCTTGAGATAGGCCTGTAATAATATAAATATCCCTCTTAAAACTGCTTTAGTTGCATCCCCAAAATTTTGGTAGGATGTATTTTCATTGTCATTTGTTTCTATGTATCTTTTGATCTCTCCTCTAATTTCTTCTTTAACCCAGTCGTTCTTTAAAAGTATGTTATTTAATCTCCATGTATTTGTGTTTTTTCCTGCTTTCTTTTTGCAGTTGATATCCAATTTCAAAGCCTTGTGATCAGAGAATATGTTTGGTATGATGTAGGGACATAGCCCTAGAAAGCAGTTTCCAGGCTCTCGGCCTCATCTGGAGAGGTGCTGGCTCAGATAGTGGATGGCTGTCAGCTGTGGCTGGTTGGCCATCAGCTGTAGCCATTAAGTTATTGGTCACTGATATAACTGCTGCGACTTAGAGGGGAGCAGAGGAGATTGAAGGAAGAGACTGAAGGAGAGTAAAGAGAGTGGAGGAGAGTTGGTCAGTTGGCAGGAAAGCCGACAGCAGGTCGCACGTCATGTAAACCCAGCCTCCAGTGAGACCACAGTGGTATGACTTCCCTACCTATGGCTCCGTGGGTGTTCCTTTTTGGCCTCACCATGTCCTGCGTTCTTATGTGTGGAGCGGGAGCAGAGACCCCGCAGGCTGCCCCGCCGGATACCCTGCACAAAATATGATTTCAATATTCTTCAATTTGCTGAGGCTGATTGTGTGTCCCAATATATGGTCTATCCTTGAGAATGTTCCATGTACACTTGAGAAGAATGTATAGTCTGATGTTTTAGGATGAAGTGCTCTATATATGTCAATTATGTCCATTTCATCTAATGTGTCACTTAGGGCTGCTATTTCGTTATTTATTTTCTGTTTGGATGATCTATCCATAGCTGTCAATGATGTATTTAAGTCCCCTAGTATAATTGTGTTTTGGTCAATTTCTCCCTTTAGTTCTGCTCGTCGTTGCTTGGTATATTTTGGTGCTTTCTGATTGGGGGCATATATATTGATGACTGTTATGTTTTCTTATTGTATAGTCCCATTACCATTAAGAAATGTCCATATTTGTCTCCTGTTATCTTTTTAACCCTGAAGTCTGTTTCACTTGATATCATTATGGCAACACCTGATTTTCTCTGGGTACCATTTGCTTACAGTGTCAATTTTCACCCTTTCACTTTGAGTCTTTGCTTGTCCTTATAGCTGACATGTGTCTCTTGAATACAGCATATGGTTTGGTTTAGTTTTTTGATCCAATCTGCTACTCTGTGACTTTTTATTAATGAGTTCAGTGCATTTACATTTAGGGTGATTATTGATATGTGAGGATTTCCTGTCATTCTATCTTTAGTTTTCTGGTAAGGCTGTGTCTCCATTGTTTCTTTGCCTTTTTGTTGTTGTCTATTATTTCTGTGTGGTGGTATTCTATGATGTTTTCCTGTGTTTCTTCTTTTATTACAGTATATATTTCAGTTCTGGATGATTTTTGAGTGGTTACCCTTAAGTTTAAAAAGAAAGTTTGGTATTTAGAGTATTCCATTTTCTTTAGCAGCGCTTACTTTCTCCACTCCCGTATTCTGGTTTAGGCCTTTACTCTCCCCCTTTTTTATGTTTTGGTTGTCACAAATTGACCCTGTTGATGGTGTTCGAATAGCCTCATTTAGGATTACTTGTAGTGCAGGTAGTGTATTAGAAAATTCCCTCAGCTTCGTTATGTCTGTAAAGGTCTCTATTTCTCTAGATATCTAAAGGATATCTTTGCTGGATATATTATTCTTGGCTCATAATTTCTCTCTTTCAATAGTTTGAATATTTGGTTCCACTGCCCCCTGGCTTGCAGAGTTTCTACTGAAATATATGATGATAACCTAATTTTCTTCCCTTTGTAGTTTACTATCTTATTTTCCCTGGCTGCCTTGAGGATTCTTTCTTTGTCGTTGATTTTAGACAGCTTCAATACCATGTGCCTTGGAGAAGGCCTGTTGGGATTGAGGTAATCAGGTGTTTTATTTGCTTCTTGGATTCGAGAATCCATTTCTGTCCACAAGTTTGGGAAGTTCTAATCAACGATTTCTTTGAACATATTATCTGTTCCCTTCTCTCTTTCTTCTCATTCTGGTATGCTCATTAATCTTATATTGCTCATTCTGATGGAGTCAGAAAGTTCTTGTAGAGTTCTTTCATTTCTTTTAAGTCTCAAGTCTCTTTCTTCTTCCATCTGTGTAATTTCTAGCTTTCTATCTTTGATATCACTGATTCTTTCCTCCATCTGGTCAACTCTACTACCTTAGCTGGTTATTTCATTTTTAATATCTTCTATTGAGTTCTTAATCTCCAGAAATTCCATTTTGTTCTTTTTAAAAATTTCAAACTCTTTCGTTAAATGCTCATGTTGTTCTTTGATTGTGTTTCTGAGTTCATTAAACTGCCTTTCTGTGTTTTCCTGCATCTCGTTGAGGTTTCTCAGAACTGCAATCTTGAATTCTTTGTCATTTCATGCACATATTTCCATATCTTTAAGTTCCTTTTCTGGAGATTTTTCACTGTCTTTCTGAGCTGTCTTGTTGCCTTGGTTATTCATGACAATTACTGATTTATTCTTCTTCTTCCTGGACATCTACAGGAGTGGCTTTTGCAATAGGTTGATAAGAAGAGGTCTTTTGTTTTCCAGTACTTGTTGGTAGAATGCTTTATTTTCTCTCTGACTATAGCCTTTTTTTTCTCTCGCACATGGTAGTGCTATGTTTTCTCTGCACTATTCCTGTTTCTCATACAATGGGGTGATTCCCTGCGAGATGGGCTTCTCCTCTGTTAATAGTTCGCCTGGGTCACAGGGCGCAGTGTCCCTGTGGGTATGCGGAGAGCTTTGAAGTTCCAAATCTCTTCCTGCACCATATTCAGAGTCCATATGTTTCAGCAGTTCTGTTTATTCTTACAGGGATCTGCCCACATAGGTGGGCCAGGGGCGAGGTGAGTTGTGAGAAGTGGCCCAGAGCAATGGGGGTGACCACCACGGGAGCTGGTCCTGCTTCCACAGCTCCCTCCCCTTTGCCAGAACTAGTTCGGCTGTGAATCTGTGTTTGTGGTTCACAGTTCTCAGAACAGCAGATATTCTGTTCTTTTGATCTGACACTGCTACTGTTCCGCTTCTAGCACTGGGTAGGTGGGGGCGGGACGAGCTCTGAAAGGGTAGGGAGTGGGCGGCTAGTCTCAGTGCCTAAGTCTTCTGTTCTCTGCTTGGCAGAGAGGGCTTAAACCACCGTTTTCAGCCTTTTTCCCTCAGTCTTTGCTCCGAGGTCTCTGCTGTGAATATTGGTGAGCGTCTGTGTTTGTTTTTTTTTTGCATGTCATTGAGTTTTTTTGGAACTGCAATCTTGAATTCTCTGTCATTTATATCAAATATTTTCATGTCTTTTAGTTCATTTTATGGAGACTTTTCATTTTCTTTCTGAGTTGGCTTGTTACCTTTCTTATTCATGGCAATTAGTGAATTAACATTTCTCTTCATAGGCATCTACAGGAGTGTGTTCTACTACAGGTTGATAGGAAGAGGTTTTTCTTTTGCTTTCCATCAGGTGTTGGTGGAAAGTTTTATTTTCTGTCCCACTGCAACCTTTTATTTTCTCTCATGGTGTAGTGTTATATTTTTTGTTGCACTATTCTGGCTTCTCACATGATGAGCAGTGGTCCCTGGAAGATGGACTTCTGCTCTGTGAGCAGTTCACCTGGGTCTCAGGACACCACTTCTGTGGGAGCTTGTGGAGAGCTTTTGAAGTCCCAAATCTCTTTCTGAAACCCACTTTATAGCCTCTGTGTTTCAGCGGCTCTTGTTAACCCTATAAGGATTCATTCAGATAGGTGGACGTGTGGGTAGGGTAGCTTGTGAGAGGTGTCTCCGAGCAATAGAGATTACCAGCACAGTTATCTTGCTCCTACTGGAATTAATTGTACTGTGTCTGCGACTGTGAGTCTGCAATTCTCAGAGCTCTAAATATTCTGTTCTTTCGATTTGATACTGCTTCTAGTATTGGGAGTGTGTTGGTGGGGCAAGCTCTAGGAGGGTAAGGAAGGTTTCGCCAAGCTCTGTGTCTATGTCTTCCATCCTCTGTTTGGCAGTGAGGGCTTATACCACTGCTTTCACTTTCTTCCCTCAGTCTTTGCTCCGAGGTCTCTGCCATGAGTGTTTGGTTCTGCCTTGGTATATACTGATCCCTCAGGTCGGATTGTGGGCCACAAGGGGAGCACTAGCAGTCCAAATTCTTCCCTCTCCTTGGACAGCGGTAGCTCTAGAGCAGGGGTGTCCAAACTTTTTTAAACTTTTTTACCAAGGGCTATATGTGGTAAAATACACAAACAGCCAGGCCACTCACTTGAGGGGAAGTACGTATTGCCTCACCTGATTTATTTAAGTAAACTAAATATATTTTTGGAATTTTCTGCAGGCCAATTAACAATGGATTGCGGGCCACAGTTGGGCCGTGGGTCGCAGTTTGGACACCCCTGCTCTAGAGTGAAGGGAGCTCCGAGCTTTGGTCTGAGTCTTGCATCCTGTGGCCCATGTCTCCACACTTCCCCCTTCCTTCCTCTACTACTTTCTTAGTGTGCCCACATTTAGATGATTCTTATTTTGCGTCTCTTAGGCTTGCCTGTATGCCATGCTGGGAGTCCTTTGTGGAATTATAGCTGTTCAATTTTTTGTAAATTCCAGGAGCAATTTCTAGAGGCAGTCCTCATGCCAACATTTCTGTAATGTAATGAATGATGTCCACGAACGTTTAATTGTCCTCTACATTATTCCATTACCACAGGATTTTGCCCTTGTTCAAAAACAAATGCTGACAAATTAATGTATTAACCTCTCTAGGCATTATATTCCCTTTTAAATAGGGGAATTCTGGAGACATTCGTGTTAATCCAATGAAGCTGTGCTAACGGTGAGAATTCAGGAACCTTGGCAAACTGAGGACATTTTGGGGGGTAAGAAGATATAGCCTCTCAGTATAACCTGACTCATACCACATAAAGCCTGTCTTCGTCAGGGTTTTCAAAGATGGATGAGGTATAATGTCTCTGGACAAGACTGCTGCCACCATCTATATGACATGCTCTACTGGATTATGCAATCATCTTAGGTTTAGTTGAATTTGTAAAAAGGTAATAAAAGTGTTTTTTTATAACAGTCAAAATTGGTGAAAGTGTAAAGAAGTAAAATAATGTAGGTTATGTGCCTGATCTTCTCCATGTCCATAATTTTCTTTCTTTTTTCACATCCATTAAAGCTTAACTGGTTAATGTGGTAGAGGTTTGGAAATGATTATCTTTTTTTCTTTTGCCTCCTTGGAATAATGAGACACAGACTGGATAGAGGATGGATAAGAGCTCTCAGAGCTAAAAGTTCACAGTCCTCCATTTTAGTATCTTTTCCATCTGCATCGCTTTGAAAGTGAAATTTAAAACATCAGGCATCAATATTTTTTAGAAAATCATTTTCATTGTACAATTACAATTTATTTCTTAGTGCTTGTTTATATCCTCTACCTTACCAATCACTATCTAAACAAACTAGTTGGTTTTCCCTGTGGATGTGACATTTGGTCATTTATTTAACAAATATTTCTTGAGTACCTATTATGTGCCAGATTATGTGGTAGACACAGTTGGACATGATATGCATAGACTCTGCTCTAATGGAAGTTAAACAAACAGGTAATCAATATGGTAAGCACTTATTTTGATTTGCTTACAAAAGAAAACCAATAGGATGCTATAATAGAGAATAGAAGCTCAAGGCTAAATTTGACAGCCACTAATGGAAAGCCAAACTAACTTTAGGTCAAATAATATGGAGTTTATTATCTCACTAATAAGAAGTCTGGAGATAGGGGGATCCGGGGTCAATTCAGATTCACAATGCAATTATTATGAGACACCCAGGAACATTCCATCTTTCTATTCTACCATCCTTAGAGCAGGGGTAATGCTTTACACGTAGACATACAATAGCTAGTTAAAGTAAATTGGTGTTCTCTCTTTCTGTCTCTTTCTCTCTGTCTCTGTTTCTCTCTCCCCTCAGGAAGGACATTCCAAAAGCAAATTTCTTTCTTTGTCACATTGGTCAGATCTGAGTCATGTGCTCATCTCTAAACAAGTCACTAAAAAATTGGCAAGATATGATCATTATTGTCTAAGACCAGTTATGATCTACCATTTGAGACTGGGAAGGAATCAACCTCCTCTGACCACATAATAGCTATACCCTTGAATCAAAGTATCACTGGGCTAGCAAATTGTGTATATACATTTTATATATTATATATATATATATATATATATATATATATACATATATGTATATATATATGTGTATATATATATATATATGTTGTTGTTATGAAGGCAGTCAATATTTTATGTCTTAGATGGGGTTGTCAGGAAAAACTCATTTGATGGAATTACATCTTAACTGAGACATGAAAAATCAGACAGATTCAGTCATATGAAGTGTGGAAGATAGGGTGTTTTTAGCAGAGGGAAGAACTGTGCAAAGTACCTGAAATTGAAAGAGTTCAGCATCTTTGAAGACACGAAAGAGGGCTAGTATAACGAAAATGTAGTAAGTGAGGAGAGAGTTCCATGAAATGAAGTTTGGGAGCAAAATATAGGCTGGAACAATTACAACTTTGCAGGGGATGGCATAGATTTAAGATTTATTTTAAATGCAGTAGGAAGCCATTGAAAGGTTTTAAATCGGTGTGGGGCGTGATTTATATTTTAGGACACTCTTGCTGCTATAGACAATGAGTTGAAAGGTGGGCAGGCAAGAGAAGAATTTGGAGACCAATTAGGAGATTTGTGCAATGTTCCAGGCAAGAAATGGTGAGCCTGAGCGTGGAATAGGGAGGTAGTAATGTCAGTGAGTAGAAGTGGATAAATAAATTTTATAGGTGGGTGGCTAAAAAAATGGCGGCGTGAGGTGAGCCTCTGTACCGCTCCCCTGGAATTTACAACGAATTGGACAACAATAACTCCACAAAGGACTCCCTGCACAGCAGACAGGCAAGAAGAGGCCCACTACTGAATTCACCTCCAGGTGGGTGAATCGCGCGAGCAGCGGGAGGAGGGAGAGGAGAAGTGCGGAGAAAGAGCCACTCGGGCGCAGGACACAGACCTACCTCAGTACCCCGTGCTCACTGCATCCCGGAACTATCGCAGCTGCAGCTGCGGGAGAGGGAAAGACTTGGACTGCTAGGGCTCCGCTTACGGCCCACAGGGCTGAAGGGGCAGCATACAAAACGGCTGAATCCAACGCTCGCTCACGGCAGATCTCGAAGCAAAGACTGAGGATAGAGGGCTGAAATCGGTAGTTTAAGCCCTCACTGCCGAGAGGAGAACGGAAGCCTTAGGCATGGAGACTACCCGCCCCTCCCTACACTCCCAGAGATCGCCCCGCCCCCACCTGCACGGTGCTAGAAGCGATAAAGTAGCAGTGTCAGATCAAAGGACAGAATATTTGCTGCTCCGAAAACTGTGGACCGCAGACACAGATTCGTAGCTCAACTAGTTCCAGCAAAGGGGAGGGAGCTGTGGAAGCAGGACTGGCTGTGGTGGTGGTCGCCACCATTGCTCTGGGCCACCTCTCACAACTCACCCCACCCCTGGCCCCACCTATCTGAGTGAATCCCTGCAGGAGTAAACAGAACTGCTGAAACATACGGGCTCTGAATCTGGTGCAGAAAGAGCTTTGGAACTTCAAAAGCTCTTCGCATACCTATCAACCTGTTGCAGAAGCCACTCCTGTAGATGTCTAGGAAGAGAAATAGTAAATCAGTGATTGACATGAATAACCAAGGAACAAGATAGCTCAGAAAGAAAGTGAAAAGTCTCCAGAAAACGAACTTAGAGATATGGAAATATGTGATTTAAATGACAGAAAATTCAAGATTGCAGTTCTGAAAAAACTGAACGAGATGTAAGAAAACACAGAAAGGCAATTTAATGAACTCAGTAACACATTCAAAGAACACCATGAGCATTTTACAAAAGAGATTAAAATTTTAAAAAAGAACCAAATAGAATTTCTGGAGATTAAGAACTCAATAGAAGAAATTAACAATAAAATATCCAGCTTAGGTAGTAGAGTTGACCAGATGGAGAAAAGAATCAGTGACATCGAAGATAGGAACCTGGAATTTACACAGATGGAAGAAGAAAGAGACTTGAGACTTAAAAGAAATAAAAGAACTCTACAAGAACTTTCTGACTCCATCAGAAAGAGCAATATAAGAATAATGGGCATACCAGAAGGAAAAGAAAGAGGGAAGGAAACAGAGAATATATTGAAACATATCGTCGATGAAAACTTCCCAAACTTGTGGAAAGAACTGGATCCTCGAATCCAAGAAGCAAATAGAACACCTAATTGCCTCAATCCCAACAGGCCTTCACCAAGCACATTGTATTGAAGCTGTCTAAAACCAATGACAAAGAAAGAATCCTCAAGGGAGACAGGGAAAAGAAGACGGTAACTTACAAAGGAAAGCCCATTAGATTATTCAGATTTTTCAGCAGAAACTGTACAAGCTAGGAGGGAATGGAACCAAATATTCAAACTATTGAAAGAGAGAAATTATGAGCCAAGAAAAATATATCCAGCAAAGATCTCCTTTAGATATGAAGGAGTAATAAAGATCTTTCCAGACATCCAGAACCTGAGGGAATTTTCTAATACACGACCTGCACTAGAAGAAATACTAAAAAAGGCTATTAGACCACCATCAACAGGGACAACTTGTGGCAACCAAGACATAAAAAGGGGGAGCATAAAGGCCTGAACTGGAATATGGGAATAGAGAAAGTAAGCGTACTGAAGAAACTGGAATACTGTAAATATCAAACTTTCTTTTAGATAAACTTAAGGGTAACCACTCAAAAATCATCCAGAAGTGAAATATATACTGTAATAAAAGAAGAAACAGAGGGAAACATCATAGAATACCACCACACAGAAATAATAGACAACAACAAAAAGGCAAAGAAACAATGGAGACACAGCCTTATCAGAAAACTAAAGATAGAATGACAGGAAATCCTCACACGTCAATAATCACCATAAATGTAAATGGACTGAACTCACCAATAAAGAGACACAGAGTACCAGATTGGATCAAAAAACTAAAACCAACCCTATGCTGTCGACAAGAGACACATCTCAGCTACAAGGACAAGCATAGATTCAAATTGAAAGAGTGGGGATTGACACTCCAAGAAAATGGTACTCAGAGAATATCAGGTGTAGCCATAATGATTTCAGATGAAACAGACTTCAGGGTGAAAAAGATAACAAGAGACAAAGATGGACATTTCATAATGGTAAAGGGGACTATACAAAAAGAAGACATAACTGTCATCAATATTTATGCCCCCTATCAGGGAGCACCGAAATATACCAAGCAACTACTAACAGAACTAAAGGGAGAAATTGACCAAAACACAATTATACTAGGGGACTTAAATACATCATTGACAGCTATGGATGGATCATCCAAACAGAAGACAAATAACGAAATAGCAGGCAAATGACACATTAGATGAAATGGACATAATTGACATATATAGAGCACTTCATCTTGAAACATCAGACTATACATTCTTTTCTAGAGTACATGGAACATTCTCAAGGATAGACAACATATTGGGACACAAAATCAGCCTCAGCAAATTTAAGAAGATTGAAATCATAACAAGGAAATTCTCTGATCCCAAAGCTTTGAAATTGGATATCAACTGGAAAAAGTAAGCAAGAAATAACACAAATACATGGAGATTAAACAACATACTTTTAAAGAACGACTGGGTCAAAGAGAAATTAGAGGAGAGCTCAAAAGACACATAGAAACAAATGACAATGAAAATACATCCTACCAAAATTTTTGGTATGCTGCGAAAGCAGTTTTAAGATGGAAATTTATATCATTACAAGCCTATCTGAAAAACCAAGAAAAATCCCAAATAAATAATCTCATGTTACACCATAAAGAACTAGAATAACAAGAACAAGTGAAACCCAAGGTCAGCAGAAGAAAGGAGATAAGAAAAATCAGAGCAGAACTAAATGAAATAGAGAACAAAAACACAATAGAAAAAATTAATGTGACAAACAGCTGGTTCTTTGAAAAGATTAACAGAATTGAGAACCCCTTGGCTAGACTAACTAAGATAAAAAGAGAGAAGACACTAATTAACAAAATCAGAAATGAAAAAGGAGAAGTTATCACGGACACCACAGAAATACAAAGGATTATCCAAGAATATTATGAAGGACTATGTGCCACCAAATTTAATAACTTAGAAGAAATGGACAAGTTCTTAGAAACATATAGCCTTCCAAGGCTGAATCATGAAGAACTGGAAAATCTTAACAGGCCGATCACCAGTGACGAAATTGAATCAGTCATCAAAAACCTTCCCAAAAGCAAAAGTCCTGGACCAGATGGCTTCACCAGTGAATTCTACCAAACCTTCAAAGAGGATCTAATACCAATCCTGCTCAAACTCTTCCAAAAAATTGAAGAAGAGTCAGTACTCCCTAACTCATTTTATGAGGCCAACATTACCCTGATACCAAAACCTGGTAAGGACAACACAAAAAAAGAAAACTACAGACCTATATCTCTGATGAATACAGATGCTAAAATCCTAAACAAAATTCTAGCAAATCGAATACAACAATGCATTAAAAAGATTATTCATCACGACCAAGTGGGGTTCATCCCGGGGGCACAAGGATGGTTCAACATTCGCAAATCCATCAATGTGATACATCACATAAACAAAATAAAGGACAAAAATCATATGATTCTATCAATTGATGCAGAAAAAGCATTTGATAAGATACAACATCCATTTATGATTAAAACACTTACTAAAATTGGTATAGAAAGAAAATACCTCAACATAATAAAGGCCATATACGACAAGCCCTCAGCTAATCTCATAATTAATGGTGAAAAGCTGAAGCCCTTTGCTCTACGTTCAGGAACACGACAAGGTTGTCCCCTATCACCTCTGCTTTTCAACATAGTGTTGGAAGTCCTCGCCAGAGCTATCAGGCAAGAGAAAGAAATAAAAGGCATCCAAATTGGGAATGAAGAAGTTAAATTGTCACTCTTTGCAGATGACATGATGCTATATATAGAAAACCCTAAAGACTCCACCAAAAAGCTATTAGAAACAATCAATGAATACAGTAAAGTTGCTGGCTACAAAATCAACGTACAAAAGTCCATTGCTTTCCTATATACCAACAATGAAATCTCAGAAAAAGAGATAGAAAAAACAATTCCTTTTGCAATTGCAGCAAAAAGAATAAAATACCTAGGAATAAACTTAACCAAGGATGTGAAGGATTTATATGCTGAAAACTATAAGACATTTTTGAAAGAAATTGAAGAAGACACAAAGAAATGGAAAGACATTCAGTGCTCATGGATTGGAAGAATCAACATAGTTAAAATGGCCATATTACCCAAAGCCATATACAGATTTAATGCAATCCCCATTAAAATCCCAATGGCATTTTTTAAAGAAATAGAACAAAAAATCATCAGATTTGTTTGGAACCACAAAAGACCCCGAATAGCCAAAGCAATTTTAATAAAAAAGAGCAATACTGGAGGTATCACACTCCCTGATTTTTCCTTGTACTACAGGGCTACAATAATCAAAACAGCTTGGTATTGGCGGAAAAACAGACACATAGACCAATGGAATAGAATTGAGAACCCAGAAATAAAACCACATAAATATGGACAGATAATTTTTGACAAAGAAGCTAAAAACATACAATGGAGGAAAGACAGCCTCTTCAATAAATGGTGCTGGCAGAATTGGATAGCTACGTGCAAAAGAATGAAACTGGACTGCTATCTGTCACCATGTACCAAAATTAATTCAAAATGGATCAAAGACTTAAGCATAAGACCTGACACAATAAACTGCATTGAAGAAAACATAGGTACTAAACTTATGGACCTTGGGTTCAAAGAGCATTTTATGAATTTGACTCCAAAGGCAATGGAAGTAAAAACTAAAATAAACAAATGGGATTATATGAAACTGAAAAGCTTCTGCACAGCAAAAGAAACTATTGACAAAATAATGAGGCAACCAACTGAATGGGAGAAGATTTTCGCAAACAGTTCCTCTGATAAGGGGCTAATATCCAAAATATACAATGAACTCATGAAACTGAACAACAAAAAAACAAACAACCCAATTGAAAAATGGACGGAGGACCTGAAGAGACATTACTCCAAAGAGGATATACAAATGGCAAATAGACATATGAAAAAATGCTCAACATCGCTAATCATCAGAGAAATGCAAATGAAAACCACAATGAGATATCACCTCACCCCAGTCAGAATGGCTTTCATAAACAAAACAAATAGTAACAAGTGTTGGAGAGGCTGTGGAGAAAAAGGAACTCTCATACACTGTTGGTGGGAATGCAGACTGGTGCAGCCGCTATGGATGGCAGTGTGGAGGTTCCTCAAGAAATTACGAATAGAATTACCATATGACCCAGCAATCGCTCTCCTGGGTATCTACCCCAAAAATATAAAAGCATTTCTCTATAGAGACACGTGTACGCCAATGTTCATTGCAGCTTTGTTTACAGTGGCCAAGACATGGAAACAACCCAAATGTCCTTCGATAGATGAATGGATAAAGAAGTTGTGGTACATATACACAACGGAATACTATTCGGCATTAAGGAAAGATGATATAGGAGCATTTGTGACAACATGGATGGATCTCGAGAGAATAATGCTAAGTGAAATTAGTCAGACAGAAAAAGCAGAGAACCCTATGATTTCACTGATATGTGGTATATAAACCAAAAAGAACAAGACAAACAAATGAGAAACAAAAACTCATAGACACAGACAATAATTTAGTGGTTACCAGAGGGTAAGGGGGTGCGGGGTGGGTGATGAGGGTAAAGGGGATCAAGTATATGGTGATGGAAGGAGAACTGACTCTGGGTGGTGAACACACAATGGGATTTATAGACGATGTAATACAGAATTGTACACCTGAAATCTATGTAATTTTACTATCAATTGTCACCCCAATAAAATTAATTAAAAAAAACACTTAATAAAATTGGTATAGAAGGAAAATACCTCAACATAATAAAGGCCATATACGACAAGCCCTCAGCTAATCTCATAATTAGTGGTGAAAAGCTGTAGCCCTTTGTTCTATGTTCAGGAACACGACAAGGTTGTCCCCTATCACCTCTGCTTTTCAACATAGTGTTGGAAGATTTTGCAGAGCAATCACGCAAGAGAAAGAAATAAAAGGCATCCAAATTGGGAATGAAGAAGTTAAATTGTCACTCTTTGCAGATGACATGATGCTATATATAGAAAACCCTAAAGACTCCACCAAAGACCTATTAGAAACAATCAATGAATACAGTAATGTTGCTGGCTACAAAATCAACGTACAAAAGTCCATTGCTTTCCTATATACCAACAATGAAATCTCAGAAAAAGAAATACAAGAAACAATTCCTTTTGCAATTGCAGCAAAAAGAATAAAATGCCTAGGAATAAACTTAACCAAGGATGTGAAGGATTTATATGCTAAAAGCTATAAGACATTTTTGAAAAAAATTGAAGAAGACACAAAGAAATGGAAAGACATTCCATGCTCATGGATTGGAAGAATCAACATAGTTAAAATGGTCATATTACCCAAAGCCATATACAGATTTAATGCAATCCCTATCAAAAACAAAATGGCATTTTTTTAAAGAAATAGAACAAAAAATCATCAGATTTGTTTGGAACCACAAAAGACCCCGAATAGCCAAAGCAATATTAAAAAAAAAAGAACAATACTGAAGGTATCACACTCCCTGATTTTTGCTTGTTCTACAGGGCTACAATAATCGAAACAGCTTGGTATTGGCGGAAAAACAGACGCAGTGTATAAATGGCATCCAAAACCAAAAGACTGGATGAGCTCACTTAAGGAAAGTGGGTAGAGAGGGGGGAGAAAGAAGAGGGTTTAATATCAAGTCCTAAAGAACATGAACATTGAAATATTGGGAAGATGAACAGGAATCTGTAAAGGAAATTGCAAAGTAGAAGCCATTTAGGTAGGAGGAAAAACCAAGGGAGACTACATGATTTATCTAGGGTTACACAGCTCATATACTTCTTGAGGAATCAGGAAAATTATAAAGAAGTCTTTTAAAGAACAAAGTAGATGAGAAAAGGAAGAGGTAATTTTACACATGTTAAAATTATTTTAATACAAAATTATACATATTCATTGTTGAAAATTTAGAAGACACATATAAAAATACACAAATGAAAATCACCCATAAGTTTATTCTCTCTCTCTCTCTACAAACACACACACACACACGCACACACACACACAGTATGAGCAACGATGGGCTAGGCTATGGTGTGATAATAAACAAACAACCCTGAATTCCCGTCACTTCATACAATAAAAGCTTTTTACATATGTGGATAGAGATCTTCTGCATCTCATAGTCACTTAGATACCCAGGCTGATAGAAGACTCTTTTCAGTACATGCTTCCACAATTGTCAAGGAAGGAAAAGTGGTATGGGGAATATTGAACACTGGCCCTTAAAAGTTCCACTTACATTTCACTTGCTCAGTTGTGTCACACGGCCATGCCCAACATCAAAGGGGTTGGGAAAGCACAATCATACTAAGTGCCTTGAATGAGAGGATGAAAGTATTTATGAACAATCCTAATGATTACTACAAACATATGTGCGTATGTAATGTGTGTGTGTGTGTGTGTATAATTTTCACACTCTACATAGTGTTTTTCAACCAGACTTTTAGTACAATTATTTTTAAAACAGAAGGTGTAAATATTTTTCCATACCATTCAAACTTCTCCTATAATGTATTATTAATAGCTGCATATATAAATTACAATAATTTATTTAATCTGTTATTATTGACTATTTAAACTATTACCAATATTTCACTATGGCAAATTATTCTGCAGTGAAGCCCTATTAACATATACTTTTGTTCATAGTTGTGATTCTTTTTCCAGGATAAATTCCTAAATATTCCTAAAAATTCCTAAATATGGCATTGCAGAGTCAAAAGATATACAAATATTAAGACTTTTGCTACTTATTGTTAAATTTTCCTCCAGAAAAGTTGTAGCAATTTATACTACTATAAGCAATGTGCAAGAGTGTACATTTCCCTGGATCTCACCAGTTCTGGCTGTTTCCATTTAAAAAGAATACATTTGCTAATTTTCCACCAAAAAAATCACATTGATTTTACTTGTGTTTTTCATGGATTAATGGTGAGTTTGAGCATTTTTATATGTTTTATTTCTATTCTTATTTTTTGAATTGCTTATTTGTGTTGTGTGCACTTGTTTTTGGAGTGACACACCAGTATCAATACAGCCTCCACTCATACTTATCTTTTCTCTTTCCCTTCTAGGCTTTAAATGCTTAATAGTAACTAAGGCAACAAAACATGCTAAGTGGTTGCACACCAAAATAGTGGCAGTGATCATCCCGAAACTCTTAACAATAGCTTTTATTAACTGTACATGACCTAAACAAAACTGTATTGTGTATTTGGAGTGTCTGTCAGAGATACAGAGACATTTTTCATGAGTCATTTTCAATGCATATGTAGTCCCTATTCTGAGTGCAGAGCTGCTTCATTCTATATGAATGTTACCTCCTGGAGTTGTGCAATGTTCTTGCCTTGGCAAGGGCCTAAATGTTTGAGGATCTGGGTCTTATTCAAAACTACTTGCTCTAGCTGATTCTAATACTGGATTTCTATTTCTTCTCCTCTCTCTCATTTCAATTCTGAACATCAAGTGAATAATATTTTTCACCATAAAGGACATTATAAGTTAGCATGGGTAAATGATTGCTTGTACTTAAGAAAAAAATAGTAGCAACATAATTTATGTAAAATCTGATACAAAACCTCAATGTATAAAAGAGATGAATGCAAACATACTCTAATTGAAGCAGTTGTGTGTTCTCCATTTGGCCTCCCCCACATGCTCCCTTCACAACTCAAGATTTCCATGGAGCATAATTTGACATCTATTGATCTAATGGAATAGGCATTGGACTTGGGATAAAGAGTGGAACTATCTGGCTGTGGGACCTTAGATATGTTAATAACTCTGAGCCTTACTTTCTGAATCTATAAAATGGGGAAAATATAAAATTGATAGTTATATATTGAGAATGTACTTTGTATAAAATCACCATACTGGAAACTAGGGAAGATTCAAATAATATTAGAGTCAGTCCTTGCCATTAGGAGGTTTATAATTCACTTAATACCTACTCTACTGATTTTTCAAGAGGCCTATGAGGTCCAGAACAGGTGCAAATAACAATGACAATGTGAAAATTGTTGGAAGAAGTAAAAAAAATCATACAAATGTAAAATAGTATTGTAAATATTGAACTACCACTAATATTTTATGGAATGCATCAGAATATCAGAGATTCCTGAAGGGTTGAACAAAACTGCCCTATATAGCTTGATCCAGTCAATTGAGAAGTGGTAGTTGTCATCCTGTCTCCTGCCAGAGCTCACCAGTATTTCAAAGAGTAATGAGGAAAACACTGTCGAGTCACGTAACCTGGCAGGAAACTGAGAAAGGGCAGTCATTGAGGTAACTTTCTAGGATTCAGAGACTGAGCTTAGCTTGGTGGTACATCTAAGTAGGAGTCAAGCAACAGTCAACACTGGAGTGTAGGTTGTTATGTTAGTGTGTTAGAAAGGTAGAATGCAACACATTATAGGTTCTCAGTGCTCAGCAAGCACGCAGGTGCTATTGAGGGATTTGTCTATTGGTACCAGAATCCTAACACACAGATGGAAACCCTGGGGAGGGAGCTGAGACTAGCAGGAGTATTGGAGCCCTAATTGGGAGTACCTGGAAGAACTGGGTACTAGGAACCTGGTCAGAAGTCTAAGCTAAGTGGAGGAGATCCTTGAGTTCTTAGGGTCTTTCAACCATAAACTTGTACAAGGTGAGCAGAATGCATGAATATTTTTTTTCTATTGCAATATTGATGAGGTGATAGATAAAATGCAGAGAGAAGTAACAGGACAAGGTTGTTAGAGAAACTCATTAGAAAGCAACTGTTTCAACTCCCGCCACCCCCACAACCACCAAAGGGTATCACATTTGAAAGAATTTAAAACACATTTTATTGTTATATTTCCTGTGCTCAGTGGCACAAGATACAAAGTTTTAGGGAAAGGGGTTTTATGACTCAAAATGTTTTCCAGATACAAAAGCTGTAATTACTTTTAATAACAAAAGGCAATTGCATTATTTAGGCTGTGATTATGATAATGCTGCATTGTTTTCTGTCTGATCAAGAGCAATTAGGGCAAAAGTTTTCCAAATTGACAACTCTCTTTGCTTTCATAATGTACGGTAGAGGATGAATTAAGGTAGACTAGAGTTGATATGGACAAACTAGTTGGGTGAGTACTTTGTAGCAATCCAAGTGAGAGATACTGGTAATTTTCCGAAGAGTGGTGGTAATGGATGAAATGAAAATAGATTAGAGATGTATTTTGGTTACAAAATCAACACAACTTGGTTATGGGGTGGATATTTATGAGGTCTGACAATTATGTTCATAACTTGTACCGTGTCCTTACATTGGCAGCACTGTATAAACAGCTCCATATGGTTTCATAACCTTGATATATCAGTGTCTCACAGCTATGTTGGTGTTGATGTGTGGTGGTGTCTTGCTGAGTGGCATTCATTTTGTTGTTGTGTGTTTTTGTGTGCGGTCACAAGAATGTCTGACCTTGAATTAGAGCAATGAACAAACATTACATTTCTTTTTTCTTTCCTTTATAGGCTTTTTTAAAAAAAATTACTGGGGTGACAATTGTTAATGAAATTACATAATTTCAGGTGTACAATTCTGTATTACATCATCTATAAATCCCATTGTGTGTTCACCACCCAGAGTCAGTTCTCCTTCCATCACCATATATTTGATCCCTCTTACCCTCATCTCCCTCCCCCCACCCCCTTACCTTCTGGTAACCACTAAACTATTGTCTGTGTATATGACTTTTTGTTTCTCATTTGTTTGTCTTGTTCTTTTGTTGTTTTGGGTTTACATACCACATACCAGTGAAATCATACGGTTCTCCGCTTTTTCTGTCTGACTTATTTCACTTAGCATTATACTCTCAAGATACATCCATGTTCTCACAAATGTCCCTATATCATCTTTCGTTAACGCCAAATACTATTCCATTCTGTATATATACCACAACTTCTTTATCCATTCATCTATCAAAGGACATTTTGGTTGTTTCCATGTCTTGGCCACCGTAAACAAAGCTGCAATGAAAATTGGAGCACACATGTTTTTACACATAAATGTTTTCATATTTTTTGGGTAGATACGCAGGAGAGGGATTGCTGGGTCATATGGTAATTCTATTTGTAATTTTTTGAGGAACCTCCACAGTGCCTTCCATAGCTGTTGCACCACTCTGCATTCCCCCCAAGAGTGTATGAAGGTTCCTTTTTCTCCACAGCCTCCCCAACACTTGTTATTATTTGTCTTGTTGATGTTCGCCATTCTGACTGGGGTGAGGTGACATTTCATTGTGGTTTTTATTTGCATTTCTCTGATGATTAGTGATGTTGAGCATTATTTCATATGTCTATTTGCCATTTGTATGTCCTCTTTGGAGAACTGTCTCTTCAGGTCCTCTGTCCATTTTTCAATTGGGTTGTTTGCTTTTTTCTTGTTGAGTTTCATGAGTTCTTGTATATGTTGGATATTACACCCTTTTGGAGGAACTGTTTGCAAAAATCTTCTCCCATTCAGTTGGTTGCCTCTTTATTTTGTCGATGGTTTCTTTTGCTGTGCAGAAACTTTTAAGTTTCATATAGTCCCATTTGTTTATTTTAGCTTTTACTTCCATTACCTTTGGAGTCAAATTCATAAAGTGCTCTTTGAATCCAAGATCCATAAGTTTAGTACCTATGTTTGCTTCTATGCAGTTTATTGTGTCAGGACTTATGCTTAAGTCTTTGATCAATTTTGAATGAATTTTGGTACATGGTGACAGATAACAGTCCAGTTTCATTCTCTTGCACATGGGTATCCAATTCTCCCAGCACCATTTATTGAAGAGGCTGTCTTTCCTTCATTGTATGTTTTAATGTTCTTTGTCAAAAATTATCTGTCCATATTTAGGTACTTTTATTTCTGGGTTCTCAATTCTATTCCATTGGTCTATGTGTCTGTTTTTCTGACAATATCATGCTGTTTGGATTGTTGTAGCCCTGTAGTACAAGCTAAAGTCAGGTAGTGCGATACCTCCAGCAATGTTCTTTTTTCTTAAGATTGCTTTGGCTATTCGGGGTCTTTTGTGGTTCCAAACAAATCTGATGATTTTTTGTTCTATTTCTTTAAAAAATGCCATTGGGATTTTGATGGGGATTGCAGTAAATCTGTATATTGCTTTCGGTAATATGGCCATTTTAACTATGTTGATTCTTCCAATCTATGAGCATGGAATATCTTTCTATTTCTTTGTGTCATCTTCAATTTCTTTCAAAAATGTCTTCTAATTTTCAGCACATAAATCCTTCACATCCTTGGTTAAGTTTAATCCTAGGTATTTTATTCTTTTTGCTGCAAATGCAAAGAAAATTGTTTTTTGTGTTTCCTTTTCTGAGATTTCATTGTTACTATATAGGAATGCAATGGACTTTTGTACGTTGATTTTGTAGCCAGCAACTTAACTGTATTCGTTGATTGTTTCCAACAGCTTTTTGGTGGAATCTTTCGGGTTTTCTATATATAGCATCATGTGATCTTGAAAGAGTGATATTTTAACCTCTTCATTCCCAATTAGGATGCCTTTTATTTCTTTCTCTTGCCTGACAGCTCTGGCAAGGACTTCCAACACAATGTTGAAAAGCAGAGGTGATAGGAGACAGCCCTGTCATGTTCCTGATGAAAGAGCAAAGGTCTTTAGTTTTCACCATTAATTATGAGATTAGCTGAGGGCTTGTCATAGAATGCCTTTATTATCTTAAGGTATTTTCTTTCTGTACCTATTTTATTAAGTGTTTTTATCATAAATAGATGTTGTATCTTGTTAAATGCTTTTTCTGCATCTATTGATATAATCCTATGATTTTTGTCGTTTATTTTGTTTATGTGATGTATCACATTGATGGATTTGCGGATGTTGAACTATCCTTGTGCCCCAAGGATGAACCCCACTTGGTCATGATGAATAATCTTTTTAATGCATTGTTGTATTCGATATGCTAATTTTTTTTTAGTATTTTTGCATCAGTATTCATGAGAGATATTGTTTTGTGGTTTTCTTGTATTGTGTTGTCCTTACCAGGTTTTGGTAGCAGTGTAATGTTGGCCTCATAAAATGAGTTAGGGAGTACTGACTCTTCTTCAAATTTTTAGAAGAGTTTGAGCAGGATTGGTGTTAGATACTGTTTGAAGGTTTGGTAGAATTCACTAGTGAAGCCATCTGGTCCCTGACTTTTGCTTTTGGGGAGGTTTTGGATGACTGCTTCAATTTCTTTACTGGTGATCGGTCTGTTTAGATTTTTCAGTTCTTCATGGTTCAGCCTTGGAAGGCTATATGTTTCTAAGAACTTGTCCATTTCTTCTAGGTTATTGAATTTGGTGGCATACAGTCTTTTGTAATATTCTTGCATGACCCTTTGTATTTCTGTGGTGTCCGTGAGTGATAACTTCCCCTTTTCATTTCTGATTTTGTTAATTAGTGTCTTCTCTCTTTTTTCTTAGTGAGAATAGCCAAGTGTTTGTCCATTTTATTAATTTTTTCAAAGAACCAGCTCTTTGTCACATTAATTTTTTCTATTGTCTTTTTGTTCTCTATTTCATTGAGCTCTGCTCTGATTTTTGTTATTTCCTTTCTTCTGCTGACCTTGGATTTCACTTGTTCTTCTTTTTCTAGTTCTTTAAGGTGTAACATGAGGTTATTTATTTGGGATTTTTCTTCTTTCTTGAGATAAGCCTGTAATGATATAAATTTCTCTCTTAAAACTGCTTTTGCTGCATCCACAAAATTTTGGTAGGATGTGTTTTCATTGTCTTTTGCTTCTATGTATCTTTCGATTGCTTCTCTAATTTCTTCTTTGACCCAGTCGTTCTTTAAAAGTATGTTGTTTATTCTCCATGTGTTTGTGTTTTTTTCCTGCTTTCTTTTTGCAGTTGATATCCAATTTCAAAGCTTTGTGATCAGAGAATATGCTAGGTATGATTTCAATCTTCTTAAAATTGCTGAGGCTGATTTTGTGTCCCGATATATGGTCTATATTTGAGAATGTTCCATGTACACTAGAAAAGAATGTATAGTCTGATGTTTTAGGATGAAGTGCTCTATATATGTCAATTATGTCCATGTCACCTAATGTGTCATTTAGGGCTGCTATTTCGTTATTTATCTTCTGTTTGGATGATCTATCCATAGCTGTCAATGATGTATTTAAGTCCCCTAGTATAATTGTGTTTTGGTCAATTTCTCCCTTTAGTTCTGTTAGTAGTTGCTTGGTATATTTCGGTGCTCCATGATTGGGAGCATAAATATTGATGACAGTTATGTCTTCTTGTTGTATAGTCCTCTTTACCATTATGAAATGTGCATCTTTGTCTCTCGTTATCTTTTTCACCCTGAAGTCTGTTTTATCTGATATCATTATGACTACACGTGATTTTCTTTTGATACCATTTGCTTGGAGTGTCAATTTCCACCCTTTCACTTTGAGTCTGTGCTTGTCCTTGTAGCTGAGATGTGTCTCTTGTAGACAGCATATGGTTGGGTTTAGTTTTCTGATCCAATCTGCTAATCTGTGCTTTTTTATTGGTGAGTTCAGTCCATTTACATTTAGGGTGATTATTGATATGTGAGGATTTCCTGTCATTCTGTCTTTTGTTTTCTGGTAAGGCTGTGTCTCCATTGTTTCTTTGCCATTTTGTTGTTATCTATTATTTCTGTGTGGTGGTATTCTATGATGATTCCCTCTGTTTCTTCTTTTGTTACAGTATATATTTAGGTTCTGGATATTTTTCGATTGGTTACCCTAAGTGTATGTAAAGAAAGTTTGATATTTAGAGTATTCCATTTTCTTCAGCACACTTACTTTCTCCATACATATTCTGGTTTAGGCCTTTTCTCTCCCCCTTTTTTATGTTTTGGTTGCCACAAATTGTCCCTGTTGATGGTGGTCGAATATTCTCCTTTAGTATTTCTTGTAGTGAAGGTCGTGTATTAGAAAATTCCCTCAGCTTCTGTATGTCTGGAAAGGTCTTTATTCCTCCTTCATATCTAAAGGATATCTTTGCTGGATATATTATTCTTGGCTCATGATTTCTCTCTTTCAATAGTTTATATATTTGGTTCCACTCCCTCCTGGCTTGTAGAGTTTCTGCTGAAAAATCTGAAGATAATATAATG
This sequence comes from Rhinolophus hipposideros, assembly GCF_964194185.1. Classification (NCBI taxonomy): domain Eukaryota; kingdom Metazoa; phylum Chordata; class Mammalia; order Chiroptera; family Rhinolophidae; genus Rhinolophus; species Rhinolophus hipposideros. The sequence continues at coordinate 34,457,020 of NC_138046.1, forward strand.
GGCTTTCTTACAATGTGCTTTGGAGAAGGCCTGTTGGGTTGAGTTAATTAAGCGTTCTATTTTCTTCTTGGATTCTAGGATCCAGTTCTGTCCACAAATTTGGGAAGTTCTCCTTAACAATTTGTTTGAATATGTTCTCTGTTTCCTTCTCTCTTTCTTCTCCCTCTGCTATGCCCATTATTCTTATATTGTTCTTTCTAATAGAGTAAGAAAGTTCTTGTAGAGTTCTTTCATTTCTTTTAAGTCTCAAGTCTCTTTCTTCTCCCATCTGTCTAATTTCCAGATTTCTATCTTCGATGTCACTGATTCTTTCCTCCATCTGGTCAACTCTACTACCTAAGCTGGGTATTTCATTCTTAATTTCTTCTATTGAGTTCTTAATCTCCAGACATTTCAGTTGGTTCTTTTTTAAAATTTCAATCTCCTTTGTATAATGCTCATGTCGTTCTTTGATTGAGTTTCTGAGTTCATTAAATTGCCTTTCTGTGTTTTCTTGCATCTCTTTGAGGTTTTTCAGAACTGCAATCTTGAATTCTGTATCAATTAAGTCACATATTTCCATATCTTTAAGTTCCTTTTCTGGAGATTTTTCACTCTCTTTCTGAGCTGTCTTGTTGCCTTGGTTATTCATGGCTTTTACTGATGTATTATTTCTCTTCCTAGACATTTACTGGAGTGGCTTCTGCAATAGGTTGATAGGAAGAGGTCTTTCTTTTGTTTTCCAATATTTGTTGGTAGAATGTTTTATTTTCTCTCCGACTGCAGCCTTTTTTTCTCTCTGTCACAGTAGTGCTATGTTTCCTCTACGCTATTCCAGCTTCTCACCCAATGGGGGGATTCCCTGGGAGATGGGCCTCTCCTCTGTTAACAGTTCACCTGGGTCATAGTGCGCCACCTCCCTGTGGGGATGCGGAGAGCTTTTGAAGTTCCAAAGCTCTTTCCTCACGAGATTCAGAGCCCGTATGTTTCAGCAGTTTTGTTTACTCCTGTAGCGATCCACCCAGATAGGTTGGGCCTGGGGCTGGGTGAGTTGCTAGAGTTGGCCCAGAGCAATGGCGGTGAGCACCACCACAGCTGGTCCTGCTTCCACAGCCTCCTCCCCTTTGCCACAACTAGTTGGGCTCCGAATCTGTGTCTGTGGTCCACAGTTCTCAGAATAGCAAATATCCTGCCCCTTTGATCTGACACTGCTACTTTATAGCATTTAGCACCAGGCAGTTGGGGGTGGGGCGAGCTCTGGGAGGGTAGGGAGGAGGCGGCTAGTCTCAGTGCGTAAGGCTTCCATTCTCCGCTCAGCAGTTAGGGTTTAAACCACCGTTTTCAGCCTTCTTCCCTCAGTCTTTGCTCCGAGGTCTCTGCCGTGAGCATTGGGTTCAGCCATGTTATATGCTGCCCCTTCAGCCATGTGGGCCGTAAGCGGAGCCCTAGCAGTTCGAGTTCTCCCCTCTCCCACAGCTTCGGTAGTCCTGGGATTCAGTGAGCTCGGAGCACCGAGCTAGGTCTGTGTCCTGTGGCCGCACGGCTCCGTACCTGCACTTCTCCCTTCCCTCCTCTTCTGCTCGCACAAACATTACATTTCTTGTTAAACTTGGCAAGAGTGGAAGTGAAATCAAGGACATGTTACTCCAAGTTTATGGGTATAATGCCATGAAGAAAATGGCAGTTTACAAATTGTTTCAATGTTTTTCTGATGGTACTGAATGCGTCACTGATGAAGAGATGTCAGGGCCGCCAGTAGAACTGATGAAAACATTGCAAAAATTCATCAAATTGTGCGTCAAAATCATTGGGAGACTGTGAGAAGCATAGCAGACCGAGTAAACATCAATAGAAAAACAGGAAAATCTTAACTGAAAATCTTGGCATGAGAAAGGTGTGGCAAAAATGGTCCCAAAGGAGCTCACCAATAAACAAAAGCAAAAGAGAGTCAAAGTTTGCCAATACCTTTTGTAGAGGCAAAATGATGTTTTGGGCCATGTTATCACTGGTGATGAAACATGGGTGTACCAATACAACCCTGAAACAAAGTGCACAGTGGAAGTCAGCTAATTCTCCACGACGAAAAATTTTGCATCAATCCAAATCAAGAGTCAAAACAATGTTGCTAAACTTTTTTGATATCACAGAGATTATTCATTATGAATTTGTACCAACTTTAAAAAGTTAACCAAGTTTACTATTTTGAAGTGCTGAAAACGCTGGATGAAAAAGTTAGATGAAAACGACCTGAACTTTTCAACAATTCATGGCTCTTGCATCATGACAATGCATCAGTTCACAGGGCACTGTCTGTGAGGGAGTTTTTAGACAGTAAACAAATAGCTGAATTGGAACACCCTCCCTAGTCACCTGATCTGGCCCCCAGTGACTTCTTTCTTTACCTAAAGATAAATGAAATATTGAAAGGAAGACATTTTGATGACATTGAGGACATCAATGGTAATACAATTACTGCTCTGTTGGCCATTCCAGAAAAAGAGTTTTAAAATTACTTTGAAGGGTGGACTAGGCACTGGTGTTGGTGCATAGCTTCCCAAGGAAAGCACTTAAAAGGTGACCATAATGATATTCAGCAATGAGGTATTTAGCACTTTTTCTAGGATGAGTGTGTGAATGTAATTGTCAGACCTTGTATAGATTAATGTCATTTAATAGCCATATAATATTCCCTAGTATGTAAAAATGTTTTACAATTTATTCAACCATTCTCTTATCAACAGACATTTAGATTGGCTCCAGTATTTTTTAAAGTATTACAAATGCTGCAATAAACCAACATATACATATATCTTGATATACAAGTACTTTCATGTTTGATGGATAAATTTTCAGAAGTTGGATTGCTGGGTCAAAATCTATACACATTTTAATTTTAATAAATATTTCCAGGTTGGCAGTATAGTACAGTGGTTGAGAGCATGAACTCCAGAATAAAAGTGTTAAGTTTCAATCTTAACTCCACCACTTATTAGCCTTATAACCGTAGACAGGTTATTTAATCTTCTCTGCCTTATTCAGTTTCCTCATCTGTAATTAAGAAATACCTATCTCATATAGCTGTTGTAAAGACTAAATGTGAGAATAGGCTTATATTAAATAGCTTAGAAAATTTAAGACACATAATGAGCTCAATAAATGTCATTTACTATTATTATTTTTAAAAAACGTGTTATTCATTTATAGTTCTACCCACAATGCTAGAGAATACATACTTTCTTCACAAACTCAACAGCACAGTACATTACAGGTTAAAAAAAAATACCATGACTTCCAGTTCTGACCACAATGGAGTAGCTGGTATTAGGCTTACTCTGCTGCCATGAACAAGCATAAAAACATCACAAAATATATAAAACAACTATTTATAGGCATGTGACAGCAGTCAAGGCAGAAGTGCAATTATTGAGAGAGAGGTGAACTATATGATTCAAGCCAAATATTCAGCCAGGTGTACTCTCTGGGTAAATTTCCCAGGGTGGCAAAACCCAAGCAGAGTAGTCTCACTAGACAAAAGAGGCGGAGATCATACTTGTGGGACTACTAAAGTGTCTGGAATTTATGAGCAAGTTACCAGAAGGATTAGATGAATGGAGAGGTAACCCCAGAAGCCTGCATCTTGTCATAATAACTTTTAACATGTGCCAGGCAGTGAACTAACTGCTTTTAGCTTTAATTAAATCCTCACAATAATTCTATGAGGTGGTTTTCTAGAGTATGTTTATTATTTTCTAGTTTTTAAGCTGTTACGTGAGTTATTTATTTGGGATTTTTCTTGTTTCTTGTGATAGGCCTCTTATGATATAAATTTCCATCTTAAAACTACTTTCGCTGCATCCCAAAAATTTTGATAGGATGTATTTTCATTCTCATTTGTTTCTATGTATCTTTTGAGCTCTCCTCTAGTTTCTTCTTTGACCCAGTCGTTCTTTAATAGTATGTTGATTAATCTCCATGTATTTGTGTTTTTTTCCTCCTTTTTTTTGTACTTGATATCCAATTTCAAAGCCTCGTAATCAGAGAGTATGCTGGGTATGATTTCAATCTTCTTCAATTTGCTGAGGCTGCTTTTATGCCCCAATATATGGTCTATCCTTGAGAATATTTCATGTACACTCAAAAAGAATGTATAGTCTGATGTTTTAGGATGAAGTGCTCTATATATGTCAATTATGTCCATTTCATCTAAAGTGTCATTTAGGGCTGCTATTTCGTTATTTAGTTTCTGTTTGGATGATGTATCCATAGCTGTCAATGATGTATTTAAGACCCCTAGTATAATTGTGTTTTGGTCAATTTCTCCCTTTAGTTCTGTTAGTAGTTGCTTGGTATATTTTGGTGCTCCCTGATTGGGGGCATAAATATTGATGACTGTTATGTCTTCTTGTTGTATAGTCCCCTTTATCATTATGAAATGTTCATTTTTGTCTCTTGTTATCTTTTTCACCCTGAAGTCTGTTTCATCCGATATCATTATGGCTACACCTGATTTTCTCTGGGTACCATTTGCTTGGAGTGTCAATTTCCACCCTTTCACTTTGAGTCTGTGCTTGTCCTTGTAGCTGAGATGTGTCTCTTGGAGACAGCATTTGGTTGGGTTTAGTTTTTTGATCCAATCTCTTACTCTGTGCCTTTTTATTGGTGAGTTCAGTCAATTTACATTTATGATGATTATTGATACATGAGTAATTTCTGTCATTCTATCTTTAGTTTTCTGGTAAGGCTATGTCTCCATTGCTTCTTTTCCTTTTTGTTGTTGTCTGTTAATTCTGTGTGGTGGTATTCTATGATGTTTTCCTTTTTTCTTCCTTTATTACAGTATATATTTCAGTTCTGGATTTTTTTATTTTGAGTGGTTACCCTTAAGTTCATGTAAAAGAAAGTTTGATATTTAGAGTTTTCCATTTTCTTCAGCACGCTTACTTTCTCCATTCCCATATTCTGGTTCAGGCCTTCACTCTCACCCTTTTTATGTTTTCATTGCCACAAATTGTCCCTGTTGATGGTGGTGGAATAGCCTCCTTTAGTATTTCTTGTAGTGCAGGTCGTGTATTAGAAAATTCCCGAATGTGTAAAAAAAAATGGCGGCGTGAGGTGAGCCTCTGTAACGCTCCCCTGGAATTTACAACGAATCGGACAACAATAACTCCACAAAGGACTCCCTGCACAGCAGACAGGCAAGAAGAGGCCGACTACTGAATTCACCTCCAGGTGGGTGAATCGCGCGAGCCGGGGAGGAGGGAGAGGAGAAGTGCGGAGACGGAGCCGCGCGGGCGCAGGACACAGACCTAGCTCAGTGCTCGGAGCCCGCTGCTCCCGGATCTTCCGCAGCTGCGGGAGAGGGAAGGACTCGGACTGCTAGGGCTCCGCTTACGGCCCACAGGGCTGAAGGGGCAGCATACAAAACCGCTGAACCCAACGCTCGCTCACGGCAGACCTCGGAGCAAAGACTGAGGGAAGAGGGCTGAAATCGGTGGTTTAAGCCCTCACTGCCGAGCGGAGAACGGAAGCCTTAGGCACGGAGACTAGCCGCCCCCTCCCTACCCTCCCAGAGCTCGCCCCGCCCCCACCTGCCCGGTGCTAGAAGCGATAAAGTAGCAGTGTCGGATCAAAGGACAGTATATTTGCTGCTCTGAGAACTGTGGAGCGCCGACACAGATTCGCAGCTCAACTAGTTCCAGCAAAGCGGAGGGAGCTTTGGAAGCAGGACTGGCTGTGGCGGTGGTCGCCGCCATTGCTCTGGGCCATCTCTCACAACTCACCCCGCCCCTGGCCCCACCTATCTGGGCGGATCCCTGCAGGAGTAAACAGAACTGCTGAAACAAACGGGCTCTGAATCTGGTGCAGAAAGAGCTTTGGAACTCCAAAAGCTCTTCGCATACTTATCAACCTGTTGCAGAAGACACTCCTGTAGATATCTAGGAAGAGAAATAGTAAATCAGTGATTGCCATGAATAACCAAGGCAACAAGATAGCTCAGAAAGAAAGTGAAAAGTCTCCAGAAAAGGAACTTAGAGATATGGACCTTTGTGATTTAAATGACAGAGAATTCAAGATCGCAATTCTGAAAAAACTGAACGAGATGCAAGAAAACACAGAAAGGCAGTTTAGTGAACTCAGAAACACAATCAAAGAACACCATGAGCATTTTACAAAAGAGATTGAAATCTTGAAAAAGAACCAAATAGAATTTCTGGAGATTAAGAACTCAATAGAAGAAATTAACAATAAAATATCCAGCTTAGGTATTAGAGTTGACCAGATGGAGGAAAGAATCAGTGACATCGAAGATAGGAACCTGGAATTTACACAGAGGGAAGAAGAAAGAGACTTGAGACTTAAAAGAAATGAAAGAACTCTACAAGAACTTTCTGACTCCATCAGAAAGAGCAATATAAGAATAATCGGCATAGCAGAAGGAGAAGAAAGAGGGAAGGGAACAGAGAATATATTCAAACAAATCGTCGATGAGAACTTCCCAAACTTGTGGACAGAACTGGATCCTCGAATCCAAGAAGCAAATAGAACACCTAATTACCTCAATCCCAACAGGCCTTCACCAAGGCACATTGTATTGAAGCTGTCTAAAATTAATGACAAAGAAAGAATCCTCAAGGCAGCCAGGGAAAAGAAGACGGTAACTTACAAAGGAAAGCCCATTAGATTATCATCAGATTTTTCAGCAGAAACTCTACAAGCTAGGAGGGAATGGAACCAAATATTCAAACTATTGAAAGAGAGAAATCATGAGCCAAGAATAACATATCCAGCAAAGATCTCTTTTAGATATGAAGGAGGAATAAAGACCTTTCCAGACATCCAGAAGCTGAGGGAATTTTCTAATACACAACCTGCACTACAAGAAATACTAAAGGAGGCTATTAGACCAACATCAACAGGGACAAATTGTGGCAACCGAAACATAAAAAGGGGGAGCGTAAAGGCCTGAATTGGAATATGGGAATAGAGAAAGTAAGCGTACTGAAGAAACTGGAATACTCTAAATATCAAACTTTCTTTTACATAAACTCAAGGGTAACCACTCAAAAAACATCCAAATCTGAAATATATACTGTAATAAAAGAAGAAACAGAGGGAAATATCATAGAATACCACCACACAGAAATAACAGACAACAACAAAAAGGCAAAGAAACAATGGAGACACAGCCTTACCAGAAAACTAAAGACAGAATGACAGGAAATCCTCACATATCCATAATCACCCTAAATATAAGAGACAGAACTCACCAATAAAGAGACACAGAGTAGCAGATTGGATCAAAAAACTAAACCCAACCATATGCTGCCTACAAAAGACACATCTCAGCTACAAGGACAAGCATAGACTCAAAGTGAAAGGGTGGAAATTGATACTCCAAGCAAATGGTACCCAGAGAAATTCAGGTGTAGCCATAATGATTTCCGATGAAACAGACTTCAGGGTGAAAAAGATAACAAGAGACAAAGATGGACATTTCATAATGGTAAAGGGGACTATACAACAAGACGACATAACAGTCATCAATATTTATGCCCCCAATCAGGGAGCACCGAAATATACCAAGCAACTACTAACAGAACTAAAGGGAGAAATTGACCAAAACACAATTATACTAGGGGACTTAAATACATCATTGACAGCTATGGATAGATCATCCAAACAGAAGATAAATAACGAAATCGCAGCCCTAAATGACACATTAGATGAATTGGACATAATTGACATATATAGAGCACTTCATCCTAAAACATCAGGCTATACATTCTTTTCTAGTGTACATGGAACATTCTCAAGGATAGACCATATATTGGGACACAAAATCAGCCTCAGCAAACTTAAGAAGATTGAAATCATGCCAAGCATATTCTCCGATCACAAAGCTTTGAAATTGGATATCCACTGCAAAAATAAAGCAGGAAAAAACACAAATACATGGAGATTAAACAACATACTTTTAAAGAACGACTGGGTCAAAGAAGAAATTAGAGGAGAGCTCAAAAGATACATAGAAACAAATGACAATGAAAATACATCCTACCAAAATTTTTGGGATGCCGCGAAAGCAGTTTTAAGAGGGAAATTTATATCATTACAGGCCTATCTCAAGAAACAAGAAAAATCCCAAATAAATAACCTCATGTTACACCTTAAAAAACTAGAAAAAGAAGAACAAGCGAAACCCAAGGTCAGCAGAAGAAAGGAAATAACAAAAATCAGAGCAGAACTAAATGAAATAGAGAACAAAAAGACAATAAAAAAAATTAATGTGACAAAAAGCTGGTTCTTTGAAAAGATTAACAAAATCGACAAACCCTTGGCTAGACTCACTAAGATAAAAAGAGAGAAGACACTAATGAACAAAATCAGAAATGAAAAAGGAGAAGTTATCACGGACACCACAGAAATACAAAGGATTATCCAAGAATACTATGAAGGACTATATGCCACCAAATTTAATAACTTAGAAGAAATGGACAAGTTCTTAGAAACATATAGCCTTCCAAGGCTGAATCATGAAGAACTGGAAAATCTTAAGAGGCCGATCACCAGTAACGAAATTGAATCAGTCATCAAAAACCGTCCCAAAATCAAAAGTCCTGGACCAGATGGCTTCACCAGTGAATTCTACCAAACCTTCAAAGAGGATCTAATACCAATCCTGCTCAAACTCTTCCAAAAAATTGAAGAAGAGTCAGTACTCCCTAACTCATTTTATGAGGCCAACATTACCCTGATACCAAAACCTGGTAAGGACAACACAAAAAAAGAAAACTACAGACCTATATCTCTGATGAATACAGATGCTAAAATCCTAAACAAAATTCTAGCAAATAGAATACAACAATGCATTAAAAAGATTATTCATCACGACCAAGTGGGGTTCATCCCCGGGGCACAAGGATGGTTCAACATTCGCAAATCCATCAATGTGATACATCACATAAACAAAATAAAGGACAAAAATCATATGATTCTATCAATTGGTGCAGAAAAAGCATTTGATAAGATACAACATCCATTTATGATTAAAACACTTACTAAAATTGGTATAGAAGGAAAATACCTCAACATAATAAAGGCCATATACGACAAGCCCTCAGCTAATCTCATAATTAATGGTGAAAAGCTGAAGCCCTTTGCTCTACATTCAGGAACACGACAAGGTTGTCCCCTATCACCTCTGCTTTTCAACGTAGTGTTGGAAGTCCTCGCCAGAGCTATCAGGCAAGAGAAAGAAATAAAAGGCCTCCAAATTGGGAATGAAGAAGTTAAATTCTCACTCTTTGCAGATGACATGATGCTATATATAGAAAACCCTAAAGACTCCACCAAAAAGCTATTAGAAACAATCAATGAATACAGTAAAGTTGCTGGCTACAAAATCAACGTACAAAAGTCCATTGCTTTCTTATATACCAACAATGAAATCTCAGAAAAAGAGATATAAAAAACAATTCCTTTTGCAATTGCAGCAAAAAGAATAAAATACCTAGGAATAAACTTAACCAAGGATGTGAAGGATTTATATGCTGAAAACTATAAGACATTTTTGAAAGAAATTGAAGAAGACACAAAGAAATGGAAAGACATTCCGTGCTCATGGATTGGAAGAATCAACATAGTTAAAATGGCCATATTACCCAAAGCCATATACAGATTTAATGCAATCCCCATTAAAATCCCAATGGCATTTTTTAAAGAAATAGAACAAAAAATCATCAGATTTGTTTGGAACCACAAAAGACCCCGAATAGCCAAAGCAATATTAAAGAAAAAGAACAATACTGGAGGTATCACACTCCCTGATTTTTCCTTGTACTACAGGGCTACAATAATCAAAACAGCTTGGTATTAGCGGAAAAACAGAAACATAGACCAATGGAATAGAATTGAGAACCCAGAAATAAAACCACATAAATATGGACAGATAATTTTTGACAAAGAAGCTAAAAACATACAATGGAGAAAAGACAGCCTCTTCAATAAATGGTGCTGGCAGAATTGGATAGCTACGTGCAAAAGAATGAAACTGGACTGCTATCTGTCACCATGTACCAAAATTAATTCAAAATGGATCAAAGACTTAAGCATAAGACCTGACACAATAAACTGCATTGAAGAAAACATAGGTACTAAACTTATGGACCTTGGGTTCAAAGAGCATTTTATGAATCTGACTCCAAAGGCAATGGAAGTAAAAACTAAAGTAAACGAGTGGGATTATATGAAACTGGAAAGCTTCTGCACAGCAAAAGTAACTATTGAGAAAATAATGAGGCAACCAACTGAATGGGAGATTTTCGCAAACAGTGCCTCTGATAAGGGGCTAATATCCAAAATATACAAGGAACTCATGAAACTCAACAACAAAAAAACAAACAACCCAATTGAAAAATGGGCAGAGTACCTGAAGAGACATTTCTCCAAAGAGGATATACAAATGGCAAATAGACATATGAAAAAATGCTCAACATCGCTAATCATCAGAGAAATGCAAATGAAAACCACAATGAGATATCACCTCACCCCAGTCAGAATGGCTTTCATCAACAAAACAAATAGTAACAAGTGTTGGAGAGGCTGTGGAGAAAAAGGAACCCTCATACACTGTTGGTGGGAATGCAGACTGGTGCAGCCGCTATGGAAGGCAGTGTGGAGGTTCCTCAAGAAATTACGAATAGAATTACCATATGACCCAGTAATCGCTCTCCTGGGTATCTACCCCAAAAATATAAAAGCATTTCTCTATAGAGACACGTGTACTCCAATGTTCATTGCAGCTTTTTTTACGGTGGCCAAGACATGGAAACAACCAAAATGTCCTTCGATAGATGAATGGATAAAGAAGTTGTGGTACATATACACAATGGAATACTATTCGGCGTTAAGGAAAGATGATATAGGAGCATTTGTGACAACATGGATGCATCTCGAGAGAATAATGCTAAGTGAAATAAGTCAGACAGAAAAAGCAGAGAACCCTATGATTTCACTGATATGTGGTATATAAACCAAAAAGAACAAGACAAACAAATGAGAAACAAAAACTCATAGACACAGACAATAATTTAGTGGTTACCAGAGGGTAAGGGGGTGGGGGGTGGGTGATGAGGGTAAAGGGGATCAAATATATGGTGATGGAAGGAGAACTGACTCTGGGTGGTGAACACGCAATGGGATTTATAGACGATGTAATACAGAAGTTTACACCTGAAATCTATGTAAATTTACTAACAATTGTCACCCCAATAAAATTAATTAAAAAAGAAAAGAAAAGAAAAGAAAATTCCCTTAGCTTCTGTATGTCTGGAAAGGTCTTTATTCCTCCTTCATATCTAAAGGATATCTTTGTGGGATATATTATTCTTCATTCATAATGTCTCTCTTTCAATAGTTTGAATATTTGTTTCCACTCCCTTCTGGCTAGTAGAGTTTCTGCTGAAAAATCTGATGATAATCTAATGGGCTTTCTTTGTAGGTTACCGTCTTCTATTCCCTGACTGCCTTGAGTATTCTTTGTTTGTCATTGATTTTAGATATCTTCAGTACAATGTACCTTGGAGAAGGCCTGTTCGGATTGAGGTATCAGGTGTTCTTTTTTATTTTGGATTCGAGGATCCAGTTCTGTCCACAAGTTTGTGAAGTTCTCTTCAACAATTTGTTTGAATATATTCTCTGTTCCCTTTTCTCTTTCTTCTCCTTCTGGTATGCCCATGATTCTAATATTTCTCTTTCTGATAGAGTCAGAAAGTTCTTGTAGAGTTGTTTCATTTCTTCTTCCATATGTGTAATATACAGGTTTCTATCTTTGATGTCAGTGATTCTTTCCTCCATCTGGTCAACTCTACTTCCTAAGCTGGTTATTTCATACTTAGTTTCTTCTATTGAGTTCTCAATCTCCAGAAATTTCATTTGTTTCTTTTTTTAAATTTCAATCTCTTTTGTAAAATGTTCATGTTGTTTTTTGATAGCGTTTCTAAGATCGTTAATTGCCTGTCTGTGTTTTCCTGCATCTCGTTGATTTTTTTTAGAACTGCAATCTTGAATTCTTTGTCATTTCAGTTACATATGCCATGTCTTTAAGTTCCATTTCTGGAGACTTTTCACTTTCTTTCTGAGCTCTCTTCTTACCTTGGTTGTTTTGGCAATTACTGATTTATTGTTTCTCTTCCTAGTCATCTATAGGGGTGGTTTCTGCAACAGGTTGATAGGAAGCGATCTTCCAGTTTTCCAGTACTTGTTGGTAGAATATTTTATTTTCTCTCGACTGCAGCCTTTTTTTCCTCTCTCACACACTAGTGCTATGTTTTCTCTGCACTTCTAGCTTCTCACACAATGGGTGGATTCCTTGGGAGACGGGCTTCTCCTCTGTTTACTTGGGTCATAGGGCACCACGTCCCTGTGGGGATGTGGAGAGCTTTTGAAGTTCCAAAGCTCTTTCTGCACCAAATTCAGAGTCCGTGTGTTTCAGCGGTTCTGTTTAGTCCTGCAGGTAATCAGATAGGTGGGGCCAGTGGTGGGGTGAGTTATGAGAGATGGCCCAGAGCAGTTTTGGCGACCACCACCAGAGCCGGTCCCACTTCCACAGCTCACTCAACTTTGCTGGAACCAGTTGGGCTGTGAATCTGTGTCTGCGGTCCACAGTTCTCAGAACAGCAAATATTCTGTTCTTCTGATCTGGTACTGCTACTGTTCCACTTCTAGCACCAGGCAGGTGGGGACATGGCGAGCTCTGGGAGGGTAGGGAGGGGCGGCAAGTCTCAGTGCCTAAGGCTTCGTTCTCTTCTCGGCAATGAGGGCTTAAACCACCGTTTTCAGCCTTCTTCCCTCAGTCTTTTCTCCGAAGTCTCTACTGTATGCGTTGGGTTCAGCTGTGTTATATGCTGCCCCCTCAGCCCTCTGGGCCATAAGCGAAGCCCTAGCAGTCCGAGTTCTTCCCTGTCCTACAGCTGCGGTAGTTCCGGGATGCAGCGAGCTTGGAGCATTGAACCTGGCCTGCGTCTTGCGCCTGCGGGGCTCCGTCTCCGCACTTTTCCCTTCTCTCTTCCCACACTTGCGCGATTATCCCACCTTTAGGTGAATTCAGTAGAGGGCCTCTTCGTCTTGCCTGTCTGCTCTGCAGGGAGTCCTTTGGGGAGTTATTGTTGTTCAATTAGTTGCAAATTTTGGGGAGCTATACAGTGGCTCACCTCACGCCACCATTTTGATTATGTCTCCTCATTTACATCTTAAAGTTAACACACAGCTAAGAAGTATATTACTGGAGCTGAGATTCAAATTCACGTATTTAGGTTCTAATATTTTTGCTCTCAAATACCTCACATCACCTCTATTTTTTCATTCTTTGGAGTTTTATCTGGAATGGTTACAGAATTTATTATCTTTTAATTATTATTTGTTCACTTGATTGTATGTATTTTATCTTTTTAAAATTTTAAATGCAAGGTATGATGTTAGATTTCCTGTCTTTCATAAACTCCTGTATTTTTTGCTATTTTACTTATATTGTTTACATTTATATGATGAGTGATTTTTTCTTCTTTTTTGAGTTTATAATGTTTATAAGTCACACAAAAATAGTCGAGAACCATACGATTTCACTGATATGTATATATGAAATTAAAAACAACAAAGGAACAAGACAAACAAATAAAGAAACAAAAACTCAGACACAGCCAATAGTTTAGTAGTTACCAAAGGGTAAGGGATGGGAGTGGTAGATGAGGGTAAGCATGATCAAATATACTGTGATGTAAGGAGAACTGACTCTGGGTGGTGAACACACAATGTGATATATAGGCGATGTATTACAGAATTGTACACTTGAAACCTATGGAATTTTACTAACCATTGTCTCCCCAATAAAATTTAATTTAAAAAGTTTTTTCAATGACTTCCATGTCTAAAAAAAAAACTGTAAATAAATTGGAAAGTTTTTCATCTTCTATACATATCTCATGGTTTTCATTTTTTCTGTTTCTATTTTTTATTGTGATAAAATACACATACAATCTACCATCTTAACCATTTTAAGTGTACAGTTTATTGGTATTAAGTGCATTCATATCATTGTGCAATCATCACCACCATTCATCTACAAAACTCTTCACATCTTTCAAAGTTGAAAATCTATTAAAGAATAAATAACTCTTTATTTTCCAGTCCCCCAGTTTTTGACAATCAACATTTCACTCCTTGGGTGTATGTACTTGACTACTCTATATACATTATAAAAATGGAATGACACAGCATTTGTCTTTGTGTTTGGCCTACTTCATTCAGCATAATGTCCTCAGGGTTCATCCATGTTGTAGCATCTGTCTGAATTTCCTCCTTTTTTAACCCTGAATATCATTCCATTGTATGTTTTAAAAAATTTGTTTTAGGTGTACAAAGCAACATAATATTTAGACAATCACAACCCTCACAAAGTGATAACCTCCCAATCTACTATCCCTATGACATCATATATAGCTGTTACAATACCATTGACTATTCCCAATGCTGTACTTTCCATCCCGTGACCATATTTAATTATAGTTGACATTCAATGTTATTCTATTTCAGCTTCAGCTGTATAGCACAATGCTCAGGAATCTACACAGTCTATGAAGTGCTCCCTCTGATAAATCCAGTACCCATTTGGCACACTACATAATCTTTACAGCATTGTTGATTATATTCCCCATATTGCATTTCATAACCCTGTAACTATATTGTGACTACTAATTTGTACTTTCTAATCCCTTCACCTTCTCCCCTACCCTATCCCCCCCCATCTAACAACTATCATTTTTTTCTCTATTATCTCTGAGTCCATTTCTGTTTTGTTTGCTCGTTTATTTTGTTCTTTAGATTCCACATATAAGTCAGATCATATGGTGTTTCTCTTTCTCAGTCTTACTTATTTCACTTAGCGTAAGATTCTCTAGGTCCATCCATGTTGTTGTAAATAATAAGATTTCATCCTTTCTGTATGGCCGAATAAAACTCCATTGTATAAATGTACCATAGTTTCTTCATCCAATTGTCTATTGATGGACATTTCAGTTGTTTCCATATCTTGGCTATTGTACATAGCGCTGCAGTAAATATAGGGGTGCATATCTGTTTTTCAAATTAGTGTTTTCGATTTCTTTGGATAGATACCCAGGAGTGGAATTGCTTGGTCATAAGGTAGTTCCATTTTTAATTTTTGGAGGAAACTCCGTACTGTTTTCCATAGTTGCTGTACTAATCTACAATCCCACCAAGAGTGCACGACGGATCCCTTTTCTCCACATCCTCACCAACACTTGCTGTTTGTTGATTTATTAATGATAGCTTTTCTGACAGAAGTGAGGTGGTATTTCATTGTGAGTTTTATTCGCATTTCTCTAATGATTAATGATGTTGAGCATCTTTTCATATGTCTATTGGCCATATGTATGTCCTCTATAGAGAAATATTTCTGTGTGTCCTCTGCCCATTTTTAAAAATTGGGTTGTTTGTTTTTTTGGTTGAATTGTATGAGGTGTTTTTTAAATAAATTTTAGATATTAAGCCCTTACCAGATGTATCATTGGCAAATATCTTCTCCCATTTAGTAGGATGTATTTTTTTGTTTGACTGATGGTTTCTTTTGCTGTGAAAAAAATTTTTAGTTTGATGTTGTCCCACATGTTTATTTACTTTCTTTTATGCTTCCCTTTCCTGAGGGGATACATCAGTAAAAATGTTACTGAGCGTAATGTCTGCAAATTTACTTTCTATATACTCTTGTAGGACTTTTATGGTTTTAGGTCTTACGTTTAGGTCTTTAATCCATTTTGAATTTATTCTTGCATGTGGCGTGAGAAGGTGGTCCAGTTTCATGTTTTTTGCATGTGTCTGTCCAGGTTTCCCAGCACCATTTATTGAATAGACTGTCTTTACCCCATCGTAAATTCTTGCTTCCGTTGTCTTAGATTAAATGACCATATAGGCATGGATTTATTTCTGTACTCTCCATTCTGTTCCATTGACCTATGCGTCTATTTTTATGCCAATACCATGCTGTTGTGATTACTATAGCATTATAATACAATTTGATGTCAGGTAGTGTGATACCTCCCACCTTGTTCTTATTGCTCAAAATTGCCGTGGCTATTCAGGGTCTTTTACAGTTCCATATAAATATTAGAATTATTTGTTCTAGTTCTGTGAGAAATGTCATTGGTAATTTGATAGGGATTACATTGACTCTATATATTGCCTTAGGTAGTATGGACATTTTAACTATATTAATTCTTCCTATCCATGAGCAAGGTCTATGTTTCCATTTATTTGTATCTTCTTTAATTTCTCTCTTCAATGTCTTATTATTTTCTGAACACAGGTTTTCACTTCCTTGGTTACATTTATTCCTAAGTATTTTATTGTTTTTCAAGCAAATGTGAATGGAATTTTTTCTTAATTCCTCCTTCCAATAGTTTGTTATTGCTATATGCAAATGCAACTAATTTCTGAATATTAATTATGCATTTGGCTACTTTACTAAATTCATGTATGCGTTCTAATAGTTTTTTTGTGGAATCTTTGGGGTTTTCTATATATAGTATCATGTCATCTGAAAATAATAACAATTTTACTTCTTTCTCTCCAATTTGGATTCCTTTTATTTCTTTTTCTTGTCTGATTGCCGTGGCTAGAATTTCCAGTACTCTATTGAATAAAAGTGATGAAAGTGGGCATCCTCGTCTTGTTCCTGATCTTAAAAGGAAAGCATTTAGCTTTTCCCCATTCAGTATGATGATACCTATGGGTCTATCATATATGGCCTTATATTGAGATACGATCCCTCAATTTCCACTTTGCTAAGAATTTTTAGCATAAATGCCTTCTGGATTTCGTCAAATACTTTTTTCTGCATCTATTGATATGACCATATATTCTTCTAATTTTCATTTAGTTAATGTGATGTATCACATTCATTGATTTGCAGATATTTAAGCAACCTTGCATACCAGGAATGAATCCCACTTGATTGTAGAGTATGATTTTTTAAATATATTGCTGAACTTGGTTTGCTAATATTTTGTTGAGGATTATTCATTAAGATATCGGCCTATAGTTTTCTTTTTTTTTTTTTTTCTTGTAACGTCTTTGTCTAGTTTTGGGATCAGGGTAATAGTGGCCTCATAAAATGAGCTTGGGAGCCTGCCCATGTTCTGGACTTTTTGGAATAGTTTGAGAGGAGGTGATTCTTTTCAAATGTTTAGTAAAATTTACCTGTGAAGCCATCCAGTCCAGGACTTTTGTTTGTTGGGAGTCTGTAGATTACTGATTGAATTTTGTTGGTAGTAATTAGTATGTTCAGATTTTCTGTTTCTTCTGCATTCAGCCGTGGGAAATTGTGTGCTTCTAAGAATTTAACAACTTCTTCCAGATTGTCTAATTTGTTGTTGTATAGTTACTCGTAGTATATTCATATATATACATACATATATATACACATATATATATACATATATATACATACATATATATATATATATATACATACATATATATATATATATATATATATATATATATATATATATATATATATATATTTCTGTGGAGTCTCTTGTCACTTTCCACTTTCATTTCCAATTTTATTAATTTGGATCCTTTCTCTCTGTACGTTGATGAGTCTGGCTAAAGGTTTATCGATTTTGTTTATGTTATCATAAAACCAGCTCTTGGTTTCATTGATTTTTTTTTGTCTCTATTTAGATTATTTCCACTCTGATCTTAAATATTTCCTTCTTAGTACTCAGTTTGGGGTTACTTTGCTGTTCTTTTTCCAGTTCCCTTAGGTGTAAAGATAGACTCCTTTGTTATTTTTAATTTAAGTTTGTTGGGGTGACATTTGTTAGTAAAGTTACATAGATTGCAGGTGTACAATTCTGTATTACATCATCTATAAATCCCATTGTGTGTTCACAACCCAGAGTCAGTTCTCATTTCATCAACATATATTTGATCCCCTTTACCCTTATCTACCACACCCGTCCACACTTACACTCTGGTAACCACTAAGCTATCGTCTGTGTCTATGAGTTTTTGTTTCTCATTTGTTTCTCTTGTTCTTTTGTTGTTTTTGGTTTATATACCACATATCAGTGAAATCATATGGTTCTCTGCTTTTTCTGTCTGTCTTATTTCACTTAGCATTATATTCTCAAGGCCCATCCGTATTGTCACAAATGTTCCTATGTCATTTTTTCTTACCGCGAAATAGTATTCCATTGTGTATATATACCACAACTTCTTTATCCATTCATCCATCGAAAGACATTTTGGTTGTTTCCATGTCTTGGCCACCATAAATAAGGCTGTAATGAACGTTGGAGCACACGTGTCTTTATGGATAAAATTCTTCAGATTTTTTTGGTAGATACCCAGGAGAGGGATAGCTGTGTCATATCATAATTCTATTTGTAATTTTTTGAGGAACCTCCACACTGCCTTCCATAGCAACTGGACCAGGCTGCATTTCCACCAGCAGTATATGAGGGTTCCTTTTTCTCCACAGCCTCTCCAACACTTGTGATTATTTGTCTTGTTGATGATAGCCATTCTGCCTGGGGTGAGGTGATATCTCATTGTGGTTTTTATTTGCATTTCTCTGATGATTAGTGATGTTGAGCATTTTTTTATAAGTCTGTTTGTCATTTGTATGTCCTCTTTGGAGAAATGTCTCTTCAGGTCCTCTGCCCATTTTTCAATTGGGTTGTTTGTTTTTTTGTTGTTGAGTTTCATGAGTTCCTTATATATCTTGGATATTAGCCCCTTTCTGGAGGCACTGTTTGCAAAAATCTTCTCCCATTCAGTTGGTTGTCTATTTTGTCAATGGTTTCTTTTGCTGTGCAGAAGCTTTTAAGTTTGACATAGTCCCATTCATTTATTTTAGCTTTTACTTCCCTTGCCTTTGGAGTCAAATTCATAAAATGTTCTTTAAACCCAAGATCCATAAGTTTAGTACCTATGTTTTCTTCTATGCAGTTTATTGTGTCAATTTGCTTAAGTCTTTGATCCAGATTGAATTCATTTTGGTACATGGAGACAGAGAGCAGTACAGTTTTATTTTTTGCACATAACTTTCCAATTCTGCCAGCACCATTTATTGAACAGGTTGTCCTTTCTGCATTGTATGTTTTTTGCTTTTCTATCAAAAAATATCTGTACATATTTATGTGGTTTTATTTCTGAGTTCTCAATTTTCTTACATTGGTCTACATGTCTGTTTTTCTGCCAATACCATGCTGTTTTGTTTATTGTTGCCCTGTAGTACAAGCTAAATTCAGGGAGTGTGATACCTCCAGCATTGTTCTTTTTTCTTAAGATTGCTTTGGCTATTCGGGGTCTTTTGTGGTTCCAAACAAATCTGATTATTCCTTTTGTTCTAGTTCTTTAAAAAATGCCTTTGGAATTTTGATGGGGATTGCATTAAATCTGTATATTGCTTTGGGTTACTATTTTAACTTTGTTGATTCTTCCAAACCATGAGCATGGAATATCTCTCCACTTTCTTGTGTTTTCTTCAATTTCTTTTAAAGATATCTTGTAGTTTTCTACATATAAGTCTTTCATATCCTTGGTTAAGTTTATTCCAAGGTATTTTATTCTTTTTGCTGCAATTGCAAAAGTAATTTTTTTTTAAATTTCTTTTTCTGAGATTTCATTGTTAGTATATAGAAATGAAATGGACTTTCGTACGTTGATTTTGTAGCTGGCAACTTTACTGTATTCGTTGATTGTTTCTAATAGCTTTTTGGTGGAGTCTTTAGGGTTTTATATATATATATATATATATATATATATATATATATATATATATATATATATATATATATAGCATCATGTCATCTGCAGAGTATAATTGTGTTTCGGTCAATTTCTCCCTTTAGTTCTGTTCACAGTTGCTTGGTATACTTTGGTGCTCCTTGATTGGGAGCATAAATATTGATAACTGTTATATCTTCTTGTGCTGTTGTCCCCTTTACCATTATGAAATGTCCATTTTTGTCTCTTGTTACCTTTTTTACACTGAAGTCAGTTTCATTTGATGTCAGTATAGCTACACCTGATTTTCTCTGGATACCATTTGCTTGGAGTGTCAATTTCCACCCTTTCACTTTGAGTCTATGCTTGTCCTTGTAGCTGAGATGTGTCTCTTGGAGACAGCATATGGTTGGGTTTAGTTTTTTGATCCACTCTGCTACTCTGTGCCTTTTTATTGGTGAGTTCAGTCCATTTATATTTATGGTGATTATTGATATGTGAGGATTTCCTAACATTCTACCTTAGTTTTCTGGTTCGACTGTGTTTCCATTATTTCTTTGCCTTTTTTTTTTGTTGTCTATTATTCTGTGTGGTCGTATTCTATGATGTTTGCCTTTATTTCTTCATTTATTACAGTATATATTTCAGTTCTCGATTTTTTTTTTCAGTGGTTACCTTAATTTTATGTGAAAGAATGTTTGATATTTACAGTGTTCCATTTTCTTCAGGATGCCTACTTTCTCCATTCCCATATTCAGATCAGGCCTTTACTCTCCTTTATATATATATATATATATATATATATATATATATATATATATATATATATATATAATTTATTTATTGGGGTGACAATTGTTAATGAAATTACATAATTTCAGGTGCACAATGGGATTTATTGATGATGTAATACGGAATTGTACTCCTTTTTATATTTTGATTGCCACAAATTGTTCCTGATGATGGTCGTTAAATAGCCTCCTCTAATATTTCTTGTGGTGCATGTCTTGTATTAGAAAATTTCCTCTGCTTCTGTATATCTGGAAAGGTCTTTATTCCTTCTTCACATCTAAAGGATATCTTTGCTGGGTATATTATTCTAGGTTCATAATTTCTCTCTTTTAGTAGTTTGAATGTTTGGTTCCACTTCCTCCTGGCTTGTAGAGTTTCTGCTGAGAAATCTGATGATAATCTAATGGGCTTTCTTTGTAGGTTACTCTCTTCTTTTCCCTGGCTGCCTTGAGGATTCTTTCTTTGCCATTGATTTTTGAGAACTTCAATACAATGTAGTATTGAATGCAGCCTTGGAGAATTCCTGTTAGGATTGAGGTAATTAGGTGTTGTATTTGCTTCTAGGATTCGAGGATCAAGTTCTTTCCACATGTTTGTGAATTTCTTATTCATTATTTTTTTCAGTATACTCTCTGTTCCCTTCTCTTTCTTCTCCTTCTGGTATGCCCATTATTCTTATATTGCTCTTTCTGATGGAGTCAGAAAGTTCTTGTAAAGGTCTTTCATTTCTTTTAAGTCTCAATTCTCTTTCTTCTTCCATCGATGTAAATTGCAGGTGTCTACCTTCCATGTCTCTGATTCTTTCCTCCATCTGGTCAACTTTACTACCTATGCTGGGTGTTTCTTTCTTCAATTCTTCTATTGAGTTCTTAATCTCCAGAAATTCTATTTGGTTCTTTTTTAAAATTTCAATCTCTTTGGCAAAATGTTCATGTTGTACTTTGATTTTGTTTCTGAGTTCATTGAACTTCCTTTCTCTGTTTTCTTGCATCTCACTGTGTTTTTTCAGAACTGCAATCTTGAATTCTCTGTCCTTTAAGTCACATATTTTTATATGTTTGAGTTCATTTTCTGGCGAATTTTCACTTTCTTTTTGAGCTGTCTTGTTGCCTTGGTTATTCATGGTAATTACTGACTTATTATTTCTATTCCTAGAAATTGACAGGAGTGGTTTCTGCAACAGGTTGATAGGAAGAGGTCTGTCTTTTGTTTTCTAGTACATGTTTGTAGAATGTTTTATTTTATCTTTGGCTGTAGCCCTTTTTTTGTCTCTCACACTGTAGTATTATGTTTTCTCTGCACAATTCCAGCTTCTCACACAGTGGGGGGATTCCTTGGAAGGCATGTTTTTCCTCTTTGAACAGTTCAGCTAGGTCATAGGGCATTGAGTCCCTGTGGGTATGTGGAGAGCTTTGCATCCCAAAGCTCTTCCTGCACCAGCTTCATAGCCAATGTGTTTCAGCAGTTCTGTTCATTCCTGCAGCGATCCACCCAGATAGGTGGGGACAGAGGTGGGGTGAGTTGTGCGAATTGACCCAGAGCAATGGCGGCGACCACCACCATAGCGGGTCCTGCTTGTACGGCTCCCTCCTGTTTGTTGGAACTAGTTGGGCTGCGAATCTGTGTGTGCAGACCACAGTTCTCAGAATTGCAAATATTCTGTTCTTTTGATCTGACATTGCTACTGTTTCTCTTCTTGCACTGGGCAGGTGGGGGCGGGGTGAGTTCTGGGAGGGTAGGGAGGGGGCGGCTAGTCTCATTGCCTATGGCTTCAGTTGTCCGCAGGAGTGAGCCCTACAACCATCATTTTCAGCCTTCTTCCCTCAGTCTTTTCTCCGAGGTCTCTGCCATGAGCGTTGGGTTCAGCTGTGTTATATGCTGTCCCCTCAGCCCTGTGGGTCAATAACGGAGCCCTAGCAGTCCGAGTTTTCCCTTTCCTGCAGCTGCGGTAGTTCCGGGATATAGCGAGCTCGGATCACTGAACTAGGTCTGTGGCCTGCCCCCGTGCAACTCCGCCTCCGCACTTCCCTTTTCCCCCCTTCTGTGCTCACGCAATTTGCCCACTTTAGATGAATTCAGTAGTGAGACTATTCATTTTGCCTGTGTGCTGTGCTGGGAGTCCTTTGTGGAGTTATATTTCCTCAGTGTGTTGTAAATTCCAGGGGAGATTTCCAGAGGCTCACCTCATGCTGCCATTTTGATGACGTCTCCTAAAGATAGACTGTTGATTTGATATATTTCTTGTTTCTTTAGGTAAACCTGCATTGCTATGAGTTTCCCTCCTAGGAGTGCTTTCACTACATCCTATAAATTTTGTGTCAATGTCTATTTAGTTTCATTTTTATCAAGGCATCTTTTGATTTCTTCCTTGATCATTGTTGATTCATTCATTATTTAGTAGCATGTTATTCAGCCTCCATGTGTTTGTGTGTTTCCCAGTTTTCTTCTTGTAATTTCTTGTTTCATAGCACTGTGGTCTGAGAAGATGCATGATATGATTTCAATGTTCTTAAATTTACTGAGACTTGTTTTTGTAGCTTAGCATGTGGTACCATTTTGAGAATGTTCCATGTGTCTTGAGAAGAATCTATATTCTGCTGCTTTGGGGTGAAATGCTCTAAAAATATCGATTAAATCCAGCTGGTCTAATGTGCTATTTAAGACCACCGTTTCCATTTTGGGTTTTCTTCTGGAAGATCTGTCCATTGGTGTCAGTTGGGTGTTGAAATCCCCTATCATGATTTTGTTTCTGTTGATCTGTCTTTTTGTCAGTTAATATCTGTTTTATATATTCAGGTGCTCCTATGTTGGGTGCATTGATGTTTACTAGTTATGTCCTCTTGTTGGATCAATCCCTTTATTATGGAGTGTCTTTCTTTGTCTTTTATTATAATCTTCATTTCAAAGTGTATTTTGTCCGATATAAGTATTGCTACTCCATTTTCTCTCATTTCCATTTGTATGAAATATCTTTTTCCATTCCTTTACTTGCAGCCTGTGTATATCTTTTGATCTGAGGTGGGTCTCTTATAAACGGCATATGCATGGGTCTTATTTCTATCCACTCAGCTACCCTATGTCTTTTGATTGGAGTATTTAATCCATTTACATTTACAGTGATTATTGATTAGTACGTAGTTATTGCCAGTTTGTTTTTTATATTTCTGGTCTCTGTTAATTTGTTTTCATCTCTCTTGTGCTTAAAGAAGCCCTTTTAACATTTGTGCAATACTGGCTTGGTGGTAATTAATTTTTTACCTTATTTATTTCTGGGAAAGTCCTAATCTATCCTTCAATTTTAAATGATAGCCTGGTTGGGTAGATCAATCTAGGTTGTAGGCCTTTGTTTTTCATCACTTTGAATGTTTCCTGTCATTCCCTTCTGGCCTGCAAAGTTTCGAAGAAAAGTAAGCTGATAGTCCTATGGGAGTGCCCTTGAAGTAACTCACTTTCTTTTGCTGCTTTTAGGATTCTCTCTTTGTTTTTAACCTTTGCCATTTTAATGATGATGTGTCTTGGTGTGGGCCAGTTTGGGTTCATCTTGTTTGGGACTCTGTTTTTCTGGGCTTGTATATGATTTTCCTTCACCAGGTTAAGGAAGTTTTCGATCATTATTACTTCAAATATCTTCTCAATCCCTTGGTCCCTCTCTTCTCTTTCTAGTATTCCTATGATGCAAATGTTGCACTTGATGTTGTCCCACAAGTTTCTTAGACTATTTTTGTTGTTTTCTTTTTTACTTTTATTTTATTCTATTCTATTTTATTTTATTATTTTATTTTATTTTTTGTTCTAAGTGGGTGAATTCTGCTACCTTGTCTTCTAAATTGCTGATTTGATCCTCTGCTTCATGTAGTCTGCTGGTGATTCCTTTTAGTGTATTCTTCATTTAAGTGATTGTATTCTTTATTTCTGACTGGTTATTTTTCATGGTTTCTATACCCTTCTTTATGCTTGCTATTTCTTTGTTGAAATTCTCATTGAGTTCCTTAAGCATTCTTATAATCAGTGTTTTAAACTCTGTCTCTTGTAGGGTGGTTGCCTCCACCATTTCATTTAGTTCCATTTCTGGAGATTTCTTCTGTTCTTCTATTTGAGACAGGTTTCTTTGTTTCCTCATTCTCGCTGTCACTCTGTGTTTGCTTCTATGTATTAGGTAGATCACCTATGGTCTCTCAGTCTTTCTTGGTGGTTTTCTGTATTACCTATCCTTTGTAATCAACTTGCAGTCTTCCTAATCGCCTGTGCATGTGTTCCAGAGCTGTCTCTTGTGTTGTGTGCATTTTCCTGTTGTGGCTAACACTTGATTGCTTTTTGGCTTGTCAGTTGGTGGGATTGCCTCCCATGCACACTAGCTACGAGGACTGGCTATACCCACAGTGTGTAAGCTGCTGTGTGAGGGCTGACCCCTCAGAGGAGGCTTCACCCCTGTAGACTTTTGTGCCTGTTGAGAACCCCGTATGGGTGTGCCACTTGTGGGTCTAACCAGGCAGTACTTACTCTGGTGTGGTCTGAAGGTGGCTTCTGTGTGAGTTTTCTCTGGTGTCTCTTGGGCAGGACTCTTGAGCTTGGCAATTTTAGCCCTGCCTGTCACCAGCTGGTGGCTACTTGGTAAGTGCCTCAAAGCTGTATGTGGTTAGCTGATGTCTGTGCTGGACATGGAGGCATGTGGGGGTGGCCTCGCTGGCTGACACCAATATTGGGCCTGAGGCAGCATAGCTAAAGGCCTAGGGCTCTCTAGGCCTGTTGCCATCTGTCAGCTCCTGTAAGGCCCAGCTGTTGAAAGAGTCTCATTAGGAGTGTTTGTCTGGCTGGTTGACCTGGTGTTGAAAGTGCTCTTGGTGATGCAGCCCTAGTTGGGCAGGGTAGAGTTCAAGTGACTCATGAGATGTGATCAATGTTTTTTACAAAGTTAATGCAGATTGAGATTTTATACCTGTACCTGGCCTGTGATTAACTTGTACAGTGCCCCGAGGACAATACAGCCAGCCACCACCTCAGGCTCTCAGATTCCCAAGAGCTGCTCCTGAGTGGTTGCAGTACAGTTTTGGGGTCACTGTTCACCATCAAAATCTCTCCAGGCCATAGCAGATTGTCTGCTGGTGTAGCAGACCTACTGTGTGGTTTGTGGGGGCAGGACCAATATTCAGGTGCCCAGAGTGCCCCTGACAATGCAGCTGTAAGTGGACAGAGTGGGATTACAGGGGGCTACAGGGTGTGGTCACTGGTTTCTACAAATTCAGTGTAGTTTTGGATCCTGGACCAGTTCTGGGTCCTTGACCATGCTGAAAAACAAAACAAACCAACAGCAACACACACACACACACAAAACAAACAACAATCAAAACAAACAAAAATACAAAAAAGCAAAACTCAAAAAACAAAAAAAAACATAAAAATGCAGAAAAACACTAAAAGACACCAAAAATCCAAAACCAAAGCAAACAAAACAAACAAAAGATAACAACAACAACAACAAAAAAAACAGAAAAAAGAAGAAAAAGAAAAAAGAGAAAGAGACAGATGAGAGAGAGAGAGAGAGAGAAAGAGAGAGAGAGAGAGAGAGAGAGAGAGAGAGAGAGAGAGAGAGAGAGAGAGAGAGAAACGTCAAGTCCAGCCACTACCTCTCTATGCTGCAGCACAGGTCTTGGCTTAATGCCCCACAGCAATCTTCCCAGTCTGTTGTGGGTTGTCCACTGCTGTAAAAAACCTTCTTCCTGGCTTGTGGAGATAGAGCCAGCCACCAAGCACCCAGAGTGCCCCTGGCAATGCATCTGTAGTTGGTCGGCACAGGCTTTCGGGGTGCTATGAGGTGTGGTCATTGGTTTCTACGAAGTCAGTGCAGTTTCTGCCCTGACCCACATAAATGTTCTGAGAACACCATAGCCAGCCATAGGAAGGTGGACTTCTCCTCTGTGAGAACATTGCCTGGGTCTCAGGGCACCATTTCCATGGGAGGATGTGGAAGGCGATAGAGTTCTGAGCTTCTGAAATCCAATGCTGCCCCTGTAGCTCGATGCTGAGCTTGTTTGTCTCAGCAGCTCTGGTTGCCCCATAGGGATCCACCCAGAAAGGTGGGGGTGGGATGGGCTGTGAGAGGTAGCTGGTGCGTTCATGGCTCCAACCAGCTCAAACTGTTTCTTCTGGAACCTGGGAGGGTAGGAGTAGGGAAAGTCTGGGAGGGTGGGGTAAAGGCAGCCAGGCTCTGTGTCTTTGTTTTCTGTTTTCTGCCTGGAAATGAGTGTTTAAACCACAGTTCTCACCTGAGGTCTGTGCTCTGAACACTGGGTTCAGCCATCTTATATGCTGATCCCTCAGGCAGGACTGTGGGCCACAGGGAGTGTGCCTTCAGCCTCGTTTCTTACCTCTCTCAAGGCTGCAATGAGTTCCAGTCTGCATCCTGGGGCCCTATGGCCCACATCTCTGCACTTCCCCTTTCTTTCCTCCCCCTCTCACCCAATTTGCCCATCTTCAGGTGTGGGTCTCACAGATATACCTATGTAATGAGCAGGGAATCCTTTGTTGAATTATAGTTGTTCAATTTGTTTCAACTTCTAGGGGAGGTTTCAAGAAGCACTTCGCATGCTGCCATTTCTGTGACATCATGTGTTGTATGCTTATACCTCATTTTTTAATCCACTTATCTGTTGACGGGTACTTGGGCTGTTTAAACCTCTTGGCTATTATGAATAATGTTTCTATGAAATGGTTGTAGAAACATCTCTTCAAAACCTTGACTTCAGTTTTCTACGGGTGTATACCCAGAAGTGGATTTGCTGGGTCATATGGTAATTCTATTTTTAAATTTTTGAGGAATAGTAATTACTGTTTTCCACAATGTTTGTATACCATTGTACATTCCCACCAACAGTGTACAAGTGTTCCAAATTCTCCACATACTCATAAATACTTGTTATTTTCCGTTTCTTTTTTTCCTGATAGTAGCCTTCCTAATGGATGTGAGGTGGTATCTTATTGTGGTTATGGTTCGTATCACCTTAATAATTAGTGATGTTGAGCATCTTTTCATGTACTTATTATCCATTCTTATTTCTTCTTGGAAGGAATATCTATTCGAGTCCTTTGCCCATTTTTGATTATTGTTGAGTTTTAGGAGTTCTCTTTATATTCTGAGTATTAATTCCTTATTAAATATATGATTTACAAATATTTTCTTCCATTATGTAGGTTGTCTTTTAACTCTCTTGATAGTTTCCTTTAATGAACAAAACATTTTAATTGTTATGAAATCCAATTTGTCTTCTTTTGCTTTTGTTGCCTGTGCCTTTGGTATTATATCCAAGAAATCACTGCCAAACCCAATGTTGTGAAGGATTTGCCCTGTGTTTCATTCTAAGAGTTTTATTGTTTTACCTCTTATATTTAGACCTTTGATCCATTTTGATGTAGTTTTGGTATATGGTGTTAGGAAAAAATCCAACTTTATTCTTTCACACTTGAATATCTAGTTTTCCTAGCACCATTTATTGAAAAGACTGTAGTTTCCCTCCTTGAATCGTTTTAGAACCTTTGCCAAAAAGTCATTTGACCATATATGTATTTCTGATCAAATAACTGGGCTTTATTTCTGGACTTTCTATTCGACTTTATTGGTTTATAAGTGTGTTGTTATGCCAATACCACACTGTTTTGATTACTGTAGTTTTGTAGTAAGTTTTGAAATCAGAATGTCTTGAGTCCTGCAACTTTGTTTTTTGTTTGTTTGTTTGTTTTCCCAAGATTGTTTTGGCTATTCCAGGTACCTTGATATGCCATGTAAATTTTAGGATGGACTTTTCTATTATTGCAAAATAAATGTCATTGTGATTTTGCTAGGGATTACATTTAATCGGTAGATTACTTTTGGTAGTATTGAAATTTTAACAATACTGACCATTCCAATACATGAACATGGAATAACTTTCCATTTGTGTCTTCTTTAATTTTATTTAGAGATGTTTTGTAGTTTTCATTATACAAGATTTTCACTTCCTTGATTAATTCCTAAATATTTTATTTTTTGATGTTATCATAAATAGAATTGTTTTCTTAATTTCCTTTTCAGATTGTTCACTGTTAGTGTACAGAAATGCCACACATTTTTGTGTGTTGACTTTGTATACTGCTACTTTATTGAATTCATTTATTTCTTAGTTCTAATAGTTTGTGTGTGTGTGTATCTCTGTGTGTGGATTCTTTAAGGTTTTCTACATGTAAGTTCACATCATTTGGAAAAAGAGATAATTTTACTTTTTGTTTTGCAATTTTAATGCCTTTATTACTTTTCCAAATAAGAAATAATAACCTAGTTAGTCTAATAGCCTAATTTCTAATTTCTAATAGTCTAATTGCTGTGGCTAGGATTGAAAGTCCCGTGTTGAATAGAAGTGTTAAGAGTTGGCATCCCTGCCTTATTTCTTTTTCTTTTCTTATTTTTTTATGTTTGTACTTTTCTTTTTTTTCTTTTTTTTAATTTATTTATTAGTTTCAGGGGTACAAGACAAGGTAATACTTAGACGTTCATCATTTATATCCCTCACACTGTGAACCCCCTCCCCCCATCCACTATCCCTCCGACCTCACACTGAACCATCACATTATATATATAAAATTATAGGTGGCATTCATTAATGTTTAGCTTCTGGTGTACAATGCCATGATCAGGTATCCACAGTATCCCTGAGGTGGTCTCCCAAATAGGACGCATGTCCATCGGATACCCAACAAAATCTTTACAACATTATTGAATACCTTCCCCAAATTAATTTTCAAAAAAACCCTGAGGCCATCTTGTGGTTACCAGCTGCTTCCAAATCCCTTCACCTTTCCCCTTATCCCCAACCCCTTCCCACACCCATCTAACAACTCTCGGTTTTTTCTTTGTGTCCCCAAAACTGTTTCTGATTAGTTCATTCACATAGTCTTTTCTTTAGATTCCATATATAAGTGAGATCATATGGTACCTGTCTTTCTCTTTCTGACTTATTTCACTTAACATAATGTTCTCTAGATCCATCCATGTTGCTGCAAATGATAAGATTCCTTTCTTCTTTATGGCTGCGTAATACTCCATTGTATAAATGTACCACAGCTTCTTAATCCAGTCATCTACCGATGCGCATTCATTTCAGTTGTTTCCATATCTTGGTTATTGTGTAAAGTGCTGCAATAAACATAGGAGTGCATACAGATTTTTGAATTGGAGTTTTGGATTTCTCCGGGTAGTTTATTTCTCATCTTAGCGGAAAAGTGTTTCACCATTGAGTATGATGTTTTCTGAAAGTTTTTCATATGTGGCTTTTATTAGGTTGGTGCAAAAGTTATTGCAGTTTAAAAGGTTAAAAACAATTGCAAAAACCACAATTACGTTTGCACCAACCGAATATTATGTTGAGGTAGTTTCCATCCAATCCTACTTTGCCCATAGCTTTTAATACAAGGTATAAAGTACTTTTGGGGAGATAAATTTTAGATAATTCAAGATTTCTATTTTCATTCTTTTACCAAACCATGTCTCAGTCTCCCGATGGCTAATATATTGTTGTACTTTTGTTATTGATTTTTAATGTTTGTTCTATTGCTAGGTAATAAGGCCTTTTAAAACTTTATGAATTTATTAAAATTCCTTTGTGTCAAGCACATGATTGACATAGAGGAAACATAAGAGGAAAATGTATATTCTTTCTTTGAAGGGGACAGATTTTTTTTAAATTTATTGGGGTGACAATTGTTAGTGAAATTACATAGATTTCAGGTGCATAATTCTGTATTACATCATCTGTAAATCCCATTGTGTGTTCACCACCCAGAGTCAGTTCTCCTTCCATCACCATATATTTAATCCCTCTTACCCTCACCTCCCTCCCCCCACCCCACCTTACCCTCTGGTAACCACTAAACTAGGGGACAGAAATTTTTTTTTTTAATTAATTTTATTGGGGTGACAATTGTTAGTAAATTTACATAGATTTCAGGTGTACAATTCTGTATTACATCGTCTATAAATCCCATTGTGTGTTCACCACCCAGAGTCAGTTCTCCTTCCATCACCATATATTTGATCCCCTTTACCCTCATCACCCACCCCCCACCCCCTTACCCTCTGGTAACCACTAAATTATTGTCTGTGTCTATGAGTTTTTGTTTCTCATTTGTTTGTCTTGTTCTTTTTGGTTTATATACCACATATCAGTGAAATCATAGGGTTCTCTGCTTTTTCTGTCTGACTTGTTTCACTTAGCATTATTCTCTCGAGATCCATCCATATTGTCACAAATGTTCCTATATCATCTTTCCTTAACGCCGAATAGTATTCCATTGTGTATATGTACCACAACTTCTTTATCCATTCATCTATCGAAGGACATTTTGGTTGTTCAGAAATTTTTGATTGAATGACTCCCATTTCCTATAGCCTTATTAACTTTTCCCTTCTTGACCTATCATATTCTGTTAGATATCTATTAACATTATTTACTATACGTGTAGTTAAATTGCTTTCTTTTTCTAATTCTAAGAGTTTTTACTGTTATACTGTTTGGTGCATAAACATTTGTGACTTATACCTTCTTAATACCTTTTGCTATTACAGCTGTTTTAAGTCTTTACTCAAATTTTACCTTTTCAGGTAGGCTTCTCACACCCCAACTGAGATATTCCCCACTATTACCTTCTACCTTTTCTCTCTCCATAGCATTTATCATATTCCAATGTATCAAATAATTTAATTTTTTTATTTTATTTTATTATTTTTTTATTTAAATTAAATGGGGTGGGGGAGGGAAAAAAATGGCGGCGTGAGGTGAGCCTATGTAACGCTCCCCTGGAATTTACAACGAATCAGACAACAATAACTCCACAAAGGACTCCTTGCACAGCAGAAAGGCAAGACGAAGAGGCCGACTACTGAATTCACCTCCAGGTGGGAGAATCGCGCGAGCGGGGGAGGAGGGAGAGGAGAAGTGCGGAGACGGAGCCGCGCGGGCGCAGGACACAGACCTAGCTCAGTGCTTGGAGACTGCTGCTCTCGGATCTTCCGCAGCTGCAGGAGAGGGAAGGACTCGGACTGCTAGGGCTCCGCTTACGGCCCACAGGGCTGAGGGGGCAGCATATAGCACGGCTGAACCCAACGCTCCTGGCAGCAAAGACTGAGGGAAGAGGGCTGAAATCGGTGGTTTAAGCCCTCACTGCCGAGCGGAGAACGGAAGCCTTAGGCACGGAGACTAGCTGCCCCTTCCTACCCTCCAGAGCTCGCCCTGCCCCCACCAGCCCAAAGCTAGAAGTGATAAAGTAGAACTGTCGGATCAAAGGACAGAATATTTGCTGCTCTGAGAGCTGTGGACCGCAGACACAGATTCACAGCTCAACTAGTTCTAGCAAAGGGGAGGGAGCTGTGGAAGCAGGACTGGCTGTGGTGGTGGTCGCCGCCATTACTCTGGGCCACCTCTCACAACTCACCCCGCCCCTGGCCCCACCAATCTGGGCGGATCACTGCAGGAGTAAACAGAACTGCTGAAACAAACGGGCTCTGAATCTGGTGCAGAAAGAGCTTTGGAACTCCAAAAGATCTTCGCATACTTATCAACCTGTTGCAGAAGACACTCCTGTAGATGTCTAGGAAGAGAAATAGTAAATCAGTGATTGCCACGAATAACCAAGGCAACAAGATAGCTGAGAAAGAAAGTGAAAAGTCTCCAGAAAAGGAACTTAGAGATATGGACCTTTGTGATTTAAATGGCAGAGAATTCAAGATTGCAATTCTGAAAAAACTGAATGAGATGGAAGAAAACACAGAAAGGCAGTTTAATGAACTCAGAAACACAATCAAAGAACACCATGAGCATTTTACAAAAGAGATTGAAATTTTGAAAAAGAACCAAATAGAATTTCTGGAGATTAAGAACTCAATAGAAGAAATTAACAATAAAATATCCAGCTTAGGTAGTAGAGTTGACCAGATGGAGGAAAGAATTAGTGACATCGAAGATAGGAACCTGGAATTTACACAAATGGAAGAGAAAGAGACTTGAGAATTAAAAGAAATGAAAGAACTCTACAAGAACTTTCTGACTCCATCAGAAAGAGCAATATAAGAATAATGGGCATACCAGAAGGAGAAGAAAGAGGGAAGGGAACAGAGAATATAATCAAACAAATCGTCGATGAGAACTTCCCAAACTTGTGGACAGAACTGGACCCTCGAATCCAAGAAGCAAATAGAACACCTAATTACCTCAATCCCAACAGGCCTTCACCAAGGCACATTGTATTGAAGCTGTCTAAAATCAATGACAAAGAAAGAATCCTCAAGTCAGCCAGGGAAAAGAAGACGGTAACTTACAAAGGAAAGCCCATTAGATTATCATCAGATTTTTCAGCAGGAAACTGTACAAGCTAGGAGGGAATGGAACCAAATATTCAAACTATTGAAAGAGAGAAATCATGAGCAAAGAATAACATATCCAGCAAAGATCTACTTTAGATATGAAGGAGGAATAAAGACCTTTCCAGACATCCAGAAGCTGAGGGAATTTTCTAATACACGACCTGCACTACAAGAAATACTAAAGGAGGCTATTAGACCAACATCAACAGGGACAACTTGTGGCAACCGAAACATAAAAAGGGGTAGCGTAAAGGCGTGAACTGGAATATGGGAATAGAGAAAGTAAGCGTACTGAAGAAACTGGAATACTCTAAATATCAAACTTTCTTTTACATAAACTCAAGGGTAACCACTCAAAAAATATCCAAATCTGAAATATATACTGTAACAAAAGATAAAACATAGGGAAACATCATAGAATACCACCACACAGAAATAGCAGACAACAACAAAAAGGCAAAGAAACAATGGAGACACAGAATTACCAGAAAACTAAAGACAGAATGACAGGAAATCCTCACATATCAATAATCACCCTAAATGTAAATGGACTGAACTCACCAATAAAGAGACACAGAGTAGCAGATTGGATCAAAAAACTAAACCCAACCATATGCTGCCTACAAGAGTCACATCTCAGCTACAAGGACAAGCATAGACTCAAAGTGAAAGGTTGGAAATTGACACTCCAAGCAAATGGTACCCAGAGAAAATCAGGTGTAGCCATAATGATTTCCGATGAAACAGACTTCAGGGTGAAAAATATAACAAGTGTCATAGATGGACATTTCATAATGGTAAAGGGGACTATAAAACAAGAAGACATAACTGTCATCAATATTTATGCCCCCAATCAGGGAGCACCGAAATATACCAAGCAACTGCTAACAGAACTAAAGGGAGAAATTGACCAAAACACAATTATACTAGGGGACTTAAATACATCATTGACAGCTATGGATAGATCATCCAAACAGAAGATAAATAACGAAATTGCAGCCTTAAATGACACATTAGATGAATTGACATAATTGACATATATAGAGCACTTCATACTAAAACATCAGACTATACATTCTTTTCTAGTGTACATGGAACATTCTCAAGGATAGACCATATATTGGGACACAAAATCAGCCTCAGCAAATTTAAGAAGATTGAAATCATACCAAGCATATTCTCTGATCACAAAGCTTTGAAATTGGATATCCACTGCAAAAATAAAGCAGGAAAAAACACAAATACATGGAGATTAAACAACATACTTTTAAAGAACGACTGGGTCAAAGAAGTAATTAGAGGAGAGCTCAAAAGATACATAGAAACAAATGACAATGAAAATACATCCTACCAAAATTTTTGGGATGCCGCGAAAGCAGTTTTAAGAGGGAAATTTATATCATTACAGGCCTATCTCAAGAAACAAGAAAAATCCCAAATAAATAACCTCATGTTACACCTTAAAAAACTAGAAAAACAAGAACAAGCGAAACCCAAGGTCAGCAGAAGAAAGGAAATAACAAAAATCAGAGCAGAACTAAGTGAAATAGAGAACAAAAAGACAATAGAAAAAATTAATGTGACAAAAAGCTGGTTCTTTGAAAAGATTACAAAATTGACAAACCCTTGGCTAGACTCACTAAGATAAAAAGAGAGAAGACACTAATTAACAAAATCAGAAATGAAAAAGGGGAAGTTATCACGGACACCACAGAAATACAAAGGATTATCCAAGAATACTATGAAGGACTATATGCCACCAAATTTAATAACTTAGAAGAAATGGACAAGTTCTTAGAAACATATAGCCTTCCAAGGCTGAATCATGAAGAACTGAAAAATCTTAACAGGTCGATCACCAGTAACGAAATTGAATCAGTCATCAAAAACCTTCCCAAAATCAAAAGTCCTGGACGAGATGGCTTCACTAGTGAATTCTACCAAACCTTCAAAGAGGATCTAATACCAAGCCTGCTCAAACTCTTCCAAAAAATTGAAGAAGAGTCAGTACTCCCTAACTCATTTTATGAGGCCAACATTACCCTGATACGAAAACCTGGTAAGGACAACACAAAAAAAGAAAACTACAGACCTATATCTCTGATGAATACAGATGCTAAAATCCTAAACAAAATTCTAGCAAATCGAATACAACAATGCATTAAAAAGATTATTCATCACGACCAAGTGGGGTTCATCCCCGGGGCACAAGGATGGTTCAACATTCGCAAATCCATCAATGTGATTCATCACATAAACAAAATAAAGGAAAAAAAATCATATGATTCTATCAATTGATGCAGAAAAAGCATTTGATAAGATACTACATCGATTGATGATTAAAACACTTACTAAAATTGGTACAGAAGGAAAATACCTCAACATAATACAGGCCATATACGACAAGCCCTCAGCTAATCTCATAATTAATGATGAAAAGCTGAAGCCCTTTGCTCTACTTTCAGGAACACGACAAGGTTGTCCCCTATCACCTCTGCTTTTCATCATAGTGTTGGAAGTCCTTGCCAGAGGAATCAGACAAGAGAAAGAAATAAAATGCATCCAAATTGGGAATGAAGAAGTTAAAATATTACTCTTTGCAGATGACATGAT
Organism: Rhinolophus hipposideros; assembly: GCF_964194185.1. Lineage (NCBI taxonomy): Eukaryota > Metazoa > Chordata > Mammalia > Chiroptera > Rhinolophidae > Rhinolophus > Rhinolophus hipposideros. Next base: position 34,492,601 of record NC_138046.1, read on the forward strand.
ACTATATATAGAAAACCCTAAAGACTCCACCAAAAAGCTATTAGAAACAATCAATGAATACAGTAAAGTTGCTGGCTACAAAATCAAAGTACAAAAGTACATTGCATTCTTATATACTAACAATGAAATCTCAGAAAAAGAAATACAAAAAACAATTCCTTTTGCAATTGCAGCAAAAAGAATAAAATACCTAGGAATAAACTTAACCAAGGATGTGAAGGATTTATATGCTGAAAACTATAAGATATTTTTGAAAGAAATTGAAGAAGACACAAAGAAATAGAAAGACATTCCGTGCTCATGGATTGGAAGAATCAACATAGTTAAAATGGCCATATTACGCAAAGCCATATACAGATTTAATGCAATCCCCATTAAAATCCCAATGGCATTTTTTAAAGAAATAGAACAAAAAATCATCAGATTTGTTTGGAACCACAAAAGACCCCGAATAGCCAAAGCAATATATATATATATAAAAAAAGAACAATACTGGAGGTATCACACTCCCTGATTTTTCCTTGTACTACAGGGCTACAATAATCAAAACAGCTTGGTATTGGCGGAAAAACAGACACACAGACCATTGGAATAGAATTGAGAAACCAGAAATAAAATCACATAAATATGGACAGACAGTTTTTGACAAAAAAGCTAAAAACATACAATGGAGGAAAGACAGCCTCTTCAATAAATGGTGCTGGCAGAATTGGATAGCTACGTGCAAAAGAATGAAACTGGACTGCTATCTGTCACCATGTACCAAAATTAATTCAAAATGGATCAAAGACTTAAGCATAAGACCTGACACAATAAACTGCATTGAAGAAAACATAGGTACTAAACTTATGGACCTTGGGTTCAAAGAGCATTTTATGAATTTGACTCCAAAGGCAATGGAAGTAAAAACCAAAATAAACAAATGGGATTAAATGAAACTGAAAAGCTTCTGCACAGCAAAAGAAACTATTGACAAAATAATGAGGCAACCAACTGAATGGGAGAAGATTTTTGCAAACAGTTCCTCTGATAAGGGTCTAATATCCAAAATATGCAAAGAACTCATGAAACTCAACAATAAAAAAACAAATAACCCAATTGAAAAATGGACAGAGGACCTGAAGAGACATTTCTCCAAAGAGGACATACAAATGGCAAATAGACATATGATAAAATGCTCAACATCGCTAATCATCAGAGAAATGCAAATGAAAACCACAATGAGATATCACCTCACCCCAGTCAGAATGGCTTTCATCAACAAAACAAATAGTAATAAGTGTTGGAGAGGCTGTGAAGAAAAAGGAACTCGCATACACTGTTGGTGGGAATGCAGACTGGTGCAGCTGCTATGAAAGCCAGTGTGGAGGTTCCTCAAGAAATTACGAATAGAATTACCATATGACCCAGCAATCGCTCTCCTGGGTATCTACCCCCAAAATCTGAAAGCATTTCTCTATAGAGACACGTGTACTCCAATGTTCATTGCAGCTTTGTTTACGGTGGCCAAGACATGGAAACAACCAAAATTTCCTTCGATAGATGAATGGATAAAGAAGTTGTGGTACATATACACAATGGAATACTATTCGGCTTTAAGGAAAGATGATATAGGAGCATTTGTGACAACATGGATGGATCTTGAGAGTATAATGCTAAGTGAAATAAGTCAGACAGAAAAAGCAGAGAACCCTATGATTTCACTGATATGTGGTATATAAACCAAAAAGCACAAGACAAACAAATGAGAAACAAAAACTCATAGACACAGACAATAATTTAGTGGTTACCAGAGGGTAAGGGGGTGGGGGGTGGGTGATGAGGGTAAAGGGGATCAAATATATGGTGATGGAAGGAGAACTGACTCTGGGTGGTGAACACACAATGGGATTTATAGACGATGTAGTACAGAATTGTACACCTGAAATCTATGTAAATTTACTAACAATTGTCACCCCAATAAAATTAATTAAAAAAAATAGGGTAAAAAAAATTAAATGGGGTGACAATGTTAGTAAATTTACAGAGATTTCAGATGTACAATTCTGTATTACATCATCTATAAATCCCATTGTGTGTTCACCATCCAGAGTCAGTTCTCCTTCCATCACCATATATTTGACCCCCCTTACCCTCATCACCCACCCCCCACCCACTTATCCTCTGGTAACCACTAAATTATTGTCTCTGTCTATGAGTTTTTGTTTCTCATTTCTTTGTCTTGTTCTTTTATTGTTTTTGGTTTATATACCACATATCAGTGAAATCATAGGGTTCTCTGCTTTTTGTGTCTGACTTATTTCTATCTGACTTACCATTATACTCTCAAGATCCAATCATATTGTCACAGATGTTCCTATATCTTCTTTTCTTACCGCCTTATATTATTCCCTTGTGTATATATTCCACAACTTCTTTATCCATTCATCTATGGAAGGACATTTTCGTTGTTTCCATGTCTTGGCAATTGTAAACAAAGCTGCAATGAACACTGAAGCACACGTGTCTTTATGTATAAATGTTTTCAAATTTTTTGGGTAGATACCCAGGGGAGGGATTGCTGGGCCGTATGGTAATTCTATTCCTAATTTTTTGAGTAACTCCACAGTGCCTTCCATAGAGGCTGCACCAGTCTGCATTCCCACCAACAGTGTATGAGGGTTCCTTTTTCTACACAGCCTCTCAAACACTTGTTACTATTTCTCTTGTTGTAGATAGCCATTCTGACTGGGGTGAGCTGATATCTCATTGTGGTTTTCACTTGCATTTCTCTGATGATTAGCGATGTTGAGCATTTTTTCATATGTGTATGTGCCATTTCTATGTCCTCTTTGGAGAAATGTCTCTTCAGGTCCTCTGTCCATTTTTCAGTTGGGTTGTTCATTTTTTTTGTTGTTGAGTTTCATGAGTTCCTTATATATTTTAGTTATTAGCCCCTTATCAGAAGAACTGTTTGCAAAAATCTTCTCCCATTCAGTCGGTTGCCTCTTTCATTTGTCGATGGTTTCTTTTGCTGTGCAGAAGCTTTTAAGTTTCATATAGTCCCATTTGTTTATTTTAGCTTTCACTTCCATTGCCTTTGCAGTCAAATTCATAAAATGCTCTTTGAACACAAGGTCCATAAGTTTACTACCTATGTTTTCTACTATGCAGTTTATTGTGTCAGGTCTTATGCTTAAGTCTTTGATCCATTTTGAAATAATTTTGGTACAAGGTGACAGATAACAGTCCAGTTTCATTCTTTGCACGTGGCTATCCAATTCTCCCAGCACAATTTTTTGAAGAGGCTGTCTTTCCTCCATTGTATGTTTTTAGCTTCAAAAATTATCTGTCCATATTTATGTGGTTTTATGTCTGGGGTCTCAATTCTATTCCATTGGTCTGTGTTTGTTTTTCTGCCAATACCATGCTGGTTTGATTATAGTAGCCCTGTAATACAAGCTAAAGTCACTAGTGTGATACCTCCATCATTTTTCTTTTTTCTTAAGATTGCTTTGGCTATTCGGGGTCTTTTCTGGTTCCAAACACATCTGATGATTTTTTGTTCTATTTCTTTAAAAAATGCCGTTGGGATTTTGATGGGGATTGCATTAAATCTGTATATGGCTTTGGGTAATATGGCCATTTTAACTATTTTGATTCTTCCAATCCATGAGCACTGAATGTCTTTCCATTTCTTTGTGTCTTTTTCAATTTCTTTCAAAAATGTCTTATAGTTTTGTGAATATAAATACTACACATACTTGGTTAAGTTTATTCCTAGGTATTTTATTCTTTTTGCTGTAATTCCAAAGTAAATTGTTTTTTGTATTTCTTTTTCTGAGATTTCATTGTTTGTATATAGGAATGCAATAAATTTTGTACGTTGATTTTGTAGCCAGCAACTTTACTGTATTCATTGATTGTTTCTAATAGCTTTTTGCTGGAGTCTTTGGGGTTTTCTACATATAGCATCATGTCTTCTGCAAAGAGTGTCAATTTAACTTCTCACTTCCCAATTTGGATGCCTTTTATTTTTTTCTCTTGCCTGATTCCTCTGGCAAGGACTTCCAACACTATGTTGAAAAGCAGAGGTGATAGGCGACAGCCCTGTCGGGTTCCTGAACGTAGAGCAAAGGGCTTCATCTTTTCACCATTAATTATGAGATTAGCTGAAGGCTTGTTATATATGGCCTTTATTATGTTGTGGTGATTTCCTTCTATACCAATTTCATTAAATGTTTTAATCATAAATGGATGTTGTATCTTATCAAATGCTTTTTCTTCATCAATTGATAGAATCGTATGATTTTTGTCCTTCATTTTGTTTATGTTATGTATCACATTGATGGATTTGCGTATGTTGAACCATCTTTGTGCCCCGGGGATGAACCCCACTTGGTAGTGATGAATAATCTTTTTAATGCATTGTTGTATTCGATTTGCTGGAATTTTGTTTAGGATGTTTGCATCTGTATTCATCAGAGATATAGGTCTGTAGTTTTCTTTTTTTGTGTTCTCCTTACCAGGTTTTGGTATCAGGGTAATGTTGGCCTCATAAAATGAGTTAAGGAGTACTGACTCTTCTTCAAATTTTTGGCAGAGTTTGAGCAGGATTGGTATTAGATCCTCTTTGAAGGTTTGGTGGAATTCACTGGTGAAGCCATCTGGTCCAGGACTTTTGATTTTGGGAAGGTTTTTGATGACTGATTCAATTTCGTTACTGGTGATCGACCTGTTAAGATTTTTCAGTTCTTCATGATTCAGCCTTGGAAGGCTATATGTTTCTACGAACTTGTCCATTTCTTCTAGGTTATTGAATTTGGTGGCCTGCAGTTCTTCATAGTATTCTTGGATGATCCTTTGTATTTCTGTGGTGTCCGTGATAACATCCCCTTTTTCATTTCTGATTTCATAATTAGAGTCTTCTCTCTTTTTATCTTAGTGAGTCTAGCCAAGGGTTTGTCAATTTTGTTAATCTTTTCAAAGAACCAGCGCTTTGAAACATTAATGTTTTCTATTGTCTTTTTGTTCTCTATTTCATTTAGTTCTGCTCTGATTTTTGTTATCTCCTTTCTTCTGCTGACCTTAGGTTTCGCTTGTTCTTCTTTTTCTAGTTATTTAAGGTGTAACATGAGGTTATTTATTTGGGATTTTTCTTGTTTCTTGAGATAGGCCTGTAATGATAAATTTCCCTTTTAAAACTGCTTTCGGGGCATCCCAAAAATTTTGGCAGGATGTATTTTCATTGTCATTTGTTTCTATGTATCTTTTGAGCTCTCCTCTATTTTCTTCTTTGACCCAGTCGTTCTTTAAAAGTATGTTGTTTAATCTTCATGTATTTGTGTTTTTTCCTGCTTTCTTTTTGCAATTGATATCCAATTTCAAAGCCTTGTGATCAGAGAATATGCATGCTATGATTTCAATCTTCTTAAATTTGCTGAGGATGATTTTATGTCCCAATATATGGTCTATCCTTGAGAATGTTCCATGTACACTAGAAAAGGATGTATAGCCTGATGTTTTAGGATGAAGTGCTGTATATATGTCAATTATGTCCAATTCCTCTAATGTGTCATTTAGGGCTGCGATTTCGTTATTTATCTTCTGTTTGGATGATCTATGCATAGCTGTCAATGGTGTATTTAAGTCTCCTAGTATGATTGTGTTTTTGTCAATTTCTCCCTTTAGTTCTGTTAGTAGTTGCTTGGTATATTTTGGTGCACCATGATTGGGGGCATAAATGTTGATGACTGTATGTCTTCTTGTTGCATAGTCCCCTTTACCGTTATGAAATGTCCATCTTTGTCTCTTGTTATCTTTTTCACCCTGAAGTCTGTTTCATCGGAAATCATTATGGCAACACCTGATTTTCTCTGGGTACCATGTGCTTGGAGTGTCACTTTGAGTTTATGCTTGTCCTTGTAGCTGAGATGTGTCTCCTGTAGACAGCATATGGTTTGGTTTAGTGTTTTGATCCAATCTGCTACTCTGTGTCTCTTTATTGGTGAGTTCTGTCTGTTTATATTTAGGGTGATTATTGATATGTGAGGATTTCCTGTCATTCTATCTTTAGTTTTCTGTTAAGGCTGTGTCTCCATTGTTTCTTTGCCTTTTTGTTGTTGTCTATTATTCTGTGTCGTGGTATTCTATGATGTTACCCTCTGTTTCTTCTTTTGTTACAGTATATAGTTCAGTTCTGGATGTTTTTTGAGTGGTTACCCTTTAGTTTATGTAAAAGAAAGTTTGATGTTTAGAGTATTCCAGTTTCTTCAGCACGCTTGTTTTCTCTATTCCCATATTCCTGTTAAGGCCTTTACTCTCCCTCTTTATATGTTTTGGTTGCCACAAGTTGTCCCTGTTGATGGTGGTCTAATAGCCTCCTTTAGTATTTCTTGTAGTGCAGGTCGTGTATTAGAAAATTCCCTCAGCTTTTGGATGTCTGGAAAGGTCTTTATTCCTCTTTCATATCTAAAGGAAATGTTTGCTAGATATATTATTCTTGGCTCATAATTTCTCTCTTTCAATAGTTTGAATATTTGGTTCCATTCCCTCCTAGCTTGTAGAGTTTCTGCTGAAAAATCTGATGATAATCTAATGGGCTTTCCTTTGTAGATTACCGTCTTCTTTTCCCTGGATGCCTTGAGGATTCTTTCTTTGTCATTTATTTTAGACAGCTTCAATACTATTTGCCTTGGTGAAGGCCTGCTGGGACTGAGGTAATTAAGTGTTCTATTTGCTTCTTGGATTAGAGGATCCAGTTCTTTCCACAAGTTTGGAAAGTTCTCATCAACGATTTGTTTGAATGTATTCTCTGTTCCCTTTTCTCTTTCTTTTCAACCTGGTATGCCCATTATTCTTATATTGCCCTTTCTGATGGAGTCAGAAAGTTCTTGTAGAGTTCGTTCATTTCTTTTAATTCTCAAGTCTCTTTCTTCTTCCATCTGTGTAAATTCCAGGTTCCTATCTTCGATGTCACTGATTCTTTCCTTCATCTGGTCAACTCTACTAACTAAGCTGGATATTTTATTGTTAATTTTTTTATTGAGTTCTTAATCTCCAGAAATTCTATTTGGTTCTTTTTCAAAATTTCAATCTCTTTTGTAAAATGCTCATGTTGTTCTTTGATTGTGTTTCTGAGTTCATTAAACTGCCTTTCTGTGTTTTCTTGCATCTCGTTCAGTTTTTCAGAATTGCAATTTTGAATTCTCTGTCATTTAAATCACATATGTCCATATCTCTAAGTTCCTTTTATGGAGACTTTTCACTTTCTTTCTGAGCTATCTTGTTGCCTTGGTTATTCATGGCAATCACTGATTTATATTTCTCTTCCTATACATCTATAGGCGTGGCTTCTGCAACAGGTTGTTAGGTATGCAAAGAGCTTTTGAAGTTCCAAAGCTCTTTCTGCACCAGATTCAGAGCCCTCATGTTTCAGCAGTCCTGTTTACTCCTGCAGGGATCCGCCCTGATAGGTGGGGCCAGGGGCGGGGTGAGTTGTGAGAGGTGGCCCAGAGCAATGGTGGCGACCACCACAACAGCCAATCCTGCTTCCATAGCTGCCTCCCCTTTGCCGGAACTTGTTGAGCTGCGAATCTGTGTCTGCGGTCCACAGTTCTCAGAGCAGCAAATATTCTGTCCTTTGATCTGACACTGCTACTTTATCACTTCTAGCATTGTGTAGGTGGGGGCGGGTGGAGTTCTCATAGGGTAAGGAGGGGGCGGCTAGTCTCCGTGCCTAAGTCTTCCGTTCTCCACTCGGCAGTGAGTGCTTAAACCACCGATTTCAGCCCTCTTCCCTCAGTCTTTGCTCCGAGGTCTCTGCCATGAGTGTTGGGTTCAGCCGTGTTATATGCTGCCCCCTCAGCCCTGTGGGCCATAAGCGGAGCCCTAGTAGTCCAAGTCCTTCCCTCTCCCTCAGCTGCGGTAGTTTCGGGAGCAGAGAGCTCGGAACACTTAGCTAGGCCTGCGTCCTGCGCCCGCGCGCTTCCGTCTCCGCACTTCTCCTCTCCCTCCTCACCGCTCTAGCGATTCACCCACCTTGAGGTGAATTCAGTAGTGGGCCTCTTCGTCTTGGCTGTCTGCTGTGCAGGGAGTCCTTTGTGGAGTTATTGTTGTCTGAGTCGTTGTAAATTTCAGGGGAACGCTACAAAGGCTCACCTCCCGCCGCCATTTTTTCCCCAACTCCCTAATTTTTTATTTGATATCTGTCTTCTGCTACAATAATGCAAGGTCGATAAGAGCAGTTCTTTCATTTTATTTTGTCATTGTTTGTTCCTTGTACCCAAAACAAATCCTGACACTTTACTCAATGAATAAATCAGTTACAAAATGTTCCTTTTTGTGCCATTTAATACTTTTCACTTTGATTTTCATTTCCTGATACCAGTATCACCACTCTACTTTTTTTTTTGTTGATATTTGCATGATATGTTTTTGCTTATTCCTTTATTTTCAATACTTCTTAATTCAATCCAAGGTGTTTTTCATTTCGTTTGTTTGTTTATTTGTTTTGGTCTCTTTATAGTGAGTCCAATCCACTAACATTTGTTGGGATAACTGATATATTTGTATTTGTTCTTTTTTCTTATTTTATGTTTATTACTTATTATTTTTGCTTATTTACCCTTTATTATATTTGCTAGATTTCTCAGTGAGAAAAATTTATTTTTTTTCCTTTGTTAATTCATAAATTATCCTCAAATGGATTGTGAATTTTTAGTGCTTGCTCATGGGTGGGTTTATTCAGCACACATATACAAGGTCAGACTATTAAATCCGAGAACTTATCCTAGAAAAATGCTACATACCTCATTGCTGAATATCACTATAGTCACCTCCAAAGAACTCCCCTTGGGAAGCTATGTACCAATTCCAGTGCCTAGTCCACCTTTCAAAGCAATTTTGGAACTCTTTTTCTGGAATGGCCATCAGAGCTGTCTTCATATTACGCTTGATGTCTTGAATGTCATCAAAATATCTTCTTTTCAGTATTTCCTTTACCTTTGGGTAAAGAAGGAAGTCACTGGGGGCCAGGTCAGGTGAGTAGGGAGGTTGTTCCAATACAATTGTTAATGTACTGGCTAAAACTTCCCTCACAGACAGTGCCCTGTGAGCTGGTGTGTTGTCGTGATGCAAGAGTCATGAATTGTTGGTGAGAAATTTAGGTCATCTAACTTTTCCATGCAGCCTTTTCAGCACTTCCAAATAGTGAACTTGGTTAACTGTTTGTCCAGTTGTTACAAATTCATAATGAATAATTACTCTGATGTCAAAAAAGGTTAGCAACATCGTTGCAACAAGTTCGCAAACTTAATTGTCTGAACTGGTAGGTGAGGCTGTTTGTGGTCTCTCTGGCAATCGTTAACTGGAAGGTGTTGGAAGACACAATAAGAAGTTTTATTCCAGTAGTCCCTTAGCAAATGAAGAAATAAATGGAACATCTCTATGGTGTGTGTGTGTGTGTGTGTGTGTGTGGCCTTTCTGTTATCAGTCTTCTTTAGGTGGAAGTAGAAAAGTACATGAAATGGGAACAATGCAGCGATTTCCCTCCAAAGATGCCTGGGGTCAGCATGATGAATTATCCTCATTGGACTACTTTATAAAGTGGAAGAACTTGTCAATGACATTCACTCCCTCTTGATTCCTCCTTTATTGTTCTGAAAAATGGCACACACTCGTTATGTCTTCTTGAAACGTGACATTCTCAGATGCAATTAAGATTCTAGGTTGTTTTCACCATCAAACTATACTTACTTCAATTAAATAACCCTCAAACATTGCTAGATATTAGAGTCACATTGGGGGCATTAAAGTACTGATTATCTGCTCCTTTCCTTCTCCAAGGACAATTGAATCAGAAGTTTTGTTGGTAGAAACTGGGCACTCAGGCCAGCATTTCCCAAATTGAGTGGTTGATAGTTTCCTCTGCTATATATCTTTTTATTGCTCTACTCTTAGGTAAGAGGTCAATAGCATTTTCCTAATAAATCATTGCAATGTAATTTAAAAATTATAATAACTACTCATTTGAATATAAAGTACTTTCACGTTCTATTAAACCCTAAAACCCCTAAATATATACAGCATATCTCCATTCTAGCTGTTTCTTAGTAAGCCAGTTCCTCTCCCTAGAGGAAACCACTTGCTAGTTTCTTAAGTATTCTTCCGGAGATATTCCATGCATATTAAAGCATATAGTTATCAACCAGTCTTCTGTGAATGCACCTTCAAATGGTTTTCCATCTGTTGTTATTGCAAACAGTGCTTAAATGAATAAATACTTTTCCTACCTTAATCTCTTCCTGTGTGTGAGTGCATCTGTATAATTCCTATAAATTAAATGATTAGGTCAAAGGATATGAAATGTCGTATTCCTAGAATTAGCTCCACTTAGTTACAATAGTTTATTCTTTTAATATACTATAGTATATTATCTGATAATATTTAATTTGGAGTTTTTTGTGCAGTTTTTATATAGCCATTCATAAATGAGACCCGTGTGTCTTTTTTTCCAATTTATTATTGTTGTTTTTTTAACTACATAAAACTTTGGTAAAGATTGATAAACTGTTAATGTGTTATCCCTCACAGATAATATATTTGTATTCAAATCAAAGCTTTTTGGAAAATTGTGTTCTAATTCAATATTTTCTCAATTCTTTTCCTGTGCATTTAAATCACTTATAAAGAAAAAATTACAGGTGTCTAGGCTTTGCTAGAGAACATAGTTCTGCAAACTGTGGTCTGTGGGCCAAATCCAAGCTGTCACCTGTTTTTGTAAATAAAAGTTTATTTGAAGACAGACATACCCTTTCATTTATATATAATCTATGTCTGCTTTGGCACCACAGTGCAGAATTAGGTAGTTGTGACTGAAGCCATACCCTGGGAAATCTTAAAATATTTGCTATCTGAACCTTTACAGAACAAGCATGTTAACCCTGGCTCTATACCCATGGAATTGAAATCTGGTACTGAAACCTTGGTGTATGTATTGTGGGGGAAAAAAAATAAACCCAGTAGAGCTGATCCTTGTTTGCAGTAAAGTTTGAGAACCAATATTTTAATACAAAGTTAAATAGCTAGGTGATTGTCATTTTTTTTTCCGATGCCAGAATTTCCTTCCTATCTCTTTGCCTACTATCTTGTCCTGACCTTGAACCTCTAACCCTTTGGTTGGAGCTCTATGAATTTCCACCAGATGCTTTTGCCATTATGTTCCCCTCACCAGCCTGTAATCAAAGCAATAGTGACCAAATTAATAAATGTTTATAGAATAAACAATGTGCTCAACCTTATTTTAAACACATTTTAGCCTGTATTCTGTCACATACACTGCTTGTAGGTATACAGGCAAGAATCTATGTTCACAAACTCATGTGTAGGAGAAACTATATTTTCTAATACATTTCAGTTAAAAATCTTCATTCCAACTAGATTTAAAAACTTAATTGTAGTCAGTTTGGGGATTTCAGACTTCTTTCCTTTGCCTTGTATCTAATTTATAGAGGGGTAGGTGGAGAATGCATATAGTGCCAAGATATGGGGAGGTGATCTATTACATCTTCAGTATCATTTGCCCATATAGATATCTTCTGAGATACCCATGGCTCCATCTTAGCGTACATCAATGATCCTTGCTCTATCTTCATAGCTCCTTTACATTGACTCTTTTTCTTCTGCTATTTCCATGGTACTCTTGCTTGTACTCACAAATATCACTCAGGTGTTCTATGGTGTAGTAAAGTTCTGTGAGACTATCTAGGTCTCCTTCTGCTGAATCACATTTAAGAGCTATTTGTTACTTATGTATCTTATTGTCTCCCAAGGCTTTATTTGAAAATAGGCCTAAATTCCCTATCTCCACAAAACTAAAAACCTATGTGTCTTTTTTTCCTCTTGCCTTTTGTCTTGTAACATTTGACATCTATGTTCTCTTTGCTACCTCTCCATTTTTTCTTTGTCCTTTCATCTTAGGAAATAATTTCCTGGTCTGGTGAGGGATGGTTGAGGTAATCTTTGCTTTCTCGCAAATATTATTTGGCTATGTTGTGAGCCTTTTGCTTGACTTTTGAAATCCAAAATAAAGATGAGAGGCCATTTGTTCTCCTTTTGTTTTCTGCTGTCTGTTGTCTGCCAAAACAAATGAGCATAGAACTATTTAGCTATTCAATGAGGAGAAGTGAAAGGAAAAAAGAAAAACTCTCAGGAAGAAATTATTGATATTTTTAAAAATATCATGACAAAAATTTACATAGCTATCACTTAATGACCATGAATTAACATACATGTGCCTTGTCAGTATTTTCTTCTTTTTAGTATGTTCCTTTGTCTTTGCCAGTTAGGTCCTTAAAGAACCTAAAGAATTCTCAACTTATCAAGAGTTATTTATTAAGTGTGTATTCTAAGCTCAGTCATGCTCCTTTGAATTGCCTCAGGCAGTAAATAAATGTGAAATCCCATTTATTTGCTTCTGCCATTTTTTCACATACTTATTTTCCCGGGAGTAGTCAATGATCATAAAAGGTTGAGTCCCTAGTTGGTGGAAATGTAAACCTGAGCAAACAGTAGAAGACAAATTTACTATCCAAAAATAAATAGAAAGATTAAGAAAATTCACAGATAAACTAAAGGTCCAAGATGGCCAATTAGGTAAACATTGTGTCTGCTGCTTCCCAGGATTACACCAAAATTACAAATAAATTATAGAACAATTAGCATCAAGAATCATCTGAAGACTAGCTGAACAGAGCACCTATAACTAAGGATTTTAAAAACAGGCCACATTGTCACTGGTAAGAAGGGCAGAGATGCAAAATTGGCTGACCACAAACCCACAGATAGTGATTGAACACTGGGAGGGACCTTCCTTTGTTGGTGTTCCCCCAAAAGAGAAAGGGGTCCCAGCCCCACTCCAGGCTCCACAGTCCAGGGATTCTATATTGGGAAGAGGATTTCTCACAAAATCTGACAGTGAAAATCAGTGAGGACTCTGTCTGCTCATCCCAGTGAGACTAAATGTGGCTGGAAACTCAGATGCCCTTTTAGAGGGACAGCACAAAGACTCACTGGCTTACAAATAATCACTTGGTCTCTGGTGGAGGGATGGCAACATGAAAGATGACAGAAATATACAGGGAAAGACTGAGTTGTGTGGCTTTGGGTGAGGGTTAGAGGGAAGAGCCATTGTACTTCTGTGGAGCCTGCCACATGTGTAGCCAACAGGAGGGCACCAACTTTTTTATGTTGAACCATCCCCCAAAGGGCCAAACATGAGTCCTCATTGGTCTGGTAAAATCTGTACATGCACACCACCTTGGTAATGCCCTGGGTTCATGCTCCACAGAACTAGAACTGCATCACTGGGGATACTCTCACCTCTGGATCAGAGCAGTAGACCCACCTCATGAGCTGTGGAAGCATTTTACAGCAAAAGATGGCCTGCTGTGGCCGGGGAAAATTTTGGTACTGAGTGGTGACTCAGTCTTGCACCGCAGCCACTTTTGGCAACTCTTGGGAATTTACAAGCCCAAGGCAAACAGTGGCTTGCTGTGGTGTTTTCAGGGCATTTTTGTGCAGTGCTTGCAGGCCTGGCACCAGTGCAAGAACTGAAATTGCATTAACATCACACACACCCTATAAATCCCTGGAACTCAGCCCTGCCTGACTAGGAGTGCATTGTCAGGGCACTTACAACATCGAGTCAACCAGCATGGCCTGTGCATTGAAGAAGGCTCTTTCAGTGGCTGAGCTTTATCGGCAGCCAGCAGATAGTAATAGTCAACGGGGCCCTGGGCCTTCTGCTAAGCTCTCCAGGCTCAATACTCAAGGCAGCCAGCCTCAATTCACAGCAAGGCCACCGCCACATGCATCTAGGTCCAGTGCAGGCATCAACCAACCACGTAAAGCTACATAGCTCCTACCAGGTAACACAGGGCTGGTCACAGGCAAAGCTGAAATAGGCCTGCATGGGAGCCCCTCCCAAGAGACACCAGAGACAACACATCCAGACTGGCTTCAGACCATACCAGAGCATTTCCTGGTTAGCCCCATATGTGGCACACCCAAAGGGTAGGCTTCACAGGCAAAAGAGCCCACAGGGATGAATCCCACTCGGAAGGGTCAGCCCCTACACAGCAGCTCATAGATTGTGGGTGAATCAAACCCTCACTGTCAGTAAATCTGGGAGTCATTCACACCCTCTCATGCACTAAAAGCAACTAGGCTCAACTATAATAAAAGAATACACAGAACAGACAAGTGACACTCCTGGAACACATGCACAGGAGATTAGGAGATTGTGCAATTGGACCACACAGGTCTCATAATACATCAGGCCACCTGGCAAAGACTGAGAAAGAGAAGATGTACCTAACACATAGAATCAAAAACAGAGAGATAGTCAGATGAGGAAAGAAAGAAACATGTCTCAAAAAAAGGGCGGGGGGAACCTCCAGAAATATAAGTAAACAAAATGGAGTCAACCAAACTACTAGAGACAGAGTTTAAAACACTGGTTATAAGAATGTTTAGGATCTTGGTGAAAGTTTCAATGAAGAGATAGTAAGCATAGAGATGGACATATAAACAATAAAAATAACCAGTCAGAAATAAAGAAAACAATAATGCAAATGAAGAAAAATTTTAAAAGATAGTTTAAAGAACTTTTGGAAAACATCAACTGTAATGGCAATCCCATCATAGGACTACCAGAAAGAAAAGAGTGGGAGCAAAGGATCAAGAACCTATTTGAAGAAATAATGACTGAAAACTTCCCTAACCTGGCAAAAGAAATAGACATGCAAGCCCAGGAAGTGCAGTGTCCTAAACAAGATGAAACCAAACAGGCCCACACAAAGACACATCACAAATAAAATGGCAAATGTCAAAGACAAACAGTAAATCCTAAAAATAGCAAAAGAAAGACAAGTAGTTATATACAATAGAGCTCCCAAAAGACTATAAGCTAATGTCTCAACAGAAACTTTGCAGGCCAGAAAGGAGTGGCAAGAAATATTTAAAGTGATGACAAACAAGGGCCTACAACCTAGATTACTGTACACAGCAAAGCTATCATTTAAAATTGAAGGAATTGCCAAGACATGGAAACAACCAAAATGCCCATCGGTAGATGACTAGATTAAGAAACTGTGGTACATTTATACAATGGAGTATTACACAGCCATAAAGAAAAAAGAAATCTTACCATTTGCAACAACATGGATGGATCTAGAGAACATTATGTTAAGTGAAATAAGTCAGAAAGAGAAGGACAAGTACCATATGATCTAGCTTATATATGGAATCTAAAGAAAAGAATAAGTAAATGAACTAATCGGAAACAGTTCTGGGGACAAAGAGGAAAAACTGAGGGTTGTTAGATGGGTGGGGGGGTGGGGATAAGGAGAAAGGTGAGGGGATTAGAAAACAGTCGGTAACCACAAAATGGCCTCAGGGATTTTGAAAAATAATTTGGGAAACGTAATCAATAATGTTGTAAAGATTTTGTAGGGTATCTGATGGACACGTGACCCATTTGGGAGACGACCTCAGGGAAGATGTAGATGCTTGATCAATGTACTGTACACCTGAAGCTGAACAATAATGAATGCCAACTATAATTTTATATATATATATATATATATATATATATATATATATATAATTTTATATATATATATATAAAATAAAATTGAAGGAGAGATAAAGAGATCCCCAGACAAGAAAAAGCTAAAGGAATTCATTACCACCAACGCAGTTTTACAATAAATATTAAAAGGATTCATTTAAGAAGAAGAAAGGAGTGAAAATAACAAACAAATGAAGGTCAAATATATGAATAATAAAATGGAATTGACTATGTACCTATCAATAACCACTGTAACTGTAAATGGATTAAATGCTCCAATCAAAAGACATAGGGTAGATGAATGGATAAAAAAATAAGATGCATGCATATGTTGTCTACAAGAGATCCACTTCAGATTGAGAGACACACACAGACTGAAAGTAAAGGGATAGAAAAAAATATTTAATACAAATGGAAATGAGAAAAAAGCTGGAGTATAAAAACTTACATCAGACAAACTACCCATTAAAACAAAGACTATAATAAGAGACAAAACAAAATATTACATAATAATAAAAGAATCAGTCCAACAAGAAGATATAGCCCTAGTAAACATTTGTGCATGCAACATAGTAATACAATCATAGTAGGGGACAATAACATCTCACTGACACCAATGGACAGAACTTCCACAAATAAAATCAATACAGAAACAGTGTTAAATGACATACTAGATCAGATGGATTTAACTGATGTTTTACAGCATTTAAACCAAAGCAGCAGAATACACCTTCTTTTCAAGTGCACATTGAACATTTTCCAAAATAGAACACATGTTAGGCCACAAAAGAAGTCAATAAATTTAAGAAGATTGAAATCATATCAAACTTTTCTCTGATCATAATGGCATGGAACTAGAAATCAATTACAAGAAAAAGAAACTGAAAAACACAGGACGTCACGGGAATGGTGGCAGTGGGGTGCTCTTTTTGAATCCTCCCCGAAATTTTATGGCAATCGGGACATATAGAACACCAAGGAGTCCTTTGCTCATCACGCAGAACAGTGGGTAGACTCGTGGAGGAATTACCTGAAGGTGACCACTGATTGCGAGCAGGGGAAGAGGCAGGACAGCAAAGTGGAAGCACGCTCCCCCACCCCACGGCGGAGCCGAGGCTGGACGGCGACCGCCGCGTGGCACCCAGGTTGGAGCGCACAATCGTGGAAGGTTTGCTTTGGGGTGTGTTAGTTGGGTAAGCGGGGGAGGAGAGAGGGGCGTGAAGTGGAAACGCATCCCCCCCATGGCAGAGCCCAGGCCGGAAAGCAACCGCTGCGCTGCGTGGCTCCCAGGACGGAGCGGAGACTCGTGAAAGGTTTGCTTTGAGGTGCGCTAGTTAGGCGAGCAGGGGAGAAGCGAGGAGGACAAGAGGAAACGCGCCGCTCACTCCCCACCCCCCACAGTAGAACCGCGGCCCTGCAGCGTGCTCACAGCAGCAGCAGCAGGCAGCACCCGGGGCTCTAAAGTCCCACCCGAGCCCAGGGTGCAGCGGAGAGCGCAGGGTCCAGGAGGTGGGCTCTTTCCCTGTGTCCCACAGCTGATCGCTCCCGCCGGGGCGGGCAGCTCGTGGGCCCTAGGGCAGACAATGAACTCAGACGTCTAAACTGGGCTCCTCACCCCACTTTTCAAATCCTCCCCCCGCCCTTCCAGAGACTTAAACTGACCCCTGAACTGAGGAGTAGTGTCAGATTACAGAGGGGCGTCTGTGCTCAGGCGCTGGGAAGATTGGCAGCCAGCTCTGACATTTGGAAGAGGCTGGGAGGAGGGGATTTTCGCTGAACGAGGAGAGAAAAGACTCCCACACCCCCAGCCACAACCTTTTCAGGCCTGCGGGAGGAGTGTGACGTGGCTGGCCTGGAAGAGAGAAGACCCCTCAATCCCCAGCCCCCACCCTCTCTGGCTGGCCTGGGACGGGGCAAGGGCAACCGCAGAAGCACTCCCTGAGTTCAGCAGGAAGCGGCAGACACAGCTCCCGGCTTTCAGAAGCTTAGAGATATCCCGCTCACCCCCTCCCACACACCTAAGGAGGTGTGGAAGGAGGGCCCTAAGACTCAGGAGTACTGGGCACAGGGCTAAAGGAGCTACTGTCAGCGTGCATTTGTGCAGGAAAGGACAGAAACTGCACGGTCTCTCTGAAAACTGTCATCCAGACCCCTCAGCCCCTCACATTTAAATCTACACTCCCAAATTCACTCTGGGCACCAGGTGACCAAGCTGCCTGCGCAATATGCAGGGAACTGTTTGGCACAGCGGAGGACAACCTGGAGATTACTTGGTGGGCTTAAGCCAAGACTGGTGCTGCTTTCTGTTTTTCTTTGCTTGGTGGTTTTTTTTTTTTTTCTGCTTGTTGTGATTTGCTTTGTTCTGCCTTTATTTCTTTGATATCTTGGCCTATGTTAAGTGGGGATTGTCAGTTGTATTTTACATGTGAATGTATTTGATTTGTTTACTTTGTTGTTGTTGTTGTTGTTGTACTTGGTTACTTGATTTGTGCTGAAACTGCCCTAATAGGGCCCAGCTTAAGAGGCACAAAATTCAACATATCCAGAAGCCAACTCTGGACCAAACCAGAGTACTACCGGGTTTGACCTACAAGTCACACACCCAGAGGGAATTCTCTGAAGGCACAAGAGCCCATAGAGGCCAAACTTCATTTAAGTGGCCAACTCTCACCCAGCTGAACACCCTACGGTGGGCAGAGCCAAGTTTCACAACTAGACGGCCTAGGAGTTAAACCCACCTACTCACAAGCAAAAAGCAATTAAAGTTCTTCTTGAACAGGACAATATACTAAATACACAAACCACCTGTGGAGCACATGCAGAGGAGAAGAATGAAGTAGTCCAAGTCCAATATAAAGGACACATACTACATAAGATAACCCAGCAAGAACTAAGAGCTCTAGGGGATCTTCCTAATATATCAAAGCAAACACAGAGAGTCAGTCAGAATGGGAAGAGAAAGAAACATGTCCTAAATAAAAGAACAGAAGAAACCTCCACAACTGGAACCAAATGAAGCAGAGGTAACCAACCTGTCAGAGACAGAGTTCAGAACACTGGTGATAAGAATGTTTAAGGAGCTTAGAGAAGACATAAAGAAGGATATAGAAATCATAAAGAACAACCAGTTAGAACTAAAAAAGGATGTAGAAATCTTAATGAACAACCAGCTAGAACTAAAGTACACAATTACCGAAATTAAGAACTCACTTGAAGGAATGACCAGCAGGTTAGATGAAGCAGAGGATCGAATCAGCGACTTAGAAGACAAGTTAGCAGAGATCACTCAAACTGAACAACAGAAAGAAAAAAGAATAAAAAACAATGAAGATGGGTTAAGAGACCTCAGGGATAACATCAAGCGCAACAACATGCGCAACATAGGAATACCAGAAGGCGAAGAGAGGAAGGAAGGGATTGAGAACTGGTAATAATGTCCGAAAACGTCTCTAACCTCATGAAGGATACCAACATACAAGCCCAGGAAGTGCAGAGAGTTCCATCCAGGATAAACCCAAACAGGCCCACACCAAGACACATTATAGTTAAAATGGCAAAGCTTAAAGACAAAGAGAGAATCTTGAAAGCAGCAAGAGAAAGGCAGAAGGTTACACACAAGGGAACTCCCATAAGACTTTCAAATGACTTTTCTACAGAAACATTGAAGGCCAGGAGGGAGTGGCAGGAGATACTGAAAGTAATGGAACACAAAGTCCTACAACCTAGATTGCTTTATCCAGCAAGGCTATCATTTAAAGTTGATGGAGAGATAAAGAGCTTCCCAGAAAAGAACAAACTAAAAGAATTTATTACAACCAAGCCAGCATTACAAGAAATACTAAACGGACTTCTGTAAATAGAAGAAAGATGAAAACAATTTACTACAAATTTAAAAACGGCAATAACTATGTACCTATCAATAATCACTTTAAATGTAAACGGATTAAATGCTCCAATCAAAAGACATAGGGTGGCTGAGTGGATAAGGAAGCAAGACCCTTGTATGTGCTGTATACAAGAGACTCATTTCAGATCAAAAGACACACACAGGCTGAAAGTGAAAGGTTGGAGTAAGATATTTCATGCAAATGAAAGTGAGAAAAAAGTTGGAGTTGCAATACTTATATCTGACAAAATAGACTTTAAAATGAACAACGTATTAAAAGACAAAGATGGGCACTATATAATAATAAAGGGATCAATCCGACAAGAGGACATAACCCTAGTAAACATCTATGCACCTAACATAGGCGCACCTAAACATATAAAACAGGTACTGATGGACATAAAGACAGAGATCAACAGCAACACTATCATAGTAGGGGACTTCAACACACCTCTGACAACAAGGGACAGGTCCTCCAGACAGAAAATCAATATGGAAACAACAGCCTTAAATGATACTTTGGAGCAGTTGGATTTAATTGATATTTTCAGAGCATTTCACCCCAATGCTGCAGAATACACGTTCTTCTCAAGTGCACATGAAACATTTTCCTAGATAGATCATATGTTAGGACACAACACAAGCCTTGATAAATTTAAGAAAATTGAAATCATACCAATTGTCTTCTCTGACCACAGTGCTATAAAATTAGAAATGAACTACAGGAAAAAAAAACACACAGGAAGACACACCAATTCATGGAGGCTGAATAACATGTTACTAAATAATGAATGGGTCAAGCAGCAGATCAAAGAAGAAATCAAAAGATATCTCGAGACAAATGAGAATGAGAACACGACGACCCAAAATCTATGGGATGCTGCGAAAGCAGTCCTAAGAGGGAAGTTCATAGCACTGCAGGCCTACCTAAAGAAACAAGAAACATCACTAATTGACAGTTTATCTTCACACTTAAGGGATCTGGAAAAAGAACAGCAAACTAGGCACAAAGGGAGCACAAGAAAGGAGATAAGAAGGATCAGAGCAGAAATAAATGAAATAGAAACCAGAAAAACAATACAAAAGATCAATGAATCCAAGAGTTGGTTCTTAGAGAAGATAAACAAAATTGACAAACCTTTAGCCAGACTCATTAAAAAAAGGAGAGAGGAGACCCAAATTAATTAAATCATTAATGAATGAGGAGAAGTGACAACAGACACCATAGAAATACAAAAAAAATTAAGAAATTACTATCAGCAACTCTATGTCAACAAATTTGACAATCTGGAAGAAATGGACAATTTCCTAGAGGCGCACAACCTTCCAAGGCTAACTCAAGAAGAAACAGAAAGCCTGAACAGTCTGATTACCACCAGGGAAATTGAATCAGTAATCAATAATTTCCCAACAAACAAAAGCCCTGCACCAATGGCTTTACAGGTGAATTTTTCAATACGTTCAAAAAAGAATTATCACCTATTCTCCTCAAGCTCTTCCAAAAAATCCAGAAGGAAGGAAGACTCCCAAACACCTTTTACGAAGCAACTATCACCCTGATTCCAAAAGCAGACAAAGACACCACAAAAAAAGAAAACTACAGGCTGATATCTCTAATGAACATACATGCCAAAATTCTCAACAAAATATTAGCGAACAGAATTCAGCAATATATTAAAAAGATCATACACCATGATCAAGTGGGATTCATCCCTGGTATGCAGGGGTGGTTCAACATCTGCAAATCAATTAATGTGATACACCACATTAAAAAAATGAAAAATAAAAATCCCATGATCATATCAATAGATGCAGAAAAAGCATTTGATGAAATACAACAACCTTTTATGATAAAAACCCTTAAGAAAGTGGGAATAGAGGGATCATATCTTAACATAATAAAGGCCATATATGACAAACCCACAGCTAACATCATACTCAATGGGGAAAAGCTAAAACCATTCCCCCTAAGATCAGGAACAAGAGATGGTTGCCCACTTTCTCCACTTCTATTCAACATAGTGCTGGAAGTTCTAGCCACAGCAATCAGACTAGAGAAAGAAATAAAAGGCATCCAAATTGGTAAGGAGGAAGTAAAATTGTCATTATATGCAGATGATATGATACTATATAGAGAGAACCCTAAAGACTCCTCCAAGAAACTATTAGAACTGATAGATGAATTTAGTAAAGTAGCAGGATATAAAATTAATATTCGGAAATCAGTTGCATTTGTATATACCAATGATAAAATAGCAGAAGGAGAAATTAAAAAAACAATTCCATTTACAATTGCTCCAAAGACTATAAAATATCTGGGAATAAATCTAACCAAAGATGTAAAGGATCTGTACTCAGAAAATTATACAACACTGAAGAAAGAAATGAAAGAAGACATAAATAGATGGAAACACATTCCATGTTCATGGATAGGAAGAATTAATATAATTAAAATGTCCATACTGCCTAAGGCAATATACATATTCAACGCAATTCCTATCAAACTACCAACGACGTTTTTCACAGAAATAGAACATATAATCCTGAAATTTATATGGGACCATAAAAGACCCCGGATAGCCTCAGCAATCTTGAGAAATAAGAACACAGTGGGAGGTATAACGATACCTGATTTCAAACTATACTACAAGGCTACAGTAATCAAAACAACATGGTACTGGCATAAAAATAGATACATAGATCAATGGAACAGAATAGAGAGTCCAGACATAAATCCATGCCTATATGCCCATCTAATCTACGACAATGGAAGCAAGAATGTACGATGGGGTAAAGATAGTCTGTTCAATAAGTGGTGTTGGGAAACCTGGACGGACACATGCAAGAAAATGAAGCTGGACCACCTCCTTACACCATATACAAAAACAAATTCAAAATGGCTTAAAGACTTAAATGTAAGATCTGAAACCATAAAATATCTAGAAGAAAATATAGGAAGAAACTTCATGGACATTACCCGGAGTAAGATTTTCACTGATATATCCCCTCGCGCGAGCGAAGTAAGAGAAAAAATAAACATGTGGGATTACATCAAACTAAAAAGTTTTTTCACAGCAAAAAAAACCATCAATAAAACAAAAAGAGATCCTACTGTATGGGAAAAGATATTTGCCAATAATATATCTGATAAGGGATTAATATCACAAATCTATAAAAAACTTACTCAACTCAACTCCAAAAAAACAAACAACCCAATTAAAAAATGGGCAGAGGACTTGGGGAGACATTTCTCTAAGAAGGACATACAGAAGGCAAGAAGACATATGAAGAAATGCTCAACCTCACTAACCATCAGAGAAATGCAAATAAAAACCACAATGAGATACCACCTCACTCCAGTCAAAATGGCTATTATCAATAAATCAACAAACAACAAATGCTGGCGCGGATGTGGAGAAAAGGGAACGCTAGTGCACTGTTGGTGGGACTGCAGATTAGTGCAGCCACTATGGAAAACAGTATGGAGGTATCTCAGGAATCTGAAAATGGAACTACCTCATGATCCAGTAATTCCACTCCTAGGCATCTACCCGGAGAAATCCAAAACTCCAATTCAAAAATCTGTATGCACTCCTATGTTTATTGCAGCACTTTACACAATAGCCAAGATATGGAAACAACCAAAATGCCCATCGGTAGATGACTGGATTAAGAAGCTGTGGTACATTTATACAATGGAGTATTACGCAGCCATAAAGAAGAAAGAAATCTTATCATTTGCAGCAACATGGATGGATCTAGAGAACATTATGTTAAGTGAAATAAGTCAGAAAGAGAAAGACAAGTACCATATGATCTCACTTATATATGGAATCTAAAGAAAAGACTATGTGAATGAACTAATCAGAGTCAGTTTTGGGGACGCAGAGAAAAAACCGAGAGTGGTTAGATGGGTGTGTGGGAGGGGGTTGGGGATAAGGGGAAAGGTGAAGGGATTTGGAAGCAGCTGGTAACCACAAGATGGCCTCAGGGTTTTTCTTTTGAAAATTAATTTGGGGAAGGTATTCTATAATGTTGTAAAGATTTTGTTGGGTATCCGATGGACATGCGTCCTATTTGGGAGACCACCTCAGGGATACTGTGGATACCTGATCATGGCATTGTACATCAGAAGCTAAACATTAATGAATGCCAACTATAATTTTATATATATAATGTGATGGTTCAGTGTGAGGTCGGAGGGATAGTGGATGGGGGGAGGGGGGTTCACAGTATGAGGGATATAAATGATGAACGTCTAAGTATTACCTTGTTTTGTACACCTGAAACTAATAAATAAATTAATTAATTAAAAAAAAAACAAAACAGCATGGTATTGACATAAAAATAGACACATAGATCAATGGAACAGAATAGAGAGTCCAGAAGTAAACCCATGCCTATAGCCCATCTAATCTACGACAATGGAAGCAAGAATGTACGATGAGGTAAAGACAGTCTGTTCAATAAGTGCTGTTGGGAAACCTGGACAGACACATGCAAGAAAATGAAGCTGGACCAGCTCCTCACACCATATACAAAAATAAATTCAAAATGGCTTAAAGACTTAAACATAAGATCTGAAACCATAAAATATCTTCTAGAAAATATAGGAAGAAACTTCATGGACATTACCCGGAGTAAGATTTTCACTGATATATCCCCTTGCGCGAGGGAAGTAAGAGAAAAAATAAACCTGTGGGATTACATCAAACTAAAAAGTTTTTTCACAGCAAAGGAAACCATCAATAAAACAAAAAGGGATCCTACTGAATGGGAAAAGATATTTGCCAATGATATATCTGATAAGGGATTAATATCACAAATCTATAAAAAAACTTACTCAACTCAACTCCAAAAAAACAAACAACCCAATTAAAAAATGGGCAGAGGACTCTACGAGACATTTTTCTAAAAAGGACATACAGAAGGCAAGAAGACATATGAAGAAATGCTCAACTTCACTAACATCAGAGAAATACAAACAAATACCACAATGAGATACGACCTCACTCCAGTCAAAATGGCTATAATCAATAAATCAACGAACAACAAATGCTGGTGCGGATTTGGAGAAAAGGGTACGCTAGTGCACTGTTGGTGGGATTGCAGATTAGTGCAGCCACTATGGAAAACAGTATGGAGGTATCTCAGGAATCTGAAAATGGAACTACCTCATGATCCAGTAATTCCACTCCTAGGCATCTACCCGGAGAAATCCAAAACTCCAATTCAAAAATCAATATGCACTCCTATGTTTATTGCAACACTTTACACAATAGCCAAGATATGGAAACAACAGAAATGCCCATCGGTAGATGAATGGATTAAGAAACTGTGGTACATTTATACAATGGAGTATTACGCAGCCATAAAGAAGAAAGAAATCTTATCATTTGCAACAACATGGATGGATCTAGAGAACATTATGTTAAGTGAAATAAGTCAGAAAGAGAAAGACAAGTACCATATGATTCACTTATATATGGAATCTAAAGAAAAGAATAAGTTAATAAACTAATCAGAAACAGTTTTGGGGACACAAAGAAAAAACCGAGAGTTGTTAGATGCGCCCGGGAGGGGTTGGGGATAAGAGGAAAGGTGAAGGGATTAGGAAGCAGCTGGTAACCACAAGATGGCCTCAGGGTTTTTTGAAAATTAATTTCAGTAACTTATTCAATAATGTTGTAAAGATTTTGTTGTGTATCTGATGGACATGCGTCCTATTTGGGAGACCACCTCAGGGATACTGTGGATGCCTGATCATGGCACTGTACACCAGAAGCTAAACATTAATGAATGCCAACTATAATTTCATATATATAATGTGATGGCTCGGTGTGAGGTCGGAGTGATAGTGGATGGGGGGAGGGGGTTCACAGTGTGAGGTATATAAATGATGAACGTCTAAATATTGCCTTGTCTTGTACACCTGAAACTAATAAATTTAAAAAAAAAGAATCAGAAAAAAGAAGAACAAAAAAAAAATCACATACACACGTGGAAGCTAAATAACATGCTACTTAATAATGAATAGGTCAACAAGGAGATAAAAGGAAGAAATCAAAAGATTTTGAGACAAACTAAAATGAAAACACAATAACCCAAAGTCTATGAGACATAGTAAAAGCAGTTCTAAGGGGGAAATTCATAGCAGTGCAATCCTACCTAAAGAAACAAGAAAAATCTCAAATTAGCAGTCTAACTTTACACATAAGGAATCTGGAGGAAGAACAGCAAACAAAGACCAAAGTGAGTACAAATAAAAATAATAATAAAAATCAGAGGTGAAATATACAAAATAGTTTAAAAAAAATACAAAAGAGCAATGAAAACAAAAGCTGTTTTTTGAAAGATAAAAATTTGCCAAACTTTTACCCTGACTGATTAAGAAAAAAATGAGAGAGGACACAAATGAATAAAATCAGAAATGAAAGATAAGTGACTACACCACAAAAATACGAAAAAATTTAAGAAAACACTACGAACATCTATCCACCAACAAATTGGACAATGTGGAAGAATTACCCAAATCCCTAGCAGCATATCATCTTCCAAGGCTTAATCAAGATGATACAGAAAATCTGTACAGACCAATTACAACTAACAAAATCAAATCAGTTGTCAAAAAGCTCCCAACAAACAAAGTCATGGGTCTGATGGCTTCACAGGTGAATTTTACCAAATATTTAAAAAAAAAAAAAAAAAAAAAAAACACCTATTTTCCCCAGACTATTCTGAAAAATTCAAGAGAAGGGAAGTCTTCCAAGCTCATTTTGGGAGTCCAACATTATTACCCTTATTTTAAATGCCATATAAAGACATTATAAAAATAAATAAAACTATGGGCTGATATCCCTAATGAACATCGATGCAAAAATCCTCAACAAAATTTTAGCATACAGAGTTCAGCATTACACTAAAAAGCTAATACACCATGATCAAGTGAGATCCATTCCTGGTATGCAAGGTTGGTTTAATATCTGCGAATCAATTAATGCGATACACCACATAAACACATTAAAGTAAACATCACGTGGTCTTATGAATAGATGCAGAAAAAGCATTTGTCAAAATCCAGCATCCCTTTATGATAAAAACTCTCAACAAAATGTGAACAAAGGGAACATATCTCAAGATAATAAAAGCTACAGGTGACAAACCTACAGTCAATATCATAATTATTCAGGAAAAGATAAAAGATTCCATTTAAGATGAAATACAATATAAGGATGCCCACTTTCACCACTTTTATTCAACATTGTTCTGTAAGTTCGAGACACAGCAATCAGAAAAATAATAAAAATAAATAAATAAATAAATAAGATAAGACATCTAAATTGGAAAGGAGTAAGTAAAATTATCATCATTTGCAAATTACATTATACTATATATAGAGAACCCTAAAGATTGCACCAAAAAAGTATTAGTACTGACAAATATATTCATAAAGTAGCAGGATACAAAATTATTATTCAGAAATCAGTTGCATTTGTATACACCAATAATGAACTATCAGAAAGAGAAATTAAGAAAACAATCCCATTTACAATTGCACCAAAAATACAATACTTAGGAATAAATTTAAACAAGAAAGTAAAAGACCTATACTCAGGGTTTTTTGAGAATTACTTTGGGGAACTTATTCAATAGTGTTTGGGGATTTTGTTGGGTGTCCGATGGACATGTGTCCTGTTTGGGAGACCACCTCAGGGATGCTGTGGATGCCTGGTCATGGCATTGTACACCAGAGGCTGGACATTAATGAATGCCAACTATAATTTTATGTGTATAATGTGATGGCTCGATGTGAGGTTGGGGTGGTGGTGGATGGGGGGGGGTTCACGGTGTGAGGGATGTAAAAATAAAATAAAATAAAATAATAAAATAAAAATATAAAAAAAGACCTATACTCAGAAAATTATAAGACATTGAAGAGAGATATTTAAAAAACTAGAGATAAATGGAAACATATACCATAGCCACATATGCCATCACTAATCATTAGGGAAGGATGAAGGTAGTTAAAATGTCTAGACTACCTAAAGCAATGTATAGATTCAACGCAATCCCTATCAAAATACCAATGGCATTTTCCCCAGAACTAAAACAAATAATCCTGAAATTTATATGGAACCATAAAAGACCCCAAATATCAACAACAATCTTGAGAAAAAAGAACAAAACTGGAGGTATCACACTCTCTGATATCAAGATATACTACAAGGCCAGAGTTATCAAAACAGCACAGTATTGGCATTAAAAACAGACACATAGATCAATGGAACATACTACAGAGCCCAGAAACAAATCTATCCCTATATGGTGATTTAATCTATGATAAAGGAAGCAAGGACTTACACTGGAGTAAAAGTCTGTTTGATAAATGGTGCTGGAAAAACTGGACAAATAGATGAAAAAAATGAAACTGGATTGCTCTCTTATGCCATATACAAGAATAAATTCAAAATGACTTAAAGAATTAAATATTAGGTTGGTGCAAAAGTAATTTCTTCTTTTGCAATTATTTTTAATGTTTAAACCACAATTACTTTTGTACCAACCTAATATAAACCCCAAACCATAAAATTCCTTGAAGAATATATAGCAAGTAAATTCTCAGATATTACCTTTAGTAATATTTTTACTGATATAGCCCCTCAGGAGAGAGAAACAAAAGAAATAATAAACAAATAAGACTACATCAAGCTAAAAAGTTTTTTCACAGGAAGGAAAACCATTAACAAAATGAAAAAAATATCTTACTGAATGGGAGGAGATATTTGCCAATGATACATCTAATAAGGGGTTAATATTCAAAATTAAAAACAAAACACTCATATTACTCCACACCAAAAACAAAAACAAAAGCAAAAAACCCAAGCAATTCAATTAAAAAATGAGGAGTGGATCCGAACAGACATTTCTTAAAGAGAATATATAGATGGTCAGTAGACATATGAAAATATGTTCAACATCACTAATCATCACAGAATTGCAAATAAAAACAACACTGAAATATCACCTCACTGCTTTCAGAATGGGTATCATCAATAAATCAACAAACAACAAATGATGCAGAAGATGTGGAGAAAAGGAAACACTGTGCATTATGGTGGGACTGCAAATTGATGCAGCTATAGTGGAAAATACATGGACATTCCTCAAAAAATTAAAAGCAGAAATACCTTATAACTCAGCAATTCCACTTCTGGGTATTTATCTAAAGAAATCCAAAACACTAATTCAAAGAAATATGTACATTCCTATGTTTACTGCAGCACTATTCACAATACCAAAGATATGGAAACAACTGTAATTCCCATCAGCAGGCATAAAGAAGTAGTGGTACATTGATAAAATGGAGTATTACTTGGCCACAAAAAGAATGAAATCTTACTATTTGCAATAACAGGGAAGGACCTATAAGAAATAATCGTAAGAGCAATAAATCAGAGGGAGAAAAATATCATAATGGCTCACTTATACATGGAATCTAAAGAACAGAATAAAGGAAGAAACAAAACAGCAATAGACCCATAGACACAGAGAACATACTGATGATTGCTAGATGGGAAGGGGTGTGGGGGAATGGGTGAGGAAGGTAAAGGGATTAGGATGTACAAATTGTTAGTCACAAAATAGTCATCAAAATGTGCAAGATAGTATGGGAAATATAGTCATTAATGTTGTAAAAACTATGTATGGTGTTAGATGAGTACTAGACTTATCACGGCAATCACAGCATAAATTGTATAAATGCCTAACAACTGTGTGTACACCTGAAACTAATATAAAATAATATTAAATGTCAACTATAATATATATATTACATATATATATATATAATATACATGTATATAGTCACAGGTTGTAAAGCACAGCATAGAGAATATAGTCAATGATATTGTAGTAGCTATTTCTTTTGGTCTATAGGTTAATATCTGTCTATAGGTAGATATTTGGTCTATAGGTTAATATCTGGTCTATATCTGTAATGCAGGGCATCATGCGGGGTCTTTGGTCCTACTCCCCACATAAGAACACAGAACATCGTGAGGCCAAAAAGGAACACCAACGAAGCCATAGATAGGGGAGTCATACCACTATTGTCTCGCTGGCGGCCTGGTTGGAGACACAGGAAGCAGGAGCCACACGATCCGTAACCCACCATCCACTTGTCTCTGCCAACTAACCTCACTTGCTAACTGCAATCCACCTCTCTGCAATCTGCAATCCACACTTCGCCACACCATGCCACACCATCATCTTCTTGCTAGACCCCATTTTGCTGCTAGCATAGCCATGACAGTTATATTAGTGGTCAATGGCTCACTGGTTACAGCTGATGGCCAACTAGCCACAGCTGATGGCCATCCAATCACAGTTGATGGCCATTTACTACCTGAGCCAGCACCTTTCGACGTGAGGCCAAGCGCCTGGAAACAGCACTCCTGGCTCTGTCCCCACACTCCACCCCTACAGGGTCTCGCCTCACAATCTACGTGACAAGTGTTTTCTGCGAGGTGCCCTGTACGAGGAGACTGGAGGTGAATGCAATATCCTGGACATAGCCAGGCTCTCTGGGCACAGCCAGAGTTTCTCAGGGTACCACCAATCTCTTCAGGAACAGCCAGAACTCTCAGGGAAATGCCACTCTTTCGGGGCACAGCCAGACTTTCTGGACACAGCCAGGGACTTTCAGGGCACTGCCACTCTCTGGGCCCATCCAAACTTCCTGGCCTCAGCCAGGGTTCTCAGGGCACTGCCAACTTCTCTGAGCCCAACCAGACCCCTTGGACACAGCCAGGGCCTTGCAGGGCACTGCCACTCTCTGTGGGCCTCTCAGGGTACCGTGGTGGAATATCAGCAGCTTACAGTCAAGATGCTTACATATCCTCAATGACAGCCGGTAAAGACACAAAAGCAAACATCTGCCAGTTCCACTACATGGTGGTACTTTCCCAATCAAACAGTCAAGCGGTCCATTCAACTAAGGATGGAACGCAATTCCACATAGTCCACAATTATTCACCAGGGCTGTGCATTGGCCTCACAATGTGTGACCTCTCCGCAGGGTGAGGACTCTAAGTCCTCCCCAACCTGGGGGTGAGGGCCTCAGCAAGCAATTCCCAGCCCACAGGGCCACAACGACCTTTGCTTTCTCCAGCCTATGCTGGTTGGGGAAACAACCATGTCTTTTCACCCCTTCACGGGGGTCCAGCTCTCCAACAGCTGCTTCTCCTGGTCTTCCTGAAACTGAGTGTTCATATGCACAAACTGCTCCACCACCCTTCAGAGAGCTTTGGCCAGCACTGTACCCTGCTTGCTACACCATGTGTCATGCAGGGTGTCAGGTGTGGGGGGGTCTCTGGTCCTGATCCCCACATAAGAATGCAGGGAATAGTGAGGCCAAAAAGGAACACCAACGGAGCCATAGATAGGGGAGTCATACCACTCTAGTCTCACTGGCGGCCGGGTTGGAGACACAGGAAGCAGGAACCACACTATCTGCAACCCGCCATCCACTTGTCTCTGCCAACCAACCTCACCTGCTAACTGCAATCCACCTCTCTGCAACCCGCAATCCACACTTCGCCACACCATGCCACACCATCATCTTCTTTCTAGACACCATTTTGCTGCTAGCGTAGCCACGGCTGTTATATTAGTGGCCAATGGCTCACTGGTTACAGCTGACGGTCAACTAGCCACAACTGATGGACATCCGACCACAGTTGAAGGCCATTTGCTACCTGAGCCAGCACATTTCCACGTGAGGCTGAGAGCTTGGAAACTGCACTCCTGGCTCTGTCCCCACAATATCCCACGGAGACAGTAGGTAAAGTTCATATCTTACATTTATAATGTAATATACGAAATCTGACAATTAAGTACATGGATTCAACCTAGAAAAAAGTGATACATAGCTCATTGATGAATATCACTACTGTCACCTTCAAAGTACTCCTCTTGGAAAGGTATGCATGATTCCAGCACCTAGTTCACCTTTCAAAACAATTTTGGAACTTTCTCTGGAATGGCCATCAGAGGTGTCATCACATTAACCTTGATCTCCTGAAGGGCATCAAAATGTCTTCCTTTCAGTATTTTCTATATCTTCAGGTAATGAAGGAAGACATTGGGGGCCACATCAGGAGAGTAGGGAGGGAATTTCAGTACAGTTATTTGTTATTGGCTAAAACCTCCCTCACAGACATTGCCATGTGAGCTGGTGTATTGTTGTGATGCAAGAGTCATATATTGTTGGCATAAAGTTCAGGCCGTCTAACTTTTTCATGCAGCCTTTTCAGCACTTTCTAATAGTAAACTTGGTTAATTGTTTGTCCAGTTGTTACAAATTCACATTGAATAATCCCTCTGATATCAAAAAAGGTTAGCGTTAGCGGTTCCACCTCATCAAAATGGCGGCATGAGGTGAGCCTCTGGAAATCTACCCTGGAATTTACGACGAATTGAACAATTACAACTCCACAAAGGACTCCCTTCAGAGCAGACAGACAAGACAGAGGCTCACTACTAAATTCACCTAAAGGTGGGCAAATTGCGCAAGCAGGGGAAGAAGGTAGGGAGAAGAGCTGACATGGGGCCACCCTAATGCAGGATACAGACCTAGCTCAGTGCTCCGAGCTCCCTGCATCCCGGAACTACCACAGCTGCAGGAGAGGGTAGAACTCAAATTGCTTGGACACTGCTTATGGCCCACAGGGCTGAGGGGACAGTATGTAACACATCTGAACACAATGCTAAAGGCAGAGACCTCGGAGCAAAGACTGAGAGAAGAAGGCTGAAAACTGTGGTTTAAGCCCTCACTGCTGCACAGAGTACAGAAGACTTATGCACTGAGATTATATGCCCCATCCCTACTCTCCCAGAGTTTGCCCCGCCCCCACCTGTGCAGTGCAGGTAGTGGAACAGTAGCAGTGACAGATCAACAGAACATAATATTTGCAGTTCTGAGGACTGTAGTCTGCAGACACAGATTCGCAGCCCAAGTAGTTACAGCACAGGGGAGGGAGCTGTGGAAGCAGGACTGGCTGAGGTGGTGGTCTTTGCCATTGCTCTGGGCCACCTCTCACAAACCACTCCACCCCTGCCCCCACCTATCTTGGAGGATCCCAGCAGAGTAAACAGAAATGATGAAAAACACACAGGTTCTGAATCTGTTGCAGGAAGAGCTTTGAAACTTCAAGAGTTCTCCGCATCCCCACAAAGAAGCAGTACTCTATGACCAAGGCAAACTGTAAACTGAGGAGAAGCCCTCCTTCCAGGGAATCCACTCATTGTGTGAGAAGATAGAATAGTGCAGAGAAAACATAACACTACAGTGCATGAGAGAAAAAAAGGCTGCAGTCAGAGAGAAAATAAAACATTCTACAAACACGTACTGGAAAAGAAAAGAAAGACCTCCTCCTATCAACCTGTTGCAGAACCCACTCCTGTAGATGTCTAGGAAGAGAAATAACAAATTGTTAATTGCCATGAATAACCAAGGCAAAAAGACCGCTAAGAAAGAATGTGAAAAGTCTCCAAAAAATGAACTTGAATGTATGGAAATATGTGACTTAAATGGCAGAGAATTCAAGATTGCAGTCCTGAAAAAACTCAACGAGATGCAAGAAAACACAGAAAGGCAGTTTAATAACTCAGAAAGTCAATGAAAGAACAACATGAGCATTTTATGAAAGAGATTGAAATTTAAAAAATAACCAAATAGAATTTCAGGAGATTAAGAAAAAAATGGAAGAAATGAAGAATGAAATAGCCAGCTTATGTAGTACAGTTGACTAAATGGAGGAAAGAATCAGTGACATTGAAGATAGACACCTGGAAATTACACAGACGGAAGAAGAAAGAGACTTGAGACTTAAAAGAAACGAAAGAACTCTACAAGAACTTTCTGACTCCATAAGAAAGAACAGCATAAGAATAATGGGCATACCAGAGGGAGAAGAAAGAGAGAAGGGAACGGAGAGTATATTCAAACAAAGAGTTGTTGAGAACTTCCCAAACTTGTGGACAGAATTGGATCCTCGAATCCAAGAAGCAAATAGAACATCTCATTACCTCAACCCAAACAGGCCTTCTCGAAGTCACATTGTATTGAAGCTGCCAAAAATCAATGACAAAGAAAGAATCCTCAAGGCATCCAGAAAAAAGAAGACTGTAACCTACAAAGGAAAGTCCATTTGATTATCATCAGATTTTTCAGCAGAAACTCTACAAGCCATGAGGAGTGGAATCAAATAGTCAAATCATTGAAAGAGAGAAATTATGAGTCAAGAATAATATACCCAGCAAAGATATCCTATAGAAATGAAGGAGGAATAAAGACCATTCCAGACTTACACAGATGAGGGAATTTTCTAATACACGACCTGCACTACAAGAAATACTAATTCAACCACCATCAACAGGAACAATTTGTGGCAACCAAAACATAAAAAGAGGGAGAGTAGAGGCCTGAACGTGAGTATGGGAATGAAGAAAGTAAGCATGCTGAACACAATGGAATACACTAAATATCAAATTTTC
The DNA here is from genome assembly GCF_964194185.1 of Rhinolophus hipposideros. Classification (NCBI taxonomy): domain Eukaryota; kingdom Metazoa; phylum Chordata; class Mammalia; order Chiroptera; family Rhinolophidae; genus Rhinolophus; species Rhinolophus hipposideros. Next base: position 34,526,653 of record NC_138046.1, read on the forward strand.
TTATATGTAATCTTAATGGTAACCACTCAAAAAAAAATCCACAACAGAAATACATATTGTAATAAAAGAAGATACAAAAGGAAAAATCATAGAATATCACCACACATAAATAATACACAAAAATAAAATGGCAAAGAAACAATGCAGACACAGTCTTACCAGAAAACTAAAGGTAGTATGATAGGAAATCCTCACATATCAATAATCACCCTAAATGTAAATGGACTGAACTCACCAATAAAAAGGCACAGAGTAGCACATTGAATCAAAAAACTAAACCCGACCATATGCTGTCTCCAAAAGACGCATCTCAACTACAAGGACAAGGATAGACTCAAAGTGAAAGGGTGGAAATTGATACTCCAAGCAAATGGTATCCAGAGAAAATCAGATGTAGCCATACTGTATTCAGATGAAACGAACTTCAGGGTGAAAAAGATAACAAGAGACAAAGATGGACATTTCATAATGGGGACTATGTAACAAGAATATATAACAGTCATCAATATTTATTCCCCTAATCCGGAAGCACTGAAATATACCAAGCAACTACTAACAGAACTAAAGGGAGAAATTGACCAAAACACAATTACACTAGGGTACCTAAATATATCATTGACAACTATGGATAGATCATCCAAACAGAAAATATATAACGAAATTGCAGCCTTAAGTGACACATTAGATGAAATTGACTTTATTGACATTTATAGAGCACTTCATCCTAAAACATCAGACTACCTTTTTTTTTTTATGTACATGGAACATTCTCAAGGATAGGCCGTTGATTGGGACATAAAACTAACCACAACGAATTTAAGAAGACTGAAATCACCCCAAGCATATTCTCTGATCACAAGGCTTAGAATTGGATATCAACTTCAAAAAGAAAGAGGAAAAACGACAAATAAGTGGAGATTAAACAACCTACTTCTAAAGAACGACCGGGTCAAACAAGAAATTAAAGGAGAGATCAAAAGATACATAGAATCAAATGACAATGAAAATACAGCCTACCAAAATTTTTGAGTTGCAGCAAAAGCAGTTTTAAGAGAAATTTATATAATTACAGGCCTATCTCAAGAAACAAGAAAAATCCCAAGTAAACAACCTCATGTTACACCTTAAAGAACTAAAAAAAGGAAAACAAATGAAACCCAAGGTCAGTAGAAGGAAGGAAATAATGAAAATCAGAGCAGAAGTAACTGAAATACAGAACAAAAAGACAATAGAAAAAACTAATGTCATAAAGACTCGTTCTTTGAAAAGATTAACAAAATAGAGAAATCTTTGTCTATCCTCACTAAGATAAACAGAGAAAAGATAGTAATAAACAAAACCAGTAATGAAAAAAAGGGAAATTATAATAGATGCCACAGAAATACAAAGGATCATCCAAGAATACCATGAAGGAGTATATGCCACCAAATTCAATAAGCTAGAAAAAATGGACAACTTCTTAGAAACATGTAGCCTTCCAAAGCTGAACCATGATAAATTAGAAAATCGTAACAGACCTATCACCAGTAACAAAATTGAGGCAGTCATCTAAAGCCTTCCCAAAAGCAAAAGTCTGGGAACAGATGGCTTTACTAGTGAATTGTATGAAACCTTCAAAGAGGATCTAATACCAATCCTGTTCAAACTCTTCCAAAATTTAAAGAAGAGACAGTACTCCCTAACTCATTTTATGAGGCCAACAATACCCTGCTATCAAAACGTGGTAAGAAAAACAACAACAAAAAGAGAACTATGGACCAATATCTCTGATGAATACACATGCAAAAATGGTAAACAAATTTCTAGCCAATCGAATGCAACAATGCATTAAAGAGATTATGCATCATTACCAAGTGGGGTTCATCGCAGGGGCTCAAGGATTGTTCAACACATGTAAATACATCAATGTGATACATTACATTAAAAAAATAAATGACAAAAATCATATGATTTTATCAATGATGCAGATAAAGCATTTGACATAATATAACATACTTTTATGATTAAAACACTTAATAAAATAGGTATAGAAGGAAAATAACATAATGAAGGCCATATATGACAAACCTTCAGCTAATCTCATAATTAATGGTGAAAAACTGAAGCCCTTTGCTCTACGTTCAGGAACACGACAAGGTTGTCCCCTATCACCTCTACTTTTCAACATAGTGTTAGAAGTCTTCACCAGAGCAATCAGGCATGACAAAGAAATAAGACATCCAAATTGGGAACGAAGTAGTCAAATTGTCATTCTTTGCAGATGACATGATGCTATATGTAGAAAGGCCTAAAGACTCTACTAAAAAGCTATTGGAAACAATCAACAAATAGAATGAAGTTGCCGGTTACAAAATCAACGTACAAAAGTCTATTGTATTCCTATATACTAACAATGAAATGTCAGAAAAAGGAAAAAAATATGTTTGCAATTGGAGCAAAAAGAATAAAATACCTAGGAATAAACTTAACCAAGGATACGAAAGACCAATACTTTGAAAACTGTAAGACATTTTTAAAAGAAATTGAAGAAGACAAAAAGAAATGGAAAGACATTCTGTGCTCATGAATTGGAAAAATCAACATAGCTTCAATAGCCTTATTACCCAAAGCAATATACAGATTTAATGCAATCCCCATGAAAATCCCAATGGCATTTTTTAAAGAAATAGAAAAAAAAATATTAGATTTGTTTGAAACCACAAAAGGGCCTGAATAGGCAAAGCAATCTTAAGAAAAAAAAGAACAAAACTGCAGGTATCACACTCCCTGTCTTTTACTTGTACTACAGGGCTACAATAATCAAAACAGCATGGTATTGGCAGAAAAACAGACACATAGAACAATGGAATAGAATTGAGAACCCAGAAATAAAACCACATAAATATGGACAGATAATTTTTGACAAAGAAGCAAAACACATACAGTGGAGAAAAGACAACCTCTTCAATAAATGGTGCTTGCAGAATTGGAAAGCTACGTACAAAAGAATGAAACTGGACTGTTGTCACCATGTACCAAAATTAATTCAAATGGATCAAAGACTTAGGCATAAGACTTGAAACAATAAACTGCATGAAAGGAAACATAGGTACTAAATTTGTGGACCTTGGGTTCAAAGAGTACTTTATGAATTTGACTCCAAAGGCAAAAGAAGTAAAAGCTAAAATGAGTGAATGGGACTACTTCAAACTTAAAAGCTTCTGCACAGCAAAAGAAACCATCTACAAAATAAAGAGGCAACCTACTGAATGGGGGAAGATTTTTGAAAATAGTGCCTCCGTTAAGGGGCTAAGAACAAAAATATACAAAGAACTCATGAAATTCAACAACAAAAAAACAAACAACCCAATTGAAAAATGAGCAGAGGACCTGAAGAGACATTTCTCCAAAGAGGACATACAAATGGCAAATAGACACATGAAAAAATGTTACACATCACTAATCATCAGAAAAATGCAAATAAAAACCACAATGAGATATCACCTCACCCCAGTTACAATGCCTATCATCAACAAGACAAATAATAACAAGTGTTGGAGAGGCTGTGGAGAAAAAGGAACCCTCAGACACTGTTGATGGGAATGCAGACTGGTGCAGCCATTATGGAAGGCAGTGTGGAGGTTCCTCAAAAAATTACGAGTAGAATTACCCTATGACCCAGCAATCCCTCCCTGGGTATCTACCCAAAATATCTGAAAACATTTATCCATAAAGACACGTGTGCTCCAATGTTCATTGCAGCTTTGTTTGCGGTGGTCAAGACATGGAAACAACCAAAATGTCCTTCAATGGATGAATGGATAAAGAAGTTGTGGTATATATACACAATGGAATACTATTCGGCGGCAAGAAAAAATGATATGGGAACATTTGTGACAACATGGATGGATCTTGAGAGTATAATGCTAAGTGAATTAAGTCAGACAGAAAAAGCAGAGAACACTATGATTTCACTGCTATGTGGTATATAAAGGAAAAACGACAAAAGAACAAGACAAACAAATGAGAAACAAAAATTCATAGACACAGACAATAGTTTAGTGGTTACCAGAGGGTAAGGAGTGTGGGGGGTGGAAGATGAGGGTAAGGGGGATCAAATATATGGTGATGGAAGGAGGACTGATTCTGGTTGGTGAACACACAATGAGATTTATAGATGGTGTAATACAGAATTGTACACCTGAAATCTACATAATTTTACTAAGAAATGTCATATAAATAAATAAATAAATAAATAAATAAACTAATAAAGACATAGGGAAGATGAATAGTTAAAAAAATAATACCAATACACATGCTGTCTACAAGAGACCTACTTCAGATCACAGACACACAGTCTGAATTTTAATGGATAAAAAAAGGTATTTCAAGCAAATGGCAATAAAAAAATGGGGTAGCAATACTTATATCAGACAAAATAGTCTTAAAACAAAGGCTAAAATATGGGAAAAAGAAAAACATTTCATAATGATAAAGGGATAAATTCAACATGAGAATGTAAACCTTGTAAGCATTTATGGACCCAACATAGGAGCACTTCAATATATAAAGCAGATAATGACTGCCATGAAGAGAGAAATCAACAGCAGTACAATCATAATAGGGGACTATAACACCACATTTACACCCCTGGACAAATCTTCAAGACAGAAAAATCAAAACGGAAACAGTGGCCTTAAATGATACACTATATCAGATGTATTTAATTGACATATTTAGAGTATTTCACCCCAAAGTAGCAGAATATACATTATTTTCAAGTGTACATGGAACGTTTTCAAAGGTGGACTATATTTTAGGCCACAAAACAAGTCAAAATAAATTTAAAAGATTGAAATCATATCAAGCATCTTCTCTGACCAGAATTATATGAAACTAGAAATCAATTAAAGGAGAAAAAACTGAAAACACACAAACAAATGGAGGCTAAATAGCATGCTACTAAATAATCAATGAGTCAACGATGAGTTCAAGAGAGAAATCAAAAAGCACATTGACAAAAATGAAAATGAAAACATAATGATCCAATCTCAGTGGGGAACAGCTCAAGCTGACCTAAGAGAAAAATTCATAGAAATATAGTCCTATTTCAAGAAACAAGACAATTCTCAAATAAACTGCTAACTTTACACGTAAAAAGACGGAGATGTAGGACAGCCACAAAGCTCAAAGTAAGTAGAAGGAAGGAAATTAATAAGATGAAAGCGGAAATAATTGAAATGGAGTCTGAAAAAAAAAAAAAAACAACATAGAAGATCAATGAAACCAAGAACTTGTTCTCAGGAAAAATAAAGAAAATTGATAAGCCCTTAACAAGTCTCAGCAGGAACAAAAAAGAGGAACCATATAAATAAAATCAAAACTGAAAGAGAATAAGTGACAAAGGAAACGAGAGAAATTAAAAAAATATATATAAGGAAATACTACAAGCAATTATATGCCAACAAATTGGACAACCTGGAAGAAATCAATAAGTTTCTAGACACATACAATCTTCTAAGTCTGAATCAAGAAGAAACAGAAATTCTGAGCAGACCAATTACTAAGGAAATCAAATCATTAATCAAAAACTCCCAAGAAACAGAAATCCTGGACTGGATCACATCACAGGTGAATTTTTCCAAACATTCAAAGAAGAATTAACACCTATTCTTCTCAAAGTATTCCAAAAAATTCAAGAGGAAGGAACACTCCCAAGCTAACTCTACAAAGCCACCATGACCATGATTGCAAAACCAGACAAAGACATTGCAATAAAAGAAAATTTTAGGCCCATTTCCCTGATGAACATAGATGTAAAACTCCTCAACAGAATATTAGTACACTGAATTCAGAAAAACATTGAAAAGTTCATACACTATGACCAAGTGGGCTTTATTCCTGAGATGCAAGGTGCTTCAAAATCCACAAATCAATTAAAGTGATATACCACATAAATGAAACGAAAAAAAAAAATCATGATTATATCAATAGATACAGCAAAAGCATTTGACAACATCCAACATTTATTTAAGTTTAAAACTCTCAGCAGAGTCGGTCATGTCTCAACATAATAAAGGCCATGCATGAAAAGCCCACACCTAATCTCATATGCATTGGGTAAAAGCTAAAATCATTCTCCTTAAGATCAAGAACAAGACAATGATGTTCATTTCCACCACTTTTATTCAACATAGTATTGGCAATCCTAGCCACAGCAGTCAGACAAGAAAAAGAAACAAAAGGCATATGAATGGAAAGAAAAAAAAGAAGTAAAATTTTCATTATTTTCAGATTATATGATACTGTATGTAGAGAACCCTAAAGATGTCACCAATAAACTGTTTCAACTGCTAAATGAATTCAATGAACCAGCAGAATACAAAATTAATATTCAGATAGTGGTGGCATTTTTATACACCAATAACAAAGTATCAGAAAGAGAAATTAAAAAAAGAAAACAATCCCATTTACAATTGCATAAAAAATGCCTAGGAATAAATTTAAGAAAGTAGGTAAAAGCCCTATACTCAGACTATTTTAAATCATTGAATAAATTGAAGAAGATACAAATAAATGGGATCATAGTCAGTGTTCAGGAATAGATAGAATTGACATAGTTAAAATAGCTATACTAGCCAAAGCAATCTATAGATTCAATGCAATCCCTATCAAAATACAAGCAACATTTTTCACAGAACTAGAACAAAAAAATTAAAATACCTATGGAAGAATAAAAGACCTTGATTAGCACTTGCAATTTTGAGAAGAAGATAAAAGTTGGAGGTATCATGCTACTTGATATCAAACCTTACTACAAGGCCATAGTAAGCAAAACAGCATGGTGTTAGCATAGAAACAGACACAAAGATCAGTGTAACAAAATAGAGAGCCCAGAAATAAACCCACAATGTGGTTATTTAATCTATAACAAATGAGGCAAGAATATACAATGGTATAAAAACAGTCTATTTAATAAATGGTGCTGGGAAAATGGTGCTGGGACAGATACATGCAAAAAAATGAAACTGGACCACCTTATTACACTATATATAAGAATAAACTCAAAATGGATTAAAGAGTTAAATGTAAGACCTAAAACCAGAAAACTCTTTGGAGAAAACAGGCAGTAAACTCCAAGGTTGCTCTTAGTTACATATTTTTCTGATATATCTACTCAGGAAACAAAGAAAAAATAAACAAATGGGATTACATCAAGCTAGAAAGTTTTTGCACAGCAAAGAAAACTACCAACAAAACAAAAAGACAGACTACTGAATGGGAGGTATTTGCTAGTGATACATATGTTAGGGGTTAATATCCAAAATTTATAAAGAACACATACACCTCAACACCAAAAAAACAAACAATTCATTTTACAAATGGGCAGATGACTTGAATAGACATTTCTCCAAAGAGGGCTTTCAATGGCTAATAGACATATGAAAAGATCCTCAATGTCACTAATCTTCAGAGAAATGCAAATAAAAACCTACAATGAGATAACACCTCAGACATGTCATGATGGATATCATCAATAAATCAACAAAAAAGAAGTGTTGGCGAGGGTGTGGAGAAAAGGGTACCCTTATGCCCTGTTAGTGGAATTGTGAATTGGTGCATCCACTGTTGAAAACAGCATGGAGGTTCTTTAAAAATAAAATTATCTTATGACCTAGCAATTCCACTTCTGTGTATTTTTCTGAAGAAATCCAAAACACTAATTCAAAAAGATATATGCCCCCTATGTTCTCTGCAGTGCTATTTAAAATAGCGAAGATATGGAAACGACTGAAATGACCATTAATAGATGAGTGGACAAAAAAGAGTTGGTATATATATTCAATGGAATATTACTCAGCTATAAAATAATGAAATCTTCCCATTTGTGACAGCATCGATGGACCTAGAAGGTATTATGCTAAGTGAAATAAGTTGGAGACACAGAGACAAATACCATATGATCTCACTTTTATGTGGAATCTAAAGAACAAAATAAACAACAATGAAAAAGAAAACAAAAACAAAGTCATAAATATAGTGAACAAACTGATGGTTACCAGATGGGAGGGGCTTTGGGAGGGCTGGGTGAATAAAGTAAAGGGATTAAGAAGTATAAAATAGGATGTAAAGTACAGCATAGGGAATATAGTCAAAATATTGTAATAACTATGTATCATGCCAGGTGGGTAATAGACTTATCAGGGGGAATCACTTCATAAATTATATAAATGTCTAACCACTAAGCTGTAGACTTGAAAGTAATATAAAATAATACTGAATGTCAACTACAATTGAAAAATAAAAAATAAAAATAAAAATGGTCTTGAAAAAGTTTTAAAAAAATTAGATAAAAGGATTAATTTAACAAGAGAATGTAACCCTTGTAAACATTTATTCATCCATGTGGTGTGGTGTGTCATTTAAGTACTCTGTTTCCTTGTTTATATTTTCTGTCTGGAAGATCAATTCTTTGATGTCAACGGTCCGTTAAAGTGTCCTACTGTGACTGTATTATAGTTGATCTCTCCTTTTATGTCTGTCAATATTTGCTTTACATATTCAGATGCTTCTATATCGGGTGCATAAATGCTTACATAGCTTACATCCTCATGTTGGATTGATCATGTTGGATTTATCATTATGAAATGTCTTTCTTTGTCTCTTCTTATAGCCTTTGTTGTAAAGTCTGTTTTGTCTGATATAAGTGTTGTTACCTCAGCTTATTTTTCATTATCATTTATATGAAATACATTTTTCCATCCCTTGAGTTTTAGTCTCTGTGTGTCTTTTGATCTGAAGTGGGTCTCTTGTAGGTAGCATATGGATGGGACTTGTTTCCTTATCCACTCAGCTACCCTATGTCTTTTGATCGGAGCATTTAATCCACTTACATTTAAAGTGATTACTGATAGGTGCATAGTTATTGCTATTTTATTATTCATATGTATGCTCTCCCACCATTTTTTCTTCTTAAAGAAACCCCTTTAACATTTTTTGTAATATTGTTTATGTGGTAATAAAGTCATTTAGCTTTTTCTGGGAAGCTCTTTATGTCTCCTTCCATTTCAGATGATAGCCTTGCAGGGTAGAATAGTGTTGGTTGTATGTCCTTGCTTATTTTCACTTTGACTATTTCATGTCAGTCCCTTCTGGGTGCAGTGTTTCTGTTGAGAAATGAGCTGAAAGTCTTATGGAAGCTCTCTTGTAGGTAACTAAATGCTTTTCTCTTGCAGCTTTTATTATTCTCCTTTTGTCTTTAACCTTTGACATTCTCTTTATGATGTGTCTTCTTGTGGCCCTATTTGGGCTCGTCTTGTTTGGGACTCTCTGCATTTCTTGAACTTGTAAGTGTATTTCCTTTCCCAGGTTAGGGAAGTTTTCTGTCATTACTTTTTGAAATTAAAGTTTATTGGGGTGACAATTGTTAGTAAAGTTACATAGGCCTCAGGTGTACAATTATGTAACAAAACATCTCTATATCACACTGTGTGTTAATCACTCAGAGTCAGTTCTCTTTCCGTCATCATATATTTGATCCCTTTTACCCTCATCTATCACCACTTCCCCTCTTACCCTTTGGCAACCACTGAACTATTGTCTACACCTATGAGTTTTTGTTTCTTCATTTGTTTGCCTTGTTCCTTTGTTGCTTTCAGTTTTACATAAAGAAGATGAGGTATATATACACAATGGAATACTAGTCTTCCATAAGAAAGATGAAATAGTGCCATTTGTGACAATGTGGATGGATCTTGAGATTATTATGCTAAACGAAATAAGTCAGACTGAAAAAGTTGAGAACCATATGATCTCACTGTCATTACTTCTTTAAATAGGTTCTCAATGCCTTACTCTCTCTCTTCTCCTTCTGGTGTCCCTATGATGTGAAAGTTGTTGTGCTAGATGTTGTCTAAGAGGTCTCTTAAACTATCCTCATTTTTTTAAAAAATATTTTTTCTTTTTGTTATTCCTATTGTGCATTTTCTGCCACCTTGTCTACCATATTGCTGATTTGATCCTTTGCTTCATCTAATCTGCTGATTATTTCTAGTGTAGTCTTCATTTCAGTTATTGTATTCCCCATTTCTGATTGGTTTATTTTATGGTTTCTACATTCTGTTTTATGTTTACTTTTTTTTTTTTTTTTAGTTCTCACTAGGTTCCTCATTTATCCTTATTAGCAATGTTTTAAACTCTCTATCTGGTGGATTTTTTGCCTGTGTTTTGTTTTGTCTTTTTCTGAAGTTTTCACCTGTTGTTTCATTTGTGGCTTGTTTCTTTGTCTCCTCATTTTGGCTGCCTCTCTTTGTTTGTTTCAGTGTATAAGGCTTATGTTACATCTTCCAATTTTGACAGGATGACCTTATGTAGTAGATGTCCTGTGGCTCAGTGGTGCAGTTTCCCTGAGCAGGGTGCTCCAGTAATGTCTCTTGTGTATGTTTTTATGCCCTCCTGTTGTAGTTGAGCCTTGATTGCTGTTGGCAAGTCAGTGGGTGGGGCTGACCCTCAGGCTGACTGCCTGTGAGGATTGTCCACAGCCACCATTTATGAGCTCCTGTGTTACAGCTGACCCATGGAACAGGATTCATCCCAGGTGCCTCTGGCATCTGCTAAGACCACCTTTTGGGTTTGTTACTTGTGAAGGTAACTGGGTATTGCTTTGTTTTTGTCTGAAGCTAGCCACCATGTGTGTTGTGTCTGAGGCCTCTTGGGAGGGGCTCTGGTGCGGGCCAAGTTTAGCTGCTGTCTGTGACTGGTTCAGGGCTATCTGGCAGGAGTTAAAAAGCAATCCACAGTTTGTTTTCGTCTGTGCTGAACCTGAAGGTGCATCAGAGAGCCATGATGTGAACCGAGACCATCTCCCACTAGTACTGGGCCTTGGGCAGGTCAGCGAAAGGTCCATGGCACCCCAATGCATGCATCCACATGCTGGCTGACTATAAGGCTGAGCAGCTGAAAGAGCCTCTGACAGTATGTGAGTTGGGTGAGGTTGGATCTTAGGGAGTCACCAGGGTAGGGCAAATGGTGTTCACCAGATAAGTGAAGATTCAGATTTTGTACCAGTGCTGAGTCTGGGGATACTCAGCTATAGCCACAGAGCATACTGAGACTAGCCGTCACCTACCTGGGGCCCACAGACCTCTGAGAGTTGTCCATGAAAGACACCTTTCTACTGCCAAAATAGCCTCAGGTGATATGTGACTGGGTTGGGACTTGGTGCAAGGGAGTTAATAGGGTGGAGTGAGCAGAGTTCACCAGCCCAGTGCAGATTCACATTTGGCTGTGTAGGGGGAGGGATTAACACAGGAAAGATGGCACCCACCCACTGGCTATTCAGGAGAAGAATTCAATATAGAAACAATGGCAGCTGTATCTCCAGGCATTACCCTAAAGCCACACAATTTGGTCTCTCCTTGTATGTGTCTGGTGCCTCCCAAATGGCCATCCCTCCACAGGAGCCTAGGGTAAGTTCCTGGGAGAAAGAAAGTCTGTGTGTGGACCCTTTAAGAGGATGCCTTTGTTTCAAGCAGCCTTCTATTTCACCTGGATGGACAGAATCCACACTGATTCACACAGCCAGATGGTGTGGGACAAGCCCATCTCATGTCTCTGCCCCTCCTTTCAGGCTCAACATGGCTTCTTCTTTATATCCTTAGATATAGAACTTGTGTTTAGCTAGTCTTCAGATAGTTTTCCAGGTTGTTGTATAATTTAATGTAATTTTAATGTAGTCATTGGAGGAGGCAAGCACAGAGCTTTCCTACTCCACCATCTTGGTTAGAACTTCGTGTACACACAACCTTTCAAGAAGGAAGTAATAAGAACAGAGTGTTTTGGAGAGGTAGGAAAAAAGTCAGACATGTATTTGAAGGTCCTTGAATTTCCCCCCCCCCATGCTGTTGAGCCAAATCTGAGGAATAGTAAAACTTGAGGGAAATATCACTTAAAGGTTGAGGAAATCAAAAGAGGAAAGATTAAGCTTTACATTCTGGGTGGGTGGGGACCATTGAGCTCAGAATCCTGGTTGAGCAATCCACTTCCTTTCTATCCAATGCAGCAGTCTTATATTAGAGATGTACTGTGTGACAGGCCTAGGCAAGAAATGGTCAAAAATAAGTCTCCAATATTCTACCATCTGCCAACCCTAAACCTCTTAAGTTTTTTCAACTCTCCAGGGGCATGGGAGACCATGTTAAAAGGTCCTGTGATATCCTGAATTGAGGGAGAAATTATTTCTGAGACAAAGAACAAATGCATATCTAAGGTACTTTTAGCCAAGATGAGAGGATTCTCTGTATGGTGTCAACAGTTTCTGCCCTGAATTGCGATATGTAATACCTCTCACTGGCTCATCAACACAAGAGAGCTAAGTAGGAGCTAAATATCTATAAAACAAGCAATTTTCACTTGTGGCAGGTTGGTGCAGTAATGATTTCTAATTTACTCAAGCCTTCCTATTTCTTTTTTATGATCTATTTTTTTTCAACTTTTTTTTTATTAAATTTATTGGGGTGACAATTGTTAGTAAATTTACATAGATTTCAGGTGTACAATTCTGTATTACATCGTCTATAAATCCCATTGTGTGTTCACCACCCAGAGTCAGTTCTCCTTCCATCACCATATATTTGATCCCCTTTACCCTCATGACCCACCCCCCACCCCCTTACCCTCTGGTAACCACTAAATTATTTTCTGTGTCTATGAGATTTTCTTTCTCATTTGTTTGTCTTGTTCTTTTTGGTTTATATACCACGTATCAGTGAAATCATAGGGTTCTCTGCTTTGTCTGTCTGACTTATTTCACTTAGCATTATACTCTCAAGATCCATCCATGTTGTCACAAATGCTCCTATATCATCTTTCCTTAATGCGGAATAGTATTCCATTGTGTATATATACCACAACTTCTTTATCCATTCATCTATCGAAGGACATTTTGGTTGTTTCCATGTCTTGGCCACCGTAAACAAAGCTGCAATGAACATTGGAGTACACGTGTCTCTATAGAGGAATGCTTTCAGATTTTTTGGGTAGATACCCAGGAGAGCGATTGCTGGGTCATATGGTAATTCTATTCGTAATTTCTTGAGGAACCTCCACACTGGCTTTCATAGCAGCTGCACCAGTCTGCATTCCCACCAACAGTGTATGAGGGTTCCTTTTTCTCCACAGCCTCTCCAACACTTGTTACTATTTGTCTTATTGATGAAAGCCATTCTGACTGGGGTGAAGTGATTTCTCATTGTGGTTTTCATTTGCATTTCTCTGATGATTAGCGATGTTGAGCATTTTTTCATGTCTATTTGCCATTTGTATATCCTCTTTGGAGAAATGTCTCTTCAGGTCCTCTGTCCATTTTTCAATTGGGTTGTTTGTTTTTTTTGTTGTTGAGTTTCATGAGTTCCTTGTATATTTTGGATATTAGCCCCTTATCAGAGGCACTGTTTGCGAAAATCTTCTCCCATTCAGTTGGTTGCCTCATTATTTTGTCAATAGTTTCTTTTGCTGTGCAGAAGCTTTTCAGTTTCATATAATCCCATTCGTTTATTTTAGTTTTTACTTCCATTGCCTTTGGAGTCAGATTCATAAAATGCTCTTTGAACCCAAGGTCCATAAGTTTAGCACCTATGTTTTCTTCAATGCAGTTTATTGTGTCAGGTCTTATGCTTAAGTCTTTGATCCACTTTGAATTAATTTTGGTACATGGTGACAGATAGCAGTCCAGTTTCATTCTTTTGCACGTAGCTATCCAATTCTGCCAGCACCATTTATTGAAGAGGCTGTCTTTCCTCCATTGTATGTTTTTAGCTTCTTTGTCAAAAATTATCTGTCCATATTTATGTGGTTTTATTTCTGGGTTCTCAATTCTATTCCATTGGTCTATGTGTCTGTTTTTCCGCCAATACCAAGCTGTTTTGATTATTGTAGCCCTGTAGTACAAGCAAAAATCAGGGAGTGTGATACCTCCAGCATTGTTCTTTTTTCTTAAGATTGCTTTGGCTATTCTGGGTCTTTTGTGGTTCCAAACAAATCTGAAGATTTTTTGTTCTATTTCTTTAAAAAATGCCATTGAGATTTTAATGGGGATTGCATTAAATCTGTATATGGCTTTGGGTAATATGGCCATTTTAACTATGTTGATTCTTCCAATCCATGAGCACTGAATGTCTTTCCATTTCTTTGTGTCTTCTTCAATTTCTTTCAAAACTGTCTTATAGTTTTTAGCATATAAATCTTTCACATCCTTGGTTAAGTTTATTCCTAGGTTTTTTATTCTTTTTGCTGCAATTGCAAAAGCAATTGTTTTTTCTATCTCTTTTTCTGAGATTTCATTGTTGGTATATAGGAAAGCAATGGACATTTGTACGTTGATTTTGTAGCCAGCAACTTTACTGTATTCATTGATTGTTTCTAATAGCTTTTTGGTGGAGTCTTTAGGGTTTTCTTTATATAGCATCATGTCATCTGCAAAGAGTGACAATTTAACTTCTTCATTCCCAATTTGGATGCCTTTTATTTCTTTCTCTTGCCTGATAGCTCTGGCGAGGACTTCTAACACTATGTGGAAAAGCAGAGGTGATAGGGGACAACCATGTCGTGTTCCTGAATGTAGAGCAAAGGGCTTCAGCTTTTCACCATTAATTATGAGATTAGCTGAGGGTTTGTCGTATATCAAGCCTTCCTATTTCTATACACTTTGATAGCAACCTTCATATTGATTCCTGGCTTGTCCATATCCCTTGATTTGGCCAATGAGGCAACATGAAAATGATGGCAAGTAGAACCTTGAAGGAGTGCGTACATATTGGAGTTTCCCTTCTCTTGATTTTGTTGGAACTCCTGAATAATCTGTTATCAGCCTTTTGGATTATGAAAGACATATGGTCCAGTTACTCTCTTATCACAACTTACAGCCAGCCAATCTCCAGATATGTGAATGAGGTCCTTTACTGCCAGATGACTGTAGATGCATAAATGAGTGCAGCCCAAATTGCATACCAAGTGTTCTGAGCTAAATAAATGGGTGTTATTTTAAGCTACAGGATTTTGAGGTACATTGTTAAACAGCAAACATTAACTGATACCGAATTCAAAGGAGCACTGTGCAATAAGTATGCCTAGGAACAGGTGGTATGAGTTACATCTGGAGCAGTAATATAGTGGTATTCCATTTAGCTGCCTACCCATTCCCAAACATACCCAGAGCTGATCACTGATCCTGAGGAAGAATAGAAACAAAGAGGATAATATAAATTATGACTGAGGATTGCACTTGAACTGACTGAGAAATTGCTGAACTTGCCTGGGCATAACTGGATTAAATTTTCTGCATTAGGCAGAATGATGGCTCAGAGGAACTTATTTTTTTTTCTTTTTTTTTACAGCATGTCTGATCTTGTGACCAGGGAAATCCATGCTTGCTGTACTTGATATTTCTGTACTGATGCCCTAGACTGAACTTAATGTAGCTAAATGATGAAGCCTAGAGCCATGCATTGTACTCGTGTGTGTGTTTGTGTGTGTATTACATATATATATATATATATATATATATATATATATATATATATACACATATGACTTGAGTCAAAGTCTGTTTTGAGTTACTTGCAAAGGTGCTCAAAAAGGGTGGTTGCCTTGCTGTGAGTTGGAGAAACATGAGAATGTATGGACACCTGTAATTGGTTCTCATTATTGTTTTAACTTTGCTTTAATGGAGGGCACAATGAAAAGGGAAAACTATATACATTTCCAAAGGTTATATTTATTAATATTAATATTTTAACACCTAATCGTACTTGTAGATTAAATACTCATCACTTTGCTAAACTCTTTATATGCATTGCCTCATTTAATCTTTGCAAAAACCTATGAGGTCATGTATTTTTTCCCCCATTTTACGCAAATAAATTGAGACTCAGAGAAATTACTTAAATTTATGCAATGAATAAAATGGCTGAAAGCTAGAATTGCCTGGCTCTAAAGAATTTGATTTTATTTTGGCAAAACTTTGCTTCTCAAATGCATGGTAGCAATGTGAAATTTATTACTAACTATGATTTTCTTTGTGAGAGAAAACAAATATTGTGAAGAGCTAGAGAGTAAAATTAAATGCTGAAGGACCAGCGTTTAAAATTTCATTGGGGGACTCAGGACATTGGACAGAGAAAATTTAGGATAGGAGCCACTTCGTGGCTTTTTCTTGGATGATCTGGCTAGAGGGGCTTCACATAGACTAAAGATGAATCCCATTGAATTTGGCCTGGGGAAGGAAAAGCCAAGTTTTTCTCTTTAAAGTAATAGTGCTTTACAATGAACTGTCCTGATAATAGTTTTCTTATAGAGAAAATAAAGAAGGTAGACCATCAGAGAAAGCACAATTGGTTTTTAGGCCTCCCCCAATGTCCAGATAAGTACTAATTCCCTAGCATATAGGAATTGGTATGTTTGATAAAATTAGTCCTCATTGTGATTTTCTGCATAATATCACTAATTTAAAAAATGAAACATTTGCAGGCAAAAAAGATTCTTACCTGAAATAGCTTGTTATGTGTCAAAGTCATCACGTCTCCCAATCACCACTCCCAAGCTCCAGCAGAGGTCTTGGAAGACAGAAAGCTCTGTGCTTTCTATCTATTCTATCTTAAGGTATCATCAGCATGGCACTAAGCTTTGGCAGAGCTGTTTGAGCCAGTGCTTTCTGACATTCTTGCAGTCTGTGGTAGAGATCAACATGAATTTGTCTTGCAGCACTGACTGTTTTGGCCATAAGGTCACTGAAACCCCAACTGCCTCAACTGCTGCCAGACCTGCATCCGTCTGCGTATTGGTTGTGTATCCAACTAATACACAGTCACCCAATGGACTCTCTACACTTGACCCCAAGTTTTTTCTACCATAGTTAAATGTGTTCATTTGGAAATAGTTTTCTTGGAAGCATGAAATAAAATGATTGGGTTAAATGTAAGATATGAAAGCCATCTTCAGAAAAAAACGGAGGCACTTAACAAATATTTGTTTAATTCCTTCTTCAATTTCACTTTAAAATAAATGAATATGATGTAAGAAAAAAGTAAGGATCTTTTAAAAAAATATTTGTGGTGGCCAAAACATGGAAACAACCAAGGGTACATTTTATATGAGAAACTGAAATATTTTAAAGAGTGTCAGTCAACAATGAATCTAGTTTCTAAATATTTTTCAACGAAATCTGCTCCATAATTTTGTGAAACATGTGCCCTTTGGTTATGCTAGAGGTTGTCAACATTCATAAAAACCACTTCCAATATCTTTTTCCACATATATTTGATTTTCTTTTTTAATAACAGCAAAATGCATGATTCTGTATGACATACTGCATCCTTTTAGAATATGATTTCTGAAATGTTAGAAATTTTATTTAAACTCCAACCAAGTTGTTAGTTCCTTGTTGCTAAGGAAACCATTGTGTGTAAATCACTAGTAAATACAATACATGTTATTTAGGCTTATGTTTAGTGGGGGCAAGTGCCTCTCTCCTTTGAAGTTAGACAATTACTACCTTTTGATTGGAAAGAACAATCAAAGGGTTTAGGCTATTGCTTTACAGAAAAACACCTGCAGGACTCTGTCATGATTTCCTTTCATTTTAGTAGTGGGTGAATAATCAGGGATCCTAGGAGTAGCTTTTAGAAAGAACTCACAAATACATGAAACTGTCTTTCTCATTTCTTGCAGATTTCCCATTCCTAACAGTAAAAGAGGCAGCAACCTTCACCAGTGTCTCTCAAATCAATGCCTCCATTTTTCCCCACCTCTATCACCCTGATCCAGCCCTCATCATCTTGAACTGAGGCTTTACAATAATCTCTAAATTGGTGTCCCTATGTCAGACTCTTTTTCCTGTATTTCATCCTTCACATTATGCATTAGATGAATTTCTGAGCCAAACTGCTTATGCTCAAATCCCAACTATGCCCCTCACAGACTCTGTAACCTTTGGGCAAGTTACTTAATTTATCTGTCTCAATTTACTCCTACGTGAAATGCAGATAAAATAATATTTACCTCATAAAATAAAGGTTATTGTGATTAAAAATAAGTTAATCCATGTAAAACACTTAATACAATGTTTGACACATAGTAAGCACTCAATAAAATTAGCTCTTACTAGTTTTCCTAAAACATTACTTTCCATACCACTATTCTCTCTTACCAATTCAAATATTTCAATGATTCTCTATCATACTGCTTGCCCTGACATTTAGAGCATTCTCTGAATGCCAATTTATAGCAATATACAATGTAATAAATTACAATAGTCAATTCTTACACTTCCAAACGCATGTCTCTAAATAGCTCTGGAAGGTGGCAGTGTGTAGTGGCAAGAATACTGGCTTCAATGTAATTCAATTCAATTACTGTATAATCTTAAACTTTTGGTCTTCAGTTTCCTCTTCTATAAAATTCAAGTAATAAGTGCCACTGTCATGGGAGTTCTTTGGAGATTTAAACAAGAAAACCTTTATAAAAGCACCTAGCACAGTATTTCCTATAGATGGTACTTAACAAACATTATTTCCTTCCCTCATTTCTTCACCCCTCTTCAGTTATTGTGATTATTATGGGCTGAATTATGTCCCCCCAAAATTCATATGGTGAAGCCCTAATCTCCAGTACTTCAAAATACGACTATATTTGGAGATAGTTCCTTTAAAGAGGAAATTAGGTTACAATGAGGCTGTTAGGGGTCCTAATCCAATTTGATTGTTTTTATAAG
Organism: Rhinolophus hipposideros; assembly: GCF_964194185.1. NCBI lineage: Eukaryota > Metazoa > Chordata > Mammalia > Chiroptera > Rhinolophidae > Rhinolophus > Rhinolophus hipposideros. The sequence continues at coordinate 34,545,398 of NC_138046.1, forward strand.
AAGAAAAATTTGGACACATGGAGAAAAACCAGGGATACACACCATGTGAGAAGGTGGCCATCTGCAAGATAAGGAGAGGAGCTCAGGAGAAACCAAATCAGGTGACACCTTGATCTTGGACTTCTAGCCTCCAGAACTGTGAGAAAATAACTATCTATTGCTTAAGCCACCCAATTTTAGGTATTTTGTTATGGCATCCCTAGCAAACCAACAAATACACTGATCTACTTATTACTTCCCAAACATGTGTAAATTACTACCTTTCTATCTCCAGCTTGGTGGACAAACCATGAAAATGGGACCAGATATACTACCCCCTGTGAGAAGCCTTTCCCATTGCTCTTTCTGAGAATTTCCCCATGGATCACTACCATTCTTTGTGCCAAATGACCCTACTATCCTAGCCACCACTGAAAGGGCCTTACTCAAACTCCATCATCCTGACAGGTGAGTGATCTATGGGTGGCTTAACATAAGAGCACTCCTAAAAGGGGTGCTCCAAACTTGATAGTGACAGGTCAACTCATTTATATTCTCTGTGTTGTGGCACATGTATGAAAAACACACAAAGTGTAAGTAAATGGTAGAGTGGGCAAGAACCTACAGACACAAAGAATATTATAAACATCAGAAGCTACAAATAAGTAGAGACACAGTTGAGGGAAAGACTATCAAGTCATTCATAGAAGAGTAGGAATGTAGGAAGATACAAACAGAAAGAGAAAAACAGAGACAAGGTGAAAATCGTTGATGATGTGTAATAATGACGAGTTATTAAAGTAATAGATCCCTTCTTGTCTGGTTACTTGTTGCGTTTTTAGAGTTGCCATTCAATTACTAAAACTGCACATCCTAAAAGATATATAAGGTCCACACAATGCCTGGCTGTGGAACTGCTGATATCATTTCCTATATTTCCTACTTTCCCACATAGTCTTACACTGGAAGGTTACTTCTCATCTCACTGTGGTAATCTGATTGTGTCTTTGTTCCTTGAACTTAAAGGGACTAACACATTTGGAAAGTCATCACCTCTCCTCTTTGCTTTTCTAAGTCCTGCCCTTCCCTATTGACCTAACTCAAGTCCTACTGTTCCAATAAAGCCCTCTTTGACTGTTCAAGATTGGAAAATGTCTACAGCATTTATTGGCTTAACTATGTATTTGGTTCTTAGCAGTTAATTTAAATACTTATTTCTGCATTAAAGAACCCCTGGATGGATCCCTTGCTTATGGACTCCTGAGTCACTGGACATGTGTGAATGGCCTAAAGCTCTGTAGATTCATTAATATGAAATTTAGACTTATACTAATTAACAGTAGTCTTTTCCATATCATTCAATTTAATGAGGTAAGATTGTGTCAGCCCAACCTCACATTTGATCTTATTGTCAAGAGAGATCCTGATAGGTCTTTATTTGGCATCGAACCTTCTAGTGTCTTAACACCTGTGGCACTCAGATGAGGCCTTATGTCACATGAATTGTATTAAGGCACTAGATTGATCTGTAAAGTCATTCTTTAAAGACCAAGAAGTCAACATTACACCCTGGGATGATTCTGTTGTGTTTTAATAAGTAGCCATAAAAAATCTTGTGCATTTCCCCCACTGCCCATTGGTCTGGACTTCCTCTGCAGTGACATGACGGCACACTAACAACTGTGTGTGCCTGCCTGTCTTGAGTAATAAAGGTGATGGCCACAGCCATCAACTTACCTCTTGTCAGAAAATTACAATTGTTATGGAAGACAGTGTGGAGGCTTCTCAAGAAATTACGAATAGAATTACCATATGACCCAGCAATCGCTCTCCTGGGTATCTACCCAAAAAATCTGAAAGCATTTCTCTATAGAGACACGTGTACTCCAATGTTCATTGCAGCTTTGTTTACGGTGGCCAAGACATGGAAACAACCAAAATGTCCTTCAATAGATGAATGGATAAAGAAGTTGTGGTATATATACACAATGGAATACTATTCGGCATTAAGGAAAGATGATATAGGAGCATTTGTGACAACATGGATGGATCTTGAGAGTATAATGCTAAGTGAAATAAGTCAGACAGACAAAGCAGAGAACCCTATGATTTCACTGATATGTGGTATATAAACCAAAAACAACAAAAGAAAAAGACAAACAAATGAGAAAGAAAAACTCATAGACACAGACAATAATTTAGTGGTTACCAGAGGGTAAGGGGGTGGGGGGTGGGTGATGAGGCTAAAGGGGATCAAATATATGGTGATGGAAGGAGAACTGACTCTGGGTGGTGAACACACAATGGGATTTATAGACGATGTAATACAGAATTGTACACCTGAAGTCTATGTAAATTTACTAACAATTGTCACTCCAATAAATTTAATAAAAAAGAAAAAAAAAGAAAATTACAATTTGTTCATCAGTGAATTAAATCCTGGTGGAATAAACTACCTGTCCTTATAATAACCTAATTTACAAGGGTGTTTCTAAGCTAATGTCTGATCCTCTCTATCCCCTCTCTTTCATATGTATTAGTGCCCAGGGGTTTAAATGAGTTTGGAAATATCTGAAATAGCTATTCTGAGAGGGTGAAAACCCTTGTGCAATATTTGAAAAAAGTAGGAGAACTGCGCTATTATTATTCTGAGGAAGACAGACTAGATAGTTCCTGAGCACTAAAATACGAATGGATTTGTTCTGGCATGACTTTACTGTAAGCACAGGACACCCCCTTTACTGTCTCTTGTTGCAGTTCCCTAGATGTTGATTAGCTTTACTAAATGCCTTTGGAAAAGTAGTCCACAAATGAGGAAATGATGAACTGCCACCAACTCTGGATAAATTGAAGGTACTGAAAGCCAGCAGAAGCTCTAGAATAGATGATGGAACTATTCTTCAGTTCTGGCTAATAGCCTCCCGGGGCATATTTGGTGCCAACATATTGGGCTTTTGATTTTTTTCTCGTGACCCCTGGGTAATCACGTGGGTGAAATAAAAACATAAGACCATTGAGAGCTACAACAAGTAAGTTGTTTTGGCAAAAAATAGAGATTAGGAAGGTAGGGATAGAGATAACAAATACTGAATACCTTCTCTATGCCAGGTACTCTATGCGATGCTTTATCTTATGTAACACAAATTCTGTGAAGTAAGTACTACACAATTGCTCAGTGTGGGGAATCTGAGGCACAGAGGGGTTAAACGTTCAAGATTGCACAGCTTATAAAAGTGGCAGAGATGAGAGCATACACCATATGTGTTTTACACAAGAACTGATATTTAAAACCACAAAGACAACATTTCTTAATATATTTTCATTTTCTTATGAAGCCTTAAATGCTTAATAACCCACTTTGTTGATTTATCACAATAGCTAGCATTCCTTTTCTTTTTTTATATTAAATTTATTGGGGGGACAATTGTTAGTAAATTTACATAGATTTCAGGTGTATAATGATGTATTACATAATCAATAAATCCCATTGTGTGTTCAACACCCAGAGTCAGTTCTCCTTCCATCACCACATATTTGATCCCCTTACCCTCATCTCCCACCCCGCAACCCATTGCCATCTGGTAATCACTAAACTATTGTCTGTGTCTATGAGTTTTACTTTCTCATTTGTTTTTCTTGTTCTTTTGTTGTTTTGGGTTTATATACCACATGTCAGTGAAATCATATGGTTCTTTGATTTTTCTGTCTGACTTATTTCACTTAGCATTATACTCTCAAGGTCCGTCCATGTTGTCACAAATGTTCCTATATCATCTTTTCTTACCGCCAAAGAGCATTGCATGGTGTACATATACCACAACTTCTTTATCCATTCATCTATCGAAGGACATTTTGGTTGTTTCATGTCTTGGCCACTGTAAAAAAAGCTGCAATGAACATTGGAGCACACGTGTCTTTATGTGTAAATGTTTTCAGATTTTTTGGGTAGATAACCAGCAGAGCGATTGCTGGGTCATATGGTAATTCTATTCGTAATTTTTTTTTATTTAAATTTATTTATTGGGGTGACAATTGTTAACGAAATTACATAATTTCAGGTGTACAATTCTGTATCACATCAACTATAAATCCCATTGTGTGTTCACCACCAAGAGTCAGCTCTCCGTCCATCACCATATATTTGATCCCCCTTACCCTCATCTCCCTCCCCCCACCCCCCTTACACTCTGGTAACCACTAAATTATTGTCTGTGTCTATGAGTTTTTGTTTCTCATTTGTTTGTCTTGTTTTTAGTTTATATACAACATATCAGTGAAATCATAGGGTTCTATGCTTTTTCTGTCTGACTTATTTCGCTTAGTATTATACTCTCAAGATCCATCCATGTTGTCACAAATGCTCCTATATCATCTTTCCTTAACGCTGAATAGTATACCATTGTGTATATATACCACAAATTCTTTATCCATTCGTCTATCGAAGGACATTTTGGTTGTTTCCATGTCTTGGCCACCGTAAACAAAGCTGCAATGAACATTGGAGTACACGTGTCTCTATAGAGAAATACTTTCAAATTTTTTGGGTAGATACTCAGGAAAGCGATTGCTGGGTCATATGGTACTTCTATTTTTAATTTCTTGAGGAACCTCCACACTGCCTTCCATAGCGGCTGCACCAGTCTGCATTCCCACCAACAGTGTATGAGGGTTCCTTTATCTCCACAGCCTCTCCAACACTTGTTGTTATTTGTCTTGTTGATGATAGCCATTCTGACTGGGGTGAGGTGATATCTCATTGTGGTTTTTATTTGCATTTCTCTGATGATTAGTGATGTTGAGCATTTTTTCATATGTCTATTTGCTATTGTAAGTCCTCTTTGGAGAAATGTCTCTTCAGGTCCTCTGCCCATTTTTCAATTGGGTTGTTTGTTTTTTTGTTGTTGAGATTTATGAGTTCCTTGTATATTTTGGATATTACCCCTTATCAAAGGAACTGTTTGCAAAAATCTTCTCCCATTCAGTCGGTTACCTCTTTATTTTGTCAATAGTTTCTTTTGCTGTGCAGAGACTTTTAAGTTTCATATAGTCCCATTTGTTTATTTTAGGTTTTACTTCCCTTGCCTTTGGAGTCAAATTCATAAAATGCTCTTTGAACCCAAGGTCCATAAGTTTAGCACCTATGTTTTCTTCTATGCAGTTTATTGTGTCAGGTCTTATGCTTAAATCTTTGATCTATTTTGAGTTAATTTTGGTACATGGTGACAGATAACAGTCCAGTTTCATTCTTTTGCACATGGCTATCCAATTCTGCCAGCACCATTTATTGAAGAGGCTGTCTTTCCTCCATTGTATGTTTTTAGCTTCTTTGTCAAAAATTATCTGTCCATATTTATGTGGTTTTATTTCTGGGTTCTCAATTCTATTCCATTGGTCTATGTGTCTGTTTTTCTGCCAATAGTATGCTGTTTTGATTATTGTAGCCCTGTAGTACAAGCTAAAGTCAGGCAGTGTGATACCTCCAGCATTGTTCTTTTTTCTTAAGATTGCTTTGGCTATTCTGGGTCTTTTGTGGTTCCAAACAAATCTGAAGATTTTTTGTTCTATTTCTTTAAAAAATGCCATTGGGATCTTGATGGGGATTGCATTAAATCTGTATATTGCTTTGGGTAATATGGCCATTTTAACTATGTTGATTCTTCCAATCCATGAGCACGGAATGTCTTTCCATTTCTTTGTATCTTCTTCAATTTCTTTCAAAAATGTCTTATAGTTTTCAGCATATACATCCTTCACATCCTTTGTTAAGAGTATTCCTAGGTATTGTATTCTTTTTACTGCAATTGCAAAGGGAATAGTTTTTTGTATTTCTTTTTCTGAGTTTTCATTGTTAGTATATAAGAATGCAATGGACTTTTATACGTTGATTTTGTAGCCAGCAACTTTACTGTATTCATTGATTGTTTCTAATAGCTTTTTGGTGGAGTCTTTAGGCTTTTGTATATATACCATCATGTCATCTGCAAAGAGTTGCGGATGTTGAACCATCCTTGTGCCCCAGGTATGAAACCCAATTGGTCGTGATGAATAATCTTTTTAATGCATTGTTGTATTCGATTTGCCAAAATTTTGTTTAGTATTTTTGCATCAGTATTCATCAGAGATACTGGTCTGTAGTTTTCGTTTTTTGCGTTGTCCTTACCAGATTTTGCTATCAGGGTAATGTTGGCCTCATAAAATGAGTTAGGGAGTACTGACTCTTCTTCAATTTTTTGGAAGAGTTTGAGCAGGATTGGTATTAGATCCTGTTTGAAGGTTTGGTAGAATTCGCTAGTGAAGCCATTTGGTCCCGGACTTTTGGTTTTGGGAAGGTTTTGGATGATTGATTCAATTTCTTTACTGGTGATAGCTCTGTTGAGATGATCCAGTTCTTCATGGCTCAGCCTTGGAAGGCTATATGTTTCTAAGAACTTGTCCTTTTCTTCTAGGTTATTGAATTTGGTGGCATATAGTCCTTCATAGTATTCTTGAATGATCTTTTGTATTTCTGTGGTGTCCGTGAACACTTCCCCTTTTTCATTTCTGATTTTTTTAATTAGTATCTTCTCTCTTTTTATCTTAGTGAGTCTAACCAAGGTTTTGTCCATTTTGCTAATCTTTTCAAAGAACCAAGTCTTCGTCACATTAATTTTTTCTATTGTCTTTTTGTTCTCTATTTCATTAAGCTCTGCTCTGATTTTTGTTATTTCCTTTCTTCTGCTGACCTTGGGTTTCACTTGTTCTTCTTTTTCTAGTTCTTTGAGGTGTAACATGAGGTTATTTATTTGGGATTTTTCTTGTTTCTTGAGATAGGCCTGTAATGATATAAATTTCCCTCTTAAAACTGCTTTCGCCGCACCCCAAAAATTTTGGTAAGATGTATTTTCATTGTCATTTGTTTCTATGTATCTTTTGATCTCTCCTTTAATTAATCCTTTGACCCAGTCGTTCTTTAAATGTATGTGGTTTAATCTCCATGTATTTGTGTTTTTTCCTGCTTTCTTTTTGCAGTTGATGTCCAATTTCAAGCCTTGTGATCAGAGAATATGCTTGGTATGATTTCAATCTTCTTAAATTTGCTGAGGCTGCTTTTATGCCCCAATATATGGTCTATCCTTGAGAATGTTCCATATACACTCGATAAGAATGTATCGTCTGATGTTTTAGGATGAAGTGCTCTATATATGTCAATGATGTCCATTTTATCTAATGTGTCATTTACGGCTGAAATTTCGTTATTTATCTTCTGTTTGGATGATCTATCCATAGTTGTCAATGATGTATTTAAGTCCCCTAGTATAATTGTGTTTTGGTCAATTTCTCCCTTTAGTTCTGTTAGTAGTTGCTTGGTATATTTTGGTGCTCCCTGATTGGGGCATAAATATTGATGACTGTTATGTCTTCTTGTTGTATAGTCCCCTTTACCATTATGAAATGTCCATCTTTGTCTCTTGTTATCTTTTTCACCCTGAAGTCTGTTTCATGTGATATCATTATGGCTACACCTGATTTTCTCTGGGTACCATTTGCTTGGAATGCCAATTTCCACCCTTTCACTTTGAGTCTATGCTTGTCCTTGTAGCTGAGATGTGTCTCTTGGAGACAGCATAGGGTTGGATTTAGTTTTTTGATCCAATCTGCTACTCTGTGTCTCTTTATTGGTGAGTTGAGTCCGTTTACATTTAGGGTGATTATTGATATGTGAGGATTTCCTGTCATTCTATCTTTAGTTTTCTGGTAAGGCTGTGTCTCCATTGTTTCTTTTCATTTTTGTTGTTGTCTATTATTTCTGTGTGGTGGTATTCTATGATGTTTCCCTCTGTTTGTTTTTTTATTACTATATATATTTCAGTTCTGGATTTTTTTTTGAGTGGTTACCCTTAAGATTATGTAAAAGAAAGTTTGATATTTAGAGTATTCTATTTTCTTCAGCACGCTTACTTTCTCCATTCCCATATTCCGGTTCAGGCTTTTATGCACCCCATTTTTATATTTCGGTTGCCACAAATTGTCCCTGTTGATGGTGGTCGAATAGCCTCCTTTAGTATTTCTTGTAGTGCAGGTCGTGTATTAGAAAATTCCCTCAGCTTCTGTATGTCTGGAAAGGTCTTTATTCCTCCTTCATATCTAAAGGATATCTTTACTGGATATATTATTCTTGGCTCATGATTTCTCTCTTTCAATAGTTTGAATATTTGGTTCCACTCCCTCCTGGCTTGTAGAGTTTCTGCTGAAAAATCTGATGATAAACTAATGGGAAAGAATCCCTGGTTGCCTTGAGGATTCTTTCTTTGGTGTTAATTTAAGACAGCTTCAATACAATGTGCCTTGGAGAAGGCCTGTTGTGATTGAGGTAATTAGGTGTTCTATTTGCTTCTTGGATTGGAGGATCCAGTTCTGTCGACAAATTGGGAAGTTCTCATTAACAATTTATTTGAGTATGTTCTCTGTTCCCTTCTCTCTTTCTACTCCTTCTGGTATGCCCATTATTCTTATATTGCTCTTTCTGATGGAGTCAGAGAGTTCTTTTAGAGTTCTTTCATTTCTTTTTAGTCTCAAGTCTCTTTCTTCTTCCATCTGTGTAATTTCCAGGTTCCTATCTTCAATGTCACTGATTCTTTCTTCCATTTGGTCAACTCTACTACCTAAGCTGGTTATTTCATTCTTAATTTCTTCTATTGAGTTCTTAATCTCCAGAAATTCCATTTGGTTCTGTTTTAAAATTTCAATCTCTTTCGTAAAATGCTCATGTTGTTCTTTGATTGCGTTTCTGAGTTCATTAAATTGCCTTTCTGTGTTTTCTTGCATCTCTTTGAGGTTTTTCAGAACTGCCATCTTCAATTCTCTGTCATTTAAGTCGCATATTTCCATATCTGTAAGTTCCTTTTCTGGAGACTTTTCACTTTCTCTCTGAGCTGTCTTGTTGCCTTGGTTATTCATGGCAATTACTGATTTGATATTTCTCTTCCTAGACATCTACAGGAGTGGCTTCTGCAATAGGTTGATAGGAAGAGGTCTTTCTTTTGTTTTCCAGTACTTGTTGGAAAAATGTTTTATTTTCTCTCTTACTGCAGCCTTTTTTTTTTTTCTCTCTGACACAGTAGTGCTATATTTTCTCTGCACTTTTCCAGATTCTCACACAATGGGTGGATTACCTGGGAGACGGGTCTCTCCTCTGTTAACAGTTCACCTGGGTCATAGGGCACCACGTCCCTGTGGGGGTGAGGAGAGCTTTTGAAGTTCCAAAGCTCTTTCTGCACCCGATTCAGAGCCCGTTTGTTTCACCAGCTCTGTTTACTCCTGCAGGTATCTGCCCAGATAGGTGGGGCCAGGGACGGGGTGAGTTGTGAGAGGTGGCGCAGAGCAATGGCAGTGACCACCACCACAGCCAGTCCTGCTTCTACAGCTCCCTCCCCTTTGCCGGAACTAGTTGAGCTGCGAATCTATGTCTGCGGTCCACAGTTCTCGGAGCAGCAAATATTCTGTCCTTTGATCTGACACTGCTACTTTATCGCTTCTAGCACCGTGCAAGTGGGGGCGTGGCGAGCTCTGGAAGGGTAAGGAGGGGCGGCTAGTCTCCGTGCCTAAGACTACCGTTCTCTGCTCGGCAGTGAGGGCTTAAATCACCGATTTCAGCCCTCTATCCTCAGTCTTTGCTTCGAGATCTGCCATGAGCGAGCGTTGGGTTCAGTGGTTTTGTATGCTGCCCCCTCAGCCCTGTGGGTCGTTAGCGGAGCCCTAGAAGTCCAAGTCTTTCCCTCTCCCGCAGCTGCAGCTGGGGTAGTTCCAGGATGCAGTGAGCACGGAGCACTGAGCTAGGTCTGCGTCCTGCGTCCTGCGCCTGCACAGCTCCGTCTCCGCACTTCTCCTCTCCCTCCTCCCCCCACTCGCGATATTCACCCACCTGGAGGTGAATTCAGTTGTGGGCCTCTTCGTTTTGCCTGTCTGCTGTGCAGGGAGTCCTTTGTGGAGTTATTGTTGTCAGATTCGTTGTAAATTCCAGGGGAGCGCTACAGAGGCTCACCTCATGCCACCATTTTTCCCTCTTCTCCTGGATTTTTTCTTTTTTGAGTGTTTACCCTTAAGTTTATGTAAAAGAAAGTGTGATATTTAGAGTATTCCAGTTTCTTCAGCACGCTTACTTTCTCTATTCCCATACTCCATTTCAGGCATTACTCTTCCCCTTTTTATGTTATGCTTGCCACCATTTGTCCCTGTTGATGGTGGTTGAATAGCCTCCTTTAGTATTTCTTGTAGTGCAGGTCGTGTATTAGAAAATACCCTCAGCTTTCGTATGTCTGGAAAGGTCTTTATTCCTTCTTCATATCTAAAGGATAACTTTGTTGGATATATTATTCTTGGCTCATGATTTCTCTCTTTCAATAATTTGAATATTTGTTTCCATTCCCTCCTGGCTTGTAGAGTTTCTGCTGAAAAATCTGTTGATAATCTAATGGGCTTTCCTTTGTAGGTTACTGTCTGCTTTTCCCTGGCTGACTTGAGGATTCTTTCTTTTTCTTTTTTTTTTTAGAGATCTTCAATACAATGTGCCTTGAAGAAGGCCTGTTGGGATTGAGGTAATTAGGTGTTCTATTTGCTTCTTGGATTTGTGGATCCTGTTCTTTCCACAAGTTTGGGAAGTTCTCATCGACAATTTGTTTGAATATATTCTGTGTTCCCTTCTCTCTTTCTTCTCTTTCTGGTATGCCCATTATTCTTATATTGCTCTTTCTGATGGAGTCAGAAAGTTCTTGTAGAGTTCTTTCATTTCTTTTAAGTCTCAAGTCTCTTTCTTCTTCCCTCTGTGTAAATTCCAGGTTCCTATCTTCGATGTCACTGATTCTTTCCTCCATCTGGTCAACTCTACTACCTAAGCTGGATATTTTATTGTTAATTTCTTCCATTGAGTTCTTAATCTCCAGAAATTCTATTTGGTTCTTTTTCAAAATTTCAATCTCTTTTGTAAAATGCTGATGGTGTTCTTTGATTGTGTTTCTTAGTTCATTAAACTGCCTTTCTGTGTTTTCTTGCATCTCATTCAGTTTTTTCAGAATTGCAATCTTGAATTCTCTGTCATTTAAATCACATATTTGCATATCTCTAAGTTCCTTTTCTGGAGACTTTTCCCTTTCTTTCTGAGCTATCTTGTTGCCTTGGTTATTCATGGCAATTACTGATTTACTATTTCTCTTCCTAGACATCTACAGGAGTGGCTTCTGCAACAGGTTGATAGGAAGTGGTATTTCTTTTGTTTTACAGTGCTTGTTGGTAGAATGTTTTATTTTCTCTCTGACTGCAGCCTTATTTTTCCTTGCTCACTCAGTAGTGCTATGTTTTCTCTGCACTATTCCAGCTTCTCACACAATGTGGGGATTCCCTGGGAGATGGGCTTCTCCTTTGTTAATAGTTCACCTAGGTCCAAGGGCACAGCAACCTGTGTTAGTATGTGGAGAGTTTTTGAAGTTCCAAAGCTCTTTCTGCACCAGATTCAGAGTCCGTATGTTTCAGCAGTTCTGTTTACTCCTGCAGGGATCCACCCAGATAGGTGGGACCATGGGCGGGGTGAGTTGTGAGAGATGGCCCAGAGCAATGGCGGTGACCACCACCACAGGTGGTCCCGCTTCCACAGCTCCCTCCCCTTTGCTGGAACTAGTTTGGCTGCGAATCTGTTTGCGGTCCACAGTTCTCAGAACAGCAGTTATTCTGTTCTTTTGATCTGACACTGCTAACTGTTTGGGTTCTAGCACCGGGCAGGTGGGGCAGGAGAGAGCTCTGGGAGGGTAGGGAGGGGGCGGCTAGTCTCAGTGCCTAAGTCTTCTGTTCTCTGATACGTAGTGAGGGCTTAAACCACCGTTTTCAGCCTTCTTCCCTTAGTCTTTTTTCAGAAGTCTCTGCCGTGAGTGTTGGGGTCATCAGTGTTATATGCTGCCCCCTGATCCCTGTGGGCCATAAGCGGAGTCCTAGCAGTCTGCGTTCTTCCCTCTCCTGCAGCTGTGGTGGTTCCGGGCTGCAGCGAGCTCGGAGTACTGAGGTAGGTCTGCATTCTGTGCCCACTCGGCTCCGTCTCTGCACTTCTCCCCTCCCTCCTCCTCCATTCTCGCGATTTGCCCACATGGAGGTGATTTCAGTAGTGGGCCTCCTTGTCTTGCCTGTCTGCTGTGCATGGAGTCCTTTATGGAGTTATTATTGTTTGATTAGTTGTAAATTCCAGGGGAGCTTTACAAAGGCTCTCCTCACGCTGTGGTTTCTTTTCACATTCCTGCTAGCATTCATTTTCAATGGGTATGTCTTTATGATACATAGGGCAGGGGAGTTTTAAGGGGTGGTTAAAAGAAGCCTGGTTGAAAGCAAAGATCTAAACCTGATAAATCTAACTGGTATGCAGGGAAATAAGCCCAACTTCATCAAGTGACTTCTGTGGGGGTAACAGGAATAACCTCAACAAATAGATCACCATCTACTGGTAGATATTGCAACTTTACCTGGTAGATCTCCATGTTATTTGTCATTGTCATACTCTATGCATCTATTAAAATTTCCTGTTCTGAAAAATTCAGTTACATCTTAGTGTTTGATGTTGACAAGGTTGTAACATGGCAAGGATATTAAGAAATTGTAACAATTGGATTCATTTTTTTGTACTGTACTATGTTGTGTTTTATTGTATTGTATTAGTTTTATTATTATTATTATTATTATTATTATTATTATTATTATTACTACCATCTTTACAAAGAATTCTGAAGCATGGTAGAGCTAAGTGGTTGGCAATTGGATATTGCATGTGGACAATGACTATATTTACTAGAGTCAACTTTTAGGCTAACCCCATGGACAAACTTTTATAAGTTCTTACTGATATTGTGTACCTAGTTTGTTGATTTAAGCCTTTTGTTGACAGAAAGAAGATAATTATTTACTCTTGCTTAGCAGAAATGCAAACAGCTCTCTCCCTTTCTCTAACCTATCACTTTTTTTTGCCTTCAATCTGACTTCCTAATTAGACATTAGAATTCTAAAATGAAACTTATATCTGATGGCCATAGAATTGTGGCATTATTAGAAAGTTTAGAAATTATTGGCTAACCCAATTACTTAGGCATAAATTGAAAATTGAAACCAGAGGAATGATGCGACCTGCCCAAAGTTAGTCTTCTTGGTTAATGCTGAAATGAAAAATACCCTGATCTCTAATTCAATGCTGATATACTATAAGACTCTTTTATTTTAAAACACAGAAGTCATATAAATAAAAACCTTACTTCTCCCACGATTATTTAATATATATATATATATATATACATATATAATATATATAAACTTTAATTTATATATATACACATATATACATACCTATATATGTATTTTATATACATGTATCCACGTATGTATATATGTGTGTGTGTGTGTGTGTATATATATATATATATATATATATATATATATATATATATATATATATAAAAATTAAAGTTTATTGGGGTGACAATGGTTAGGAAAGTTACATAGGTTTCAGGTTTATAAATCTGTAATACATCATCTATATAGCACATTGTGTATTCACCACCCAGAGTCAGTTCTCTTTCCATCAAATGTTTTTCATCTCTTTTACCTTCATCTACCACTCCCCTCCCCCCTTACTCTTTGGTAACTACTAAACTACTGTCTGTGTCTATGAGTTTTTGTTCCTTCATTTGTTTGTCTTGTTCTTTTGTTGTTTCCAGTTTTACATACCACATATCCGTGAAATCATACAGTTCTCAACTTTCTCTCTGACTCATTTCGCTTAGCATTATAATCTCATCCATGTTGTTGCAAATGGCACTATTTCATCTTTACTGATGGCAGAATAATATTCCATTGTTTATATATACCACATCTTCTTTATCCAATCATGTATTGAAGGACACTTTGGTTGTTTCCGTGTCTTGACCACCGCAAATAAAGCTGCAAAGAACATCAGAGCACATATATCTTTATGTATAAATGTTTTTAGCTTTTTTTGGTAGCTACCCAGGAGAGAGACTGCTGGGTCATACGGTAATTCTATTCTTAATTTTTAGAGAAATCTCTACACTGCCTTTCACAGTGGCTGCACCAATCTGCATTCCTACCAACAGTGTATGAGGGTTTCTTTCTTTCCACAGACTCTCCAACACTTGTTATTATTTGTCTTGTTAATGACAGCCGTTCTAAATGGTGTGAGGTGAAATCTCACTGTGGTTTTCGTTTGCATTTCTCTGATGATTAGTGATGTTGAGCATCTGTATGTCCTCTTTGAAGAAATGTCTATTCAGATTTTCAACCCATGTTTTAATTGGATTATTTGTTTTTTTATTGTTGAGTTGTATGAGATCCTTATATATTTTGGATATTAGCCCTTTATCAGAGGCGTTGTTTCCAAAAATCTTCTCCCATTCACTTGGTTGTGCATCTTTGTCGATGGTTTCTTTTGTTGTGCAGAAGCTTTCTAGTTTGTTATAGTCCCATTCATTTATTTGAGCCTTCACTTCCTTTGCCTTTGAAATCAAATTCATAAAAAATTTTCTTTGAACCCAAGATCCATAAGTTTAGTATCTATGTTTTCTTGTATGCAGTTTATTGTTTCAGGTATTATGTTTAGGTCTTTGATCCATTTTGAGTTAATTTTGCTATGCGAGGCCCGTGAGCAGTCGAGTTTCATTCTTTTGCACGTGGCTTTCCAATTCTGCCAGCACCACTTATTGAAGAGGTTGTCTTTTCTCCATTGTATGTTTTTGGCTTCTTTGTTGCAAATTATCTGTTCACATTTACGTGGGTTCATTTCTGAGTTTTCAATTCTATTCCAAAATTTTCTGTGTCTGTTTTTCTGCCAGTACCACACTGTTTTGATTATTGTTGCCCTGTAGTACAAGGTGAAGTCTGGGAGTGTGATACTTCCAGCATTCTTCTTTTTCTTAGGAATGCTTTGGCTATTCAACATCTTTTGTGGTTCCATACAAATGTGATGTTTTGTTGTATTTCTTTAAAAAATGACATTGGGATTTTGAAGTAGATTGCATTAAATCTGTATATTGCTATGGGTAATACGGCCAATTTAACTATGCTGATTCTTCCAATCCACAAACACAAAATATCTTTCCATTTCTTTGTGTCTTCTTCAATTTGTTTTAAAAATGTCTCATAGTTTTCAGTGTATAGGTCTTTCACATCCTTGGTTAGCTTTATTCTTAGGTACTTTGTTCTTTTTGTTGAAATTGCAAGAGGAATTTTTTTTAATTTCTTTTTTAGGAGATTTCATTGTTAGTATATAAAAATGCAATGGACTTTTGTACATTGATTTTGTAGCCAGCAACTTTATTGTATTCATTTGTCTCTAATAGCTTTTCAGTAGAGTCTTTAGGGTTTTCAATATGTAGCATCATGTCATCTGCAAAGAGTGACAATTTGACTTCTTCATTCTCAGTTTGGATGACTTTTATTCTTTCTCTTGCCTGATTACTCTCGCTAAGACTTCCAATACTATGTTGAAAAGCACAGGTTATAGGGGACAACCCTACTGTATTCCTGAAGGTAGAGTAAACAGCTTCAGTTTTTCACCGTTATATATGATATTAGCTGAGTGTTTGTCGTATATGACCTTAATTATGTTAAGGTGTTTTCTTCCTATACCCATTTTATTAAGTGTTTTAATCATAAATGGATGTTGTATCTTGTCAAATACTTTTTCTTCATCAATTGATATAATCATATGATTTTTGCTCTTTATTTTGTTTATGTGGTGTATCACATTGATTCATTTGCATACATTAAACCATTCTTGTGCCTGCAGGAAGAACCCCACTTGCTCTTAATGTACAGTCTTTTTAATGCATTATTGCATTCGATTTGCTAGAATTTTGTTTAGGATTTTTGCATTTGTATTCATCAGAGGTGTTGGTTTGTAATTTTCTTTTTTTGTGTTATCCTTACCAGATTTTGGTGTCAGGGTAATGTTGGCCTCATAAAATGACTTGGAGAGTTGGCTCTTCTTCAATTTTTTTGGAAGAGTTCGAGTAAGAAAATTATTAGCTCCTGTTTGAATGTTTGGTAGAATTCACTAGTGAAACGTTCTGGTCTCGGAATTTTGCTTTGGGAAGATTTCTGGTAACTGATCCAATTTCACTACTGTTGGTCGGGTTATTTAGATTTTCTAATTCTTCTTGATTTAGCTTAAGATGGGCATATGTTAGTAAGAACTTGTCCATTATTTCTAGGTTATTGAATTTTGTGTCATATAGTCCTTCATAGTATTCTTAAATGATCTTTTGTATTTCTGTGGCATCTGTGGTAACATCCCCTTTTTTATTTCTGATTTCTTATTTTGTTTATTTGTGTCTTTTCTCTTTTATCTTACTGTGTCTACCCAAGGGTTTGTCAATTTTATTAATCTTTTATTAATCTTTGTTGCATAAATTTTTTTTCTATTGTCCTTTTGTTCTCTATATCATCTACTTCAGTTCTGATTTTTATTATTTCCATCCTTCTGCTAACTTTGGGTTCCATTTGTTCTTTTTAGTTGTTGAAGGTGTTAACGTGAGGTTATTTATCTGGGATTTTTCTTGTTTCTTGACATAGGCCTATAATGATATACATTTCCCTCTTAAAACTGCTTTCAGTGCGTCCCAAAAATTTTTGGTAGGATGCATTTTCAGTTTCATTTCTATCTATGTTTCTTTTGATCTCTCCTCTTATTTTTTCTTTGACCCAGTCATTTAAAAGTATGTTTTATCTCCACCTATTTGTGGGTTTTCTGCTTTCTTTTTGCAATTGATATTCAATTTCAAAACCCTGTGATCAGAGAATATTCCTGATATGATTTCAATCTTTTTAAATTTCCTATGGGTATTTTTATGTCCCAACATATGGTCTATCCTTGAGAATGTTCCATGCACACTAGAAAAGAATGTA
Organism: Rhinolophus hipposideros; assembly: GCF_964194185.1. Classification (NCBI taxonomy): domain Eukaryota; kingdom Metazoa; phylum Chordata; class Mammalia; order Chiroptera; family Rhinolophidae; genus Rhinolophus; species Rhinolophus hipposideros. The sequence goes on from NC_138046.1 coordinate 34,562,303, forward strand.
CAGTCTGATGTTGTGAAATGAAGTGCTCTATAAATGTAAATGAAGTCCATTACATCTAATGAGTCATTTAGGGCTGATATTTCCTTATTTATTTTCTGTTTATGTGATCTATCCATAGCTGTCAATGATGTATTAGGTCCCCTACTATAATTGTGTTTTGAAATTAAACAGATTTCAGGTGTACAATTCTGTATTACATTATCTATAAATCCCACTGTGTGTTCACCACCTAGAGTCAGTTCTCCTTCGATCACCATATATTTGATCCCCTTCACCCTCATTTCCCACCCCACAACCCCCTTACCCTCTGGTAACCACTAAATTATTCTCTGTGTCTATGAGTGTTTGTTTCTCATTTGTTTGTCTTCTTCTTTAGTTGTTTTTGGTTTATATGCCACATATCAGTGAAATCATAGGATTCTCTGCTTTTTCTGTCTGATTTATTTCGCTTAGAATTATACTCTCAAGTTTGATCCATGTTGTCACAAATGTTCCTATATCATCTTTCCTTACTGCCAAATAGTATTACATTGTGTATATATACCACAACTTCTTTATTTATTCATCTATCGAAGGACATTTTGGTTGTTTTTGTGTCTTAGCCAGAGTAAACAAATCTTCAATGAACATTGGGGCACACGTGTCTTTATGTATAAACGTTTTCAAAATTTTAAGGTAGATTCCGCATATAAGTGAGATCATATGGTACTTGTGTTTCTCTTTCTGACTTATTTCACTTAACATAATGTTCTCTAGATCCATCCATGTTGTTGCGAATGATAAGATTTATTTCTTCTTTATGGCTGCGTAATACTGCATTGTATAAATGTACCCCATCTTCTTAATCCAGTCATCTACCGATGGGCATTTTGGTTGTTTCCATGTCTTTGCTATTGTGTAAAGTGCTGCAATAAACATAGGAGTGCATACAGATTTTTTGAATTGGAGTTTTGGATTTCTCTAGGTAGATTCTTGGTATATTTTGGTGCTCCATGACTAGGGACATAAATATTGATGACTGTTATGTCTTCTTGTTGTATAGTCCCCTCTACCATTATGAATTGTCCAGCTTTGTCTCTTGTTATCTTTTACACCCTGAAGTCTGTTTCATCTGATATCATTATGGCTACACCTGATTTTCTCTGGGTACCATTTGCTTGGAATGTCAATTTCCACCCTTTCACTTTGAGTCTATGCTTGTCCTTGTAGCTGAGATGTGTCTCTTGGAGACAGCATATGGTTGGGTTTAGTGTTTTGATCCAATCTGCTACACTGTGCCTTTCTATTGGGGAGTTCAGTCCATTTACATTTAGGGTGATTATTGATATGTGAGGATTTCCTGTCATTCTATCTTTAGTTTTCTGGTAAGGGTGTGTCTCCGTTGTTTCTTTCCCTTTTTGTTGTTGTCAATTATTTCTGTGTGGTGGTAGTCTATGATGTTTCCCTCTGTTTCTTCTTTTATTACTGTATATATTTCAGTTCTGTATTTGTTTTGAGTGGTTACCCTTAAGATTATGTAAAGAAAGTTTCATATTTAGAGTATTCCATTTTCTTCAGCACACTTACTTTCTCCATTCCCATATCCCAGTTCAGGCCTTTACTCTCCCCCTTTTTATGTTTCGGTTGCCACAAATTGTCCCTGTTGTAGGTGGTCGAATTGCCTCCTTTAGTATTTCTTGTAGTGGAGGTCGTGTATTAGAAAATTCCCTCAGCTTCTGTACGTCTGCAAAGTCTGGAAAGTTCTTTATTCCTCCTTCGTCCTTCATATCTGATATATCTTTGCTTGATATATTATTCTTGGCTCATGATTTCTCTCTTTCAATATTTTGAATATTTGGTTCCACACCCTCCTGGCTTGTAGAGTTGCCGCTGAAAAATCTGATGATTATCTAATGGGCTTTCCTTTGTAGGTTACTGTCTGCTTTTCCCTGGCGGCCTTGAGGATTCTTTCTTTGGTGTTAAAATTAGACAGCTTCAATGCAATGTGCCTTGGAGAAGGCCTGTTGGGATTGAGGTAATTGGTGTTCTATTTGCTTCTTGGATTCGAGGATCCAGTTTGGTCCACAAATTTGGGAAGTTCTCATTAAAATTTCCTTAAATATATGCTCTGTTCCCTTCTCTCTTTCTTCTCCTTCTGGTATGCCCATTATTCTTATATTGCTCTTTCTGATAGAGTTAGAAAGTTCTTATAGAGTTGTTTCATTTCTTTTAAGTCTCAAGTCTTCTTTCATCTGTGTAATTTCCAGGTTTCTATCTTCGATGTCACTGATTCTTTCCTCCATCTGGTCAACTCTACTACCTAAGCTGGTTATTTCATTCTTAATTTCTTCTATTGAGTTCTTAATCTCCAGAAATTCCATGTGGTTCTTTGTAAAATTTCAATCTCTTTCGTAAAATGCTCATGTTGTTCTGTGATTGCGTTTCTGAGTTCATTAAATTGCATTTCTGTGTTTTCTTGCATCTCGTTGAGTTTTTTCAGAACTGCCATCTTCAATTCTCTGTCATTTAAGTCACATATTTCCATATTTTTAAGTTCCTTTTTTGGAGATTTTTCACCTTCCTTCCGAGCTGTCTTGTTGCCTTGGTTATTCATGGCAAGTACTGATTTATTATTTCTCTTCCTAGACATCTACAGGAGTGGCTCCTGCAACAGGTTGATAGGAAGAGGTCTTTCTTTTGTTTTCCAATACTTGTTGGTAGAATGTTTTATTTTCTCTCTTACTGCAGCCTTTTTTTTTATCTCTCACACAGTAGTCCTATGTTTTCTCAGCACTATTCCTCCTTCTCACACAATGGGGGAATTCCCTGGGAGACGGGCCTCTCCTCTGTTAATAATTCACCTGGGTCATAGGGCGCCACGTCCTTGTGGGGGTGCGGAGAGCTTTTGAAGTTCTAAAGCTCTTTCAGCACCCGATTCAGAGACTGTATGTTTCAGCAGTTCTGTTTACTCCTGCAGGGATCCACCCAGATAGGTGGGGCTAGGGGCGGTGTGAATTGTGAGAGGTGGCCCTGAGCAATGGAGGTGACCACCACCACAGGTGGTCCTGCTTCCACATCTATCTCCCCTTTGCCAGAACTAGTTGGTCCACGAATCTGTGTCTGCGGTTCACAGTCTTCAGAACAGCAAACATTCTGTCCTTGTGATCTGACACTGCTACTTTATTGCTTCTAGCGCTGGGTAGGTGGGGGCGGGGCGAGCTTGGGATGGTCGGGAGGGGGCGGCTAATCTCAGTGTCTAAGGCTTCCATTCTCTGCTCGGCAGTGAGGGCTAAAACCACACTTTTCAGCCTTCTTCCCTCAGTCTTTGCTCCAATGTCTCTGCTGTGAGCTTTGGGTTTAACCGTGTTATATGCTGCCCCCTCAGCCCTGTGGGCCATAAGCGGAGCCCTAGCAATCTGAGTTCTTCCCTCTCCTGCAGTTGGGGTAGTTCCGGGATGCAGTGAGCTCGGAGCACTGAGCTAGGTCTGCATCCTTTGCCCGCAGGTCTCTGTCCCCGCACTTCTCCCTTCCCTCCTCCCCAGCTCGCGCGATTCACCCACCTGGAGCTGAATTCAATAGTGGGCTTCTTTGTCTTGCCTGTTTGCTGTGCAGGGAGTCCTTTGTGCAGTTATTGTTGTCCGATTAGTTGTAAATTCCAGGGGAGCTTTACATAGGCTCACCTCACGCCGCCAATTTGATGACCTCAATGTTTCTTTTGATTCCCTCCTTGATCTCATGGTTGATACATTTATTATTCAGTGGCATGTAATTTTGCCTCCAAGTGTTTGTGTGTTTTTCATTTTTTGTTTTTGTTTTGTAATTCATTTCTATTTTCATGCCCTTGTGATCAGAAAACACACTTGATATGATTTTAAGCTTCTTAAAATTATTGAGACTTGTTTTGTGGCCTAACATGTATTCTATCTTGGAATATGTTCCATGTGCTCTGGAAAATAATGTGTATTCTGCTGCTTTAAGGCAAAAATGCTATAAGAATACTGTTGCAAGCCAACACTTGCCTCAGGCCCACAGGTCTCTGAGAGCAGCCTAAGAAAGGCTGTGGTACACTTTGTAGCTCACTGCTCATCACCAAAGTTGCCTGGCAGTTGCAGGCAAGTCACCACTGCAGAAATCTTCCACAGGTTGTCGGGTGGATCTGGCCACTTAGCAGCCTAGACTGCCCCTGGCGAAGCAGCACCAGCTGTGTTGGTCGGGGACCCAGGGAATCACCAAGGTGGTGTGCATGCCCACATTTTACCAGACCAATATATTCTCATACTTGGCCCTTTGGGGTAGGATTCAACACAGAATAGATGGTGCCTTCCTATAGGCAGGCTCCACACAGGGACAATGGCTGATTTCCCCAGACCTCCCTCAGGAGCCACACAACTCAGTCTTTCCTTGAATGTCTCTGGTACCTCTCGAGATGTTTCCCCTCTACTGGAGACCATGTTAGTGTTTAAAAGTGAGTGAGTCTATGTGCACTCCACTTAAGATGGTGACTAAGTTTCCAGCTGCTTTCCATCTCACTGGGACAGACTGATAGAATCCTCGCAGATCTTTACTGCCAGATGTTGTGGTAATTCCTCTTCCCAGAACAGGATCCCAGGACTGGGAAGCCCAGTGTGGGGCTAGAACTACCTCTGTTTGGGGGACCCCCACCAAGGAGGTATCCATCCCAATGTTCAACCACTATCTATGGGTTTGAGGTTAGCACGTTTCACATCTCCAACCTTCCTACAATCTCAATGTGGCCATTTCCCCAGATCCCCAGTTATATGGATTATATTCAGGTAGTCTTCAGATGTTTAGTATTCTATAATTTGTTTGTAATTTTGGTGTGATCCTGGGAGACAGTATGTATAGCATTTATCTAATCTGTCATCTTGGACCTTCTCTCTTGCAATCAGTAAACAATCACTTTAAATGTAAGTAGATTAAATGCTTCAATCAAAAGGTGTAGGGTGTCTTGGTTATTGTGAATAGGGCTGCAATAAACATAAGGGTGCATATATTTTTTTGAATTAGTGCTTTGGATTTCCCTGGATGGATACTTAAGAGTGAAATTGCTGGGTCATAAGGTAGTTCCATTTTCAATTTTTTGAGATACCTCCATAGTGATTTCCATAGTGGCTGTACCAGTCTTCAATCGCACCAACAGTGCATGAGGGTTCCCTTTTCTCTACATCCTCAACATCACTTGTTGTTTGTTGATTTATTGATGATAACCATTCTAACTGGAGTGAGGTGGTATCTCATTGTAGTTTTTATTTGCATTTCTCTAGTGATTAGTGAGGTTGAGTACTTTTTCATATGTCTGTTGGCCATCTGTACGTCCTCTTTTGAGAAATGTCTCTTCATGTCCTCTGTCACAATATTGCCATGGGGATATGAAAGACAGTTTGGGGAACATATGTTTTAATAGTCAGGGAATAATATTTTAAAGATTTTGTAGGGTGTTAGCACTTGTCTTATTAGGGAGACCACTTCATGGACTGTGTAGATGCCTGACCACTGCACTGTACATCTGAAGCTGAAGCTCAATAATATTGAATGTCAGCTTTAATTTATATGTATATATGTATATGATGTGCAGTACACCATAGGGAAAAGAATCAATGGAATTGTAACAGTTATATATGATGTCAGAGGGGTACTAGATTGGAGGAGGGGGTTGTCACTCTGTGATAGGTGTAAATGTCTAACTATTACATTGTTTTGCACACCTGAAACTAATAAAAAATAAGGTATAGGGTGGGTGAATAGATAAGAATATCAGACCCTTACATATGCTGCCTACAGGAGACTCACTTCAGATGCAGAGACACACAGAGACTGAAAGTAATGGGATGGAAAAAGACATTTCATGAAAATGGGATCAAAAAAGCCTGGTATAGTTATACTTATACCAGACAAATTAATCTTTAAAACAAAGGCTATAGTCAGATACAAAGAAGGACCCATCAATCTCATTTCTGGTATTTATCTGAAGAGTCCCAAAACACTACTTGAAGGGACATGTGCATCCATATGTTTATTGCAGCGTTATTTACAATAGCTAAGATATGGTGGCAACCTGGGTGTCCATCAATGGATGAATGTATACAGAAGAGGTGGTGCAATGGAATATTACTCAGCAATAAAAAGAATGAAATCTTGCCATCTGCAACAACATGGATGGACCTACACAGTATTGCGCTGAGCAGAGTACATCAGAGATAGATAAATGCCGTGTGATCTTACTTATATGTGGAATCCAAAGAAAATAATAATAATAATAATAATAATAATAATAATAATAATAATAATAAAATGGAATCAGACTCATATTTACAGGAGCATTTTTAGGGTTGCCAGATGGGAAGAGGATTGAGGGGATGGGTGAAAAAGGGGAAGGGATTAAGGAGTACAAATTGGTAGTGGCAAAATCGTTATGGGGATGTAAAGTATAGCATAAGGAATATAATCAATAATGTTGTATTAACTATCGATGGTGATTGATAACTACTAGATTTATTGGGGTGATCACTTCAGAAGTTACATAAATGCCTAACTATTATGTTGTACATCTAAAACTAAAGTAATATTGTATATTAACTGTAACTGAAAACAATATATATATATATATATATATATATATATATATACATATATATATATATTAAAATTTAAAAAAATACATGCTAGCATCCAAGACTTCTTTGACTGAGCCCATTATAATAGGAGGCTGTGTGTGTTGGTGTTATAGTGGTGAGCATAGCTGCCTTCCATTATAATAGAAGACAAGTATTCCTGCCCTCTACATTTTAGCCCATTGTTGTGTTCCCTCTGTGTTTACCCACTAGCAAGTGTGTCCCCTCCATCATCATTTTTGGGTGGAAAATGTAAGAAGCTCCATTCCAGGTCTTCTAAGGACTTTCTCTTCACTTTCTTCTTCTGGGTTCTGGTTCTATAATTTGGAGCTTGGTGACCTTGACAAACTGCTTGACTTATGAGCCTCAGTTTTCTCATCTGCCATATCTAGATAACATTAAGAACCTGGCAGGACTGTTGTAAGGAGTGTTAAAAATAATTAAGATGCTAATACACTAGGAAACACTGTACAGGGGTGGCCCAGAGGCTCAGGCAGTTGGAGCGCCAAGCTTCTAACGCCAAAGGCCGCTGGTTCAATTCCCACATGAGCCGTGAGCTGCACCCTCTACGTCTAGGTCTGTGAACTATGGCTCTCCGTGGAAATGGGCTGCTGTGAATAGCTGGAGGTCGGTGTGAGCTGCCATGGGCTACTGTGAGCTGCGAAGGGCTGCTGTGTGCTGATGTGTGCTACCGTGAGCGGCTGGTGGCCACGCTGGCTGGCAGCTGGCATAAGTGACCAGCAGCTGTTTGTGGCTGGCAGCCATCATGAGCAGCTGGCAGCTAATGAGAGCTGCTGTGATCTGCTGTGAGCGGCCGACCAACTACCTGCGACCAACTGCCTCAGCTGGGTGGACCTCAAGGCTCATAATACCAGCATGGGCCAGGGATCTGTGCCCTACAACTAGACTGAAAAACAGTGGCTTAAAAACCAGGGGGAGGGTGGGAGGAAGGGAGGGAGCAAAAAAAAAAAAAAGAAAACACTGTACAAACCTGGTTTTAGGAGATAATTGAAGAAAAATTGGAGGTGAGATATGATAGGCATGTTCTAAGTGTGGCAAATGTGGCCAGATCTTAGAGCCCCTTGTATTCCTCTTCTCTTTATTATCCCACTTGCCTTCCCTTCTTGCTTTCTCCTCTTTTCCCCACACCTAAGATTTGTCAATGATGGGGAAATAAAGGCAGATTGGGTAGAGGTGAAGGAGAACTGAACCAAAGGAATTCAACTCTCTGCCCTATTATATCTCTGGCAAGCTTGCTACCCCAGCCTCCTGTGACCACCCCCACCGAAGTATGACCATGCTCTAATATCCAGAAGTCATGAATGTTACCTTATTTCACAAAAGGGGCTTTATAAATGTTATCAAGTTAAGAATCATGAGATGGGGATATTATTCTGGATTATCTTAATGGGCCTAATGTACCCACAAGGATTTTATATGAGAGATGCAGGAGCAGCCAGAGATAGGCAGAAGATAATATGCAGATGGAAGCAGAGAGATTTGTAGATGCCACACTGCTGACTTTGAAACTGGAAGAAGGGACCACAAGTCAGGGAATGTAATTAATGTAGCTCTAGAAGCTGGAAAAGGCAAGGAAACAAATTTCCCCCAAGAACCTCTGGAGGGAGCATAGCCCTCCTGCCACCTTGATTTCAGCCTAGAGGTACCCATTTCCTGCTTCAGTCCTCAGAACTGTAAGTTAATAAATTTGTGTTGTTTTAACACATGGAGTTGTGCTTTTTAGTCATAGCAGCAATAGTAAACTAATGCAATAGGAGCAGGGATTAAACAGTATTTTTAGATTCTGTGGGCAACTATGTTAAGTGCTCTTCACATCTTTAACTCCACCTGGCTCATTAACTAATGACCAGGATCAGATGCACCTGGACTGACCAACCATCCCAGTTTACTCTGCCTTAGAACTGAAAGTCCTGCCTTGCATGAAACCCTTCAATCCCACGCAAACAGGGACAGTTGGTCTCCCTACATGCTCCCAAATTTCCAGACTATTCTTAGTTTTAGTTAGGAGGTCTCTGTCTGTAAGATCTCTTCTGTTGTTTATAATTCCAATTTGTTACCCGTTTTTCAGTTTCAATTTAGTCACCAAGTCAGCTTGACTTGGGTTTCTTTGGTTCACACTTCCAACTGTGGTCCTGGCCTCACCCTGAGTCACTTCTCTTTACCTCATGTTCTGAAAGGATATCGCTGCTTCTTTTCTGCTGATGTCTACTCCAATCCTCACACTCCCTGCTCTCAGTCTTTCTGCTGTCCAATGTTGTTCTGGGCTTGAAAGGCCATGTTTTGCTTTGGAACATCCATGAATTTGTCTGCAAAGTTGTGTCACTCTTGCTTGGACTGTGAGGCAATAGAAGCAACCATGAATCATTGCCCTTTAAATGTCACATTCTGAGTCTGGCAATGTTTGCTATGTTGAATGTTCACAAGTGGTGCCTCATTCCAACATTATCCCTTATTATGAAAGGTCCCCACTTTAAGGGCATTTCATACACCAATATGAAAACATAATCAGGGGGAAATTACTCACATAACACAAGAGATTCTCAACTTTACAAAAGGTTTAACTTCTTGGTTTACTTTAAAGGCAAGTCCCCATAGTGGAGTTACGATGATTTGATTTGCTTTTTTTTTCCCAAGAGAAATTTACAATTTCAAGGACATTTAAGATGATAAATGTTATAAGCCTATATTAACTCTGTAAATACTATGGATATTTGAATATATATTTGAATTCTTTTAATTGAATTGATGATGCATCTCTGAATTTACAAAGTACTATATTCCAAGGAAATAAAACATTTTGTACCTATCATATCTATTCTTACATTCATCTGAGAGGTTACCAGCCAGTCATCCACATGGACCTGATGCTAATTGGTAAAACTTTACATCAATTTTTTCCTTCTCTATGGTGGGTCTCTTCCTTCTCACCCCCCTTCCATCACCAGTAAGAGGGCAGTTCATTTTTACTCTGGGATGTATCCCTGTCAGAGGCTTTTAACAGTTACAGACTAATATTCTTGTACTCATCCTTAATTATCTTTATTGCCAGACTAGCCCTGACCTTTCCCTTCAATTCTGATAATTGGTTAACTGTCTTATTCTGAGAACCAGTCCTTGCTTTGTATCTTGGCTCTGATTAGTGTCTTTTTTTTGTGTGCTTGAGACTGTACCTTAGTAGCTTGCTCAACATCTTCCTCTAGGACTGACTCCTATCTTGACTTTGTCAGCACTACTGTGCCTCCCACAACATTATGAAGACACCCTGAACTCCAGTTCAGTGTCTGGATTCTGCTAGCTTTCAACATGTCAATAGAAAGTCAGGTTTAAGGATTATCAAAATGCCAGCCTTTCTTGGATTTTCTGTTCCCATTTTCTATCTAAAAAACATAAGGACAGGAACTATGTCTCACTAATCTCAATTTCCCAAGTACTCACCTCAAGGCTTTTTGTGTCCTCAGTGAAGTTTATTCAATAAGTGAGAAATCGATAAATGAATTAATAAGTTAATTAATAAATAAAATGCCAATCAGGAGATAGCTATCACTTTGGTATTGGGACCCTGGATACCAACTGATTATCTGGACTATTGCACATTACTTATTGCCCATGCTTTAGATACAAAGGGACTAATTAAAAATGCATGGATGGGGTATAGGGCACCATAAGGCCTAGTCAGCAATGATAGGCTAACAGTTTTGAAGCTGTTGCCACCTTTAGGCCCAAAAAATGAAGAAGAAATGTGTACACTGGAGCCTGAAGGAGAACTTGGAGTAGAGGAAGTGATACTGAGAAGAACAGTGACTTTCTGTTGAGAGACAGAATTAGCCCAAGATGACCCTGTAAGAAGGTAGCCAAAGGAATGAATACTGTGGTCTTACTCCTTTTTCACTTCTAATTTCCTACTGGAGCTCTTCTTTAGCTGAGCTCAGCTAAAAGCCAGAGGGCAAGGGTCCCCTCCTATGGCAGAGAGCAGGGTGGAGAAGCATAGAGAGTGGCTTTGGAGGTAAAAAGAAGATAACTAGCACTCTTGCTATGTGCTCAAAAGGTTTCTAGGAGGCATGATGTCTTCAATGGAATTTTGAAGAAGAGTAAAAACATCAACTATCTGACAATACAAACAAGTTTCATTAATAAAGTCTTTAGAGTTTTAATTAACTCAAAATAATACACATACATAAATAAGGTAATTCAAAACCACTATCTGTCTCGCACTGTTTCCAGCCTAGTGTCCCTTTTATTAGCTTATGGTTTTCCTTGTGCTCAAATTCCATCTCTGAATATCGCTTGAAGGCTGAATGTGAATGAAGCTTTTGGTTTAGTCACTTTGTCTGACTTTCCATAGCTTTTAGAGACAAGTATCCTAACAAGCAATGGTGTCTACCTTGATCTTTCCTCCTAAAAGCTGATAATTGGTGGACACCAGTCTTTCTGGTGTCGCATGACCTCTGGGATATAACTCTGGCCTATCTGGTCTCCAACTATTAACATGGTCATTAGTTTCCTTAGCAGTGTTGGTTAATTCATTCCATTTGTCTGCTTACTATGTGTTGAGATTTAGGGAGGTGATTAGCAGTTAAAATCAATAGCAATAAGAGCATGGAGCCTATTGGAATGAAATCACCAGGGTTTAGTTGGAAGCTTTTATGATTGCTCCAAGGTTTACAGAAACATTGAGACTGCTAAAAACCCTGCAGTCAGAATTAACCAACAACAAAGTAGACACCATCAGACTCTGGTATAATAAAATACTGGACTAATAGAATGTGATGTTGGATGTTGGCTGGTTCTACAATAGAATGTTGTGACAACTGTACAATACAGAGAGCACCCATCCAAGAGAATTCACATATTCAATTTAGAACAATACTGTGGAAGACAAACAAAACACCTCTGAGGGCAACTTCTGGGCTTCCTGTGTATATTCTGTGACTTCTGAATTCTGCCTGACTAATAATTAGAGGGTGGCTAGTGGCAAAGTTTAGGAATGGGGGAAATGTGATAAGATGGCTATACTCTTGATAGCCAAAAGGTGGGGAGGGAGTCTTAACATTCATTTGAAGAAAGACTCAGAAAATATTCTCAGAGAAGATGACTGTTGTATTCTCATGGGATTCTGATGTTACCCTGGCACCAGTATCTGCCAGTATCTTGATCTACCAGATCTTACCAGTATCTTGCTTACTGCTAAGCTCTGGGAAAAGTTTACAAATGAACTGTATATCTTTCTGTAAGTGCCTCACACAAGGGGGAGATTTGGAGGCATTGGGCCTAACCAATTAAGAGATAGCTTAACCTATTTTCATGACTATTATTTTTAAATTCCATATAAATTCTTAGAAAATAAGGTTTATGAGTTAGGTATTTTAAAATTTAGTGTAATATTTATTCTTTCATGCCTCTTTTATGTTAGTAAATCATGGTAGGATTAGCATTAATCTGTCAGTAATATGTTGAGCCATCCAATTCTCTGTTAATTTTGTTAGGCCAAATTTTCTACCTCATTCTTTAATATGCTCTCTTTGATGACTAAATGTACAAGGTCTGACAATGAAGTTCGTGAACTTGTTACAACAATGTTGCTAACATTTTTTTTAATGTCAGAGGGATTATTCATTATGAATTTGTCCCAACTGGACAAACAGTTAGCCAAGTTTGCTATTTTGAAGTGCTGAAAAGGCTGCATGAAAAAGTTAAATGACCTGAACTTTTCACCAACAGTTCATGGCTCTTTCATCATTATAATACACCAGCTCACATGGCACTGTCGGTGAGGGAGTTTTTAGCCAGTAAACAAATAACTGGAACACCCTCCCTTCTCACCTGATCTGAACCCCAATGACTTTTTTCTTTACCTGAAGATAAAAGAAATATTGAAAGGAAGACATTTTGATGACATTCAGGACATCAAGGGAAATATGACAACAGATCTTATGGCCATTCCAGGAAAAGAGTTCCAAAATTGCTTTGAAGAGTAGACTAAGCATCAGTGCATAATTTCCCAAAAGGAGTACATCGAAGGTGACCGTAGTGATATTCAGCAATGAAGTATGTAGCACTTTTTCTAGGATAAGTTTGAGAATCTTATTGTCAGATCTCGTATAGCTACTCACCCACCTTACCCCCAGAATACATTTTCTAAATCATTTTTACTTAGAAAATCCTTGGAAATGTTTTGGACTTAGCAGTAGTTTAAGGAATATGAATATAGAAGAAACCAGAATACGATTGTTGGAATTTGGAACTGGGGCTGGCCAGGAAAGACTTAGATGCTAAGTATAGCCAAATAGTGGAATCTGGAAGGTATCATAAATTGTTGCAGAAATGGGGTGAAGTCCAGAAAGGCCAACATAAGCAATGGGGTAGCAGATAAAGGCCACAGTATAGGGTGTCTAACAATATAAATGGTTGGGTGTGTCAATCTTGAGTCTGATGGCACTCTGCTCTCTTAAAGCATTTGTAAATTCACAGAGTTGTTCTGCTAGTGAGACCAGGTAGTCAAAGACTTATAGATCAAAGGCAGAGATACTGGTATCATTAGATATTTTTCACACCTGGTTTCCTACCATATATGTCTTAGATAACACCATGGACAACACAAAATGAAAACCTGGCTCTCAAACAATCCGTCCTGTTTTTCTAAAATAAACCTGGGACAGCGTTATATGTGGATGTAAATTGGCTAATGCTGATACCTTCCCAGAAATGAAGGCAGTTCACCAAATTTAGGCAGTGATGTTGAGTGAGCTTCTTATAGGCATTCCAGAAATAGCTCTTGGAAATTATCCAGTTGTGGCATCTCACCATTGGGTCTGAAGAAATGGCAGGCATTGAAAACTGCTGTATATTTTAATAGTTTTCCAGAGGAACAGAAATAAATATACATATTACATAGTCTAAATTACATAATCAGGTTTTATTTTTCCACTGAACTCAACTGTTTTAATTCTTTTTACTTAGTTGAGTCACACAGATTTGATTTTCCAGTCTGCAAGAAAGCAGATTGGTTATGGAAAGGTTAATTTCCTTTAGGGGATGGCAAGTGTCTTTCAGGCAGATTATTTAACTAAGGCTGATGAGGGGATTTCTGATTGACCAGTTTAAGATTTCAATTTTGGGACAGCTGAAACTGTAAATAAGTAAATAAGTTATATTTGTTATATGTGACAAATATATTTAAGGTATATGTGACTCCATTTGGGGATTGTTTATTTTGTTTCTAAGAGTAAAAACCTGAAAACTTGAATATACGGTGGTTTAAATGTAATTTTCAGATTTGATTTGTTTTGTATAGAACCGTGAGTAAAATAAAAACTTTCTGAATTTTAGTGTGAGATTTCACCTCCTGGATTTTAATTACTGTATTTTTCAGGTAATGATGGTGCTTCTGCATTTTAATAATCATCAGATTCAGTAACTAATACCAGTGTATATCAGTAATAAGCTTTGCTTTATGAATGAATTAATGAATGTATTGGCCATTTTCCACCCAAAGGAGATGTTAGTGACATTTCCCGAAACCCAATGACTATAGTGAGTCTTCAAAATATGAAATTTTAATATGGAAATTGTGCATTTTATCTCAGTCTGGGGGAACCCTGATGTTGCTTTATTGTTATTTTCTTAGTTGTTTCTTTTGAATTTCAAGATTCAAGTAATGCTTTGGAAAATATGAGAAGCTAAATGCCACATTTACAATTGTTTTTGAAAGGTCTAACCTTTATTAAAGTAACTGGGTAAATACAATTAAAAAGGGTTTACTTCTCTTGTAAATTAAATGCCGTGTTTTTAGACTGAAACATCAATTTTTCAGTGATAGTTTTCAAAAACTATCACTTTTTGTCTATGGTAAATCAAGAAATCTAATTTGTTTTACATGTATGATACATGTAATAATGCTGTTCCTCTGATTTCAAACTCAGATATTTGTGGTATGAAAACTGTTTAAAAATTATTATTTTTAATTTTTAGTTTCAGGTGTACAAAACAACATACAAAGTATTCATTTACACACCTCAAAAAGTGATAACCCAACAAGTCTACTACCCACCTGATACTGTACATAGATATTACAATACCACTGACTACATTCCTTATGACATACTTTACATCCTGTGACTATATATTTTTTAAATTATAGTTGGCCTTCAATATCATTTTATTCATTTTATGTTAGTTTTAGGTATACAGTATAGTAGTTAGGCATTTATATAATTTATAAAGTGATCCCCCCAATAAGTCTAGTACCCATCTGACATTATGCATAGTTTTTACAATATTATTGCCTATATTCCCTATACTTTACATTCATGTGACTGTTTTGTAACTGCCAATTTGTACTTCCTAATCCCTTCACCTTTCTCACCCAGCCCACCAAGTCCCCTCCAATCCAGCAACCATCAGTTTGTTCTCTGTATCTGAGTCTATTTCTGTTTTGTTTGTTCATTTATTCTGTTCTTTAGAGTCAACATATAAGTGAGATCATATGGTACTTGTCTTTCTCAGTCTGATTTATTTCACTTAGTATAATATCATCTAGGTCCATCTATGTTGTTGCACATGATAAGATTTCATTTTTACTGCATAGTAATACTCCATTTTATGCATATACAACATTTTTTTATCCAATCATTTATTGATATAGATGATTTTATCCAATCATCTATTGATAGGCATTTTAATAGTTTCCATATTTTGCCAATTGTGAATACTACTGCAGTAAAAACAGGGGTGAATATATCTTTTCAAATTAGTGTTTTGGATTTCTTTAAACATATCCCCAAGAGTGGAATTTCTGGGTCATAAGCTAGTTCTATTTTTAATTATTTGAAGAACCTCCATATTGTTTCCCCCAGTGGCTGCACCAATTTGCACTCCCACCTACAGTGCACAAGGGATTCCTTTTCTCCACATCCTAGCCAACATTTGTTTGTTTATTTACTGATGATGACCATTCTGACAAATGTGAGGTGATACCTCATTGTGATTTTTTATTTGAATTTCTCTGATGATTAGTGACATTGAGCATCTTTTCATATGTGTACTGGCCATTTGTACATCCTCTTTGGAGAAATGTCTATTTAGGTCCTCTTCCCATTTTTTAATTGGATTGTTTTATTTGGTGTTGAATTGTATGAATTTTTTACAGTAAATATTGGATATTAACCCCTTATCAAATGGATGATATTGGACAGTTAAGTTTGCGAACTCATCATAGAATATTGCTAAATATCACTACAGTCACCTTTGAAGTACTCCCCTTCGGAAGCTATGCACGGATGCCAGAGCGTAGTCCACTCTTCAAAGCAATTTTGGAACTCTTTTTCTGGAATAGACGTCAGAGCTGTCATCATATTACCCTTGATGTCCCGAATGTCATCAAAATGTCTTCTTTTCAATATTTCTTTTATCTTCAGGTAAAGAAATAAGTCATTGGAGGTCAGATCAGGTGAGTAGGGGGAGTATTCCAATATAGTTATTTGTATACTGGCTAAAAACTTGCTCACAGACAATGCCATGTGAGCTGGTGCATTATCATGATGCAAGAGCCATGAATAGTTGGTGAAAAGTTCAGGTTGTCTAACTTTTTTGTGCAGCATTTTCAGCACTTCCAAATAGTAAACTTGGTCAACTGTTTGTCCAGGGGGTACAAATTCATAATAAATAATCCCTCTGGTATCAAAAAAGGTTAGCAACATCATTGCAACAAGTTCACAAACTTAATTGTCTCACCTTGTACTATTGGCAAATTACTTCTCTCATTCAGAGGATCTCTTTTCATTTTGTTGATGATTTCTTTTGCCGGGCACAAACTTTTTAGTTTGATGCAGTCCCATTTGTTTATTTTTGTTTGTTTGTTTTTTCCCTTGCCCGAGGAGGTATAGAAGTGAAAATATTACTAAGGTTAATGCCCAAGACTTTATTGCCTATGTTATCTTCTAAAAGTTTTATGTTTTCCAGTCTTATATTTAAGTCTTTAATTCATTTAGAGTTTATTCTTGTATGTAGTATAAGAACGTGGTACAGTTTCATTTTTTTTGCATGTATCTGTCCAGCTTTTCCAGCGTCATTTATTGAATAGACTATTTTTACCCCCAATGTATATTCTTGTTTCCTTTTTCAGAGATTAAATGACCATATAGAAATGGATTTATTTCTGGGCTCTCTATTGTATTCTATTGATGTATGTTTCTGTTTTTAGGCCAGTACCACATTGTTTTGAATACTATGGCCTTGTAGTATAATTTGATATCAAGTAGGGTGATACCTCCAGCTTTGTTCTTCTTTCTCAGAATTACTGTGGCTATTCGATGTCTTTTATAATTCCATATAAAATTTAAGATTATTTGTTCTACTACTATGAAAATGCCATTGGTCTTTTGATAGAGATTGCATATAGAATGCTTGGATAATATGGGCAGTTTAACTATATTAATTCTTTCTATCCATGAGCATGCTATATGATTCCATTTATTTGTGTCTTCTTCAATTTCTTTATTCAGTGTCTTACTACTTTCTGAGTCTTTTACCTCCTTGGTAAAATTTATTCCTAGGCATTTTAATAGTTTTTGATGCAATTGTAAATGGGATTGTTTTCTGAATTTCTCTTTCTGATAGTTTGTTATTGGTATATAAAAATGCAACAGATTTCTGAATATTAATTTTGTATCTTGCTACTTTACTAAATTCCTTTATCAGTTCTAATAGTTTTTTGGCAAAAGTTTTGGGATTCTTTATAAATAGTATCATGTCATCTGCAAATAATGACAATTTTAATTCCTCCCTTCAAATTTGGATACCTTTTATTCCCTTTTCTTGTCTGATTGATGTGGCTAGGACTTCCAGTACTATGTTGAATAAAAGTGGTGAAAGTAGACATCCTTGTCTTGTTCCTGATCTTAAGAAGAATGCTTAAAGCTTTACCCCGTTGACTATGATATTAGCTGTGAGTTTTTCTTATATGGCCTTTATTATGTTGATGTATATTACCTCTATTTCCACTTTGCTGAGAGTTTTTATTATAAATGAATGCTGGATTTTGTCAAATGCTTTTTCTGTATCTATTGATATGACCATATGATTTCTATTCTTCATTTTGTTTATGTCATGTATCACGTTAATTGATTTGCAAATATTGAACAAACTTTGCATACCAGGAATGAATCTCACTTGATTGTGGTGTATGATCTTTTAAATGTATTGCTGAATTCGGTTTGCTAATATTTTGTTGAGGACTTTTACGTCTATAATCATCAGGGATATGGGCCTATAGTTGTTTTTTGTTTTATAATGTGTTTTCTGGTTTTGGAATCAGGGTAATGTTGGCTTCATAAAATGACCTTGGGAGACTTTCCTCCCTTGAATTTCTTAGAATAGTTTGAGAAGAATAGATGTTAATTCTTTGTTGAATGTTTGATAAAATTCACCTGTGAATCCATCTGGTCCAGGACTTCTGTTTTTGGGGAGCTAGTTGATTACTGAATCAATTTTGTTTCCATGTTTCCCTGGAAATAAGACCTAGCCGGACAATCATCTCTAATGTGTCTTTTGGAACAAAAGTTAATATAAGACCTGGTCTTATTTTACTATAATATAGGATGGGTCTATAATATAATAATATAATATAATATAATATAATATAATATAATACAATACAATACAATATAATACCGTGTCTTATATAATATAATATAAGACTGGGTTTTATATTAATTTTTGCTCCAAAATACGCATTAGAGCTGATTGTCTGTCTAGGTCTCATTTTTGGGGAAACATAGTAGTTGTAATCAGTATGCTCAGATTTTTTGTTTCTTCTTGATTCAGCCTTGAAACATTTTATGCTGCTAGGAATTTATCCATTTCTTCCAGACTGTCCAATTTATTGACATTTAGTTGCTCATAGTATTTTCTTAAATTGTTTGTATTTCTGTGATGTCTGTTGTTACTTCTCTTTCGCATCTCATTTTATTTATTTGGGTTCTCTCTCTTTCTCTCTTTTTCTTGATGAGAATTGTTAAAATTATTCAATTTTGTTTATCTTTTCAAAAAGAATCTCTAGGTTTCATTGATCTTTTTTTTTCTTTAAGCCTCTATTTAATTTATTTCCACTCTGATCTTTTTTATTTCCTTCCTTGTACTCACTTTGGGCTTTGTTTTCCTCTCTTTTTCCTGTCTATCCCCTTAGTTGTTAGGTTAAACTGCTTATTTAAGATCTTTTTTTTTTTCTTTTTTTTTTCTAGGTAGGTCTGTATTGCTATGAATTTCCCTCTTAGGACTGCTTTCTTAGTGTCCTAAAGATATTGTGTCATTGTGTTCACATTTTTGTTTGTCTAAATGTATCTTTTGATTTCATATTTGATTTCATTGTTGAGCCATTTATTAGTTAGTAACATATTATTTCGCCTACAAATGTTTGTGTGTTTTCCAGTGGTTTTTTTTTTTTCTTGTAATTGATTTCTAGTTTCATACCATTGTGGTCAGAGAAGACACTTGATATGATTTCAATCTTCTTAAATTTACTGAGACTTGTTTTGTGGCCTAACATGTGGTGTATCTTGGAAAATGATCCATTTGCACTTGAGAAGAATATATATTCTGATGCTTTGGGATGGAATGCTCTAAAAATATCAATTAAATTCATCTGGTCTTGTGTGTCATTGTTGGCCACTTTTTCCATGTTGATTTTCTGTCTAGAAGACCTGTCCATTGGTGTCAATGGGGTGTTAAAATCTCCCACTATGATTGTTTTATTGTTGATTTCTGCGTCTATTTAACTCAATATTTGTTTTACATATTTAGGTGCTCCTTTGTTAGGTGCATAGACGTTTACTAAGGTTACATGCTCTTCTTGGATTCATCCTTTTATCATCACTTAATGTCCTTCTTTGTCTTTTTTTTTTGTATATAAATGCTGATATTCCTTTATTGAGCCAATATGTAAAATTTGTTTTGAAGGTATCCATTTTTTGTTTAAACATCCCTTCTTCTGTTTTTGCAGCTGTTATACAAGTTTGTTATTCATGGCAAGGCCCCTTTGGATCACTGCTCCTTCCACCCTTTCTCTCCATCTTTTTCTCCCACTGTCTCCCTCACCAGTCTCTTTTTTTTTATAGTTTTATTTTATTTTATTTTATTTTTACATCCCTCACACCGTGAAACCCCTCCCCCCATCCACCACCACCCCGACCTCACACCGAGCCATCACATTATACACATAAAATTATAGTTGGCATTCATTAATGTCCAGCCTCTGGTGTACAATGCCATAACCAGACATCCACAGCATCCCTGAGGACACAGGTCCATCGGACACACAACAAAATCCCCAAACAGTATTGAATAAGTTCCCCAAAGTAATTCTCAAAAAACCCTGACGCTATCCTGTGGTCACCAGCCACCCCCCAATCTCTTTACCCTTCCCCCCATCCCCAACCCCCTCCCCCCCGCCCATCTAACAACTCTCGGTTTTTTGTGTCCCCAAAACTGTTTCAGATTAGTTCATACACATATTCTTTTCTTTAGATTCCACATATAAGTGAGATCATATGGTATTTGTCTTTCTCTTTCTGACTTATTTCACTTAACATAATGTTCTCTAGATCCATCCATGTTGTTGCAAATGATAAGATTTCTTTTTTCTTTATGGCTGCGTAGTACTCCATTGTATAAACGTACCACAGCTTCTTAATCTAGTCATCGACCGATGGGCATTTCGGTTGTTTCCATATCTTGGCTATTGTGTAAAGTGCTGCAATAAACATAGGAGTGCATACAGATTTTTGAATTGGAGTTTTGGATTCCTCCGGGTAGATGCCTAGGAGTGGAATTACTGGATCATAGGGTAGTTCTATCTTCAGATTCCTGAGATACCTCCATGCTGTTTTCCATAGTGGCTGCACTAATCTGCAATCCCACCAACAGTGCACTAGTGTTCCCTTTTCTCCACATCCCTGCCAGCATTTGTTGTTTGTTGATTTATTGATGATAGCCATTTTGACTGGGGTGAGGTGGTATCTCATTGTGGTTTTTATTTGCATTTCTCTGATGGTTAGTGAGGTTGAGCATTTCTTCATATGTCTTCTTGCCTTCTGTATGTCCTTTTTAAAAAAATGTCTCCTCAAGTCCTCTGCCCATTTTTTAATTGGGTTGTTTGTTTTCTTGGAGTTGAGTTGAGTAAGTTTTTCATAGATTTGTGATATTAATCCCTTATCAGATATATCATTGGCAAACACCTTTTCCCATTCAGTAGGATCCCTTTTTGTTTTATTGATGGTTTCCTTTGCTGTGAAAAAACTTTTTAGTTTCATGTAATCCCACATGTTTATTTTTTCTCTTACTTCCCTTGCGCGAGGGGATATATCAGTGAAAATCTTACTGCGAGTAATGTCCATGAAGTTTCTTCCTATATTTTCTTCAAGATATTTTATGGTTTCAGATCTTACATTTAAGTCTTTAAGCCATTTTGAATTTATTTTTGTATATGGTGTGAGGAGGTGGTCCAGCTTCATTTTCTTGCATGTGTCTCTCCAGGTTTCCCAACAGCACTTATTGAACAGACTGTCTTTATCCCATCGTGCATTCTTGCTTCCATTGTCGTAGATTAGATGGGCATATAGGCATGGATTTACGTATGGACTCTCTAGTCTGTTCCATTGATCTATGTGTCTATTTTTATGCCAGTACCATGCTGTTTTGATTACCGTAGCATTGTAGTATAGTTTGAAATCAGGTATCGTTATACCTCCCACTTTCTTCTTATTTCTCAAGATTGCTGAGGCTATCCGAGGTCTTTTATGTTCCCATATAAATTTCAGGATTATATGTTCTATTTCTGTGAAAAACGTCGTTGGTAGTTTGATAGGAATTGCATTGAATATGTATATTGCCTTAGGCAGTATGGGCATTTTAATTATATTAATTCTTCGTATCCATGAACATGGAATGTGTTTCCATCTATTTATGTCTTCTTTCATTTCTTTCTTCGGTGCCGTATAATTTTCTGAGTACAGATCTTTACATCTTTGGTTAGATTTATTCCCAGATATTTTATAGTCTTTGGAGCAATTGTAAATGGAATTGTTTTTTTAATTTCTCCTTCTGATATTTTATCATTGGTATATACAAATGCAACCGATTTCCGAATATTAATTTTATATCCTGCTACTTTACTAAATTCATCTATCAGTTCTAATAGTTTCTTGGTGGAGTCTTTAGGGTTCTCTATATATAGTATCATATCATCTGCATATAATGATAATTTTACTTACTCCTTACCAATTTGGATGCCTTTTATTTCTTTCTCTTGTCTGATTGCTGTGGCTAGAACTTCCAGCACTATGTTGAATAGAAGTGGAGAAAGTGGGCAACCTTGTCTTTTTCCTGATCTTAGGGGGAATGGTTTTAGCTTTTCCCCATGGAGTATGATGTTAGATGTGGGTTTGTCATATATGGCCTTTATTATGGTAAGATATGATCCCTCTATTCCCACTTTCTTAAGGGTTTTTATCATAAAAGGTTGCTGTATTTTATCAAATGCTTTTTCTGCATCTACTGATTTGATCATGTGATTTTTATTTTTCATTTTGTTAATGTGGTGTATCACATTAATTAATTTGCGGATGTTGAACCAACCCTGCATACCAGGGATGAATCCCACTTGATCATGGTGTATGATCTTTTTGATGTATTGCTGAATTCTGTTCGCTAATATTTTGTTAAGAATTTTTGCATCTATGTTCATTAGAGATATCGGCCTGTAGCTTTTTTCTTTTGTGGTGTCTTTGTCTGCTTTTGGGATCAGGGTGATAGTGGCTTCGTAAAAAGTGTTTGGGAGTCTTCCTTCCTTCTGGATTTTTTGGAAGAGCTTGAGGAGAAAAGGTGATAATTCTTTTTTGAACGTTTTCAAAAATTCAACTGTAAAGCCATCTGGTCCAGGGCTTTTGTTTGTTGGGAGATTATTGATTACTGATTCAATTTCCCTGGTGGTAATCAGACTGTTCAGGCTTTCTCTTTCTTCTTGAGTTAGCCTTGGAAGGTTGTGCGCCTCTAGAAAATTGTCCGTTTCTTCAAGGTTGTCAAATTTGTTGGCATATAGTTGCTCATAGTAATTTCTTAAATTTTTTTGTATTTCTGTGGTGTCTGTTGTCACTTCTCCTCTTTCATTTCTGATTTTATTAATTTGGGTCCTCTCTCTCCTTTTTTAAATGAGTCTGGCTAAAGGTTTGTCAATTTTGTTTATCTTCTCTAAGAACCTACTCTTGGATTCATTGATCTTTTGTATTGTTTTTCTGGTTTCTATTTCATTTATTTCTGCTCTGATCCTTATTATCTCCTTCCTTGTGCTCCCTTTGTGCCTAGTTTGCTGTTCTTTTTCCAGATCCCTTAAGTGTGAAGATAAACTGTCAATTAGTGATGTTTCTTGTTTCTTTAGGTAGGCCTGCAGTGCTATGAACTTCCCTCTTAGGACTGCTTTCGCAGCATCCCATAGATTTTGGGTCGTCGTGTTCTCATTCTGATTTGTCTCAAGATATCTTTGGATTTCTTCCTTTATCTGCTGCTTGACCCATTCATTATTTAGCAACATATTATTCAGCCTCCATGAATTGGTGTATCTTCCTGGTTTTCTTCCCTTGTAGTTCATTTCTAATTTCATAGCACTGTGGTCAGAGAAGACAATTGGTATGATTTCAATTTTCTTAAATTTATCAAGGCTTGCTTTGTGTCCTAACCTATGATCTATCTTAGAAAATGTTCCATGTGCACTTGAGAAGAACGTGTATTCTGCAACATTGGGGTGAAATGCTCTGAAAATATCAATTAAATCCAACTGCTCCAAAGTATCATTTAAGGCTGTTGTTTCCATATTGATTTTCTGTCTGGAGGACCTGTCCCTTGTTGTCAGAGGTGTGTTGAAGTCCCCTACTATGATAGTGTTGCTGTTGATCTCTGTCTTTATGTCCATCAGTACCTGTTTTATATATTTAGGTGCTCCTATGTTAGGTGCATAGATGTTTACTAGGGTTATGTCCTCTTGTCGGATTGATCCCTTTATTATTATATAGTGCCCATCTTTGTTTTTTAATATGTTATTCATTTTAAAGTCTATTTTGTCAGATATAAGTATTGCAACTCCAGCTTTTTTTTCGCTTCCATTTGCATGAAATATGTTACTCCAACCCTTCACTTTCAGCCTGTGTGTGTCTTTTGATCTGAAATGAGTCTCTTGTATACAGCATATACAAGGGTCTTGCTTCCTTATCCACTCAGCCACCCTATGTCTCTTGATTGGAGCGTTAAATCCATTTACATTTAATGTGACTATTGATAGGTACATAGTTATTGCCATTTTTAAATTTGTAGTAAATTATTTTCATCTTTCTTCTATTTAAAGAAGTCCTTTTAGTATTTCTTGTAATGCTGGCTTGGTTGTAATAAATTCTTTCTGTTTGTTCTTTTCTGGGAAGCTCTTTATCTCTCCATCAACTTTAAATGATAGCCTTGCTGGAGAAAGCAATCTAGATTTTAGGCCTTTGTGTTCCATCACTTTGAGTATGTCCTGCCACTCCCTCCTGGCCTTCAATGTTTCTGTAGAAAAGTCATTTGATAGTCTTATGGGAGTTCCCTTGTATGTAACCTTCTGCCTTTCTCTTGCTGCTTTCAAGATTCTCTCTTTGTCTTTAAGCTTTGCCATTTAACTATAATGTGTCTTGGTGTGGGCCTGTTTGGGTTTATCCTGCTTGGAATTCTCTGCACTTCCTGGGCTTGTATGTTGGTTTCCTTCATCAGGTTAGGGAAGTTTTCGGACATTATTACCTCAAATATATTCTCAATACCTTGCTTCTTCTCTTCGCCTTCTGGTATTCCTATGATGTGCATGTTGTTGCACTTGATGTTATCCCAGAGGTCTCTTAACCCATCTTCATTGTTTTTTTATTCTTTTTTCTTTCTCTTGTTCAGTATGAGTGATCTCTGCTAACTTGTCTTCTAAGTCGCTGATCCGATCCTTTGCTTCATCTAACCTGCTGGTCATTCCTTCAAGTGAGTTCTTAATTTCAGTAATTGTGTTCTTTAGTTCTAGCTGGTTGTTCGTTAAGATTGCTACATCCTTTTTTAGTTCTAACTGGTTGTTCTTTATTATTTCTATATCCTTCTTTATGTCTTCTCTAAGCTCCTTAAAGATTCTTATCACCAGTGTCCTGAACTCTGTCTCTGACATGTTGGTTACCTCTGCTTCATTTGGTTCCAGTTGTGGAGGTTTCTTCTATTCTTTTATTTGGGACATGTTTCTTTGTCTCCCCATTCTGACTGACTCTCTCTGCTTGCTTTGAAGTAGTAGGAAGATCTTCTAGAGCTCTTAGTTCTTGCTGGGTTATCTTATGTATTATGTGTCCTTTATATTTGACTTGGACTACTTCGTTCTTCTCTGCATGTTCTCCACAGGTGGTTCGTGTGTTTAGTATATCGTCCTGTTCAAGAAGAACTTTAATTGCTTTTTGCTTGTGAGTAGGTGGGTGTAACTCCTAGGCCGTCTAGTTGTGAAACTTGGCTCTGCCCACCGCAGGGTGTTCTGCTGGGTGAGGGTTGGCCACTTAAATGAGGTTTGGCCTCTATGGGCCCTTGTGCCTTCAGAGAATTCCCTCTGGGTGTGTGACTTGTAGGTCAAACCCGGTAGTACTCTGGTTTGGTCCAGAGTTGGCTTCTGGAGATGTTGAATCTTTTGCCTCTTAAGCTGGGCCCTGTTAGGGCAGTTTCAGCACAAATCAAGTTACCAAGTACAACAACAACAACAACAACAACAAAGAAAACAAATCAAGTACATTCACATGTAAAATACAACCGACAATCCTCACTCAACATAGGCAATGATATCAAAGAAATAAAGACAGAACAAAGCAAATCACAACAAGCAGAAAGAAAAAAAGAAGAAGAAAAGAAAGAAAAAAAAGAAAAAGAAAAGAAAATAAAAAAGAGAAAGAAAGAAAAAAAAGAAAAAGAAAAGAAAGAAAAAACGAGAAAAAAAGAAAAAAAAACAAAAACAAAAAATTAACAAACAAAAAAAAAACAAAAAAAAAACAATAACCACCAAGCAAAACAAAACAGAAAGCAGCACCAGTCTTGGCTTAAGCCTAGCAAGTAATCTCCAGGTTGTCCTCCACTGTGCCAAAGAGTTCCCTGCCTAGTGCGCAGGCAGCGCTAGTCACCTGGTGCCCAGAGTGAGTTTGGGAGTGTAGATTTAAATGCGAGGGGCTGAGGGGTCTGGATGACAGTTTTCAGAGAGACCGTGCAGTTTCTGTCCTTTCCTGCACAAATGCCCACTGAGAGTAGCTCCACCAGCCCTGTGCCCAATACTCCTGAGTCTTAGGGCCCTCCTTCCGTGGGTGTGTGGGAGGGGGCGGGCTGGCGATCTCTAAGCTGCTGAAAGCCGGGAGCTGTCTCTGGGGCTTACTGCTGAACTCAGGGAGTGCTTCCGTGGTTGCCCTTGCCCCGCCCCAGGCCAGCCAGAAAGGGTGGGGCTGGGGATGGAGGGGTCTTCTCCCTCCCAGGCCAGCCACGTCACACTCCTCCCGCAGGCCTGCAAAGGTGGTGGCTGGAGGTGTGGGAGTCTCCTCTCTTCTCGTCCAGGGGAAATCCCCTCCTCCCAGCCTCTTCCGAAGGTCAGAGCTGGCTGCCAATCTTCCCAGCGCCTGAGCACAGACTCCCCTCTGTAATCTGACACTATTCTTCAGTTCAGGGGTCAGTTTAAGTCTCTGGAAGGGCGGGGGGAGGATTCGAAAAGCGCGGTGAGGGGCCCAGGTGTGGCTTCTGAGTTCTTTGTCTGCCCTAGGGCCCACTAGCTGCCTGCCCCGGCGGGAGGGATCAGCTGTGGGACGCAGGGAAAGAGCCCACCTCCTGGACCCTACGCTCTCCGCTGCACCCTGGGCTCCCGTGGGACTCTAGAGCCCCGGGTGCTGCCTGCCGCTGTTCCTGTGGGCACGCTCCTCTTGCCCTCCTCGTTCCTCCTCCGCTCGCCCAACTAGCGCACCTCAAAGCAAACCTTCCACGAGTCTCCGCTCAGTCCTGGGAGCCGCGCAGCGCAGCTGTTGCTGTACGGCCTGGGTTCCACTGTGGGGGGGTTAGTGTTTTCACTTTGCGCCTTTCTCTCCTCCCCCGCTTGCCTAACTAGCGCACTCCAAAGCAAACCTTCCAGGAGTCTGCGCTCCGTCGTCCTGGGCGCCGCTGCGGCGGTTGCAGCTGGCCTCGGCTCCACGGGGGTGGGGGTGGGGTGCGCGCTTCCACTTCGCTGTCCTGCCTCCTCCCCTGCTTGCAATCCGCGCACACCTTCAGGAAATTCCTCCACGAGTCTCCCCGCTGTTCTGCATGTTCTATATCTCCCTGTGTCTTTAGAGCTGCGGTTTACCGCCGCTGCCGCAGCCGCCGCCGGCCTGATTCCACCACGACACCGTGAGTTTCCACTCCGCTCCCTTCCTTCTTCCCCTGCTCGCCCAATTTGCGCACCTTCAAGTAATCCTTCCACGAGTCTCTTAGGAGTCTCTTAGCTGTTCTGCGTGATGAGCAAAGAGTTGTTTGATGGGTTCTATGTCCCGTTTGTAATAAGATCAGAGGAGAACTCAGAAAAT
Source organism: Rhinolophus hipposideros (assembly GCF_964194185.1). Lineage (NCBI taxonomy): Eukaryota > Metazoa > Chordata > Mammalia > Chiroptera > Rhinolophidae > Rhinolophus > Rhinolophus hipposideros. Next base: position 34,589,547 of record NC_138046.1, read on the forward strand.
GTACCCTGCTGCCGCCATTCTTATGACGTCACTCTCTTGTTACCTTTTTTGCCCTGAAGTCTGCTTCATCTAATATCAGTATGGTTACACCTGATTTTCTTTGGAAACCATTTTCTTGGAGTGTCAATTTCCACCCTTTCAATTTGAGTCTATGCTTGTCCTTGTAGCTGCGATGTGTCTCTTGGAGACAGCATATGGTTGGGTTTAGTTTTTTTTATGCAGTCTGCTATTCTGTGCTTTTTATTGGTGAGTTCAGTTCATTTACATTTAGGGTGATTATTGATATGTGAGGATTTCCTATCATTCTATCTTTAGTTTTCTGGTACAACTGGGTCTCCATTGTTTCTTTGCCTTTTTGATGTGCCTATTATTTCTGTGTGGTGGTATTCTATGATGTTTCCTTCTGTTTCTTCTTTTATTACAGTATATATTAGAGTTATGGACTTTTTTGAGTAGTTACCCTTAAATTTATGTAAAAGGAAGTTTGATATTTAGAGTATTCCATTTTCTTCAGCATGATTACTTTCTGCATTCCCATATTTCGGTTCATTCCTTTAGTCTCCCGTTTTTTATATGTTGGTTGCCATAAGTTGTTCCTGTTGAAGGTGGTCAAATAGTCTCCTTTGGTATTTCTTGTAATGCAGGTCGTGTGTTAGAAAATTCCCTCAGCTTTTGTATGTCTAGAAAGGTCTTTTTCCTCCTTCATATCTAAAGGATATATTTGCTCGGTATATTGTTCTGGCTCATAAGTTGTCTCTTTTAATAGTTTCAATATTTCGTTCCCATCCCTCCTGGCTTGTAGGGATTCTGTTGAAAAATGTGATGATAATCTAAAGGGCTTTCCTTTTTAGGTTACCATCTTCTTTTCCCTGGCTGCCTTGAGAATTCTTTCTTTGTTGTTGTTGATTTTTGACAGCTTAGATACAATGTGCCTTGGAGAAGGCCTGTTGCGTTTGACGTAGTTAGATGTTCTATTTGCTTCTTGGATTCGAAGATCCAATTCTTTTCACAAGTTTGCGAAGTTCTCATCAACTATTTGTTTGAATATACTCTCTGTTCCCTTCTCTCTTTCTTCTCCTTCTGATATGTCCGTTATTTTTATATTGTTCTTTCTGATGGAGTCAGAAAGTTCTTGTAGAGTTCTTTCATTTCTTTTAAGTCTCAAGTGTCTTTCTTCTTCCATCAGTGTCATTTCTAGGTTTCTATCTTCGATGTCACTGATTCTTTCTCCATCTGTTCAACTCTACTACCAAAGCTGGCTATTTTATTCTTCATTTCTTCTACTGAGTTCTTAATCTCCAGAAATTCCATTTGGTTCTTTTTTAAAATTTCAATCTCTTTGGTAAAATGTTCATGTTGTTCTTTGATTATGTTTCTGAGTTCATTAAACTGCCTTTCTGTGTTTTCTTGCATCTCGTTGAGTTTTTCAGAACTGCAATGTTAAATTCTCTGTCATTTAATTCACATGTTTCCATATTTTTCATTTTATTTCCTGGAGACATTTTATTTTCTGTCTGAGTTGTCTTGTTGCTATGGTTATTCATAGTAATTAATTGTTTATTATTTCTCTTCCTAGACATCTACAGGAGTGGATTCTGCAATAGGTTGACAGGAAGATGTCTTTCTTTTGTTTTCCAGTACATGTTGGTAGAATTTTTCATTTCTCTCTGACTTCAGCCTTTTTTTCTGTTTCGTACTGGAGTACTATGTTGTCTCTGCACTATTCCAGGTTCTCACACATTGGGGGATTCCCTGGAAGGAGGGTTTCCCCTCTATTAATGGTTCGCCTTGGTCATAGGGTACCGCATCCGTGTGGGGATGCAGAGAGGTTTTGAAATTCCACAGCTCTTCCTTCGTCAGATTCAGAGTCCGTGTGTTTCAGCTGTTCTGTTTATTCCTTCAGGTAACTTTCCAGATAGGTGGGGACAGGAGCGGACTTGGTTGTGAGGGATGGCTCAGAGCAATGGCAGCTACCACCACCACAGGTAGTCCTCGTTCCGCAGATCCCTCCCCTTTGCAAGAACTACTTGTCCTTGAATCTGTGTCTTTGGACCACTTTTCTCAGAACTGCAAATAGTCTGTTTTTTTTTTTTTTTTTTTTTTTTTGATCTGACACTGCTACTGTTGTACTTGTAGCACTGGGCATGTAGGGACAGGGCATTCTCTGTGAAAGTAGGGAGGGTGTAGGTTGTCTCAGTGCCTAAGTCTTCAGTTCTCTGCTTGGCTGTTGGGGCTTAAACCACCGTTTTCAGCCTTCTTCCTTCAGTCTTTTCCTGAGGTTTTTGCCATTAGTGTTGTGTTCAGCTATGTTATATGCTGTACCCTCAGCTCTGTGGGACATAAGCGGTGCCCTAGCATTCCGTGTCCTTTCCTCTCCTGTAGCTGTGGTAGTTCCCTCTCCTGTAAGTAGAGAGGTCGGAGCACTGTGCTAGGTCTTTGTCCTGCACCCAGAAGGCCCCATCTCTGCACTTCTCCCTTCTCTTCCCCTCCCTCGCTTAATTTGCCCACCTCTAGGTTATTTCTATAGTGTGACTCTTAGTCTTTCCTGTCTGTTGCACAGGGAGTCCTTTGTGGAGTTATAGTTGTTCAATGTGTTGTGAATTCCAGGGACGATTTCAAGAGGCTCACCTCATGCTGCCATTTTTATGACTTTCTAGCAATTCTTTATGTACCCTTTCATGTTATCTTTCCTTTAGTAGTTCCTAAAATGGACTGGTTGTCAGAATTATTAGAAGAGCTTGTTAATAAATACTGATTTTTGAACTCCATCACCTGTGATTTTGAGTCAATGTGAAAATGGTGGGCCCAGGAATCTGAATTTTCATAAGAACACAAACTAATTCTCACAAATAACTGCTCTACATGTTTCACGTAGATTACACTTTTCTCTGGATATAGATGGAAGTTCCTTGACAATAGGGATCATCTTCAAATTCTTTTGTACTTCCCCCTCCACTGCCAATCCTTCCAGAAGCCTACAGTAAATGCTTGTTGACTTGATTCCCTCATCACATTACTTATTCTGTTATTTCTGGGTATTCAATTATAGTTTACTGTCCTATGTCATCTCTAGGTGAAAGAACATTGTATGCAGTAAATATGCCAACATATTTGTATGAGTATGTGTGTGTATTTTTAGAGTTGACTTGACCAAAATTCAATCTTGAAGAGTTCTCAAGCCTTCTTATTGAAATACATGAGACCATGTGTTCCTCCCAAGACCTTATTTCATTTTACACAGTTCCAAATAATACTGCAATCATCATTACTCACCATTTCAAAGAACACTGTGCAATGCCCTTTGTATTGGGAATTTCTTTTTAATGTAATTTAGGAAAAGAAACAGTAGTCTTTGCAGGGAACTATGTTGTTATAACCCAGGAGAGTTTTCCCTCTGAGTTGTTACAAATAAGAACTGCCAGATTTAAATATGAAAACTGCTGCTCTGTTGATGAAGATGGTAAGTGTGAGTAATATCAAATGCTTCTTTCTTAATGCTTTTAGAATGCCAAACTAAGCCTTTTGAAGATACATGTGTGTGTGTGTGCATGTATATATATACATATATATATATATATATATATATATATATATATATATATATATATATATATGGGCAATCTTTGTGCATGGAAATTGTACTTTAGACATTTTATGAATTCTAGGATCTCAGGCTTAAAAGATTTCTTAGATCTCTCTTTTTCTAACATCTTTGTGTGTATGTCTGTCTCTCTATTATCCATCTATCTCTCTATCTATCATCTATCTATCTATCTATCTATCTATCTACTATCTATCTACCTATCATCCTCATCCATCTGTATTTATTATAGGCTTTACAGAGGAGAATATAGCTATAAAAATGCAGGAAAATCTAGTTTGAAAACACACACACACACACAAGCACAAAAACAGTGAGAGTTGTGTTTTGAAATATAGATTCCATCATTCTAACTGGCTAATTTACTGTATTCTAACTCAGACGTTTGATTGGTTTTAGTGATTACCTTGTTATTTCATGAGGTTCTGGATTTCTTCACTCACTAATAATTTTTCATAGTAGCTTGAAGGTGATGGTGAGATGGCTGGTGTTTGTGGTTGTGTGCACATGCAGGCACATATGCTTGTATGTTAGAATGTATTTGAGGAAAGTGGCTGCATATTTACCCATGGTAGTTGATTGCTGATGGCTGAATAAAGGGAATTTCTTGCATCAAATAATGAGTCCCAGCAGTTACAGGTAGACAACATTTTGAACAAAGGGGAAATTTTGGCACAATCTATCTTTGATATATGTGCCTCAAATGTTAGTATTTTAGGCTACTATTTTTCTCCCTTTTATGTATTTTCTTTTTTTATAGCACAAATAATAGATGAGTGCATGCTTATTATAAAAAGTAATCAAAGAGTACAGAAGAATATACAGTAAAAGATAAATGTCTAATTTCAACCCCAATCCCACTCCTCTCTGTAAAATAAACATTGTTAATGAATGTTTATATTTTCAACTATGTTTTTACGTGAACTTTTACATACAGGGAAAGGAGGAGGTCAATCCTTTCCAATTCAAAAAACAGGTCATGGAATTTTCTTTTGGTTTCTGTACTTAGGCTTCTGTCATGAGAAATCCTTTTCCTTTTGTGAGGCATGTGTGTGTGTGTGTGTGTGTGTGCATGTGTGTGTACGCATGTGGTTGTGCACACACATGCACGTGCATGTACCTGTATGCACTTGTACATTTTGGATGAATGTGTGCCCAATAAAATTTTTAAAAGATGATTTTATATACATTTTCCAAACCTGTATCAATTGATGAAGTTAAGTCTTCATGGGGTGGGAGTAAGAATGAGAGGTTGTTTTTATTTCAGTTGCAATCACTGTAAACAATCATCTTATAGTCCAGTGGGTTTTATGGTTAGTACCTGCTATATTTTTACTTTTCTGGGGCTGAATCTTTTAAAGAGGACCCAAGGAAGCATTGGGCTGCCTTTTGCTCTTCAGAGTCTGTTCAGTGGTTCTAGAATTCTATTTTGACAGAAGGGCAGTCAGTCATCACAACTACAGGTCCATCATAGTCTGTGTGTATGTGTGTGTGTGTGTGTGTGTGTGTGTGTGTGTGTGTGTGTTACCATCCTTTGGCTGAATACTGATTTCAGTTTCTTTTCCCCTTTAACAATAGTACAGCTTCCAAAGCCACCCAGTTACTTTTCAAAACAATAATGCTATGTGGTGCAAATGAATGTCTCTTTGGTTTGACATGTGGTCGGTGATTCAGTTCATCATGAAATCCATTCTATTTGCAAGAACAGATTTGCCTAAGTAAGGAAGTTTCTATGTAGTTAGTGATTTAAAATGGTTGTGTTACTGCTGTGTCTATTGAAATTAAAATAATTTAAAATGTCAATTGAGTCATGGCAAAGAGATTTGTATCTGCCAAATCATCATAAATAACTCTATAAATGGGGGATGGATTAAGGAGCTCAGAAAAAAAGACCTAAAAAGGAAACTAATGAAAATCATTGTTTGTGTCCCAAGAACAAGGAAACCTGGGGGTGGAGGAATTGTGACAATTTGCTTACATCTGAGCAAATTCTCATATTGAAAAAGTTTGTCCTTGGAATCAGTAATGTGCTTAGGGTACAAGACTGAAATTATGGCTAAAGATTTCTTTCCCAATGGGATCAGTCAGCTATACCTGTATTATTATTATTATTATTATTATTATTATTATTATTATTATTACTATTATTTGTCAATAGCCTATACCTAATATAGACACACAAACTGTCAAAGATGTTATCAGTCACTCACAAAGAGGTCCAGACAAGAGATTCTGTGTATTGAGTGCAAACCCATGCTCACACACAATAATCATAAATTCTACAATTTTTTTCTGAATTTTTACTCTGCCAGGCATTTGGCTGAAGACTTGGGAGTATGAAATACAAATTAAATAGTTTCTATTTCCAAGGAGGTGTGTATATGTAGCTGTATGTGTATATGTATGCACATGGGTGGACTTATAGGTGTGGTTGCTAGTGCACGTGACATATAATGGAATTGCTATAGAGGTTGGTAAATGAGGCCAAAGAATGACTATACTTTGTGATACTGGGATAGCTTCGCAAGGCTGTCTTAAATTATGAGTGGAGAAGAGGGGGAAAATGGAGGAAAGAGCATGTGTGAGGGTGAAGAGACCTGAAAGTGTCTGGCCTATTTGAGGGTTGGAAAGTATTTCAGGGTGTCAGGAGTAAAGTATTTTGGGGGAGGTTTGGAGAATGTCAGGAGATGATGCTGTAAAATAGGAGTAAGAAAGATTGTGAAGGACCTTATGTGTTGTAATAAAGACCACATCCTAAAATGTGTTGGGAGCCACTGAAGATTTATTTTAAGGGGAGGAGTTATGATGCATCGGTAGTGCCATTTGCTGATGTAATGGAAATGCACATTTTAAAATAAAACTTGCTTCAGCCAATAAAACATTTAAGTGGGGCTAGCATTGCCCACAGTTTGTCTTAAATCTATTTCTTGTTAAACAAAAAGGTAGGTTTCAGTCATTGCATCTGACAAAGATGTTGGCTGCAAGCCAGTTAGAACATCCAAGCATTTGGGCGTCACTTCCACTATTATTACAATAATAAAACACTGCTCACAAAAGTTTATATAGAACTCTTGGGCCTTTGGGGTCCTAAGCTTTTCCAAAGTGGTTGCTTAAAAAAGAAAATAATAATAACAAAAAGATTCTTATGTTCCCTCCATCTTTGCACCTCTTCTCTTTTGCATTCTTTAATCTTGACAAGAGAAGACTTTATATGCTGTAAAAAGATTTGATTAATACTTTTAAAACTTCTTTCAAAGTCTTGTGACTTTAACTGGAGAGATTTTATTTAATGTCTCCCTGATCAAAGTTACCAAAATAGATAGTCTGTGAATTAAATGAAATGGCTGTATTTTTATATTGGCTTGAAATATTTGACAGTAAATCATTTATAAAAACAAGTGCTCTGCCTTGTACTGTATAGTTTGTGCTTCCTCTTCACCATAGAAATATGATGCTGAGCCTCTAGGTAACCAAGCAAATCAGTGGGATGCCTGCCAAGCAGAAAATAAGAATCTACAGCATTCTATGAAGCTGAGTTTCAGATATTAGAGCTAAAGCCATCAGTAAATCTGGAATTTTTTATGAGAGAACCCTAGGCTTGATGGAAAATACTGTGTCACAGTAAAGCTAATCTCATGTTGGTTTTGATACCCTTTGAGACTTAGGTTCAGGAAGGGGCATGATCAAAACAAATTACTTGAGATTGCCTCATTAATGGTAATAATGTAAAATTTCCCAGGTATTAGACCCCTTACAAAGTTTACTTCATCACACTTATATAACTCACAGCAGTGAGGGTGTTTAGAACCTATATAGCTATCTCTATTAAATGATACATTAGTAAGAGCTGATAGTGAGAGAGTCCATGTGAAGAGCTTCTAGTGAATCTATGTGAGCTTTCAAAGCCTTGGACATGTCTTAAGAACTGATTCAAGATTAGCTCAGGTGGGTGTGGAACTACAGATGCTCAGAGCTTTGAGAGCCAAGATTCTTTCTGAATCAAAGCTGGAAATCAGCACAATGTCACCCCACTCTTTACATGTTCTGAAAAGAGAAGAAATGTGCATATCTATTCTAGTCACTCAGTCTCATTGATTATTTATGGAAGTTTTGAAGTAAGTGAAATATTCCCTGATATCTCTTGAAGCTGAAATAGACAGCTTGAAAATAGATAACTGGCAGTACTGGGTATGTCTGTGGAGGGCAGGATAAATTTTAAAGAGTCACGCAGGAATTTTCAAATGTGCCCTGTCTTGGTGATTTACTATAAAACTAGTGAGTTCTTCTGAAATCCATCAGATTAGGAAGAAATCAAAGCAAAGCAAGATTAAAAAGAAAAAGAGGCATCTTTAAACAAATGTTCATCAGTGCTTAATAATGCAAGTACTTAATTTAGTTGCGCAACACAGTAGAGGTTTCTGTTTCAGTTCAACTCCTTGCCATTTTGTACCACTCCATATATTTTGTTGTCCCTAAATTATTTCCAGTAAATAATTTCCAGTAAATAGGACTCTTTAAATAAAGGATCTCTTTTTTAAATTTATTTTTTATTAGTTTCAGGTGCTCTTGATTACACAAAAAAATAATAAATCCACAGGAAATTTCAGATAAGGACGATTTGTTATAACTGTAGCCAATATCACAGACTTAGGAACCAGAGTACAGTCACATCTCTTGAGAAGTGGAGTTGGGAAGGTTCTAAGCCAAAGCCAATCTCTTTTTCTCAGGAACTTTGGAAGATTGGTTGCATTATGGTTTTAATTAATGACCTTCCTATATCCACATCTTGTGCCCTGTAACTTTGAAGTTCCTCCTCACTCTGAATCTGGGCTTAGACATTTGAATTACTTTGGTCAATGGGATTTTAGCATACATGATATAAGCAGAGACTTGAAAAGTATGCACACATTTCCTATCTCACTCCTCTGACTTTGCCATAAGATCATGCCTAAGTTAGTCAGTCGACAAATATACACATGGAGGAGAGCCAAGTCAGTTCAGTTATCTTAGCTGAAGCTCTATATATGTGAGAATTTCCAGCTAATATTAGCAAAGCTACCTAGCCAAAATATAGTTGGCCACAGATGCATGATCACATGGAGACTAGGTCAGATCAAAAGAACTGCCTAGCCAACACAGAGACTCAAGAGCAAATTTAAGTGTATACTATTGTTTGCTACTAATGTTTTCTGGTTGTTTATTATATAGCAATGTTGTGGCCAACAGATGATAGAAACAAGGGATAAATTGTCTTTCATTTGTTTCTCCTTCTCTTCCTGCCACTCAGTCCCCAGCCTGAACATTGCCCAGTATTACTACCAGATCTTTGTCTGCCTAACCTTACAGTTCCAATGCACAGCAAAAACTGTAGTCTCTGTGTCTCTTGGTTCCAATTTTTCACATAGGAAAAGCTCTGATTAGTCTATGAAAATGTATTGAATTGGTTTGCTCTGGGTCAGGTGCCTATCTTGTTAAGGTGGTGGTAGTGGTGAAAGAACAATATCACATTGTCTAGAGGTAAGAGAGAGCAGATTTTTGCAGAAGGAGGCTGTAGCCATAGACCACTGTAATTTATATCTTTAGTTAAAGTGCAATCCTACAAGGTAGCAAAATACACAGCAAATTTGATTTGTGGATCAGTACACCATCTTGAAATAAAATGCTAATAAATTCTTTCAAATGTGTTGATAATACAGCTTATCTTAGTGAGTCTTGACTACATGATAGATGCTGTGGTAAATATTTTATGTTATTTAATCTTTACTACAATGTTATGAATGTGAGACTATTATTACCATTCTTATTTTACAGGAGGGAACTGAGACTTAGGAAGGTTATATTGCTCTCTATCATACAATGAGAGAAAGGTAGTCAGAAATGGAATATAGGTTAAGCTGAATCCAGGGCCCATGAACTTTTTCCTTTGTCAATTACTGCATTTATCATTTGTAGAATGAAAAGGAGAGTAAGACTGTAAATCAACACGTAATGGTAAGGGTTACCAGGTGCCTAGTTGGGCAGGCAGTGGTTGATTAATCTATGATTCAGAAGGTGACTAGGAGATAGTGCTGCTGGGTATGACAAAGGTCTTTCTTGCTTGTTTTCTTCCTCAGAGATTTACTCAGCTTGTGCTTTTGGGGGCTCAATGTTAGCTTCCAATTTCTGTACTATGATTTCACTATTTACTACACAGGTAGACTTTCACTTAATCTCCCTGTTTTTAGCCTTGTACCTCACCGCAGTCTTCCATAATGTCTAATGTTACCACATTCAAAGACTCTTAGGTTCAATATCTTTAAGTAGTAAACCTCTTGTCTCATTTAGGAGGGAGGGTAGTGACTTGTCTGCTCAAGGTAGAGGTTTGGGACTGGGAGGTCCAATTTCTCAGTAGAAAGACTGAGTCAATCTCTGTTTCCCGTACTGTGTGTGCATCATCCCTGAATGCTTGATGCCTCCAAGACATGACATTTCCTTGGTTTTGAAGAAAAAACTGATTTTTTCTAAAGAATTTCACCTCCCTATATAGATTTTTAGATTGTAACATCCTCCACTCTGCTAAATTAATTACCTCCCTTCCATCTACTTTCAGTGTTCAAAAGTTTTATTAAGACATCTAGTCCACTGTTTATTTTTTCTCTGTCCTTGTGAGTTTATCTACTTTGAAAATTTGTTTACTAATAGTTGTTTTTTTTTGAAGGAGAGGAGACATATAGGTGATTAATCAACTATGTTTAGGAAATTATACCTCTCCATGAGTTTTTCAATTAAAACTTTTTAACTGGGTTGTTCGAAGCTTTATCTGAAAAATTCATCAGCAATAATAGTTAATAATAGATTCTAGCATCAATTCTTTATGAAGATTTCAAAAAATAAACTAAACACTTAATAAATTGAGGTCCTATGTGCAGTGAGATGATTTTTTCCGCACTATTCAAGTTTTAATTTTTTTTAATCTGGTTTTATGTGATTGTTCTATTTTTTTAATTTTTTTTAAATTTATTAGTTTCAGGTGTACAAGACAAGGTAATACTTAGACGTTCATCATTTATATCCCTCACACTGTGAACCCCCCTCCCACCATCCACAATCCCTTCGACCTCACACTGAGCCATCACATTATATATATAAAATTATACTTGGCATTCATTAATGTTTAGCTTCTGGTGTACAATGCCATGATCAGGCATCCACAGTATCCCTGAGCTGTTCTCCCAAATAGGACACATGTCCATCGAATACACAACAAAATCTTTACAACATTACTGAACACGTTCCCCAAATTAATTTTCAAAAAACCCTGAGGCCATCTTGTGGTTACCAGCTGCTTCCTAATCCCTTCACCTTTCCCCTTATCCCCAAACCCCCCGCCCATCTAACAACTCTCGTTTTTTTCTTTGTGTCCCCAAAACTGTTTCTGATTAGTTCATTCACATATTCTTTTCTTTAGATTCCGCATATAAGTGAGGTCATATGTTACTTGTCTTTCTCTTTCTGACTTATTTCACTTAACATAATGTTCTCTAGATCCATCCATGTTGTTGCAAATGATAAGATTTCTTTTTTCTTTATGGCTGCGTAGTACTCCATTGTATAAATGTACCACAGCTTCTTAATCCAGTCATCGACCTATGGGCATTTCGGTTGTTTCCATACCTTGGCTATTGTGTAAAGTGCTGCAATAAACATAGGAGTGCATACAGATTTTTGAATTGGAGTTTTGGATTTCTCCGGGTAGATGCCTAGGAGTGGAATTACTGGATCATAGGGTAGTTCCATTTTCAGATTCCTGAGATACCTCCATACTGTTTTCCATAGTGGCTGCACTAATCTGCAATCCCACCAACAGTGCACTAGCATTCCCTTTTCTCCACATCCGCGCCAGCATTTGTTGTTTCTTGATTTATTGATGATAGCCATTTTGACAGGGGTGAGGTGGTATCTCATTGTGGTTTTTATTTGCATTTCTCTGATGGTTAGTGAGGTTGACCATTTCTTCATATGTCTTCTTGCCTTCTGTATGTCCTTTTTAGAAAAATGTCTCCTCAAGTCCTCTGCCCATTTTTAATTGGGTTGTTTGTTTTTTTGGAGTTGAGTTGAGTAAGTTTTTTATAGATTTGTGATATTAATCCCTTATCAGATATATCATTGGCAAATATCTTTTCCCATTCAGTAGGATCCCTTTTTGTTTTATTGATGGTTTCCTTTGCTGTGAAAAAACTTTTTAGTTTGATGTAATCCCACATGTTTATTTTTTCTCTTACTTCCCTCGCGCGAGGGGATATATCAGTGAAAATCTTACTCCTGGTAATGTCCATGAAGTTTCTTCCTATATTTTGTTCTAGATATTTTATGGTTTCAGATCTTACATTTAAGACTTTAAGCTATTTTGAATTTATTTTGGGATATGGTGTAAGGAGGTGGTCCACCTTCATTTTCTTGCATGTGTCTGTCCAGGTTTCCCAACGCCACTTATTGAACAGGCTGTCTTTACTCCATCGTACATTCTTGCTTCCATTGTCATAGATTAGTTGGGCATATAGGCATGGATTTACTTCTGGACTCTCTATTCTGTTCCATTGATCTATGTGTCTATTTTTATGCCAGTACCATGCTGTTTTGATTACTGTAGCCTTGTAGTATAGTTTGAAGTCAGGTATCGTTATACCTCCCACTTTGTTCTTAATTCTCAAGATTTCTGAGGCTATCCGGGGTCTTTTATGGTCCCATACAAATTTTAGGATTATACGTTCTATTTTTGTGAAAAACGTCGTTGGTAGTTTGATAGGAATTGCGTTGAATATGTATATTGCCTTAGGCAGTATGGATATTTTAACTATATTAATTCTTCCTATCCATGAACATGGAATGTGTTTCCAACTATTTATGTCTTCTTTCATTTCTTTCTTCAGTGTCGTATAATTTTCTGAATACAGATCTTTTACATCTTTGGTTAGATTTATTCCCAGATGTTTTATATTATTTGGAGCAATTGTAAATGGAATTGTTTTTTTTAATTTCTCCTTCTGATATTTTATCATTGGTATATACAAATGCAACTGATTTCCGAATATTAATTTTATATTCTGCTACTTTACTAAATTCATCTATCAGTTCTAATAGTTTCTTGGTGGAGTCTTTAGGGTTCTCTCTATATAGTATCATATCATCTGCATATAATGATAATTTTACTTCCTCCTTACCAACTTGGATGCCTTTCATTTCTTTCTTTTGTCTGATTGCTGTGGCTAGAACTTCCAGCACTATGTTGAATACAAGTGGAGAAAGTGGGCAACCTTGTCTTATTTCTGATCTTAGGGGGAATGGTTTTAGCTTTCCCCCATTGAGTCTGATGTTAGCTGTGGGTTTGTCATATATGGCCTTTATTATGTTAAGATATAATCCCTCTATTCCCATTTTCTTAAGGGTTTTTATCATAAAAGTTTGCTGTATTTTATCAAATGCTTTTTCTGCGTCTATTGATATAATCATGTGATTTGTATTTTTCATTTTGTTAATGTGGTGTATCACATTAATTGATTTGCGGATGTTGAACCACCCCTGCATAACAGGCATGAATCCCACTTGATCATGGTATATGATCCTTTTAATGTATTGCTGAATTCTGTTCGCTAATATTTTGTTGAGAATATTTGCATCTATTTTCATTAGAGATATCGGCCTGTAGTTTTCTTTTTTGTGATGTCTTTGTCTCCTTTTGGGATCAGAGTGATAATGGCTTCTTAAAAAGAGTTTGGGAGTCTTCCTTCCTTCTGGATATTTTGGAAGAGCTTGAGGAGAATAGGTGATAATTCTTTTTTGAACGTTTTGATAAATTCACCTGTAAAGCCATCTGGTCCAGGACTTTTGTTTGTTGGGAGATTATTGATTACTGATTCAATTTCCCTGGTGGTAATCAGACTGTTCAGGCTTTCTGTTTCTTCTTGAGTTAGCCTTGGAAGGTTGTGTGCCTCTAGAAAATTATCCATTTCTTCCAGATTGTCAAATTTGTTGGCATATAGGTGTTCATAGTAATTTCTTATTTTTTTTTTTATTTCTGTGGTGTCTGTTGTCAATTCTCCTCTTTCATTTCTGATTTTATTAATTTGGGTCCTCTCTCTCCTTTTTTTAATGAGTCTGGCTAAAGGTTTGTCAATTTTGTTTATTTTCTCTAAGAACCAACTCTTAGATTCATTGATCTTTTGTATTGTTTTTCTGGTTTCTATTTCATTTATTTCTGCTCTGATCCTTATTATCTCCTTCCTTGTGCTCCCTTTGGGCTTATTTTGCTGTTCTTTTTCCAGATCCCTTAAGTGTGAAGATGAACTGTCAATTAGTGATGTTTCTTGTTTGTTTAGGTAGGCCTGCAGTGCTATGAACTTCCCTCTTAGGACTGCTTTCGCAGCATCCCATAGATTTTGGGTCATCGGGTTCTCATTCTCATTTGTCTCGAGATATGTTTTGATTTCTTCTTTGATCTGCTGCTTGAACCATTCATTATTTAGTAACCTGTTATTCAGCCTCCATGAATTGGTGTGTCTTCCTGGTTTTTTTTTTTTGTTGTTGTTGTGTGTGTGTAGTTCATTTCTAATTTCATAGCACTGTGGTCAGAGAAGACAATTGGTATGATTTCAATTTTCTTAAATTGATCAAGGCTTATTTTGTGTCCTAACATATGATCTATCTTGGAAAGTGTTCCATGTGCACTTGAGAAGAATGTGTATTTTGCAGCATTGGGGTGAAATGCTCTAAAAATGTCGATTAAATCCAAGTGGTCCAAAGTATCATTTAAGGCTGTTGTTTCCATATTGATTTTCTGTCTGGAGGACCTGTCCCTTGTTGTCAGAGGTGTGTTGAAGTCCCCTACTATGATAGTGTTGCTGTTGATCTCTGTCTTTATCTCCATCAGTACCTGTTTGATATATTTAAGTGCTCCTATGTTAGGTGAATAGATGTTTATTAGGGTTATGTCCTCTTGTCGGATTGATCCCTTTATTATTATATAGTGCCCATGTTTATCTTTTAATATGTTCTTCATTTTAAAGTCTATATTGTGAGATATAAGTATTGTTACTCCAGATTTTTTTCGCTGCCATTTGCATGAAATGTCTTACTCCAACCTTTCAGTTTCAGCCTTTTCAGTGTCTTTTGATCTGAGATGAGTCTCTTGTATACAGCATATACAAGGGTCTTGCTTCCTTATCCACTCAGCCACCCTATGTCTCTTGATTGGAGCATTTAGCCATTACATTTAAAGTGATTATTGATAGTTACATTGTTATTGCCATTTTTAAATTTGTTGTAAATTGTTTTCATCTTTCTTCTATTTGCAGAAGTCCTTTTAGTGTTTTTTGCAATGCTGGCTTTGTTGTAATAAATTCTTTCAGTTTGTTCTTTTCTGGGAAGCTCTTTATCTCTCCATCAACTTTAAATGATAGCCTTGCTGGAGAAAGCAATCTAGGTTGTAGGGCTTTGTGTTCCATCACTTTGAGTATCTCCTGCCACGCCCTCCTGGCCTTCAATATTTCTGTAGAAAAGTCATTTGCTAGTCTTTGGGAGTTCCCTTGTATGTAACCTTCTGCCTTTCTCTTGCTGCTTTTAAGATTCTCTCTTTGTCTTTAAGCTTTGCCATTTTAACTATAATGTGTCTTGGTGTGGGCCTGTTTGGGTTTATCCTGGTTGGAACTCTCTGCACTTCCTGGGCTTGTATGTTGGTTTCCTTGATCAGGTTAAGGTAGTTTTCGGACATTATTACCTCAAATATATTCTCAATCCCTTGCTTCCTCTCTTCGCCTTCTGGTATTCCTATGATGAGCATGTTGTTGCGCTTGATGTTATCCCAGAGGTCTCTTAACCTATCTTTATTGTTTTTTATTCTTTTTTCTTTCTGTTGTTCAGTTTGAGTGATCTCTGCTAACTTGTCTTCTAAGTCGCTGATTCGATCCTCTGCTTCATCTAACCTGCTGGTCATTCCTTCAAGTGAGTTCTTAATTTCCGTAATTGTGTTCTTTAGTTCTAGCTGGTTGTTCATTAAGATTTCTACATCCTTTTTTAGTTCTAACTGGTTGTTCTTTATGATTTCTATATCCTTCTTTATGTCTTCTCTAAGCTCCTTAAACATTCTTATCACCAGTGTTCTGAACTCTGTCTCTGACAGGTTGGTTACCTCTGCTTCATTTGGTTCCAGTTGTGGAGGTTTCTTCTGTTCTTTTATTTGAGACATGTTTCTTTGTCTCCCCATTCTGACTGACTCTCTGTGTTTGCTTTGATGTATTAGGAAGATCCCCTAGAGCTCTTAGTTTTTGCTGGGTTATCTTATGTAGTATGTGTCCTTTATATTTGAGTTGGACTACTTCGTTCTTCTCCGCTGCATGTGCTCCACAGTTGGCTCGTGTGTTTAGTATATTGTCCTGTTCAAGAAGAACTTTAACTGCTTTTTGCTTGTGAGTAGGTGGGTTTAACTCCTAGGCCGTCTAGTTGTGAAACTTGGCTCTGCCCACCGTAGGGTGTTCAGCTGGGTGAGAGTTGGCCACTTAAAAGAGGTTTGGCCTCTATGGGCTCTTGTGCCTTCAGAGAATTCCCTTTGGGTGTGTGACTTGTAGATCAAACCCGGTAGTACTCTGGTTTGGTCCAGAGTTGGCTTCTGGATATGTTGAATTTTGTGCCTCTTAAGCTGGGCCCTATTAGGGCAGTTTCAGCACAAATCAAGTTACCAAGTACAACAGCTACAACAAAGAAAACAAATCAAGTACATTCACATGTAAAATACAACCGACAATCCCCACTCAAGATAGGCAAAGATATCAAAGAAATAAAGACAGAACAAAGCAAATCACAAGAAGCAGAAAAAAACAAAAACAGAACACCAAGCAAAGCAAAACAGAAAGCAGAACCAGTCTTGGCTTAAGGCCACCAAGTAATCTCCAGGTTGTCCTCCGCTGTGCCAAACAGTTCCCTGCCTATTGTGCAGGCAGCACTGGTCACCTGGTGCCCAGAGTGAATTTGGGACTGTAGATTTAAATGCGAGGGGCTGAGGGGTCTGGGTGACAGTTTTCAGAGAGACCGTGCAGTTTCTGTCCTTTCCTGCACAAATGCACCCTGGGAGTAACTCCACCAGCCCTGTGCCCAGTACTCCTGAATCTTAGGGGCCTCCTTCTGTGGGTGTGTGGTAGGGGGCGGGTGGGAGATCACCAAGATGCTGAAAGCCGGGAGCTGACTCTGCTGCTTACTGCTGAACTCAGGGAGTGCTTCCGCGGTTGCCGTTGCCCCGCCCCAAGCCAGCCAGAAAGGGTGGGGGCTGGGGATGGAGGGGTCTCCTCTCTCCCAGGCCAGCCACTTCACACTCCTCCTGCAGGCCCGAAAAGGTGGTGGCTGGGGGTGTGGGAGTCTCCTCTCTCCTCGTCCAGGGAAAATCCCCTCCTCCCAGCCTCTTCCAAATGTCAGAGCTAGCTACGAATCTTCCCAGCGCCTGAGCACAGACGCCCCTTTGTAATCTGACACTACTCCTCAGCTCAGGGGCCAGTTTAAGTCTCTGGAAGGGTGGGGGGAGGATTCGAAAAGTGGGGTGAGGGGCCCAGGTGTGGTTTCTGAGTTCTTTGTGTGCCCTAGGGCCCACGAGCTGCCCGCCCCTGCGGGAGCGATCAGCTGTGGGACGCAGAAAAGAGCCCACTTCCTGGATTCTGCAGTCTCCACTGCACCCTGGGCTCCCGTGGGACTCTAGAGCGCCAGGTGCTGCCTGCCTCTGCTGCTGTGGGCACGCTGCAGGGCCGCGGCTGTACCGAGGGGGGTGGGGAGAGCGTAGGGCGTTTTCTCTTGCCCTCCTCGCTTCTCCCCCGCTCGCCCAACTAGCGCACCCCAAAGCAAACCTACCACGAGTCTGCGCTCCGTCCTGGGATTTGCTCAGCGGTTGCTGTCTGGCCTGGGCTCCGCCATGGGGGTGGGGTGCATTTCCACTTCGCGCCCCTCTCTCCTCCACCACTTGCCCAACTAGTTCATCCTAAAGCAAACCTACCACGAGTCTCCGCTCCGACCTGAGCGCCGCGTGGCAGTTGCCCTCCTGCCTCAGCTCCGCCGTGGGGGGGAGTGGCGCGCTTCCACATTGCTGTCCTGCCTCCTCCTCTGCTCGCAATCAGCGCGCACATTCAGGTAATTCCTCCTGGAGGTGAATTCAGTAGTGGACCTCTTTGTCTTGCCTATTTGCTGTGCAGGGAGTCCTTTGTGGAGTTATTGTTGTCCGATTAGGTGTAAATTCCAGGAGAGCTTTACAGAGGCTCACCTCACACCCCCATTTTGATCCGGAAGTCAGAAATTTTAATTTATAGTACTCTAATTTTAATAGTACTCTCAATTCCAACTTTCTTGATCTTGAGCTAGTATTTTGTGAAATAGTCATTCATCTTGTTTTCTTCTTGGGTAGAGGAAATCGCCTTGTCCTTCACCTTGGGAGAAAGTGAAAGACAGTGTTGGGCTAAGGAGTCAACATCTAAACACATTACATATACTAATGTGTTGCTAATTCCTACCAAAAATATTACCCCTAGTTCATGATTTGAGATTCATCTAGGTTACTTTGGCCTCATGTTCTTTTGTAGTATGTATGTTTCAATGAGGTTATAACATTTAAAAATATTAATAAATATTGGTTCCTAGAAATCCATGGGAATGTTACTTCTAAATATAACCCACTCATATACTTGCATTGGAAATATCCAGTTCTGCTAGGAGAAAAGCTCTTAAGAAGGACTTTCAGGGTTTGTGAAGATTAGTATATGCACTCCAATCTACAGGAGACTTTTTTTTTTTTTGATGAGAATCAATCTACACTTATTGTTCTTAAAAACAAGAAAGGCTTAAACAAGGCCCCATGTTTCCAGCTCCCATGCCAATTGTCAGAAAATTGAAAATCCAGAGAAGTCCTAGGCATGGAAGCATTTAAAAATATTCTTGTAGAGGAGCTCTGGTCAAGATGGTGCAGTCGGTAAACACTTTCTTAACCTCCTCTCATGACCACATCAAAATTACAACTAAACTACAAAAAAAAAAAACATAATAGAATCACCTAAAATCAAAGCCCTACAACTAAGGATGTGAAGAACAAGCCACTTAGACACTGGTAGGAGAGGCAGAGACGTGGAACAATTTTGTCCCACACCCATATTTGACCATTAGAAATTGGGATATGGCTGTGGAGGCCTCCTGCAGAGGGGGTCCCAGCCGCTCCCTAGCCCAGGGTTCCAGTGCTGGAGAGAGAAAGCCCCATAATTTCTGGTTGTGATAACCAGTGGAGGTTGCAACTTACTAAGACAGAGTGCTGCTGTAGTCCCAGATGCTCCTCTTAAATGGACTATGCAAGGCCTTATTTCACCAATGGAATCACTGGCTCTGCGCACCAGTGCTGGAGTAGCACCTGGAGAGGTGGCAAGGACGTATGGTGGGGTAATGAGTTGTCTGGCTTTGGGATGGGAGCGGAACAGGCAGCTTTCTCCCAGACGGAAGAGCTGATGGAGGCCATTGCATATTTGTTGAGCCCTTCCCCTTCCCAGTATGCAGTCACAAGTGGCCGCCACATCTGTGTCTCCATTAAACTGGCTAATGCTGTTCATTCAGCACACACTCATGATTCCTAGAACCCACCCCACCCAATTTTTAGGCACACAAAAGCAGCTTCCAGTAGCTCTTTCATACAAACCACCGGCCTTGGTTCATGCTGCAGACTTTCCTAGAGTCTCTTAAAGATTTGTAGAACCCAGAGAACAACCTTCCCTCCAGCAGAGTGTCACCTCCTGGTTCAGGATCATCAAGCTTTGCTGACTGGACCTCACCCTGCATGCAGGATCACATTGCAAGGCTTTCACTCTTCCCCACCTTGTCTGGGGCTAAATCTCTTCTGCAGAATCTTAGAAAATCAAATTCCACCCTAAGAATATTTCACCAAGAATTTTCTTAGGAGCTGTGCTGGTGCTAATCGGCAGAAGGGGAAAAATGGCGGCGTGAGGTGAGCCTCTGTAGCGCTCCCCTGGAATTTACACCGAATCCGACAACAATAACTCCACAAAGGACTCCCTGTACAGCAGACAGGCAAGACGAAGAGGCCCACTACTGAATTCACCTCCAGGTGGGTGAATCGCGCGAGCAGGGGGAGGAGGGAGAGGAGAAGTGCGGAGACGGAGCCGCGCGGGCGCAGGACTCAGACCTAGCTCAGTGTTCCGTGCTCATTGCATCCCGGAACTATCGCAGCTGAAGCTGCGGGAGAGGGAAAGACTTGGACTGCTAGGGCTCCGTTTACGGCCCACAGGGATGAGGGGCAGCATACAAAACGGCTGAACCCAACGCTTGCTCACGGCAGATCTCGAAGCAAAGACTGAGGATAGAGGGCTGAAATCGGTGGTTTAAGCCCTCACTGCCAAGCGGAGAACGGAAGCCTTAGGCACTGAGACTAGCCGCCCCTCCCTACCCTCCCAGAGCCCGCCCTGTCCCCACCAGCACGGTTCTAGAAGCAGTAAAGTAGCAGTGTCAGATCAAAGGACAGAATATTTGCTGCTCCGAGAACTGTGGACCGCAGACACAGATTCGCAGCTCAACTAGTTCTGGCAAAGGGGATGGAGCTGTGGAAGCAGGACTGCCTGTGGTGGTGGTCGACACCATTGCTCTGGGCCACCTCTCACAACTCACCGCGCCCCTGGCCCCACCTATCTGGGCGGATCCCTGCAGGAGAATACAGAACTGCTGAAACATACGGGCTCTGAATCTGGTGCAGAAAGAGCTTTGAAACTTCAAAAGCTCTTCACATACCTATCATCCTGTTGCAGAAGCCACTCCAGTAGATGCCTAGGAAGAAAAATAGTAAATAACCATAAATAACGAAGGCAACAAGCTAGCTCAGAAAGAAAGTGAAAAGTTTCCAGAAAAGGAACTTAGAGATATGGAAATATGTGATTTAAATGACAGAGGATTCAAGATGGCAATTCTGAAAAAACTGAACGAGATGCAAGAAAACGCAGAAAGGCAGTTTAATGAACTCAGAAACACAATCAAAGAACACCATGAGCATTTGACAAAAGAGATTGAAATTTTGAAAAAGAACTAAATAGAATTTCTGGAGATTAAGAACTCAATAAAAAAATTAACAATAAAATATCCAGCTTAGGTAGTAGAGATGACCAGATGGAGGAAAGAATCAGTGACATCGAAGATAGGAACCTGGAATTTACACAGATGGAAGAAGAAAGAGACTTGAGACTTAAAAGAAATGAAAGAACTCTACAAGAACTTTCTGACTCCATCAGAAAGAGCAATATAAGAATAATGGGCATACCAGAAGGAGAAGAAAGAGAGAAGGGAACAGAGAATATATTCAACCAAATCGTCGATGAGAACTTCCTAAACTTGTGAAAAGAACTGGATCCTTGAATCCAAGAAGCAAATAGAACACCTAATTACCGCAATCCCAACAGGCCTTCACCAAGGTACATTTTATTGAAGGTGAATAAAATAATGACAAAGAAAGAATCCTCAAGGCAGCCAGGGAAAAGAAGATGGTATCTTACAAAGGAAAGCCCATTAGATTATCATCAGATTTTTCAGCAGAAACTCTACAAGCTAGGATGGAATGGAACCAAATATTCAAACTATTGAAAGAGAGAAATTATGAGTCAAGAATAATATATCCAGCAAAGATCTCCTTTAGATATGAAGGAGGAATAAAGACCTTTCCAGACATCCAGAAGCTGAGGGAATTTTCTAATACACGACCTGCACTACAAGAAATACTAAAGGAGGCTATTCGACCACCATCAACAGGGACAACTTGTGGCAACCAAGACATAAAAAGGGGGAGCGTAAAGGACTGAACTGGAATATGGGAATAGAGAAAGTAAGCGTACTGAAGAAACTGGAATACTCTAAATATCAAACTTTCTTTTACATAAACTTAAGGGGAACCACTCAAAAATCATTGAGAACTGAAATATATACTGTAACAAAAGATAAAACAGAGGGAAACATCATAGAATACCACCACACAGAAATAATAGACAACAACAAAAAGGCAAAGAAACAATGGAGACACAGCCTTACCAGAAAACTAAAGATAGAATGAAAGGAAATTCTCACATATCAATAATCACCCTAAATGTAAATGGACTGAACTCACCAATAAAGAGACACAGAGTAGCAGATTGGATCAAAAACTAAACCCAACCATATGCTATCTACAAGAGACACATCTGAGCTACAAGGACAAGCACAGACTCAAAGTGAAAGGGTAAAATTTGACACTTCGAGCAAATGGTAGCCAGAGAAAATCAGGTGTAGCTATAATGATTTCTGATGAAACAGACTTCAGGGTGAAAAAGATAACAAGAGACAAAGATGGACATTTCATAATGGTAAAGGGGACTATACAACAAGAAGACATAACAGTCATCAATATTTATGCCCCCAATCACGGAGCACTGAAATATACCAAGCAACTACTAACAGAACTAAAGGGTGAAATTGACCAAAACACAATTATACTAGGGGACTTAAATACATCATTGACAACTATGGATAGATCATCCAAACAGAAGATAAATAACGAAATAACAGTCCTAAATGACACATTAGATGAAATGGACATAATTGACATATATAGAGCACTTCATCCTAAAACATCAGACTATACATTCTTTTCTAGTGTACATGGAACATTCTCAAGGATAGACCATATATTGGGACACAAAATCAGCCTCAGCAAATTTAAGAAGATTGAAATCATGCCAAGCATATTCTCTGTTCACAAAGCTTTGAAATTGGATATCAACTGCAAAAAGAAAGCAGGAAAAAACACAAATACATGGAGATTAAACAACATACTTCTAAAGAAGGACTGGGTCAAAGAAGAAATTACAGGACAGATCAAAAGATACATGGAAACAAATGAGTATGAAAATACATCCTACCAAAATTTTTGGGATGCCGCGAAAGCAGTTTTAAGAGGGTAATTTACATCATTACAGGCCTATCTGAAGAAACAAGAAAAATCCCAAATAAATAACCTCATGTTACACCTTAAAGAACTAGAAAAAGAAGAACAAGCGAAACCGAAGGTCAGTAGACGAAAGGAAATAACAAAAACCAGAGCAGAACTAAATGAAATAGAGAACAAAAAGACAATAGAAAAAATTAATGTGACAAAGAGCTGGTTCTTTGAAAAGATTAACAAAATCGACAAACCCTTGGCTAGACTCACTAAGATAAAAAGAGAGAAGACACTAATTAACAAAATCACAAATGAAAAATGGGAAGTTATCACGGACACCACAGAAATACAAAGGACTATCCAAGAATACTATGAAGGACTATATGCCACCAAATTTAATAACTTAGAAGAAATGGACAAGTTCTTAGAAACATATAGCCTTCCAAGGCTGAATCATGAAGAACTGGAAAATCTTAACAGGCCGATCACCAGTAACGAAATTGAATCAGTCATCAAAAACCTTCCCAAAAGCAAAAGTCCTGGACCAGATGGCTTCACCAGTGAATTCTACCAAACCTTCAAAGAGGATCTAATACCAATCCTGCTCAAACTCTTCCAAAAAATTGAAGAAGAGTCAGTACTCCCTAACTCATTTTATGAGGCCAACATTACCCTGAGACCAAAACCTGGTAAGGACAACACAAAAAAAGAAAACTACAGACCTATATCTCTGATGAATACAGATGCTAAAATCCTAAACAAAATCTAGCAAATCGAATACAACAATGCATTAAAAAGATTATTCATCACGACCAAGTGGGGTTCATCCCCGGGGCACAAGGATGGTTCAACATTCGCAAATCCATCAATGTGATACATCACATAAACAAAATAAAGGACAAAAATCATATGATTCTATCAATTGATGCAGAAAAAGCATTTGAGAAGATACAACATCCATTTATGATTAAAACACTTACTAAAATTGGTATAGAAGGAAAATACCTCAACATAATAAAAGCCATATACGACAAGCCCTCAGCTAATCTCATAATTAATGGTGAAAAGCTGAAGCCCTTTGCTCTACGTTCAGGAACACGACAAGGTTGTCCCCTATCACCTCTGCTTTTCAACATAGTGTTGGAAGTCCTCGCCAGAGCTATCAGGCAAGAGAAAGAAGTAAAAGGCATCCAAATTGAGATGAAGAAGTTAAATTGTCACTCTTTGCAGATGGCATGATGCTATATATAGAAAACCCTAAAGACTCCACCAAAAAGCTATTAGAAACAATCAATGAATACAGTAAAGTTGCTGGCTACAAAATCAACGTACAAAAGTCCATTGCTTTCCTATATACCAACAATGAAATCTCAGAAAAAGAGATAGAAAAAACAATTCCTTTTGCAATTGCAGCAAAAAGAATAAAATACCTAGGAATAAACTTAACCAAAGATGTGAAGGATTTATATGCTGAAAACTATAAGACATTTTTGAAAGAAATTGTAGAAGACACAAAGAAATGGAAAGACATTCCGTGCTCATGGATTGGAAGAATCAACATAGTTAAAATGGCCATATTACCCAAAGCTATATACAGATTTAATGCAATCCCCATTAAAATCCCAATGGCATTTTTTAAAGAAATAGAACAAAAAATCATCAGATTTGTTTGAAACCACAAAAGACCCTGAATAGCCAAAGCAATATTTAAAAAAAAGAACAATACTGGAGGTATCACACTCCCTGATTTTTCCTTGTACTACAGGGCTACAATAATCAAAACAGCTTGGTATTGGCGGAAAAACAGACACATAGACCAATGGAATAGAATTGAGAACCCAGAAATAAAACCACATAAATATGGACAGATAATTTTTGACAAAGAAGCTAAAAACATACAATGGACGAAAGACAGCCTCTTCAATAAATGGTGCTGGCAGAATTGGAAAGCTACGTGCAAAAGAATGAAACTGGACTGCTATCTGTCACCATGTACCAAAAGTTAATTCAAAATGGATCAAAGACTTAAGCATAAGACCTGACACAATAAACTGCATTGAAGAAAACATAGGTACTAAACTTATAGACCTTGGGTTCAAAGAGCATTTTATGAATCTGACTCCAAAGGCAATGGAAGTAAAAACTAAAATAAACAAATGGGATTATATGAAACTGAAAAGCTTCTGCACAGCAAAAGAAACTATTGACAAAATAATGAGGCAACCAACTGAATGGGAGAAGATTTTCGCAAACAGTTCCTCTGACAAGGGGCTAATATCCAAAATATACAAGGAACTCATGAAACTCAACAACAAAAAAACAAACAACCCAATTGAAAAATGGACAGAGGACCTGAAGAGACATTTCTCCAAAGAGGATATACAAATGGCAAATAGACATATGAAAAAATGCTCAACATCGCTAATCATCAGAGAAATGCAAATGAAAACCACAATGAGATATCACCTCACCCCAGTCAGAATGGCTTTCATCAAGAAAACAAATAGTAACAAGTGTTGGAGAGGCTGTGGAGAAAAAGGAACTCTCATACACTGTTGGTGGGAATGCAGACTGGTGCAGCCGCTATGGAAGGCAGTGTGGAGGTTCCTCAAGAAATTACGAATAGAATTACCATATGACCCAGCAATCGCTCTCCTGGGTATCTACCCCAAAAATATAAAAGCATTTCTCTATAGAGACACGTGTACGCCAATGTTCATTGCAGCTTTGTTTACGGTGGCCAAGACATGGAAACAACCAAAATGTCCTTCAATAGATGAATGGATAAAGAAATTGTGGTACATATACACAATGGAATACTATTCGGCGTTAAGGAAAGATGACATAGGAGCATTTGTGACAACATGGATGGATCTGGAGAGAATAATGCTAAGTGAAATAAGTCAGACAGAAAAAGCGGAGAACCCTATGATTTCACTGATATGTGGTATATAAACCAAAAAGAACAAGACAAACAAATGAGAAACAAAAACTCATAGACACAGACAATAATTTAGTGGTTACCAGAGGGTAAGGGGGTGAGGGGTTGGTGATGAGGGTAAAGGGGATCAAATATATGGTGATGGAAGTAGAACTGACTCTGGGTGGTGAACACACAATGGGATTTATAGACGATGTAATACAGAATTGTACACCTGAAATCTATGTAAATTTACTAACAATTGTCACCCCAATAAAATTAATTTAAAAAAAATGTAAGATCTGAAACCATAAAACTCATAGGAGAAAATGTAGGAAGTAAATTTACTGATGTTACCCTTAGCAGTATTTTTACTGATATATACTCTTAGGCAAGGGAAGTTAGAGAAAAAAATAAACATATGGGATTTCATTCGGCTAAAATTTTCATCACCGCAAAAAGAAACTACCAATAAAATAAAAAGGACTCTTACTGAATTTGGAAGATATTTGTCAATGATACATCTGATAATGGGTTAATATCCAAAATTTATAAAAATCTCATTCCACTCAACACCAAAAAATCAAGCAACCCAATTAAAAACTGGGCAGAGGATATGAAGAGACATTTTTTCTGAAGAGGACATACAAATGGCCAACAGACGTATGAAAAAATGCTCAACCTCACTAATCATTAGAGAAATGCAAGTAAAAACCACAATGAGATACCACCGTATTCTGGTCAGAATGTCTATCATGAATAAATCAACCAATGCTTGCTGGCAAGGATGTGGAGAAAAGGGATTTCAGATTGTTGTAGTCACTATAGAAATCAGTATGGAGGTATCTCAAAAAACTGGAAATAGAACTACCTAATGACCCAGGAATTCCATTCTTTGATATCTATGCAGAGAAACTGAAAACATTAACTTGAAAAAATATATGTACCCCTATTTTTATTGCAGTACTATTCACAATGGACAAAACGAGGAAGCAACTGAAATGCCCATGGGTAGATGACAGAATTAAGAAACTGTGGTACACTTATACAGTGGAGTATTATTTGGCCATAAAGAAGAATGAAATCTTACGATTTGTAGCGATATGGATGGACCTAGAGAACATTATGCTAAGTGAAATAAGTCAGACAGAGTAAAACAAATGCCATACGATCTCATTTATATGTGTATTCTAAAGAATAGAATAAATGAACAAACTAATCAGAAATAGTCTCAGAGATATAGAGGAAAACTAACGGTTGCT
This sequence comes from Rhinolophus hipposideros, assembly GCF_964194185.1. NCBI lineage: Eukaryota > Metazoa > Chordata > Mammalia > Chiroptera > Rhinolophidae > Rhinolophus > Rhinolophus hipposideros. Next base: position 34,616,288 of record NC_138046.1, read on the forward strand.
AGATGGGAGGCGATGGGAATGAGGGCGAAGGTGAGGGGATTGGAAAGCACAAATTGGTGATCACAAATTGGAAAGCAAAAGACTGCCACAGGGATAGAGTTTGGGAATATAGTCAATAAAAATTTTGTAAAGATTTTGTAGGGTATCCAATGAACAGTTGTCTTATTGGGAAGACCAATTCAGGGATGGTGTAGATGCCTGACCACTGCACTGTACATCTAAAGCTGAAGCTGAAGCTGAATAACAATGAATGTCAACTATAACTATATGTATATAATATGTGTGTGTATACGTATATATACGTATATATATATGTATGTGTGTATATATATATATATATATATATATATATATATATATATATTCACAGGATGTGGAGTAAAGTGTAGGGAATACAGTCAATGGAATTTTAACAATTATATATGATGTCAAAGGTGTAGATTGGGGAAGAGGGTTATCACATTGTGAGGTGTGTAAGTGTCTAACTATTACATGTTTTCTACCCCTGAAACTTAAAAAAAGTATATTGTTTAATTTCCACATATTTGTGGTTTTTCCTGCTTTTGTTTGCTTCTGTGTTTGTGCAGTTGATATCCATTTTCATAGCCTTGTGATGAGAGAACATGTTTGGTATGATTTTGATCTTCTTAAATTCGCTGAGGCTAGTCTTACGTCCCATTATATGATCTGTTCTTGAGACTGTCCCATGTACACTAGAAAATAATGTGTAGTCTGATGTCCTAGGATGAAGTGCTTTTTAAATGTCAATTATGTCCAGTTCATCTAATGCGTCGTTTAGGACTTACATTTCTTTATTTATTTTCTGTTTGGATAATCTATCCATAACTTTCAGGGATGTATTTAGGTCTTCTATGTATTATAATTGTGCTCTGGTCAATTTCTCCCTTTAGTTAGTAGTTGCTTGTTATATTTCAGTGCTCCCTGATTGGGGGCATAAATATTGATGACTGTGATAACTTCTTGTTATATCGTCCCCTTTATCATTATGAAATGTCCATCTTTGTCTCTTGTTACCTTTTTTATCCCGAATCTGTTCCATCTGTTATCACTATAGCAACACCTGCTTTTCTCTGAATAGTTTTTGCTTGCAGTTCCAGTTTCCACCCTTTCACTTTGAGTGTATATTTGTCCTTGGAGCTGCGATGTATCTCTCAGAAACAGCACACAGTTGGTTTTAGTTTTTTGTTTGTTTGTTTGTTTTGTCAGTTCTGCTACTCTTTTTATTGCTTTCATTTTATTGGTGAGTTCAGTCCATTCACGTTTAGGGTGATTATTGATATATAAGGATTTAATATCATTCTATCTTTCATTTTCTGGTAAGACTGTGTCTCCATTTTTTCTTTACTTTTTGTTGCTGTCTATTATTTCAGTGTAGTGGTATTCTACGGTTTTTCCCTGTATCTCTTCTTTTTTTGTTATATATTTCAGTTCTAGATATTTTTTGAGTGGTCACATTAAGTTTATCGAAAAGTAAGTTTCGTATTTGTAGTATTTCATTTTCTTCAGCATGCTTCCTTTCTCCTTTCCCTTGTGCCAGTTCAGACCTTTACTCTCTCGCCTTTTATATTTTTGTATTCACAGATTATCCCTATTTATGTTGTGCATTGATTTCTCTGCTGCAGTAGCAAGTTGTGTTTTCTCATTTTTTAAGTGTTTTTCATTTCTCTTTACCCTGTATGTTATGTTTAAGTGTATAGTGTCTTATCTGTTGCAGTGGTTGCCATTTCCTGCTTCAGTTTGTTCCTACTACTCATGGTTTTATATTCTTTTGCTTTTTTGTTTCAGGTCAAAGAGCCTCCTTCACTATGTCTTGTATTGCAGGTCACGTGTTAGAAAATTCCCTCAGCTTCAGTATGTCTGGAAAGGTCTTTATTCCTCCTTCATATCTAAAAGATATCTTTGTTGGATATATTATTGTTGGCTATAATTTCTCTCTTTCAACAGTTTGAATATTTGTTTTCACTCCTTCCTGGCTTGTAGAGTTTTTGCTGAAAAATCTGATGAAAATCTAATGGGCTTTCCTTTGTAGGTTACCATCTTCTTTTCCCTGTCTGCCTTGAGGGTTCTTTCTTTGTCATCAATGTTTGACAGCTACAATAAAATGTGCCTTGGAGAAGGCCTGCTGGGGTTGAGGTAATTAGGTGTTCTATTTGCTTCTTATATTTCAGGATCCAGTTCTTTCCATAATGTTAGGAAGTTCTAATGAACTATTTGTTTGAATATACTCTCTGTTCCCTTCTCCCTTTCTTGTCCTTCTGGTATGCCCATTATTCTTATATTGCTCTTTTTGATGGAGTCAGATTTTTTTAATAGAGTTGTTTCATTTCTTTTAACTCTCAAGTCTTTCTCTTTTTCAATCTGTGTCATTTCCAGATTTGTATCTTCAATGTCACTGATTCATTCCTCCATCTGGTAGCTCTGTTACCTAAGCTGGCTTTTTCAGTCTTCATTTCTTGTGTTGAGTTCTTAATGTCCATAAATTCTTTTTGATTCTTTTTAAAAATTTCAGTCTCTTTGTTAAAATGTTCATTTTGTTCTTTGATTGTGTTTCTCAGTTCATTAAACTTCTTGTCTGCGTCTTTTTGTATCTCGTTGAGTTTTTTAAGAACTGCTATCTTGAATTCTCTGTCATTTAAGTCACATATTTCCATGTCTTTAAGTTCATTTTCTGGAGACTTTTCATTTTTTTTCTAAGCTGCCTTGTATCCTTGGTTATTCATGGAAATTAATGAATTATTATTTCTCTTCCTAAGCTTCTACAGGAGTCAGTTCTGAAATATGGTGGTAGGAAGAAGTCTTTCTTTTTCTTTCCAGTAGGTGTTGGTAGACTATTTAATTTTCATTCCAACTGCAGCCTTTTATTCTCTCTCATGCTGTACTGTTATATTTTCTCTGCACTGTTCTGTCTTCTCACACAATGGTGGCTTCCATTGAAGGTGGGATTCTCCTCTGTGTCCAGGTCGCTTGGGTCTCAGGGCACCACATCTGTTTGGGGATGTGGAGAGCTTCTGAAGTTCTGAAGCTCTACCTGCACCACATTCAGGGCCTGTGTGTTCAGCATCTCTATTTACCCCTGTAGAGATCCACCCAGATAGGTGGGGACAGGGTTGGGGTGGGTTTTGGGAGGTGGATCTCAGCAATGGTGGCGACCACCAGCACAGCCAGTCCTGCACCCTATTCTCCCTCCCCTTCACCCGAACTAGTTGGGCTGTGAGTCCATGGCTGAGGGAAGCAGTTCTCATAACTACAAATATTCTGTTATTTTGATCTGACACTGCTACTGTTCCACTTCTAGTACTGTGCAGGTGTGGGTGGGGCCAGCTCTGGGAGGGTACGGAGGAGTCAACTAGGCTCTGTGCCTATGCCTTCTATCATCTGCTTGGCAGTGAGGGCTTAAACCGCTGTGTTCACCCTTCTTTCCATAGCCTTTGCTCCAATGTCTCTGCCAGGAGCATTGGGTTCAGCAGTGTTATATGCTGATTGCTCAGGCGGGACTGTGGGCCATAAATGGAGCACTAGCTGTATGAATTCTTCCCACTCCTGGAACTGCTATAGCTCCAGAATGCATGGAGCTGGGAGACCCAGTCTGTGTCCTGCAGCCCACTAGATGTGCCTCTCTGTACTTCCTCCTTCACTTCTCCCCTGTTAGCCCAATTTGCTCACCTTTAGATTATTTCAGTGGCACTTCTCTTAGTCTTGTCTGTCTGTTGCTCATGGAGTCCTTTTTGGAATTACAGTTTTTCAATTTGTTGTAAATTCCAGGGGAGATTTCAAGAGGCTCACCTCACACAGCCATTTCTATGACATCATCTCTGGAATGTGTAATTTTTTATGACCAACATTATCCTCTCCGTCTAGGCAGATGGATGTTGGAAGTCAAGTCAAAATTGTGGAACTTTTAGCAAGCCACTTCACCATGAAGCTTGATGAGCTTTGAATCAGGTCAAGGTGAGTTAGATGAAATAAATATTTAATGACATAAATCTAAGATAGACTGACATATCTCAAATATGGGGAGGTCTTAGCAATGGGAATAACATACTTGATCTCTATTGTCTCAAACTTCCTTTATTCATTATCATAATAGAGATTTCTCGATAATAAAATTAAAATGCAAAATCCTTCAGCTAAGGTGTTTTTTTCCTGAACAAGTGCTCAAATGGACACTGTCAACAGTTAATATTTGTTCATTGACTATCACTTTTTCTATATCTGTCCATTCAATACCCATTCAATTCCCCCTTCTTATAGTCATATTCTTCTTCTAGCTATATTACTAAAGTTAATCAAGTTAAGGTCTAATTCTGCTGGCCTTCAAAAATTCAATTTCTTGAAAATGATTTTGCCTATTATTTTTCTTACTTATTATGTGTTTTCTTATTAATTCTGAAGGCAGTCTCATTTCACTCATTTCCAAATTCTTGTGCATGTGTGTGAGGGGTGGAGTATCTCATTGTAGGCTCCTATATAAAGTCGGTATTAATGATCCACCAATGATTATTCAATTAAGATGCATTTTGGCTTAGTCTTATCACTGTGGAAAATACAAGTGGCATATATATTGTTTATCCAATAAAGGGAAATATATATATTTGCACTGAGTCATCCACACATTTGTTGATAAATCTAGAGATGTACATTGTACTGTAGCAACCCAGATCAGTGGGGAAAGAGGAAAATTTTGGAATGTGGCAGTGCCAAGGACTATGTTGAATGACACTCCTACAGTACTGAACTATGTGGGAGTGGACCCAAAGTCCAAAGTAATCTGGTTTGATGGAATTTGGCTCCATCAGTATTCAGCATTAATATTCAAGGGTTATCTCATTGGTGGAACTTGGCAGTAGTATAGGAGTTAGTGACACCTAATCATGCAGGAGACAGGGTTGTAATTTGAAAAATCCTTCAGGTTTGAAGCAAGTCTCTAGGGTGTAGCTGAAAGTGGAGAGACAAAATTCATACCCTAAGTAAAAGAAAGAAGTTGGTAATTGTTCAACAGGCAATCAGGATCTCAGTTATATTGGGCTGAGGTTCACATAGTGTCTGCCAGGGATTATTCAGCACCCACCTTTACACTCCTAGAAGCATAGAGGTTGACTAGATGACTTGAAAGTAACATTTAAACTTATATGCCAGGATCTTCCTAAAAAGTGTAAAGTATAAAGTGAGATGCGGCGGGTTTGAAAGGCACAGTTGTATTTAGTTACTTCTGAGAAGATGAACTCCCTAATATGAATGCGTTATGGGGAGAACATTGTTACTTCCTGAGAGTATTATTAACAAGTTATTTTTGAGACTCAAATAACTTACAATGGAATTTAAAAAGCATGGATGAGCTTCAGATGACAATGATGAGAAATGAGAATTGTATATATAATCTGGTAACATGTCTCACTAGAGAAGTTTGGCTTCTATGATGAGAAGAAATACAGGGTTTAAGTGGCTAAAAAAAGGCTGCATATGTCTGGAATTGGTTGGGGAAGCTGGTATCTCCAAGGCTACAGTATCCAGAAGTAAAAAAGCTAATAGTGAAAGGACAGCCTGAGGTTTTTTTGCTCTTCAAATACATTTCTTGAACTTACTCTGAATTGATCAAAAATATTTTTGAACAATATCCTTTTCCGGATATTGATTTTTTTCTCTTTAATTAAAAAGCATGCATTCAACTGTCAGTTCTGGGTTCTTGAGTACTAAATCAATATTTTTAAACTCCCTCTGCTTCTTTTAAATCCTCAAAATATCTTTATTGTTCACTGGGTATCTCTATTGGATGTCATGTGGGGCCCTCGAATTTGACAGATATAAAAATTAACTCACCATCTTCCTCCTTTCCCTTGCTATATTTCCCAGTTTTTGTATATTTTATCAATGATTCACAGGCTCAGACCATCAGAGTTTAATGATTTTCTTTAAGTTACACAGTTGACAAATCACAGAGCTAATACTGGAATTCATATCCAATCCAAATCCTGTGTGTTGTAGTGGATTGGACTAGATGATCAAATCCCTGAGTGTGACAATCAAGGCCCTTCACACTTCAGTCCTTAACCTACCTTTCCAATCTCACCTCCCACCACTTCCTCTCATGTACTTTTTGTCTAATCACACTGTGCTCCTTTTAGTTTAACAAGCACATCTGGCATTGTTCCATTTCCATGCCTTTTTTCACACTGTTCACTTCATTTGGCATGTCTTCCCTCATCCCCACATCAAATTTTGTGTAATCTTCATAGACCAGCACAAACATAAATTTTTACCAACATTTCTCTAATTCATCTCAGTTAGAAGTGCCCTCTGCCTCCAATAAATGCCTGCAGCAACTTAACTAAGTTATTCATGGTGTTTTTATTACTTCTTACCTTGTATTGTTAATTCGTCATTTATTAGATGTCCATCATGTGCCATTTCTATTAGAAATGTGGGGATACCTCAGTGAACAAACTGGCCAATTTCACTGGCTTTATGAGAGTCATTGCCTAGTCAGGGAAGAAAGAAGTTAAAAAGTAATGGTCATAGGGTCTAGAGTCACAGAGCCATAGCGTAAAGAGCAGGTGCTATTGGACCCTAGAGAAATGTGCCTTACCAGACTTGGAATGGTAGGGACAATCAAGAAAGGCCTCTTGGAGAGCATGACATTCTAACTTCTTTAGGGCAGAATACTTGCTTGATCAATGTTCCCCTGCAGAACACTCCAACCCTGTGCTATGTACTGAGCAGACTCTCTCTGGCATTGTATTTCCTATCTGGGGATACTCCCTTGTTTAAAGGTAGTCAGTTACACCTCATTCTTTTCCTGACATTGGGAGTGCAGTTTTAATTAATATTTGACAGGGGATGTCTAAAGATAGAATGAAAATATGAATTAAGATCTTTCATAGTTGTGTTTTTCCCCTTCACATGTGTCCCAGTCTTAAATGGCAATATAGATGGCCACATGCTCATTCCAAAAACAATCCTTGAAGAGCAGCCTATCTTCACTTCATAGCACTTATAATGCTTTGTCATTATGTATGTGTATAATTATTTCATAGATATTAATCTTCCACACAAGATTAAAAACTTAGTGAGGGAAGGTATTATTTCTGTTTGCTCAGATTTATATCTCCAGGGTCTAACACAGTGCATTACATTAGTAGCCACTCAATAAATATTTATTGACAGAATGAATAAATTGACTAAATAGCCAAAATTTGATATAATTTCTCACTACTTACTTTGAATGATTGTTTTATAGTTCTACATTGAAACAAAAAAAAAACAGTGATAAGAAAGTCTATATTATAGGTACTCTTTCTTTTTTGTAAGGGGGAAATACTGTGTTTTCCTATAAAAAGACAAGAGACATACAGATATGCATATGTATTTATAGCTTCCTAACAAATCCCCCTGCTTCTCCTCCTGCCTCATGTAGAGTCTATTCTTAGCACAGCAGCCAGAGTGATCCTTTTAAAGATGTAAACTAAATCATATTGCTGCCTAAAACTCTCAATATACTCAGAGTTAAGCAAAACTCCATACCATGAACTAAAGAAGTTTTTATGAGTCTGCCCCTGCCTACCTCTCTTCCTTTTGCTCATTCTACTCCAGACATACTGGCTTTCTTTCTGTCCCTTGATCTTGTCATTGTATTTTCTTCCTGAGGACCTTGGTACTTGCTCTTTCCTCTGCTTGGAGTGCTTTTCACCTGGATATTTTGCATGATTTGCTCCTTGCTCAAAGAGCCTTTCCCTGGCCACCTCATCACCTCTGCCAGCATATGCTGTTACCATTTCCATTCTAACACCAATTATCATTATGGGAAATAATAATTATTGTAATTATATTATTATTATTTAACTTTTGAGGGGACAGTCTCCCTACTGTAATATAAGCTCCATGAGGGTAGACTTTTTTTTTCTGTTGTATTCATTATTTTATTTTCAGCACTTAGAATACACACTCATTAAATATATATTGAATCAATAACTATTTCATTATCTATTTCAAATAGGAGAAGGGACCATGCTATTTTTCTTCACCATTTTATTCCCAATGCTTTCAACGGTGCTTAGGACATAGCAGATGCTCAATAAGCATTGTTTAACTGAACATAGTCAAACCCACAGACATATGAATTAAATAGTCTCCTAATTTATTTTTAATATTGCTGATCCTTTTATGAAATAATAAGCTCTCCAGAGAACCCACAGATATTGAAACAAACTTTGTTTGTAAACCGTTAATATCTAACTAATGTACAAAATAGGATTAATTCTTTCTTACCCACAACTCTGGCATCCTCTTTGATTTCTCCAACTAAAAATTAGTCATTTACCAAGTGAGACAGATTGTATTGTTGGATCCACCCAATCTTTCCCATGCCCACTGACACTCTTCTAATAAAGGCCCTCATTGCCTTTTGTCTGGACTATTACAGAAATCTTCTAGCACGTCTCCATGCCTCTTGTCTTTTTTGCTTCCTAGCCATCCAACATAAAAGATGCCAGATTAATCCTCTGATGATTCATATTTGGAAATATAATTTCTTCATTCAAAAACCCCTAGGCCAATAAGGTATGTGTGGCCCTGTATAACTAACCCCCCTCTGCTAAATTAAGTATACCAGGTTGGACAATTAAGTTTGGAAACTCATCCTAGAAAAAGTGCTACATACCTCAATGCTGAATATCACGATGGTTAACTTTGAGCGACTCTCCTTGAGAAGCTATGCACCGATGCCTGCGCCTAGTCCAACCTTTAAAGCAATTTTGGAACTTGTTTTTGGGAATGGCTATCAAAGCTGTCCTTATATTACCCTTGATGTCCTGAATATCATCAAAATATCTTCCTTTCAGATGACATCATAGAAATTGTGCCGTGAGGTGAGCCTCATGAAATCTACCCTGGAATTTATAACTAATTGAACAGTTATATTCCAAAAAGGACTCCCTGCACAGCAGACAGGAAAGACTAGGAGACATGCAGCAGGAATCATCTAAAAGTGAACAAATTGGACAAGAAGGGGAGGAAGAAAGGGGGTGGTAAAAAGATGCGGACCACAGCAAAGACAGGATGAAGACCAGAACTCAGAGCTCAAAGCACCCTGCATTCCAGAGCTACAGTAGTCATGGGAGAGGGAATAATTCATGATGCTGGCACTCCCCTTATGACCCACAGTCCCACCTGAGGGATCAGCATATAACACGGCTGAACACAATGCTCACAACACAGACGTTGGAGCAAAGATTGAGGGAGGAAGGATGAGAACATTGGTTTAAACCTGCACTGCCAAGAATAAGATGGAAGGCATAGGCTCGGAGCCTAGCTGACCTTTCCCTACCCTCCCTGAGCTCACCCCACACCCACCTGCCCTGTGCTAGAAGTAGAACAGTAGCAGTGTCAGATCAAAAGAACAGAATATATGCAGTTCTGAGAATTGTGCCTGCAGCCACAGACTCATGGACCAATTAGATCTGGTAAAGGAGAAGGAACCTTGGGTACAGGACTTGCTCTGCTGGTGGTCACCACCATAGTTCCGAGCCAATTCTCTCAACCTACCCCACTCCACCCCTGCCCCCAACTATCTGGTCAGTTCCCTACAGGGGTAAACAGGGCTGCTAAAACACACAGGTCCTGAAACTAGTGCAGGAATAACTTTGTAACTTCGAAAGCTCTCCACGTCGACCCTTGGAGGTGGTACCTTAAAACCCAGGTGAACTGCTAACGGAGGACAAGCCAACTGTACAGGGAAAAATCCCCCATTGTTGGAGAAACCAGAACAGTGCAGAGAAAATATAACACTACAGTGAGAACCAGAAAAAAAATTTGCAGTTGGAGAGAAAATAAAACATTCTACCAATAACTATTGTATGGCAAAAGAAAGACTTCTTCCTACTAACCCATTGCAGAACCCACTTCTTTACAAGCCTAGCAAAATAAATAATCATTCACTCACTGCCATGAATAACCAAGGTAACAAGGCAGCTAAGAAATAAATGAAAAGGCTCCAGAAAATGAAATTAAAGACATGGAAATATGTGACTTCAATGACAGAGAATTCAAAATTGCAGTTCTTAGAAAAATCAATGAGATACAAGAAAACAGAAAGGCAATTTAAAGAACTCAGAAACAATCGAGGAAGAAATTTAACATTTTACCAATGAGATTGAAATTTTAAAAAAGAACCAATTAGAATTTCTGGAGATTAAAAACTCAATACAAGAAATTGAAAATGAAATATCCAGCTTAGGTAATATAGCTGACCAGATGGAGGAAAAAATCAGTGACTGAAGACAGAAATTAAGAAATTACACAGAGGAAAGAAGAGAGAGAGTTGAGTGTTAAACGAAATGAAAGAACTACAAGAACTTTCTGGCTCCATCAAAAGATCAATATAAGAATAACTGGCATACCAGAAGGAGGAAAAAGGAAGTAAGAAACAGACAAAATATTCAAATAAATACTTAATGAGAACTTCCCAAATTTGTGAAAAGAACTGGATCTTAGAATTCAGGAAGCAAATAGAACACCTAATTACCTGAATCCCAACAGGCCTTATGAAAGGCATATTATATTGAAGCTGTAAAAAATTAATAACAAAGAAAGAATCCTCAAGGCAGCCATGGAAAGAACAAGGTAACCTACAAAAGAAAGCCCATTAGATTATCATCATATTTTTCAGCAGGTACTCGAGAAACCAAGAGGGAATGTACCCAAATATTCAAATTATTGAAACAGAAAAATTATAAGCCAAGAGTAATATGTCCAGCAAAGATATCTTTTAGATATGAAAGAGGAATAATGACCAACCAGACATACAGAAGCTGAGGGAATTTTCTAAAACATGACCTGCACTACAAGAAATAGTGAAGGAGGCTATTCATTTTTTTTAATTTAGTGGGGTGACATTTGTTAGTAAAATTACGTACATTTCAGGTGTACAATTCTGTACCATATCATCCATAAATCCCATTGTGTGTTCAACACCCATAATCAGTTCTCCTTCCATCACCATATATTTGATCCCCCTTAACCTCATCTTCCACCTGCCCACCTCCCCCATTACCCTCTGTTAACCGCTAAGCTATTGTCTGTGTCTATGACTTTTTGTTTCTCATTGGTTTGTCTTGTTCTTTTGTTGTTTTTGGTTTATATACCACATATCAGTGAAATCATATGGTTCTCTGCTTTTTCTGTTTGACTTATTTCACTTTGCATTATACTCACAAGATTCATCCATGTTGTCTCAAATGTTCCTATATCATCTTTTCTTACTGCCGAATAGTATTCCATTGTGTATATATACCACCACTTCTTTATCCATTCATCTATCGAAGGACATTTTGGATGTTTCCATGTCTTGGCCACCGTAAATAAAGCTACAATGAACACTGGAGCACACGTGTGTTTATGTATAAATGTTTTCAGATTTTTTTGGTAGATACCTAGAAGTGGGATTGCTGGGTCATATGGTCATTCTATTCATAATTTACACACACACACACACACACACACACACACACACACACATATATGTATTATATATATGTATATATATGTATATATATAATGTATATTTATTTATTTATTTATTTATTTTTATTTAATTCATTAATTTCAGGTGTACAAGACAAGGTAATACTTAGAAGTTCATCATTTATATCCCTCACACTGTGAACCTCCCAACCCCATCCACTAACCCTTCGACCTCACACCGAGCCATCATATTATATATATAATATTGTAGTTGGCATTCATTAATGTTTAGCTTCTGCTGTACAGTGCCATGATCAGGCATCCACAGTATCCCTGAGCTGGTCTCCCAAATAGGACACATGTCCATCGAATACCCAACAAAATCTTTACAACATTACTGAACACGTTCCCCAAATTAATTTTCAAAAAACCCTGAAGCCATCTTGTGGTTACCAGCTGCTTCGTAATCCCTTCACCTTTCCCCTTATACCCCAACCCCCCCGCCCATCTAACAACTCTAGGTTTTTTCTTTGTGTCCCCAAACCATTTCCTGATTAGTTCATTCACATATTCTTTTCTTTAGATTCCGCATATAAGTGAGATCATATGGTACTTGTCTTTCTCATTCTGACTTATTTCACTTAACATAATGTTCTCTAGATCCATCCATGTTTTTGCAAATGATAAGATTTCTTTCTTCTTTATGGCTGCGTAATACTCCATTGTATAAATGTACCACAGCTTCTTAATCCATTCATCTACCGATGGGCATTTCAGTTGTTTCCATATCTTGGCTATTGTGTAAAGTGCTGCAATAAACATAGGAGTGCATACAGATTTTTGAATTGGAGTTTTGGATTTCTCCGCGAAGATGCCTAGGAGTGGAATTACTGGATCATAGGGTAGTTCCATTTTCAGATTCCTGAGATACCTCCATACTGTTTTCCATAGTGGCTGCACTAATCTGCATTCCCACCAACAGTGCACTAGCGTACCTTTTCTCCACATCCGCGCCAGCATTTGTTGTTTGTTGATTTATTGATGATAGCCATTTTGACTGGAATGAGGTGGTATCTCATTGTGTTTTTTATTTGCATTTCTTTGATGGTTAGTGAGGTTGAGCATTTTTTCATATGTCTTCCTGCCTTCTGTATGTCCTTTATAGAAAAATGTCTCCTCAAGTCCTCTGCCCATTTTTTAATTGGGTTGTTTGTTTTTTTGGAGTTGAGTTGAGTAAGTTTTTATAGATTTGTGATATTAATCTCTTATCAGATATATCATTGGCAAATATCTTTTCCCATTCAGTAGGATCCCTTTTTGTTTTATTGATGGTTTCCTTTGCTGTGAAAAAACCTATTAGTGTGATGTAATCCCACATGTTTATTTTTTCTCTTACTACCCTCACGTGAGGGGTATATCAGTGAAAATCTTACTGCGGGTAATGTCCATGAAGTTTCTTCCTATATTTTCTTCTAGATATTTTATGGATTCATATCTTACATTTAAGTCTTTAAGCCATTTTGAATTTATTTTTGTATATGGTGTAAGGAGGTGGTCCAGCTTCATTTTCTTGCATGTGTCTGTCCAGGTTTCCCAACAGCACTTATTGAACAGACTGTCTTTACCCATTGTACATTCTTGCTTCCATTGTCGTAGGTTAGATGGGCATATAGGCATGGATTTACTTCTGGACTCTCTATTCTGTTCCATTGATCTATGTGTCTATTTTTATGCCAGTACCATGCTGTTTTGATTACTGTAGCCTTGTAGTATATTTTGAAGTCAGGTATCGTTATACCTCCCACTTTGTTCTTATTTCTCAAGATTGCTGAGACTATCCGGGTTCTTTTATGGTCCCATATAAATTTTAGGATTATATGTTCTATTTCTGTGAAAAACGTCATTGGTAGTTTGATAGGAATTGCGTTGAATATGTATATTGCCTTAGGCAGTATAGACATTTTAACTATATTAATTCTTCCTATCCATGAACATGGAATGTGTTTCCATCTATTTATGTCTCCTTTCATTTCTTTCTTCGGTGCCGTATAATTTTCTGAGTACAGATCTTTTACATCTTTGGTTACATTTATTCCCAGATATTTTATAGTCTTAGGAGCAATTGTAAATGGAATTGTTTTTTGAATTTCTCCTTCTGATATTTTATCATCAGTGTATACATATGCAACTGATTTCCGAATATTAATTTTATATCCTGCTACTTTACTAAATTCATCTATCAGTTCTAATAGTTTCTTCGTGGAGTCTTTAGGGTTCTCTGTGTATAGTATCATATCATCTGCATATAATGATAATTTTATTTCCTCCTTACCAATTTGGATGCCTTTATTTTTTTCTCTTGTCTGATTGCTGTGGCTAGCACTTCCAGCACTATGTTGAATAGAATTGCAGAAAGTAGGCAACCTTGTCTTTTTCCTGATCTTAGGGTAATGGTTTTAGCTTTTCCCCATTGAGTATGATGTTAGCTGTGGGTTTCTCATATATGGCCTTTATCATGTTAAGATATGATCTTTTTATTCCCACTTTCTTAAGGGTTTTAATCCTCAGTCATAAAACGTTGCTGAATTTTATCAAATGCTTTTTCTGCATCTATTGATATTATCATGTGATTTTTATTTTTCATTTTGTTAATGTGGTGTATCACATTAATTGATTTGCGGATGTTGAACCACCCCTGCATATCAGGGATGAATCCCACTTGATCAGGGTGTATGATCGTTTTAATGTATTGCTGAATTCTGTTCGCTAATATTTTGTTGAGAATTTTTGCATCTATATTCATTAGAGATATCAGCCGGTAGTTCTCTTTTTTTGTGGTGTCTTTGTCTGCTTTTGGGATCAGAGTGATAATGGCTTCTTAAAAAAGTTTGGGAGTCTTCCTTCCTTTTGGATTTTTTGGAAGAGCTAGAAGAAAATAGGTGATAATTCATTTTTGAACGTTTTGAAAAATTCAACTGTAAAGCCATCTGGTCCAGGGCTTTTGTTTTTTGGGAGATTATTGATTACTGATTCAATTTCCCTGGTGGTAATCAGACTGTTCAGGCTTTCTCTTTCTTCTTGAGTTAGCCTTGGAAGGTTGTGCGCTCTAGGAAATTGTCCATTTCGTCCAGATTGTCAAATTTGTTGGCATATAGTTGCTCATAGTAATTTCTTAATTTTTTTTTTTTATTTCTGTGGTGTCTGTTGTCACTTCCCCTCTTTCATTTCTGATTTTATTAAATTGGGTCGTCTCTCTCCTGTTTTTGATGAGTCTGGCTAAAGGTTTGTCAATTTTGTTTATCTTCTCTAAGAACCAACTCTTAGATTCATTGATCTTTTGTACTGTTTTTCTGGTTTCTATTTCATTTATTTCTGCTCTGATCCTTATTATCTCCTTCCTTGTGCTCCCTTTGTGCTTATTTTGCTGTTCTTTTTCCAGATCCCTTAAGTGTGAAGATAAACTGTCAATGAGTGATGTTTCTTGTTTCTTTAGGTAGGCCTGCAGTGCTATGAACTTCCCTCTTAGGACTGCTTTCGCAGCATCCCATAGATTTTGGGTCATCGTGTTCTCATTCTCATTTGTCTCGAGATATCTTTTGATTTCTTCTTTGATCTGCTGCTTGACCCATTCATTATTTAGTAACATGTTATTCAGCCTCCATGAATTCGTGTGTCTTCCTGTTTTTTTTGTTCCTGGAGTTCATTTCTAATTTCATAGCACTGTGGTCAGAGAAGACAATTTGTATTATGTCAATATTCTGAAATTTATCAAGGCTCGTGTTGTGTCTTAACATATGATCTATCTTGGAAAATGTTCCATGTGCACTTTTAGAAGAATGTGTATTCTGCAACATTGGGGTGAAATACTCTGAAAATATCGATTAAATCCAAGTGGTTCAAAGTATCATTTAAGGCTGTTGTTTCCATATTGATTTTCTGTCTGGAGGACCTGTCCCTTGTTGTCAGAGGTGTGTTGAAGTCCCCTACTATGATAGTGTTGGTGTTGATCTCTGTCTTTATGTCCATCAGTACCTGTTTTATATATTTAGGTGCTCCTATGTTAGGTCCATAGATGTTTATTAGGGTTATGTCCTCTTGTCGGATTGATCCCTTGATTATTATATAGTGCCCATCTTTGTCTTTTAATATGTTCTTCATGTTAAAGTCTATTTTGTCAGATATAAGTATTGCAACTCCAACTTTTTTTTCGCTTCCATTTGCATGAAATATGTTACTCCAACCCTTCACTTTCAGCCTGCGTGTGTCTTTTGATCTGAAATGAGTCTCTTGTATACAGCATATACAAGGGTCTTGCTTCCTTATCCACTCGGCCATCCTATGTCTCTTGATTGGAGCATTTAATCTGTTTACATTTAAAGTGATTATTGATAGGTACATAATTATTGCCATATTTAAATTTGTAGTAAGTTGTTTTCATCTTTCTTCTATTTACAGAATTCCTTTTAGTATTTTTTGCAATGCTGGCTTGGTTGTAATAAATTCTTTTAGTTTGTTCTTTTCTGGGAAGCTCTTTATCTCTCCATCAACTTTAAATGATAGCCTTGCTGGAGAAAGCAATCTAGGTTGTAGGCCTTTGTGTTCCATCACTTTCAGTATCTCCTGCCACTCCCTCCTGGCCTTCAATGTTTCTGTAGAAAAGTCATTTGCTAGTCTTTGGGAGTTCCCTTGTATGTAACCTCTGCCTTTCTCTTGCTGCTTTTAAGATTCTCTCTTAGTCTTTAAGCTTTGCCATTTTAACTATAATGTGTCTTGGTGTGGGCCTGTTTGGGTTTATCCTGGTTGGAACTCTCTGCACTTCCTGGGCTTGTATGTTGGTTTCCTTCATTAGGTTAGGGAAGTTTTCGGACATTATTACCTCAAATATGTTCTCAATCCCTTGCTTCTTCTCTTCGCCTTCTGGTATTCCTATGATGCGCATGTTGTTGCGCTTGATGTTATCCCAGAGGTCTCTTAACCCATCTTCATTGTTTTTTATTCTTTTTTCTTTCTGTTGTTCAGTTTGAGTGATCTCTGCTAACTTGTCTTCTAAGTCGCTGATTCGATCCTCTGCTTCATCTAACCTGCTGGTCATTCCTTCAAGTGAGTTCTTAATTTCGGTAATTGTGTTCTTTAGTTCTACCAGGTGTTCATTAAGATTTCCACATCCTTTTTTAGTTCTAACTGGTTGTTCTTTATGATTTCTATATGCTTCTTTATGTCTTCTCTAAGCTCCTTAAACATTCTTATCACCAGTGTTCTGAACTCTGTCTCTGACAGGTTGGTTACCTCTGCATCATTTGGTTCCAGTTGTGGAGGTTTCTTCTGTTCTTTTATTTGAGACATGTTTCTTTGTCTCCCCATTCTGACTGACTCTCTGTGTTTGCTTTGATGTATTAGGAAGATCCCAGGAGCTCTTAGTTCTTGTTGGGTTATCTTATGTAGTATGTGTCCTTTATATTTGACTTGGACTACTTCGTTCTTCTCCTCTGCATGTGCTCCACAGGTGGTTCGTGTGTTTAGTATATTGTCTTGTACAAGAAGAACTTTAATTGCTTTTTGCTTGTGAGTAGGTGGGTTTAACTCCTAGGCCGTCTAGTTGTGAAACTTGGCTCTGCCCACCCCAGGGTGTTCTGCTGGGTGAGGGTTGGCCACTTAAATGAGGTTTGGCCTCTATGGGCTCTTGTGCCTTCAGAGAATTCCCTCTGGGTGTGTGACTTGTAGGTCAAACCCTGTAGTACTCTGGTTTGGTCCAGAGTTGGCCTGTGGATATGTTGAATCTTGTGCCTCTTAAGCTGGGCCCTATTAGGGCAGTTTCAGCACAAATCAAGTTACCAAGTACAACAACAACAACAACAACAACAACAAAGAAAACAAATCAAGTACATTCACATGTAAAATACAACCGACAATCCCCACTCAACATAGGCAAAGATTTCAAAGAAATAAAGACAGAACAAAGCAAATCACAACAAGCAGGAAAAAAAAACAACAAAAAAAAAACACCAAGCAAAGCAAAACAGGAAGCAGCACCAGTCTTCGCTTAAGCCCACCAAGTAATCTCCAGGTTGTCCTCCGCTGTGCCAAAGAGTTCCCTGCCTATTGCGCAGGCAGCGCTCGTCACCTGGTGCCTAGAGTGAATTTGGGAGTGTAGATTTAAATGTGAGGGCCTGAGGGGTCTGGATGACAGTTTTCAGAGAGAACGTGCAGTTTCTGTCCTTTCCTGCACAAATGTACGCTGAGAGTAGCTCCACCAGCCCTGTACCCAGTACTCCTGAGTCTTAGGGCCCTCCTTTCGTGGGTGTGTGGGAGGGGGCTGGCGGGGGATTTCTAAGCTGCTGAAAGCCAGGAGCTGCGTCTTCCGCTTACTGCTGAACTCAGGGAGTGCTTCCGTTTTTGTCCTTGCCCTGCCCCCGCCAGCCAGAGAGGGTGGTGGCTGGGGATGGAGGGGTCTTCTCTCTCCCAGTCCAGCCACATCACACTCCTCCTGCAGGCCCGAAAAGGTGGTGGCTGGGGGTGTGTGAGTCTCCTCTCTCCTTGTCCAGCGAAAATCCCCTCCTCCCAGCCTCTTCTGAAGGTCAGAACCTGCTGCCAATCTTCCCGGCGCCTGAGCACAGAAGCCCCTCTGTAATCTGACACTACTCTTCAGTTCAGGGGTCAGTTTATGTCTCTGGAAGGGCGGGGGGAGGATTTGAAAAGTGGGGTGAGGGGCCCAGGTGTGGCGTCTGAGTTCTTTGTCTGCCATAGAGCCCACGAGCTGCCCGCCCACGCGGGTGCGATCAGCTGTGAGACGCAGGGATAGAGCCCACCTCCTGGACCTTGTGCTCTCCACTGCACCCTGGGCTCTTGTGGGACTCTAGAGCCCTGGGTGCTGCCTGCCGCTGCTGCTGTGGGCATGCTGCAGTGCTGCTGTTCTGCCAACGGGGGTGGGGAGAGCGCAGCACGTTTCCTCTTGCCCTCCTGTCTCCTCCCCTGCTTGCCCAACTAGCGCACCCCAATGCAAACCTTCCACGAGTCTTTGCTCCGTCCTGGGAGCTGCGCAGCGGTCGCCGTCAGTCCTCTATTCATAATTTTTTGAGGATCCTCCACACTGCCTTCAATAAGGGCTGCACCAGTCTGCATTCCCACCAACAGTGGATGAGGGTTCCTTTTTTTGCACAGCCTCTGCAACAATTGTGACCAATTGTCTTCTTGATGACAGCCATTCTGACTGGGGTGAGGTGATATCTCATTGTGGTTTTTATTTGCATTTCTCTGATGATTAGTGATGTTGAGCATTTTTTCATATGTCTATTGGCCATTTGTATGTCCTCTTTGGAGAAATGTCTCTTTAGGTCCTCTGCCCACTTTTCAATTGGGTTGTTTGTTTTTATAGTGTGGAGCTTCATGAGTTCCTTGTATGTTTTGGATATTAGCCCCTTATTGGAGGCACTGTTTGCAAAAATCTTGTCCCATTCAGTTGGTTGCCTCTTTATTTTGTCGATGGTTTCTTTTGCTGTGCAGAAGCTTTTAAGTTTCATATGGTCCCATTCATTTATTTTAGCTTTTACTTCCATTGCCTTTGGAGTCAAATTCATAAAATGCTCTTTGTACCCAAGGTCCATAAGATTAGTACCTATGTTTTCTTCTATGCAGTTTATTGTGTCAGGTCTTATACTTAACTTTTGGATACATTTTGAATTAATTTTGGTACATGGTGACTGATAGCAGTCCAGTTTTATTCTTTTGCACGTGGCTATACAATTCTCTCGGCACCATTTATTGAATAGGCTGTCTTTCCTCCATTGTATATTTTTAGCTTCTTCTTCAAAAATTGTCTGTCCATATTTATGTGGTTTTATTTCTGGGTTCTCAATGCTATATTTTTGATCTATGTGTTTGTTTTTCTGCCAATACCATGCTGTTTTGATTATTGTAGCTCTTTAGTACAAGATAAAGTCAAGGAGTGTGATACCTCCAGTATTGTTCTTTTTCTTAAGATTGCATTGACTTTTCGGAGTCTTTTGTGGTTCCAAACAAATCTGATGATTTTTTTCCAATTTCTTTAAAAAATGCCATTGGGATTTTGATGGGGATTGCATTAAGTCTGTGTATTGCTTTGGGTAATATGGCCATTTTAACTATATTCCAATACATGAGCATTGAATGTCTTTACATTTCTTTGTGATTTATTCAATTTCTTTCAAAAATGTCTGATAGTTTCCAGCATATAAATCCTTCACATCCTTAGTTAAGTTTATTCCTAGGTATTTTATTCTTTTTGCTGCAATTACAAAAGGAGTTGTTTTTTTTGTTGTTGTTGTTGTTTCTTTTTCTGAGATTTCATTGTTAGTATATATAAATGCAATGGACTTTTGTACGTTGATTTTGTAGCCAGCAACTTTACTGTGTTCGTTGATTGTTTCTAATAGCTTTCTGGTTGAGTCTTTAGGGTTTTCTATATATAGCATCATGTCATCTACAAAGAGTGGTATAATAACTTCTTCATTCCCAATTTGGATGCCTTTTATTTCTTTCTCTTGCCTGATTGCTCTGGCAAGGACCACAAACACTACGTTGAAAACCAGAGGTGATAGGGGACAGCCCTGCCGTTTCCTGAAAGTAGAGAAAAGGGCTTCAGTTTTTCACCATTAATTATGAGATTAGCTGAGGGCTTGTCATAGATGGCCTTTATTATGTTAAGGAATTTTCCTTCTATACCTATTTTATTAAGTGTTTTAATCATAAATGAATGTTGTGTCTTCTCAAATGCTTTTTCTGCATCAATTGATACAATCATATGATTTTTGTCCTTTATTTGTTTATGTGATGTATCACATTGATGGATTTGTGGATGTTGAACCATCCTATGCCTTGGGAATGAACCACACTTGGTCGTGGTGAACAATCTTTTTAATGCATTGTTGTATTCGATTGCCTAGAATTTTGTTCAAGATTTTTGCATCTGTATTCATGAGAAATATTGCTCTGTAGTTTTTTTTTTGTATGTGTGTGTTGTACTTACCAGCTTTTGGTATCAGGGTAATATTGGCCTCATAAAATGAGTTGGGGAGTACTGTCACTTCTTCAATTTTTTGGAAGAGTTTGAACAGGATGGGTATTGGATCCTCTTTGAAGGTTTGGTAGAATTCACTAGTAAAGCCATCTGGTCCAGGACTTTTGCTTTGGGGAAGATTTTGGATGACTGATTCAATTTCGTTATTGCTGATCATTCTGTTTATTTTTTCCAGTTCTTCATGTTTCAGCCTTGGAAGGCTATATGTTTCTAAGAACTTGTCCATTTCTTCTAGGTTATTGAATTTAGTGGCATATCGTCCTTCATAGTATTCTTGCATGATCCTTTGTATTTCTGTGGTGTCCGTGATAACTTCCCCTTTCTAATTTCTGATTTTGTTAATTAGTGTCTTCTCTCTTCTTATCTTAGTGAATCTAGCCAAGGGTTTGTCGATTATATTAATTTTTTCAAAGAACCAGCTCTTTGTCACATTAATTTTTTCTATTGTCTTTTGTTCTCTATTTCATTGTGCTCTGCTGTGATTTTTGTTATTTTCTTTCTTCTGCTGACCTTGGGTTTCACTTGTTCTTGTTTTTCTAGTTCTTTAAGGTATAACATAAGGTTATTTATTTGGGAATTTTTTTCTTTCTTGAGATAGGCCTGTAGTGATTTAAAATTCCCTCCTAAAACTGCTTTTGCTGCATCCCCAATATTTTGGTAGGATGTGTTTTCATTGTCGTTTGTTTCTATGTATCTTTTAATCTCTGTAATTTCTTCTTTGACCCAATTGTTCTGTAAAAGTATGTTGTTTAATCTCCATGTAATTGTGTGTTGTTTTGCTTTCTTTTTGCAGTTGATATCCAAGTTCAAAGCATTGTGATCAGGGAATATACTTGGTATGATTGCAGTCTTTTTTTTTTTGCTGAAGCTGATTTTATGTCCCAATATAAGGTCTATCCTTTTTAATGTTCCATGTACACTAAAAAATAATGTATACTCTGATATTTTAGGATGAAGTGCTCTATATGTCAATTATGTCCATTTCATCTAACGTGTCATTTAGGGCTGCTATTTCATTATTTATTTTCTGTTCGGATGATCTGTCCATAGCTGTGAATGATGTATTTAAGTCCCCTAATACATGTGTTTATATGTCAACTTGTCCCTTTAGTTCTGTTAGTAGTTGCTTGGTATATTTTGGTGCTCCCTGATTGGGGACACAAATATTGATGACTGTTATGTCTTCTTGTTGTATAGTTCCCTTTACCATTATGAAATGTCCATCTTTGTCTCTTGTTATCTTTTTCACCCTGAAGTTTGTTTCATCTGACATCATTATGGCTACACCTGATTTTCTCTGGGTACCATTTGTTTGGAGTGTCAATTTCCACCCTTTCTCTTTGAATCTATGCTTGTCCGTATAGCTGAGATGTGTCTCTTGGAGACATCATATAGTTTGGTTTACTTTCTGATTCAATCTGCTACTCTGTGCCTTTTTATTGGTGAGTTCAGTTCATTTACACTTAGGGTGATTATTGATACATGAGGATTTCCTGTCATTCTATCTTTAGTTTTCTGGTAATGCTGTGTCTCTGTCTCCATTATTTCTTTGCCCTCTCATTGTTGTCTATTATTTCTGTGTGGCGGTATTCTATGATATTTCCCTCTGTTTCTTATTTTATTACAGTACATATTTCAGTTCTGGAATTTTTTTGAGTTGTTACACTTAAGTTTATGTAAAAGAAAATATGATATTTAGATTATTCCATTTTCTTCAGCTCGCTTACTTTCTCCATTCCCATATTCTGGTCAGGCCTTTACTTTCCCTCTTTTTATGTTTCGGTTGCCACAAATTGTCCCTGTTGATGGTGGTCGAATAGCCTACTTTATTATTTCTTGTAATGCAGGTCTTGTATTAGAAAATTCCCTCAGCTTCTGTATGTTTGGAAAGGTCTTTATTCCTCCTTCATATCTAAAGTATATCTTTGCTGGATATATTATACTTGGCTCCTGATTTCTCTCTTTCAATGCTTTGAATATTTGGTTCCACTCCCTCCTGGCTTGTCAAGTTTCTGCTGAAAAATCTGATGATAATCTAATGGGCTTTCCTTTGTAGGTTACCGTCTTCTTTTTTCTGGCTGCCTTGGGGATTCTTTCTTTGTCGTTGATTTTAGACAGCTTCAATAGAATGTGCCTTGGAGAAGGCTTGCTGAGATTGAGGTAATTAGGTGTTCCATTTTCTTTTGGATTCGAGGATCCAGTTCTGTCCACAAGTTTTGGACATTCACATCAACAATTTGTTTGAATATATTCTGTGTTCTCTTCTCTCTTTCTTCTCTCTCTGGTATGCCCATAATTCTTTTTTTTTCAATTAAATTTATTGGGGTGACAATTGTTAGTAAATTTACATAGATTTCAGGTGTACAATTCTGTGTTACATCATCTATATATCCCATTGTGTGTTCACCACCCAGAGTCAGTTCTCCTTCCATCACCATATATTTCATCCCACTTACCCTCATCTCCCACCCCCATCTTCCATTATTCTTATATTGCTGTTTCTGATGGAGTCAGAAACTTCTTGTAGAGTTCTTTCATTTCTTTTAAGTCTCATGTCTCTTTCTTCTTCCATCTGTGTAATTTCCAGGTTTCTATCTTCGATGTCACTGATTCTTTCCTTCATCTGGTCAACTCTACTATGTAAGCTGGCTATTTCATTCTTATTTTTTTCTACTGAGTTCTTAATCTCCAGAAATTCTAATAGGTTCTTTTTTAAAATTTCAATCTCTTTTGTAAAATGCTCTTGTTAGTAGAATGTTTTATTTTCTCTCTGACTGCAGATTTTGTTTATCTCTCACACAGTAGTGCTAGGCTTTCTCTGCACTATTCCTGTTTCTCACACAATGGAGGCATTCCCTGGGAGATGGGCTTCTCCTCTGTTAATAGTTCTCCTGCGTCACAGGGCGCAGTGTTCGTGTGGATATGCAGAGAACTTTTGAAGTTCTAAACCTCTACCTCCACCAGATTCAGAGCCCGTATGTTTCAGCAGTTCTGTTTACTCCTGCAGGGATCCGCCCAGATACGTGCGACCAGGGGTGGGGTGAGTTGTGAGAGGTGGCCCAGAGCAATGCCTGCAACCACCACCACAGCTGGTCCTGCTTCCACAGCTCCCTCCCCTATGCCGGAACTAGTTGTGCTGTGAATCTGTGTATGTTGTCCACATTTCTCAGAACAGCAAATATTCTGTTCTTTTGATCTGACACTACTACTCTTCCACTTCTAGCACCGGGCATGTGAGGGCAGGGCGAGCTCTGGGAGAGTAGGGGCGGAGGTGTGTTGACAGTGCTCGAGAAAGTAGTTTCCAGGCTCATGGGCTCACATAGAAAGTTGCTGGCTTACGTAGTAAATGGCCATCTACGGCCGTAGTAAACGGCCATCCAACAGTGATTGGATGACCATCAGCTGTGGCTAGTTGGCTGTCAGCTGTAACCAGTGAGGCATTGTCCACTAATATAACTTCCATGGCTATGCTACCATAAAAATGGGGACCAGCAAGATGATGGTGGCTGAGCCTGCAAGCATTGCAGTGAGTGTTGCAAACAGTGTGGCTCTTGCTTCCTGTGTCTCCAACCCAGCCGCCAGCGAGAATATAGTATTATGACTCCCTTACCTATGACTCCATGTGTGTTCCTTTTTGGCCTCACCATATCCTGTGTTCTTATTTGGGGACCGTGACCAGAGACCCTGCCTGACACCCTGCATGACACATGGCACCTCGAGCAGCGTATGGTGTTGGCAAAAGCTGTCTGAAAGGTGATGGAGCGGTTTGTGTGTATGAACACTCAGTCTCAGGAAGACCAGGAGGAGCTGCTGCTGGAGATCTCGAGCGCCGTGGAGAGGTGGGAAGACTTGGGCAGTTCCCCAACCAGCAGAGGCCAAAGAAAGCGAAGGTTGTTGCGGCCCTGTGGGCTGGAAAGTGCTTCCTGAGGCAGCCCAGATGCAGGACTTGTAGTCCCAGGAGGAAACACTTGCTCAGTCCTCCTTGGGAGATGAGGGTGAGGTCAAGGTCATCCCTCACCTCTAGGACAGTCATTGCGAATGACTATGGACTATGGGTAATTGCCTTCCATCCCTAATTTAATGGACCACTTGACTGTTTGGGAACATACCATAATGTAGTGGAACTGGCGGATGTTTGCTTTTGTGTCTTGATCGGCCACCATTGAGAATATATAAGCATCTTGACTGTTAGTCGCTGTAGTTCCAGCACGGTACCCTGAGAAGCCCAGAGAGAGTGGCAGTGCCCTGAGAGGCCCTGGCTTGTGTCCAGGATATCTGGCTGTGCCCAGAGAGTGGGGCAGTGCCTGAGAGCCCTGGCTGAGCCCAGGAAGTCTGGCTGTGCCCAGAAGGACTGGTGGTGCCCTGAGTAACCCTGGCTGTGCCCAGAGAGTTTGGTTGTGTCCAGAATATTGCATTCACCTCCAGGCTCCTCACACAGGGCCCCTCACGGAAGACGCTTGTCATGTAGATTGTGAGGCGAGAGACCCTGTAGGGGTGGAGTGTGGGGACAGAGGCCCAGAAAGCAGTTTCCATACTCTTGGCATCACATAGAAAGGTGCTGGCTCATGTAGTAAATGGCCATCAACTGTGATTGGATGGCCATCAGCTGTGGCTAGTTGGCCATCAGCTGAGCCATTGGCCACTAATATAACCAGTGAGCCATTGGCCACTAATATAACTGCCATGGCTATGCTAGCAGAAAAATGGGGGCTAGCAAGAAGATGGTGGCTGGCAAGCGCGGATTGCAGTTAGGATGGCTAGTTGTGGACAGTGTGGCTCCTGATTCCTGTGTTTCCATCCCAGCTGCCAGCAAGACTATAGTGGTATGACTGCCCTACCTATGGCTCCGTAGGTCTTCCATTTTGTCCTAGCCACATCCTGTGTTCTTATGTAGGGAGCAGGACCAGAGATTCCACCTGTCACCCTGCACGACAAGCGGCTAGTCTCAGTGCCTAAGGCTTCCATTCTCTGCTCGGCAGTGAGGGCTTAAACCACCATTTACAGCCTTCTTCCCTCAGTCTTTTCTCTGAGGTCTCTGCCATGAGCGTTTGGTTCAGCCGTGTTATATGCTGCCCCCTCAGCTCTGTGGGCCATAAGCGGAACCTTAGCAGTCCGAGTTCTTCCCTCTTCCGCATCTGCGGTAGTTCTGGGATGCTTGGAGCTAGGAGCACTGAGCTAGGTCTGCGTCTTGTGCCCGCGCAGCTCCATCTCCACACTTTTCCCTTCCCTCTGCCCCAGCTCTCACGATTCGCCCACCTTTAGGTGAATTCAGTAGTGGGCCTCTTCGTCTTGCCTGTCTGCTGTGCCTTTGTGGAGTTATTGTTGTTCGATTAGTTGTAAATTCCAGGGGAGCTTTGCAGAGGCTCACCTCATGCCACCATTTTGATGACTCTGGAAGGTCCATTATTCTTACATTTCTCTTCCTGAAGGAGTCAGAAAGTTCTTGTAGTTTTCTTTCATTTATTTTAACTCTCAAGTGTCTGCCTTCTTCCATATGTGTCATCTACAGATATCTATCTTAAATGTCACTGACTCTTTCATCTGGTCAACAATATTACATTTTTTATTATTATTATTATTGAGTTCTTAATCTCCATAAATTCTGTTGGGTTCTATTTTAAAATTTCAATCTCATTGATAAAATTTTCATTTTGTTCTTTGCGTTTCTGAGCTCATTAAATTGCCTGTCTTTGTTTTCTTACATCTCGTTGTTTTTTTAAGAACTGCAATCTTGAATTTACTGTCATTTAAGTCCCATATTTCCATGTCTTTAAGTTCATTTTCTGGAGACTTTTCATTTTCTTTCTGAGGTGCTTTGTTACCTTGGTTATTCATGGCAATTAATGAATTATTATTTCTCTTCCTAGCGCTCTACAGGCGTGGGTTCTGCAACAGGTTACCATGTTTCCCCAAAAGTAAGGCCTAGATGGACAATCAGCTCTGAAATAGTCTTTTGGAGCAAAAATTAATATAAAACCTGGTATTATATTATATTATATTATATTATATTAATTATATATTACATTAAATTATATTGTATTATGTTATATTAGACCAGGTCTTTATAATGTAATATCATATCATATCACATAATGTAATACCGGGTTTTATGTTAGTTTTTGCTCCAAAAGACTCATTAGAGCTGATTGCCGAGCTATGTTTTATTTTCGAGGAAACAGGGTAGTAGAAATAGGTCTTTCTTTCGTTTTCCAGTAGGTGTTCGTGGAATGTTTTATTTTCTCTCTGACTGCAGCCTTTTATTCTCTCTCAGGCTGTAGTGTTATATTTTCTCTGCATTATTCCGGCTTCTCACACAATGGTGGGATTCTCTGGAAGGTGGGTGGGCTTTGTTTCTGTGAGCAGGTCACCTGGATCTCTGGGCATCACCTCTTTTGGTAGGTGTGGAGAGATTCTGATATTTCAAAGCTCTACCTGCACCAGATTCAGGGCCTGTGTATTTCAGTGGTTGTTTACCCCTGCAGGGATCTGCCCAGATATGTGGGAATAGGTGTGGGGTGGGTTGTGAGATGTTTCTCTGAGCAATGGTTGCAACCACCAGCACAGCCAGTTCTCCACCCAAGGCTTCCTACCCTTCACTGGAACTAATTAGGTCATGGCTGCGGGCTGCAGTTCTCAGAACTGCAAATATTTTGTTCTTTTATTGTGACACTGCTACTGTTCTCATTCTAACACTGGACAAGTGAGGGTGGGTGAGCTCTGGGAAGGTAGGGAGGGGTCAGCTCTGGTCTATGCCTATGCCTTACATGCTCTGCTTTATAGTGAGGGCTCAAACTGCCATTTTCACCCTTCTTCACTCTGTTTTTGCTCTCAGATTTCTGCCATAAGCAGTGGTTTCAGCCGTATTATATGCTGAACCCTCAGGCGGGACTATGGGCCATAAAAGGGGTGCTAGCAGTCCGAGGTCATCCCTCTCCCATGACTGCTGTAGCTCCAGAATTCAGGGAGCTGGGAGCTCTGGACTGTGTTCTGCCTACCGAGCAGCCTGTGTCTCTGCACTTCCCCCTGCCCTCCTCCCCTGCTCACCCAATTTGCCCAACTTTAGATAATTTCAGTTTCATGTCTCTTAATCTTGCCTGTCTGTTGCACAGTGAGACCTTTGTGGAATTATAGCTGTTCAGTTTGTTGTAAATTCCAGGGGAGATTTCAAGAGGCTCGCCTCATGCTGCCATTTTTATGATGTCCTCACTTTCTCTAACCTAACCACAAGTCTGGCCATCCTCTGTCATGCCACCACTTATTCCACACTATAAAAACTACCTTCTTTCACCTTGAGCAAATTATCTGCCTCTACCAGGAACATGAGGCTTTGGGCACAGAATGTGCTGTCAATTTTCTTTATCAAACTTGAAAATGTTATTTCCAATTTCCTATGTCTGCCATCATGTTTACTTGTTCTCTGGCCTGTACCCTTAGCATTCTCTACCTGATAAACTAAGTCCTGTTGAGTTGTTGATCACTGAGAATACCCTGATAAGTTGCCCTATAGATAAGAATTTCCTTCTTAGTTACTAAAGAAAGAAAAATGCCAGAACACAAAATGAATAGCTATGGTAGAGTTTCTGGCACTCTGGTAAAATAGTTGGATTATTACTTGGGAAATAAGAACAAAATAGTTGTACACTTTGAGTTACACTACAAATGCCCCCTTCTCCACTTATGCAAAAGGCTGGTCCTTTATAGAACATATATAGCAGCCTACTCTTATCCATGGTGGATATGTTGTAACACCCCCCTGTAGATCCCTTACACCACAGATACTAGTGAACCCTGTATATATTATACTTTTTCCAATACATACATACACACATAACTTTTTCACTTAAAGGAAACACTTTAGAAAGGCTTCTCTTTGGCATACTCAAATTGCCAGCATCACTATGCTTGTGGTTTGGGGCCATTATTAAGTAAAATAAGGGTTTTTGAACACAAGCAATATGATACCATGACAGTCAATCAGATAACCGAGATGGCTACTAAGTGACAAATGGGCAGGTAGTGTATACAACATGGATATACTGGACAAATAGGTGATTCACATCCTGGGAATAATGGAGTGGAATGGCACAAGATTACATCATGAGAGAATGGCACACAATTTAAAACTTATGAATTGTTTATTTTTTTTTACTTTTCCATTTAATATTTTTAGACTGCTGTTGGCAGTGGGTAACTGAAACTGTGGAGAGCAAAACTACAGATACGGGGTGATTACTATATACCTATGTAGCTTCAAGTCAACCTTAGGTAAAATCTTAGTTCATAGAGTTAAGAGGAACCTAGGTTGCTAAAGCTTTCCTTAACATTTGAGACTGATAACAAAGGACAACTAGTCCCTCCTGCCTTGGGGCTCAGATATAGAACTTGAAGCTACGTAGATGATAAAGCTGAGGTTTCATTCATGTCAAGCTCTCTAATGAGCCAGTTAGCATAGTTGCCTTTAAGTTAGATGCAAATTTATTGCCAAGTCAGCAATGCCAGTGTGACATGGTGCAAAGCATCATGAACTTTGGGACATAAGTGACCTATAAGAATAGTTACATTTACTTTGTTCATCTGGGATTTATGACAGGCATGTAAGAGTCACGTCTTGTACAGGTGAAACTATAGATGTCTAGAATAGATTTGTCATTTACTTGCAATGGCCAAGCTACTTCCAGATTCAAACAAGATATATGCACATCAATATTTGGCTTAAATGGAATAGTTTTATTCAATAAATAATTTTATTACATGTTAATTTCCTTTTTATTTGTCTCTTGATTCTCCCCATGAAAATGCAAACCTCAACATTTAGATCAAAATGGCGGCGTGAGGTGAGTCTCTGTAAACCTCCCCTGGAATTTACAACTAATCCGACAATAACTCCACAAAGGACCCCCTGCACATCAGAGAGGCAAGAAGAAGAGGTCCACTACTGAATTCACCTCCAGGTGGGCAAATCACATGAGCAAGGCAGGAGGGAAGGGAGAAGTGCGGGGATGGAGCCACGCAGGCACAGGACGCAGACCTAGCTCAGTGCTCTGAGCTCGCTGCATCACGGAACTACCGCAGGTGCGGGAGAGGGAAGAACTCGGACTGCTAGGGCTCCACTTATGGCCCACAGGGCTAAGGAGGCAGCATATAACACGACTGAACACAACACTCACGGCAGAGACCTCGAAGGAAAGACGGAGGGAAGAAGGCTGAAAACTGTGGTTTAAGCCCTCACTGTCGAGCAGAGAACAGAAGCCTTAGGCACGGAGACTAGCCGCCCCATCCTTATCCTCCCAGAGCTCGCCCTACGCCCACATGCCCAGTGCTAGAAGCGATAAAGTAGCAGTGTCAGATAAAAAGGACAGGATATTTGCAGTTCTGAGAATTGCTGACCGCAGACACAGATTCGCAGCCCAACTACTTCCGGCAAAGGGGAGGGAGCCGTGGAAGCAGGACCAGCTGTGGTGGTGGTCACCGCCATTGCTCTGGGCTACCTGTCACAACTCACCCCGCCCCTGGCCCCACCTGTATGGGTGGATACTTGCAGGAGTAAACAGAACTGCTGAAACATACGGGCTCTGAATCTAGTGCAGAAAGAGCTTTGTTATTTAGAAAGCTCTCCACACCTCCACAGGGATGTGGCGCCCTATAAACCAGGCGAACTGTTAACAGCAGAGAGGCCCATTTCATAAGAAATCCCCCCATTGAGAGAGAAGCTGGAACGGTGCAGAGAAAACATAGCACTACTGTATGAGAGAGAAAAAAAAAGGTTGCAGTTGGCACGAAAATAAAACATTCTACCAACAAGTATTGGAAAACAAAAGAAAGACCTCTTCCTATCAACCTGTTGCAGAAGCCACTCCTGTAGATGTCTAGGAAGATAAATAATAAATCAGTAATTGCCATGAATAACCAAGGCAAGAAGACAGCTCAGACAGAAAGTGAAAAGTCTCCAGAAAAGGAACTTAAAGTTATGGAAATATGTGACTTAAATGACAGAGAATTCAAAATTGCAGTTTTGAAAAAACTCAACGGGATGTAAGAAAGCACAGAAAAACAGTTTAATAAACTCAGAAACACAATCAAAGAACAACATGAGAATTTTACGAAAGAGATTGAAATTTTAAAAAAGAACCAAATGGAATTTCTGGAGATTAAGAACTCAATAGACAAAATTATATATGAAATAACGTGGTTAGGTAGCACAGCTGACCAGATGGAGGAAAGAGTCAGTCACATCGAAGATGGAAACCTGGAAATTACACAGATGGAAGAAGAAAAAGACTTGAGACTTAAAAGAAATGAAAGAACTCTACAAGAACTTTCTGACTCCATCAGAAAGAGCATATAAGAATAATGGGCATACCAGAAGGAGAAGAAAGAAAGAAGTGAACAGAGAATATATTCAAACAAATTGTAGATAAGAACTTCCCAAATTTCTGAACAGAACTGGATCCTCGAATCCAAGAAGCAAATAGAACACCTAATTACCTCAATCCCAAAAGGCCTTCTCCAAGGGGCATTGTATTGAAGCTGTCTAAAATTAACACCAAAGAAAGAATCCTCAAGGCAGCCAGGGAAAAGAAGACGGTAACCTACAAAGGAAAGCCCATTAGATTATCTTCAGATTTTCAGCAGAAACTCTACAAGCCAGGAGGGAGTGGAACCAAATATTCAAAGCATTGAAAGAGAGAAATCAGGAGCCAAGTATAATATATCCAGCAAAGATATACTTTAGATATGAAGGAGGAATAAAGACCTTTCCAAACATACAGAAGCTGAGGGAATTTTCTAATACAAGACCTGCATTACAAGAAATAATAAAGTAGGCTATTGGACCACCATCAACAGGGACAATTTGTGGCAACCGAAACATAAAAAGAGGGAAAGTAAAGGCCTGACCAGAATATGGGAACGGAGAAAGTAAGCGAGCTGAAGGAACTGGAATACTCTAAACATCAAACTTTCTTTTACATAAACTCAAGGGTAATCACTCAAAAAACATCCAAATCTGAAATATATACTGTAATAAAAGAAGAAACAGAGGGAAACATCATAGAATACCACCACACAGAATTAATAGACAACAACAAAAAGGCAAAGAAACAGTGGAGACACAGTCTTATCAGAAAACTAAAGATAGAACGACAGGAAATCCTCACGTATCAATAATCACCCTAAATGTAGGTGGACTGAAGTCACCAATAAAACGGCACAGAGTAGCAGATTGGATCAAAAAACTAAACCCAACCATATGCTGTCTACAAGAGACACATCTCAGCTACATGGACAAGCATAAACTCAAATTAAAGGGTGGAAATTGACACTCCAAGGAAATGGTACACAGAGAAAATCAGGTGTAGCCATAATGATATCAGATGAAACAGACTTCAGGGTGAAAAAGATAACAAGAGACAGAGATGGACATTTCATAAAGGTAAAGGGGACTACACAACAAGAAGACATAACAGTCATCAATATTTATGACCCCAATCAGGGAGCACCAAAATATACCAAGCAACTACTAACAGAACTCAAAGGAGAAATTGACCAAAACACAATTATACTAGGGGACTTAAATACATCATTGACAGCTATGGATAGATCATCCAAACAGAAGATAAATAACGAAATAGCAGCCCTAAATGATGCATTAGATGAAACGGACATAATTGACATATATAGGCACTTCATCCTAAAACATCAGACTGTACATTCTTTTCGAGTGTACATGGAACATTCTCAAGGATAGACCATTTATTGGGACATAAAAGCAGTCTCAGCAAATTTAAGAACATTGAAATCAATCCAAGCATATTCTCTGATCACAAGGCTTTGAAAGTGGATAACAACTGTGAAAAGAAAGCAAGAAAAAACACAACTACATGGAGATTAAACAACATACTTTTAAAGAACGACTGGGTAAAAAAAGAAATTAGAGGAGAGATCAAAAGATACTTAGAAACAAATGATAATGAAAATATATCCTACCAAAATTTTTGGGATGCAGCGAAAGCAGTTTTAAGAGGGAAATTTATATAATTACAGGCCTATCTCAAGAAACAAGAAAAAACGCAAATAAATAACCTCATGTTACACCTTAAAGAACTAGAAAAAGAAGAACAAGTGAAACCCAAGGTTAGCAGAAGAAAGGAAATAAAATAACAAAAATCAGAGCAGAGCTCAATGAAATAGAGAACAAAAGACAATAGAAAAAATTAATATGACAAAGAGCTTGTTCTTTGAAAAAATTAATAAAATCGACAAACCCTTGGCTAGATCACTAAGATAAGAAGAGAGAAGACACTAATTAACAAAATCAGAAATTAGAAAGGGGAAGTTATCACGGACACCACAGAAATACAAAGGATCATGCAAGAATACTATGAAGGACTATATGCCTCCAAATTCAATAACCTAGAAGAAATGGACAAGTTTTTAGAAACATATAGCCTTCCAAGGCTGAACTATGAAGAACTGGAAAATCTAAACAGACCAATCACCAGTAAAGAAATTGAATCAGTCATCAAAAACCTTCCCAAAAGCAAAAGTCTGGGACCAGATGACTTCACTAGTGAATTCTACCAAACATTCAAACAGGATTTAATACCAATCCTGCTCAAACTCTTCCTGAAAATTGAAGAAGAGACACTACTCCCAAACTCATTTTATGAGACCAACATTACCCTGATATCAAAACCTGGTAAGGACAATACAAAACAAAACAAAACAAAACAAAAAAAAAACAACTACAGGCCTATATCTCTGATGAATACTGATGCAAACAAAATTTTTGTAAATCGGATACAACAATGGATTACAAATATTATTCATCATGACCAAGTGGGGTTCATCCCTAGGGCACTAGGATGCTTCAAAATACGCAAATCCATCTATGTGATACATCACATAAACAAAATAAAGGAAAAAATCATATGATTATATCAATTGATGCAGAAAAAGCATTTGACAAGATACAACATCTATTTATGATTAAAACATTTAATAAAATAGGTATAGAAAAAAATTACCTTAATATAATAAAGACCATCTATGACAAGTCCTGAGCTAATCTCATATTTAATGGTGAAAAACTGAAGCCCTTTGCTCTACGTTCAGGAACACGACAGGGATGTCCCCTATCACCTCTGCTTTACAACATAGTGTTGGAAGTCCTTGCCAGAGCCATCAGGCAAGAGAAAGAAATAAAAGGCATCCAAATTGGGAATGAAGAAGTTAAATTACCACTCTTTGCAGATGGCATGATGCTATATATAGAAAACCCTAGACTCCCCCAAAAAGCTGTTAGAATCAATCAACGAATACAGTAAAGTTGCTGGCTACAAAATCAACGTACAAAAGTCCATTGCATTCCTATATACTAACAATGAAATCTCAGAAAAAGAAACACGAAAAACAATTCCCTTTGCAATTGCAGCAAAAAGAATAAAATACCTAGGAATAAACTTAACTAAGGATGTGAAGGATTTATATGCTGAAAACTAGAAGACATTTTTGAAAGAAATTGAAGAAGACACAAAGAAATGAAAAGACATTCCATGCTCATGGATTGGAAGAATCAACATAGTTAAAATGGCCATGTTACCCAAAGCCATATACAGATTTAATGAAATCCCCATCAAAATCCCAATGGCATTTTTTAAAGAAATAGAACAGAAAATCATCAGATTTGTTTCGAACCACAAAAGACCCCGAATAGCCAAACCAATCTTACGAAAAAAGAACAATGCTGGAGGTATCACACTGCCTGACTTTAGTTTGTACTACAGGACTACTAAATCAAAACAGCATGGTATTGGCAGAAAAACAGACACATAGACCAATGGAATAGAATTGAGAACCCAGAAGTAAAACCAGATAAATATGGACAGATAATTTTTGACAAAGAAGCTAAAACATACAATGGAGGAAAGACAGCCTCTTCAATAAATGGTGCTGGGAGAATTGGATAGCCACGTGCAAAAGAATGAAACTGAACTGCCATCTGTCACCATGTACCAAAATTAATTCAAAATGGAACAAAGACTTAAGCATAAGTCCTGACACAATAAACTACAAAGAAGAAAACTTAGGTAGTAAACTTATGGGCCTTGGGTTCAAAGAGCATTTTATTAATTTGACTCCAAAGTCAATGGAAGTAAAAGCTACAATAAACAAATGGGACTATATGAAACTTAAAAGTTTCTGCACAGCAAAAGAAACCATCGACAAAATAAAGAGGCAACCGACTGAATGGGAGAAGATTTTTGCAAACAGTTCCTCCTATAAGGGTCTAATATCCAAAATGTACAAGGAACTCATTAAACTCAACAACAACAAAACAAACAACCTAATTGAAAAATATGCAGAGGACCTGAAGAGATATTTCTCCAAAGAGGACTCACAAATGGCAAATAGACATATCAAAAAATGCTCAACATCACTAATCATCAGAGAAATGCAAATAAAAACCACAATGAGATATCACCTCACCCCAGTCAGAATGGCTGTCTTCAACAAGACAAATAGTAACAAGTGTTGGAGAGGCTGTGGAGAAAAAGGAACCCTCATACACTGTTGGTGGGAATGCAGACTGGTGCAGCCGCTATGGAAGGCAGTGTGGAGGTTCCTCAAAAAATTACAAATAGAATTATCATATGACCCAGCAATCCCTCTTCTGGGTATCTACCCCAAAAATTGAAATCATTTTTACATAAAGACACGTGTGCTGCAATGTTCATTGAATCTTTGTTTACGGTGGCCAAGACATGGAAACAACCAAAATGTCCTTCGATAGATGAATGGATAAAGATGTTGTGGTATATATACAGAATGGAATACTATTCGGCGTTAAGGAAATATGATATAGGAACATTTGTGAGAACATGGATGGATCTTGAGAGTATAATGCTAAGCGAAATAAGTCAGACAGAAAAAGCAGAGAACCCTATGATTTCAGTGATATGTGGTATATAAACCAAAAAGGTCTATACTTTCAATCTTCAGTACACTTAAGTAAGCTCCTATTATCATCACTCCTTTAAATCTACTTTTACTAACCTCCTTTTATCGAGTTCATTGGACACTTTTTTTTAAACTTATGTGTTGCGTCCCGCGCAACACAGGCAGTGAGAGAACGAGAAGGGGCGGCGAAAGGTTAAGAAAGAAAGTTATGAAACAGGGGACCAAGGGTCTCTTAGCCTCAAATGACTGAGGGCCCCGAATCGGGCCACCTTCTAGCTTTTATTGATATACACACAAGGAAGCAGTATTGTTTTCTCCACGGTCTGTGAGTCTCATACATCACAGCAGAAAACTGATTTAAATCAATCACCCTTGTCTGCAAACAGCCGGAATAGAAAGTCCCATGATGTCTTAACAATTATGGTATGTGCCTCCCCAGGGACAAATCCTTTGTGTTGAAACTTATTGATAAGAATGGAAGGAGAACTGATGTTATCACATCATTGACTCACTTCCCAAGCAGGTTTTGGGAAGGAATATAAACACATGTGCAGAAGCTCTTTTTAGCCGGGGGAAGGTTATAGGCTGTGCCCACCTCTATAGACCCCGTGAGATTTTCTGGTGGTCTCCATGCGGTTCTGCCTGGCTTGGGTTTTCCTCCTGTGAGGAATCTTACCCGTCATTGGCTGACCACCATCATTTGGGGGCCAAACAGAGCGACATGGAGTGTAAGCACAAAGGTGAAGTAAAGTCCCTAAAAGGAACAGTCTCACAGACTCTTCTTTCTTTAGGGACAGGCACGAGGGGGCAGACAGGCTGCTGCTTGACAACAATTATGAATTGTTTATTTCTAAAATTTTTCATTTAATGCTTTCAGACTTTGCAACTGAAACCATGAAAAGAAAACAACATGGATAAGGGGGAACTACTGTATAAGCTAGAAATAAATTATTCTAAAAAAGCATCTCATCACATTGACCTGCTGAAGCTGTGTTTACCTACATAGCTTGGAATATTTGGATATAACCTTATGCAACCAAGAATTTCTCTAAAAGTCTTTTAATTTTTTAAAAAATAAATGGACAATGGTACATTACATGGGAAGTACACAACTTTACCTATTGTCAGACCAACATCCTCTGACTAGCGCCCCTTTTAGACTTTTGAAAGCATAATTACTGCCAGCTATCAAATTCCTACTGTACATAAGGTTCTCAAAAAGAATCATCATATCTATTGTGCAGAAAAATTAAGTACTATTTTATATAGCACTGTTTTCAAGGTATAGAGTGTCCCAAGCTATAAAAAAAATTGTTTGATAAATGAACTTTTGATAGTCAACTATTTTGCAAATTAGGAATTACTTGTTAAGTATGTGGTATTTTCTCGAGTTTTTAAACACTATGTTAGAAGAGATCCTGAAATTCTTTGTTAATAAGAAGAAATCCAAATTATTTTCATGATTCTCACCAACATACACTGAGAGACATGCACCACCAGATCCCAGACTGGGTACAAAGATGTCTTGGTGCATTACAGAAATATCCTTAGTAAACATCCTTAGTAGGTCAAGGCATATTGAGCCGTCTGAATCTCTCTTGCTTCCCACATGTACACACATTCTCAGGTGACCCCTAAATAAACAAAATCTACCTCAAAAGTATAAACAAATGACATTATTAATATAATTCCTCTTCTAAGGAAAGGAAAGGAACAAAACCAACAACCAAATTAAAGATTTAATTAGAGACCACTCACATGTGGTGTCTTAACACCACACAAATTGATCCCCATCTCCTTTCCTTGGTGCCAGACTAATCTTGGCCTGGCTTACATGGACCTTCACAATCAGGCCCCAGTTTAACTTTCCAGGCTCTTCTTCCTTTCTTTATATATTTATATCTTCCGTACCAGTCAGATGTTCCTTTAATTGATCCCTAAACAACAGTTCCTATGTGCCTTTGCTTGCCTCACTTCCCCCGCCTTTAGGCAAAGTTTAATATTAATAGTTTCTCTAAACCTTAGTTCCCTCACCTGAAAGTGAGGATGATAATGTCACCTATATTTTTAGGAATATTATATGGGTTAAATGAGATAATACATATAAGACATCTATCCCATATTAGTGATTCAAACAAATAGGATATATCGTCATCATTATTGTCCTTTTTCATTTTATTAGTCATGGTCCATAGCTCAATCTTTAGCCAAGCCCAAATTAATATTCACTTTCCCTGAACTCCAATATCTTGCTACATCTAAATCACATATATGGGACTTTAATATTATGAGTATTAGATTTATTTGTTGATGCAAATATTTTATCTACCCATGTACACTGTAAGTTCATTCAGGGCTAGGAATATGTCAATCTTCTCTGTACTATCCCAGGTAAACTTTTATACCCACATAGTTATAGAAACCCCCATATATTTGTTGATTGTCTAAGATAGATGCAGAATCAGTAGGCACTGATTGGCAGGATAATGACATAGGGCTTGAAGGATAATAAAATTAAATAATAAATAATGCTGCTTAAGCTAACATTTTATTGAACACTTCTTGTTACTAAAAACAATATACAACAAGTATTTATTTATTATATGGAAGACACTGCCAAGGACTTGACAGATATGTCATTCCATCATCACGATAACACTGTGAGGTAGGTATTATTGGCTCCATTTTACAGATGAAGAAACTGAGCCTCACAGAGGTTATGTAACTTTTCTGGGATTACATAACTAATAAGTGGAAGAGCCAGAACCTATGTCATTTGGCTTCAGATTCTGAGTTCTAAACCAACAAGCATACTGCTTTACTAAGGTCAGATACTGTCCTAAAGACTTTACAAATTATCAAATGTCACTTCACTGTTGGTAACTAGACTGCATCTTGCTGAGGTAAAAAGATGTACATAATAGGAAGATTTTCAGCATTCATGGTTGAAAAAAACCACAAACAAACAGGGAGTTCTAATTCGCCACACAATCCCCACACTCATTCACTGCATGTGATTTCTGATCATTCTTGAATTGAAGATCTAGTCTATGTGGAGGAAAAGGGGAGGGTGATCAAAAGGAGGCAGATAGATGGGCAGATGGCTGGAGGAGTAGATGGCCATGTGGTAGAGTACAGGGACTGTTGCTTGCTGTGTCCCAAGAAGGTTCAATGTCCACCAAGAAAAGAAAACGATTTGGAAAAACTTCACAGTGCAACACACCAAATGGAATAAGAGCCTATTCATCCACTTGGAGAAAGAAAAAAGTAACAGTGCCCACCACTTGTGTGCATGTTCTTGGCCTTTTCCAGCAAGGTGTGTGTTTAAAAAAAGATTAGTACAATTGGGCCCAAATAGTCCTATTGAAAACAGCTGCCTGCATAGACTTGGCAGATTTGTGCTGTGGAACAGTTCTGTCTGACAAAACTACTTAACTTCAATTTTAAAAATAAGTTTTCTATAGCACCCTATTTTCTTCTTATAAGAATGAGTTCAATGGAGATGGCATTATGAGTTTAACAGGATGGCCCCCAGAATGAATGCTTGCCAAAGACAAGAATATGTGGCACTAAGGGATGACAAACTGATTAGGCTGCAATGATTCTGAGACTCACACCTGAGAAGACTACTTTCTCAATAAATAAAACTTGTTGGTGGAATTTGGATTGGGGGTTGGATTTGGATACAGCTTCAAACCACTGCAGCCCAATTCACAAAAGGAACATGAGATCAAAATCTTCTCTTTGGTAAAGAGTGATATATTTTAGTCAACATATGGCAGAGTAAAGGGAACAGAGGGGGGCATTTTCTGTAATGTCACTGAAGGGACAGGTGACTTGGGCCTGCATCCTGATTTCTCACAGTGGTTGAATTTGGTGAAAAGGAATGCAAAACTTTGGTTGAATAGGTCATGTAGAATAGCTGCTGGCTTATTCTTGTTCCACAGGATAATGATTGGAAACTTTTCTTGAGGAACTCAATAGAGAGACTTTTTTTCTCTCTAGTGAGATACTAACTCAAAAGGATCTATCCACATTCTCTAAACAATACCCCTGCTTTCTTCCTGATGCCTTTTGCTAGAACCATGGCCAGGAGCTAGAGAACATACTGTCACTATACAATAAAAGCTTCCTTGTTTTGAGTGTTGTAAAGGGAAATTCCACCCTTCTCTCCAAATTTCTGCCTCTTTTTTGTTCCCTTAACAGTGCTGCCGCAAGGGAAGAGGAGTTAATATGCTTATCATTCAAAGTGTGAAACATAGCTTGTGTCACATTTGAATAGTGGATATAGTTATTGTTCCAGAACCTATTCAGAACACTCTCTTACTTATACTTCTAGCAAAGGTCTACATTGTTGATGAAGATTCAAGTTTTCCCCTTCTTCCATACCTTCCTCTTTCTCAGAACATTTCTTCCTCATGAAAAAACTTGGCATTCTTTTTTGTATTTTCTGTATGCCACTCCCTGTAGCCAGTTGGACCAATGGGCTGAGGGCCACTCTTGAGATCTGGCTTCTCTCTCTCATTCACTCTCTACTTACCCCCTGCCCCAAGCAGGCACATCTAAGTTGAAAACCCCCAAGATTAGGATTAGGAAGTGGAGGTGACTGAGATACTCTATTGAGTCTCCGTCTTAAGCCTTATCATCCCATTTAGTTTTACTCAATGATTATTGAGTTCTTGCTCAGCTATTAATGGAGTAGTAATTAGATTCCCATTTGATTACTTTTCTTTCCAAATAGGTTTCTTGATAGAGAGCCCTACAAGAAGCGATGGGTCACTGAATGGGCAAGAACCAGGGATTTTAGAGTCTCTGGCTATAATACCAATCTGAGATAGAATGACCATAAAACCCAGCAACCCCTCTCCTGGGTATCTACCCCAAAATTCTGAAAACGTTTATCTGTAGAGATATATGTGCTCCAATATTCACTGCAGCTTTATTTATGGTGGCCAAGACATGGAAACAACCAAAGTGTCCTTTGATAGATGATTGGATAAAGAAGATATGGTATATATACACAATGGAATACTATTATTCTGCCATAAGAAAAGATGAAATAGTACCATTTGTGACAACACGGATGGATCTTGAAACTATAATGCTGAGCAAAATAAGTCAGACAGAAAAAGTAGAGAACCATGTGATTTCACTTATGTGTGGTATATAAAACTGAAAACAACGAAAGAACAAGGCAAATAAATGAAGAAACAAAAACTCATAGAGACAGACAATAGTTTAGTGGTTACCAGAGGGTAAGGGGGAAGGAGGGTGGGAGATGAGGGTAAAGGGGATCCAATATATGGTGATGGAAAGAGAACTGACTCTGGGTGGTGAACACACAATGTGATCTATAGCTGATGTATTACAGTATTGTACACCTGAAATCTTTGTTAACTTTACTAACAATTGTCACCCCAATAAAATTTACTTAAAAAAACACCCTATCTATAACTACTATTCTGTGATTGGAAATGTATCTTGCCTGGATTACTAAAACAGACACCTGTCTATTACTTTCACCTCTATTTTCACCATTCGCCATTTTTCTCACTATAACTAGAGTGAACTTCTCAATCAAAAAGCCTTTTCATAGT
The DNA here is from genome assembly GCF_964194185.1 of Rhinolophus hipposideros. Lineage (NCBI taxonomy): Eukaryota > Metazoa > Chordata > Mammalia > Chiroptera > Rhinolophidae > Rhinolophus > Rhinolophus hipposideros. The sequence goes on from NC_138046.1 coordinate 34,657,370, forward strand.
ACTCTTTTCCTTAAAACCAGTTTTTTTGTTTTGTTTTTTTCCCTAGCATGACTTTGAAGACTCTTGCTAAAATGTCCCTGGTCAACTCTAAACGAGTGGTTCTCAAAATTTGTGTCAACAAGAATAACTTGGCATGTTTGCCCTACCCTCAAAATAGGTTCAGTAACTCAGGAGAAACCTGGAAACCTGCAATAGAAAAAAATGACTTAGATTATTCTGACAGATATTCTGGGCACCACATTTCGAGAGGTACTTCCTTGTCATGGTACAGTCTGACCTGCCCTCATCATATTGTTCTCCTCAGCAGACTCCCTTTACTCTTCCTGAAATATTGTGTTTATGGACTCATAGAATCTTGACTTAGGATAAAACTTAACTATCATTGAAGTAGCTTTTACACTCTACATAAGCACCCTCTCCATAGGTTGTCTCATAGGTAGGTCTCCAACCTCTGCACCTGATCACACTGTTGAATAAAGTCTAAAAAGTCGAAATTTCATCCAATAGGAGAAAAATCTAGTGGTAGTGGAAAGAGCACCAGATCATTAGTCACAATGTAGATCCTGACTGCCACTTTCTAGCTGTATGATCTTAAGCAAACCACTTGATCTATCTGCAACTCAGTTTCCTTCTCTGTAAGAAGGTGATAACGTGAAAGGCAGTGTGATATAACAGTTAAGAGTATGCAATGAAGCCCAGACTGAGGGGAATAAAACCTTGGCTCTCCCAGTTGCTAGATGTGTGATCTTGGGCATGTTACTTCACCCCTCCATGCTTCATGTTAGTTTTCTGTAAGGTATACCTTATAATAAGAGTAACTAACTCAGTGTATTAAAATGTAAATGAGTTTATATGTGCTAAGTGGTTGGCACATAGTAAGCACAATATAAGTATCAACTAGTACTATTTTCTATTATATTAGGGTAAAATCCCAGTAGTAACTACCTCATAGGGTAGGTATAAAAATAAAAATCACAAAAAATGATGTATGATAAAGTACTCAATAAACAATATAAATGTTACCAGATTTAACTGAAATCTTTTAGTTTTAAAACTTACCTCAGACTACATAGAAAAAGTCTAACACCTCTTCTACATAGCAATATCTGAAGATAGCTTATCATGTGTCCCCAGGCTTTTCAAAATTTTCATAGATGATCTTGGTCATATTTTATGGACTTGGTTATTTTTTTAAATTAATCAAACATTTCATGAACATCTCTAACATTCTAAGCACTTTGCTATGTATTAGAGATACAATGACTAAAACAGTTTCTATCATCAAAAAATGTTGCCCTGTGGTCAAATGCTTCTTCAAATATGACATTAGAACCAAATGTTAACAGAGAACTGGCTGGGCCAATGCACCCCTCTTGTTTTGTGTAGTACATTTGTATCAGTGTAGCCTAAGGCCCCATTAGCATGGCTGATAAATGTTGAATCATATTGATCATATAGTCAAATAATCCTCTGGGATTCTGTGTCAGGTGGATCACAGATTTATTGAGATTATTATTTTGTGAGCTATATAAATGTCTAATCACTATGTTGTTTTGTACACCTAACACTAATAATTATTTTTAAATATTCTGTTAGACCAGATATTATGCACCATACATTTGTACCATTGATTTGAAACCCAAGAATTAGGACTTATAATTTACACTTACTAAATGAGCTATTTTTATAATTTCACCCCATCTTTTAAAAATTTTTAATATCTACTGAGTTAATAGGCATGCTGTCTACATATTCAACAATTTCATTGATTAAAATGATGAACAGAACAACATTAGAAATTTCCTTTCTGATTGACATTAATTAATTATTTAGTGTGTTTGCACTGGAGTTATTCAACTACCTATGGAACCATTTACCACTATTGCTGTGCATCTCACATTCCAGGCACCCAAATAATAATAGCTAATACTTATTGATCAATTGCTAGATAACGCTCTAAAGTCCTTAAATATCATTCCAAAACTTTTACATACATAAGCACATATTACCCTCACAACAATCCTATGAAATAAAGCTACTTCTATTTTGATTTTACAGATCAGAAAACTGGAGAACTGAGTCATGATATCAGTTGTTTGAGATTCCACAACTCATAAGTGGTAGAGCTATTGTTACAGATACCAGGACCGGAAAGAACCCAAGTGACACTCAGAGAGTTAGGAAGGTCGGCTTTATTAGCCAGCGGGCTCAGCGGGATCCTTCCCAAAGACTGAGCCCCTAGCAAGATTTTGAGCAGGTTTTTATGGGTTGGGGACTTCCTTGAGTTGGAAAGGGGTAGGTGTCCTCTGGTGATTGGCTCGAGGTGTGGCTTTGAGGGGGATAAGTAGAAGTAGGCTGAGGCTTAGTCTGGGGACTTCTCTCTCTGCTCGGGCCACCATTTTAGGTCAGTTTCTCCATCGTGTCTCCCCCGTTGATGACTGTAAGTGGTAACAACTTAGAGATCATCATATTAGCTAAGAGGACGATAACCCCACAGGGCAAGGATCTGGGCTGTAGCCTGACGGTTGACGGAGTTCTCTATGAAATGTATGACAGCATTAACTAGGCATGGCCCGATGGTAGCAAGAAGAAGGATCATGAGGAGGGGCCGGCTAGGGGTAGGAGCCAAGAGGACCAGTAAAGGCTAGAGATAGTAGGAGTCCAGTGACAGTGAAGACAGAGGCCAGGCGGACGACTGCGAGGTTCATCCGGGCTGTTTCTTGAGGGTCAGATGGAGTGGATGGGCTGGGTCAGGCTGGGCGATCCAGGTGTTGTCCTCCGGCTGGGCTCTTTTAATCCGAGTGTGATGGATCCACAGAGTGATGCCTGAAACTTTAAGAGCGGGGAGAATAACAAGTATAACCATGTGAGGACCTGTCCACCAGGGTCGGAGAGGCTCGCGCTTCCAATTTTTGACCCAGACTTGATCTCCCAGGGTAAAGGGGTGTACCAGGGCCCCGAGAGAAATGGTGGCCCTTTCCAGAATATAAGCACGTACATCTGTGAGGACATTGCTTAGTGCGGCCATCTTGTTTTTGAGGTTGGAGAACCCCAGCTGGCGAATGTCACCAGAGAGGCTGGTCAGCAGGGGGAGGAGCCTCCCGAACATAATTTTGAAGGGAGAAAATCCAGATTTGCCAGGGGTGCAGCACGCCCGAAGGATGGCTAGTGGTAGGAGGTCCACCCACCCTAGGGAGGTCTCCTGGTGGAGTTTAGCTAATGTCTCCTTGGGGGTACGGTTCATGTGTTCAACTTTTCCTGAGCTTTGTGATTGGTGTGCTGTATGGAGTCTCCAGTTGATGCCCATGGCTCTGGTTACCGTCTGGAGGAGTTCTGCTATGAAGGCTGGCCCATTGTCACTGTGGATAGAAAGTGGAATCCTATAGCAGGGGATAATCTCCCTAAGGAGGACCTTGGCTACTTCGCAGCTCTTCTAAGTCCGAGTGGGGAAGGCTTTGACCCACCCGGAGTAGGTACAGACCAGGACTAGCAAGTACTTAGTACTGTGGCAGTTTGTCATGTCAGTGAAGTCGACTTTGAGGTCCTCAAAAGGTGCTGTACCGCTTCTCTGAATCCCAGGGATGGGACTAGGGCTGGACTTTGGATTGTTCTTTGCACAAGTGAGGCAGTGTTCTCCAATTGACTTGCAAAGAGCTGACAGCTGGCTAATGTAGAATTTTTTGGCTAGGAGGCCCTCGAGAGCAGTTTTTCCTAAGTGGGTTAACTTGTGATATTCAGCTGTTACTTGAGGACCTAGCTGGGCTGGATGAAGAGTCTTCCGTCAGGCAGTTGCAACCACCCTTGTGGCAATCTGGTGGCCCCTTCTGACTTTGCCCATCTGAGTTCTGTTTTGTGTACTGTGAGAGGGATGTGGTGGTAATGTTAGTGACCAAGAGTCGTTTACTAGGGCTTCCCATCACCGCTAATTTGGCCGTGGTGTCGGTGAGCCTGTTCCCAACTGCTGAGGGCTCATTGCCTCTCTGGTGGCCCCATCAATGGATAACTACAACCTGCTGGGGAAGCTAAATGGCTTGTAGGAGCTTAAGCATTTTTTATTTATTTTTAATAGTTTTTCCCTCCACGGTCAGAAGGCCTCTTTCTTTGTATATAGCCCCATTGATATGGATGATTGCAAAGGCATACAGAGAGTCGGTGTAGATGTTGACTTTTCGGCACTCGGATAGAGTATGGGCTCTTATTAGTGCCCATAGTTCTGCCCGTTGGGCCGACCATCCTGATGGAAGTGCCCCTGCCTTGAGTACCTTATCTGTGGCAATTACCGCATACCCTGCGTGACGTTTTCCATCCCTCAGGAAGCTGCTGTCATCAGTATACAGAGTAAGGTCTGGGTTAGAATGTGGGCTGTCCCGGAGGTCGGGTATGGTGGCGTAGACCTCATTGATAACTTTTATACAGTCATGTTCTTGATCCCCTTCCTCAGTTGGCAGAACGGTGTCTGGGTTCAGGGTGTGCACAGTTTCTAACGAATTCCAAGGGTGTTCCCTTGGAATAGCTCTTGATACTGAGTCAGCTGTGCATTCGACAGCCATCGGCGTCCTTGACTGTTCATTAAGTGGTGACCGAGTGGGGTACCTTAACTATGAGTCTCTGGCTTACGGTGAGCTTATCTGCCTCTTTTATGAAAATCACAGTGGCTGCTAGGGCTCGCAGGCATGGTGGCCAACCTGCTGCTACCGGGTCTAGTTTCTTTGAGAGGTAGGCGATGGGACGGAGCCATGGTCTAACTGTTTTGGCCAGCAGTCCTAAGGCTACTTTCTCTCTTTCATGGATGAATAAGTGGAATGGCCTCCCAGCATCAGGTAACCCGAGGGTTGGGGCCTGTCCAAGTGAGCTCTTGAGATGCTGCAAGCCGTGTCCTTGATCTTCTGCCCATAGCATGGGGGCCTTTTCTTGACAGTGAGAGCCTCATATAAGAGCTGGGCTATTGCTGAAGCGCCAGGGATCCAGATCCGGCGGAAGCCGGTGGCCCTGAGGAACTCAGGGAGTGCTCTCTGGTTGGTAGGCCGAGGGAGGGAAGTGATGACTTTCTTTCGCTCGGTGCTGAGGTCCCTCTGTCCTTTGGAGATGATAAAGCCCAAGTATTCTACTTGTTCTCTGCAGAGCTGGGCTTTCTTCCAGGAGACTCTATACCCCATCTCGGCTAAGTGGGAATGGAGTGCCCGTGTCATGGTTTGGCACTTGGTTTCAGTGGCACAGGCAAGGAACAGATCATCCACGTATTGCAATAGAGTGCAGCAGTATTCTTCTTGAGGGAAGGTGGCTCAATCTGAGGCTAGTGCTTTCCCAAAGAAGGTTGGGGAGTTTTTGAAGCCCTGTGGGAGCCAAGTCCATGTCAGCTGGAGAGCCTGGCATGTATCAGGTTCAGTCCATTCGAAAGCGAACAGTGATTGGCTCTGGGGTGCCAACCGAATGCAGAAGAATGCATCTTTCAGGTCCAAGCAGGTGAACCATCCAGCCTCCAGGGGCAGCTGATTGAGGAGGGAATATGGATTTGGGACTACGGGATGTAGGGAGACTGTGACTTGGTTGACTGCTCTTAAATCTTGTACTGGCCGGTATTCTCCATTGGACTTCCTTACCGGCAGGAGGGGTGTATTCCATGGCGACTGGCATTCTACAAGTATCTCTGCTGCTCTGAGATGGGCGAGGTGTTCTTGAATTCCTGCCTGAGCTTCCCTGGAGATGGGGTATTGGCGTAGCCGTTGGGGTTGGGCTCTGAGTCTCAGTTCCACCAGAACTGGGGCCTCATGTTTTGCTAGCCCAGGTGGGTTATCTTCATCCCAAACCTCCAGGAAATCGTTCCTGTATGCTTCCGGGTTCTGTTCTACACTGCTGGTCCCATGAAGCCTCCATTCTTCTTCCCTTGGAGTGGTGATAGACAGAATAAGTCCCTCAGATGGGGGCTGCAGTGACATGGTAGCTTGGCCTGATGGTTCGAAGGAGATTTGCGCTCCTAACTTGGTAAGGAAGTTGCGTCCCAAGAGCGGGATTGGGCAGTCTGGTAAGTAGAAGAACTCATGCAACATGGTGTGTCCTTCTAATTTACAAGTCCGAACCTGGCAGAATGGTCGGCTCTTAGCTTGATGGCTGGTGGCTCCAATTATGGTGACTCTGCAGTCCCTGAGTGGTGCCACCGGTGTGGTGACTACCGAGTGTTTTCCTCCGGTGTCTACCGTAAAAGTCATTGTTTGGCCCCCTACATCTAAGTCAACCGTGGGCTCGTGGGAGCCAAGTTCAAATGAGCCAGGTCCTCTTCAGTCCTACTCGATTCCCACTAATCCTATAAAGTCGGGGTCCGGACTGTTTGGGTTGGGACCACCGGGAGGCTGAGGCTAGAAGTGGAGTGTCTGGAAGCGATGAGGCCGCACCAGCCATTGGCCGTGGTGCATAGGGAGGTGGTGGTGGCTCTTCATCTGGATCTCCCTGGTAAATGGTCTTAGTCTTGTCTTTCTGCATGCGGCCTCGTGGGTTCCGTGCAACGAGGATTCTGGAATGTCCCTTATTATTGGAGCAGAACCGTACCCAAGGTGGAAGGTTTCGGACTATTTCCAACCATGAGTCAACGTAAGAGAACTGGTCTGGATGTCCTGGGGTCCCGGTGACAACTATGTAGCCTCAGCAAATTGTGGGGAGGTCAAGAGTGCCTTCTGAGGGTCATCCCATGTCAATACTTGGCCATTCCAGTTCACATAAAGTGCTGAGACGTCCGGGGATCATTTTGACCCCATAGTCACCTCTGAAACTCTTCCTGAAATTCTTTAACATGCAGTCTAGGACGTGGGCTTCCCGTGACTCCCTCCCATGATATTTGGTGGCACGTAGACAAGGAAGGGTCTCAATCAGGCACCTGCCTGGCCGTGTCCCTCGTGGGAACTTTGGGTACGTCTTGGCTAAGGTTTGCCCGTATAAGCCCTGGGCCTGGTCGTACTACAAGACTGCAAATCACCATTATGTCGTACAATACTACCATGGAACTCAGGTTGGGGCTCACTCAGACTCTGTAGCCAACAGGCTGTGGATCCACACAGAATCCCATTTGGGACCAAGCACACACAGGGAGGAAAGATGCTCTCCTCCAGAACAGCCCTAAATAGAGTCTGAATTGGGACTGAGCAGGAGGTGATCAGGCTCCCCTTCTGACCTTAGGCAGGCCTAACTGGGTCCAGGCCCCAGGGTCTTACCATGTCCAATGTCCTGGTTGACTGTCCATCCTTTCTCTCTACTGGGGGTCCAGCAGGGAATCACGGACTGGAGCCGGTGGGAGGTTGCTGGTCCCAGGCCTGCCCAAATCAGCAGGGAGCGCCTAGCCCCGTCTTGGCTCTCCCGCCACCCTACAGCCTGCTCTCGCCCAAACCGGTGGCTCAAGGAGCCAGCGCAGTTGGGTTTCCTGGTCAGGGAACCAAGAATGTTACGGATACCAGGACTGGCACTCAGAGAGTTAGGAAGGTCAGCTTTATTATGCCGTCAGGCTCAGCAGGATCCTTCCCAAAGACTGAGCCCCTAGTAAGGTTTTGAGCAGGTTTTTTATGGGTTGCGGACTTCCTTGAGTTGGAAAGGGGTAGGTGTCCTCTGGTGATTGGCTCGGGATGTGGCTTGGAGGGGTTTATGCAGAAGTGGGCTAGGGCTTAGGCTGGGGACTTCTCTCTCTGCTCGGGCCACCATTTTAGGTCAGTTTCTCCATCACTATGATTTTAAACCTGAAGTCTAGTGCTAGAGCCTACGTGCAATTACTGTGATATTCCTTTGCTTGTTATTAAACAAATGAAATGGAATTAGCTAGACATAACCTAATATTTAGTGAAGCCATGCGAGGCTATTGTGATCACCACTGCCTTTTCTTAGTGTTTGCAGCCCATTTCTTTATGAATTTACTGAAGATTTCTACTAAGGATTGATGTCAGTATCACTGGCCTATAATTTCTATAATCTGACCCCTTCCTTTTAAAAAATCAAAATAGCATTAGTTTTGACATTACATTGAGTAAGAGACCCTTCTCATTGTGTAAGTATGTTTTTCTGACTTATGACTAAGCAGCCTGCTTGCATATCATAATTAAAAGTCAATTTCCAGAATTTCATCAAATATTTAATTAGTGTCCTTGGAAGAAAAGCAGAAAGTCTAACTAAAATATCAAAGATTACTCTTTATACCCATTCACTGGGAAATAAAATGAAGAAGAAGACAAGATAATTCATATTCCAAGCAGACATTGGTAATTATCTCACTGGACCACACATCTGTCTGGCCACATTCTATTCACAAGATGAAATTAAAATTGTCGGTGTGCTGGTTTGTTATTCCTGTTAGTTACAGTCTTCTCCTATGTGCCTGCAGGTAGGGATGCTCAGCATTGCTACTTTATTTCACTGACATTTTGAGAAAATGGAGTGACCCTTCTGATTTTACTTCCTTGTCCCTAATAGAATCTGTTAACAGATCACCCCAAAAAAATGCTACCTATTGCTATCTCCTTTCACTTTTTTAAAAAAATATTTCTGCTTACTTTCTGTGGAGAAACTTTATGTAAGCATTGGATTGGGCAGAGGGTGGAAAAGCGGGAAGAAAGGAAATAAATTGCTGGCTTTTATTCTTGGATATGAACTGTGACTGCTTTTTGGTCAAAATTGTTTAGGTCCTTATTAATTTTATGACATTATTAACCCCCAAAATTCAAAAAGTAAATCCTCAAAAAATTTTTGGTCATCATTTTCCAATTTGTGTACTATGGAGCATGAGTTAAGAGTTAATTTTAAGTGTGTGTTGGAGAGAGGAAATTGCTCAAATAAGTTTTGGGAAATTTTTATATCATTTTCTACATAGGTGGACATTATTTATTTCAAGCAATGTTAATAATTTCAGTTATTTACAATTTAAATTACTATTTACAATTTGAATTTAGCAAATGTTTATTGATCACTCTGTGTTTCAGGCACTATTGGAGAAACTGGAGATAGAATGGTAAATAAGGCAGGTAAGTTCCCTGCCTAATGGACCTAATATCCTAACTAAAGTGACAGAAAATACACAAGTCAATAAATAAATAAATGAAATAAACTTAGATAATACATGTTTTTTCAACATCATCTTGTTACCATGTGAAAGGCCTGGCTGCTCACCACATGAAAACCAAAACTTGAGAGGCATAGTTAGTGGAAAGAAAAATAGATTTATTCTAAAATGTGAGTATTAACGGAGACAGTAGACTCCCTGTCACAAAGACTTCCTTCCTGCTCTTAATACTGCCAAAAGGTTTTATATGCATGCAAGAAGAGGTACAAACAGAAAAAGGAGAAGTTGGCCAGGCAACTTCAGGGGGAAAAAACAAAACAAAACAAAAAAACTTCCCAGAGGCTGATGTGCCTCAGAGTCAGGAGTGGATCTTATACAGATGCAAAAACCTCTCCCAAGTCACCAAGCCAGGCTTGCATTTAGCCAGACCAAAGTAAACAGAACCATTGAAATTGGTGGGTGTACACAGTACCAGTTTATGTAGGGCCATGTAAACTGTGATAGGGATTAAATGATTTTAAGCAGGCTTATCTCAATTTATATCAAGATTTTGAGAAGTCCCACCTTAAAGAAATCTGTTTAGCATTTTCGATCCAGTAATTCCCAAGCACATTTGATCACTAACGACTTTTATCCTTATAAAACACATTTTAACATTTTGCATAGCAATATCCCATAGAACACTAATTTAGGAAATGCTAGTTTAAGAAATTTGTGAGTTAAATATACATTTTCCAGTATTATGGGATATTGGAGAATACACTGAAAATACAGACATACAGATGAATATATGCAGACAGATTATGGAGACAGGTAGAGATAATTCCCCCCTAGTTTAAGACGGTACAAGTAGATCATAGAGTTGGGCTGGGTTTGGGTAGGAGGGAGGTTAGGGTTCTTATCCCTATAAAATAATTTTTACAAAATAACATTTCCTCTTCTAAAACACTGACTCTGTTGTCAGCAGAACTTCTATTTTACCTGTCTTCTATCCAACTTTTGTTCTTAGAGAGTTCTGGAGGAAAAGCAGTTAGACCTAGAGAAACGTTTGTGTGTGTGTGGTTCACTTTAAGAAACAAATCAGTAATGTACCATTATTCCTCACAATATGCACCTACAGGATAGAAAATGAAAAGAGGGAAAGTGTGTAAGAAGAGATAGCCATGTAGTAGATGAGAGAAAGGGGATATTCAAGTTAAATCTGTGGGGCTCACAGCATGATGAATGCCAGGGTCTTTCTACAAGCAATGTCATCTATTTGTGGGGTATCAGAAAGATGATGACAAGATGAACTTGAGAGGAAGAATGAGGAATTGATGGGAGACAGTCTAGTTGAGTAGTTAAAAGCATGGGCTTTGAAAATCAGGCTTGGGTTCCAGACCCAACTCTTCCAGTTACTGACTGTATGGCTTTAGACAAGTTATTTAATCTCTCTGAGACTTGTTTTTCTCATTTATAAAATGAAGATAATCATGGTATCAAACTCATAAGAATCTCGAGGGGGTTAAATGACATTACATATGTAAAGAGCTGATTGCAGTGCCTCATATAATATGCATTATAAATATTTCTATTGTCAAATTTATTAATTTCTTGTCCTTTGGGAGACAGAAGAATGTAAATTGTGTTAAGTGCTGTCCAATGGAAATTTCTATAACCATGGAAATCTTTTATATGAGCCGTAGTAGCTTAGCCACTAACCATATGGGACTATTGAGCTCTTGAAATTTTTCTAGTGCAACTGAGGAGCTTAAATATTATTTTTTTAAAAAAAACTTAATTAATTTAAATTTACATTTAAGTAGTCATAAGTATCTACTGGAGACCATATTGGACAGTGCAGCTCTAGGTGCTCAGAATTCTGGGACTGATGGGGAGAGAAAATGTTTGTAATGTCTCTGGATTTGGAAGGCAAAGGAGAAAAGAAAAGAAAAGATGGGAGATTAAAATGGGAGAGAAAAAGAAGAAATGAAGTTTCCAAAAGAATTAATATGAGAATATCAGAAATGCTATTCTTTGTTCTATCATCCAGCCAAATAGGAACCCTATAAGAGGATGTCACCTATAACATCCTTTTAAAAAGTTGATTGCTAGACCCACTGTATGTGTACTTTTCTTTGGATCGAGAATCCAAACATTTCTCTCAGCCCTTCTTGACCTTTCCTGACTGCATCACTTCCTAAAGTCATGGGTTCCTTATGCTTACGTCCTTCTGGAGTAAGTGGGTTTTCTACATTATTCCTTTGAAGCTATTTCCTCTAGCTCCAAGTAATAGTACTTGTCTTTGATTACTTCCAAGTGCTTTAAAGATATGCCAAAAAAAAAAAACCAATGACAAGTGAACATGTCAATTCTTCTCCTGAGAGTCTTGGCTGCTGTAACTAACTGCATTTGATCCTCAAAGGACTCAGGGTCATATGGGGCACTCTGAAGGGTCCTGATTTGTCCTAGCCTACTTTAACACTTAAAACCCTTCTTATTAATGTTTTCTGTTGGGTAAAGTCTTTGCTTTTAGAAACCCATTAAAATGCAAGTATGTCACACTGGAAGCCAGAAGAACCCACTTATCATCTTGACTTATTTTTTTTACATTGGATTCTGAGGACCTGGGACTATGTCAGTTTGGATTTGGAAAGAGTATATGGGGAAAGGCCCAGATCATAGAGGGTCTGCTGTTCAGCATGGAGTGAATAAGAACAACAGCCCTGTGCACATGTACAGGAAACAAAAAGAGACAAATGAAGGTCATCAAATAACAACAATATCAACAAAATTTGAGTTTTTACCTCCTCTACAATGGAACTCTTGTTGTTTCATTGTTCCCACAATGGTTGGACCAAGTTGCAGGGTCCAGAAGGCACACAATAAAACTATTCTAACTCTATTTACAAACAACTCATTGAAATGATTTATAGGTGGTAGACAGTAAAAACTAATGTTTAACAGGATTGATCATCTTGCTGAGAACTTTATTTAAACTTTATGTGATTTCCAGTCAATATTCTTCATGTGAAAACTTTAATTACCTCCATGAAACCCTCAGATTGGCTTCATTTGATACATCCTCCCTAAATCTGTCAGCCAAATAACAATACATCATTTTGTCCCAGACATACATCTTGTTAATGACACTGAACCAGTACAAACTGAGTTCAAATATAATCAGTATTCAAGTAATGAAACTGTTTATAGGACACTATGTGTTCCATTAAATTTAACAAACAGTTCTTGATAATCAACTATTTAGGGCTATAAAGGACATGAGCATAAATTTAAAACAAAATCTTGTCTTCAAGAAGCATATTATATGGAATATTGTCTTCCCCTTCTCTAGGTCATTCAGTATTTATTTATCACATTCTAATTTAGTATCTACTATGTCAGAAACTATGCCAGGAACTGGGCCGATGATGGAGAACAAGACAGGGACATTCATTGTCCTCATAGAGCTTTATTTTACAGTCATTTGGGATTTATTTTGGTCTGTGACACAGCTTATCTTATTTTACCTGGCATGAAAGCCATTTATTTGGGTATTCATCTTATGTATCTCTTAGGAAAGGCATGAACAGAAGAGCCAATATTTAACATAGAATTGGAAGGATTTTAGCAAACAAGTATGAAAAAGAGGGCATTCGCATTGGAAGAAAGCAGCATGACTAGAGTCACGGATACGTCCAAGATATGCAAAAAGTCAAGTTTGGAAAAATAGTGGGGTTCATGAGGTAGATACTACAAAGCAAATTTGGGTCTTACATCACAAATATGGCAGTGTGAGGAGTATTTCTTGAAATCTCCCCTGGAAGTTTCAACAGAATGAATAGTCATAATTCAACAAAAGATAATCTAAGCAATACATAAGCACATCTGAGAGATCTGCACATGGGATCATCTGGCGAGCAAAGGAGGAGGAAAGGGGGAAGTGCAGAGACATAAGATGTGGGTCAAAGGATGCAGTCTGGAGCTCACTGCAGTCTCAGCAGAGGGAAGAATTCAGGCTGCAGGCACACTCCCTGGGACCCACAGTCCTGCCTGATCAGCATATAATATGGCTGATTCCACTGTTTGGGGCAGAGAGCTCAGAGCAAAGACCAAATACAGAAGGTAGAGAACTGTGGTTTAAGCCCTCACTGTCAGGCAGAAAGCAGACACAGAAACTGGTAGACAACCTCTCAGATGTCCTCCCACACTGCCAGTGTTAGAAGTGGGCTCCAGAAGAAACTGTAGCAGTGTCAGATTAAAGAGCAAAATATCCACAGCCCTTAAAACTGGAGAGACAGTCCTGCAGCCGCAACAGCAGATGAACACAGCGATTAATTCTAGCAATTGAAAAAGAAGTTTAGAAGCAAGAGAGCTTTGGGCTGGTAGTCCCCTTGTTCAGAGCCACAAATGTACCAGCCACCTCTCACAGCCCACACTGCCCCCACCTTTTAGAACAAATCCCTGTGAGGGCAACCACAGTTGTTGAGATATACAGACTCTGCATCAGGCTGAAGGGGCGTCATGGAGTTTCAGAAGCTTATAACTCTATTGCCCACCACATTCCCCCACAAGCACAGTGCTCTGAGACCCAGGTGACCTGCTTATGGAGGAGAAGACCACCTTCCAGGAAACCCCCCATTACATGAGAAATGAGAACAGCACTAGAGAAAATAAAATGCAACAGTGTGAAAGAAAATCAAAGGCTGCAGCAGGAGCAAATATAAAACCTTTCAACAACACCCACTGGAAAGCAAAAGAAATGCCTCTTCATATCAATCTGCTGCAGAACCACTCTTGCACATGCTCAGGAAGAGAAATAATAATTCATTAATTGCTATGAATAACATCGGTAACAAGAGCTCAGAGAGAAAATGAAAACTCTCCAGATGCAATAAAACACAGATACGCTGTTTAATGAATTCAGAAACAAAAGAGCAACAACAACAAATGAATATTTTACCAAAGATATTGAAATAAAAAAAAATTCTGGAGATGAAGAACTCAATACAAGATATGAAGAATGAAATAGACAACTTAAGAAATAGAGCTGAACAGATGGAAGAAACAATGAGTGATATTGAAGATAGAAATCTGGAAATAACACAGATAAAAAAGGAGAGAGATTTGAGAGTTAAAAAAAAATGGAAAGGAATCTACCAGAAATATCTGTCTCCATTGGAAAAAGCTATATAAAATAATGGGTATATCAGAAGGAGAAGAGATGGAGAAAGGCTCACAGAGTCTATTAAAACAACTAGTGAGGAGAATTTCCCAAACCTGTGGAAATAACTGGATCCTTGAATCCAAGAAGCAAAGAGAACACCTAATTACCTCTATCCGAGCAGGCCTCCTCCAAGGCACATTGTATAGAAGCTGTCAAAAACTAGTAACAAAAAAATACGTCTAAAAGAAGCTGTGGTATGGGAGAGGGGAGGGGGAAGTACTAATGTGTTAGGGAAGTACGATTAGATTATCATTAGAATTTTAATAAGAATCTCTACAAACCCAGAGGGAGTGAAATCAAATATTTAAACAATTGAAAAAAAGAAATTATGAGCCAAGAATAATATATCCAGCAAACATGCTCTTTATATACAAAGGAGGAATAACGAAATTTCCAAATGTACAGAAGCTGAGGGAACTTTCTAACACTCGACCTGCACTACAAGAAATAATGAGGGAACCAATTCAACCTGAAACAAAAAGCAAAGGAATGCAAAACCATGAATAGTATTATGAAGAGACAGACAGAAGCAGAAAATGGCAACGCCTGCACCAAATAAGATGCTATACACTTAAACATAACATAGAGGGTAAAAAGGAAAGAAAAAAAGAAAGAGGAAAGGAGCAACTTGCTACTGAAAAACAGAAATCAACTCACAGCATAAGTAGGGATAATTTGTGACAACAAAAACAGAAAAGGGATGAGAGTAAGGTTGGAAACAAAACAAGGAAATGGAGAAAATAAGCATGCTAAAGAAAATTGAATACTCAAAATATGAAATTTTCCTTTACATGAACTTAATGTAAACATTCAAAAAAAAGAATGAAAATATATAACATTAAAAAAAAAAAAACAGGAGAGACATAGATCAACATGGCGGCATGAAGTGATCCTCTGTAAAGCTCCCCTGGAATTTACAACTAATTGAACAACAAGAACTCCACAAAGGACTCCCTGCACAGCAGAGAGGCAAGACGAAGAGGCCCACTACTGAATTCACGTAAAGGTGGGATAATCACACCAGCAGGGGAAGAGAGAAAGAAGAAGAGCAGAGACGGCGGCACGCAGAAGCTGGACGCAGACCTAGCTCATTGGTCCGAGATTGCTGCATCCCGAAACTACAGAAGCAGCGAGAGAGGGAAGAACTCAAACTGCTAGGGCTCCGCTTATGGCCAATAGGGCTGAGAGGGCAGCATATAACACGGCTGAACACAATGCTCACGGCAGAGACCTCGTAGAAAAGACTGAAGGAAGAAGGCTAAAAACGGTAGTTTAAGCCCTCACTGCCGAGCAGAGAACAAAAGTCTTAGGCACTGAGACTAGCCGCCCCCTACCTACACTCCCAGAGCTGGCTCCCACCCACCTGGCCAGTGCTAGAAGCGGAACACTACCAGTGTCAGATCAAAAGAACAGAATATGTGCTGTTCTGAGAACTGTGGACCGCAGACACAGATTCGTAGCCCAACTAGTTCCGGCAAAGAGGAGGGAGCTGTGCAAGCAGGACAGGCTGTGGTGGTGGTCGCCGCCATTGCTCTGGGCCACCTCTCACAACTCACCCTGTCCCTGGCACAACCTATCTGGAAGAACCCTGCAGGAGTAAACAGAACTGCTGAAACATAGGGGCTCTAAATCTGGTGCAGGAAGACCTTTGGAACTTCAAAAGGTCTCCACATAGCCACACAGACACTGCGCCCTGTGACCCAGGCAAACTATTAACAAAGGAGAAGCCCATCTCCCAGTGAATACCCCCATTGTGTGAGAAGATGGAATAGTGCAGAGAAAACATAGCCCTACTGTGTGAGAGAGAAAAGAGAGGCTGCAGTCAGAGAGAAAATAAAACATTCCACTTAACAAGTACTGGAAAACAAAAGAAAGACCACTTCCTATCAACCTGTTGCAGAAGCCACTCCTGTAGATGTCTAGGAAGAGAAATAATAAATCAGGAATTGCCATGAATAACCAAGGAAACAAGACAGCTCAGAAAAAAAGTGAAAAGTCTGCAGTAAAGGAACTTAAAGACATGGAAATATGTGACTTAAATAACAGAGAATTCAAGGTTGAAGTTCTGAAAAAAACTCAACAACATGCAAGAAAACACAGAAAGGCAGTTTCATGAACTCAGAAACACAATCAAAGAACAACATGAGCATTTTACGAAAGAGATTGAAATTTTAAAAAAGAAACAAATGGAATTACTGGAGATTAAGAACTCAATAGAAGAAATTAAGAATGAAATAACCAGCTTAGCTAGTAGAGTTGACCTGATGGAGGAAAGAATCAGTGACATCGAAGATAGAAACCTGGAAATTACACAGATGGAAGAAGAAAGAGACTTGAGACGTAAAAGAAACGAAAGAACTCTACAAGAACTTTCTGACTCCATCAGAAAGAGCAATATAAGAATAATGGGCATACCAGAAGGAGAAGAAAGAGGGAAGGGAACAGAGAATATATTCGAAAAAATTGTTGGTGAGATCTTCCCAAATTTGAGTACAGAAATGGATCCTCGAATCCAAGAAGCAAATAGAACACCTAATTACCTCAATCCCATCAGGCCTGCTCTAAGGCACATTGTATTGAAGCTGTCTGAAATCAACGACAAAGAAAGAATCTTCAAGGCAGCCAGGGAAAAGAAGATGGTAACCTACAAAGGAAAGCCCATTAGATTATCATCAGATTTTTCAGCAGAAACTCTACAAGCCTGGAGGGAGTGGAAACAAATATTCAAACTATTGAAAGAGAGAAATTATGAGCCCATAACAATATATCCAGCAAAGATATCCTTTAGATGTGAAGGAGGAATAAAGACCTTTCCAGTCATACAAAAGCTAAGGGAATTTTCTAATACAAGACCTGCACTACAAGAAATACTAAAGGAGGCTATTCGACCACAATCATCAGGGACAATTTGTGGCAACATAAAAAGGGGGAGAGTAAAGGTCAGAACTGGCACAATGGAAGGGAGAAAGTACACATGCTGAATAAAATGGAATGCTCTAAATGTGGAACTTTCTTTTACATAAAATTTATGGTAACTACTCAAAAAAAAATCCAGAAGCGAAATATATATCGTTAACACAGATTAAACACTGGAAAAAAAATCATAGACTACAACCACACTGAAATAATAGACAGCAAAATGCAGGGAAAAAAATAATGGAGCTACTGTCCAAACAGAAAACCAGAGATAGAATGACAGGAAATACTCACATATCAATCACTGCCCTAAATGTAACTGAACTCACCAATAAAAAGGCACAGAGAAGCAGATTTGATCGAAAAACTAAATCCAACCATATGCTGTCTCCAAGAGACATCTCAGCTACAAGGACAAGCATAGACACAAAGTGAAAGTGTGGAAATTGACACTCCAAGCACATCGTACCCTGAGAAAATCAGGTGTAGCCATAATAATATCAGATGAAACAGACTTCTGGGTGAAAAAGATAACAAGAGACAAAGATGGGCATTTCATAATGATAAAGGGCATTATACAACAAGAAGACATAACAGTCATCAATATTTATGCCCCCAATCAGGGAGCACCAAAATATACCAAGCAACTACTAACAGAACTAAAGGGAGAAATTGACCAAAACACAATTGCAGTAGGGGAGTTAAATACATCATTGACAGCTATGGATACATCATCCAAACAGAAAATAAATAACGAAATTGCAGCCCTAAATGACACATTAGGTGTAATGGACATAATTGACATATATAGAGCACTTCATCCTAAAACATCAGACTATACATTGTTTTCGCGTGTTCATGGAAAATTCTCAAGGATAGACCATATACTGGAAATAAAATCAGCCTCAGCAAATTTATGAAGACTGAAATCATACAAAGAATATTCTCGGATCACAAGGCTTTGAAATTGGATATCAACTGCAAAAATAAAGCCGGAAAAATCACAAATACATGGAGATGGAACAACACGCATTTAAAGAATGACTGGGTCAAAAAAGAAATTAAAGGAGAGATCAAAAGATACATAGAAACAAATGACAATGAAAATACATTCTACCAAAAATTTTGGGATGCAGCAAAAGCAGTTTTAAGATGGAAACTGATATCATTACAGGCCCATCTCAAGAAACAAGAAAATTCCCAAATAAATAACATCATGTTACACCTTAAAATCTAGAAAAAGCAGAACAAGTGCAACCCAAGGTCAGCAGAAGAAAGGAATTTAAAAAATCAGAGCAGAACTCAATGAAATAGAGAAGAAAAAAACAATAGAAAAAAAATTCACGAGACGTCATCAAAATGGTGGCGTGAGGTGAGCCTCTGTAAAGCTCCCCTGGAATTTACAACTAATCGGACAACAATAACTCCACAAAGGACTCCCTGCATAGCAGACAGGCAAGACGAAGAGGCCCTCTACTGAATTCACCTCCAGGTGGGAGAATTGTGCGAGCGGGGAGGAGGGAAGGGAGAAGTGCGGGGGCGGAGCCGCGCAGGTGCAGGACGCAGACCTAGCTCAGTGCTCTGAGATCGCTGCATCCCGGAACTACCGCAGCTGAGGGAGACGGAAGAACTCGGACTGCTAGGGCTCCGCTTACGGCCCACAGGGCTGAGGGGGCAGCATATAACACGGCTGAACCCAATGCTCACAGCAGAGATCACGAGCAAAGACTGAGGGAAGAAGGCTGAAACTGCGGTTTAAGCCCTCACTGCCAAGTGGAGAACAGAAGCCTTAAGCACTGAGACTAGCCGCCCACTGAGTACCCTCCCCGAGCTCGCCCCACCCTTAACTGCACAGTGCTGGAAGCGATAAAGTAGCAGTGTCAGATCAAAAGGACAGGATATTTCAGTTCTGAGAACTGTGGACCGCAGACACAGATTCGCAGCCCAACTACTTCCGGCAAAGGGGAGGGAGCTGTGGAAACAGGAGCAGCTGTGGTGGTGGTCACGGCCATTGCTCTGAGCCACCTTCCACAACTCAACCTGCCACTGGCCCCACCTACCTGAGCAGATCCCTGCAGGAGTCAACAGAACTGCTGAAACATACAGTCTCTGAATGGGGTGCAGAAAGAGCTTTGGAAATTCAAAAGCTCTCCGCAACCCCACAGGGACGTGGCGCCCTATGACCCAGGTGAACTGTTAACAGAGGAGAGGCCCGTCTCGCAGGGAATTCCGCCATTGTGGGAGAAGCTGGAAAAGTGCAGAGAAAATATAGCACTACTGTGTCAGAGAGAAAAGAAAAAGGCTGCAGTCAGAGAGAAAATAAAACATTCTACCAACAAGTATTGGAAAACAAAAGAAAGACCACTTCCTATCAACCTATTGCAGAAGACACTCCTGTAGATGTTTAGGAAGAGAAATAATAAATCAGGAATTGCCATGAATAACCAAGGCTAAAAGACAGCTCAGAAAGAAAGTGAAAAGTCTCCAGAAAAGGAACTTAAACATATGGAAATATGTGACTTAAATGATAGACAATTCAAGATTGTAATTCTGAAAAACCTCAAAGAGATGCAAGAAAACACAGAAAGGCAATTTCATGAACTCAGAAATGCAATCAAAGAACAACATGAGCATTTTACGAAAGAGATTGAAATTTTAAAAAAGAAACAAATGGAATTACTGGAGATTAAGAACTCAATAGAAGAAATTAAGAATGAAATAACCAGCTTAGCTAGTAGAGTTGACCTGATGGAGGAAAGAATCAGTGACATCGAAGATAGAAACCTGGAAATTACACAGATGGAAGAAGAAAGAGACTTGAGACGTAAAAGAAACGAAAGAACTCTACAAGAACTTTCTGACTCCATCAGAAAGAGCAATATAAGAATAATGGGCATACCAGAAGGAGAAGAAAGAGGGAAGGGAACAGAGAATATATTCGAAAAAATTGTTGGTGAGATCTTCCCAAATTTGAGTACAGAAATGGATCCTCGAATCCAAGAAGCAAATAGAACACCTAATTACCTCAATCCCATCAGGCCTGCTCTAAGGCACATTGTATTGAAGCTGTCTGAAATCAACGACAAAGAAAGAATCTTCAAGGCAGCCAGGGAAAAGAAGATGGTAACCTACAAAGGAAAGCCCATTAGATTATCATCAGATTTTTCAGCAGAAACTCTACAAGCCTGGAGGGAGTGGAAACAAATATTCAAACTATTGAAAGAGAGAAATTATGAGCCCATAACAATATATCCAGCAAAGATATCCTTTAGATGTGAAGGAGGAATAAAGACCTTTCCAGTCATACAAAAGCTAAGGGAATTTTCTAATACAAGACCTGCACTACAAGAAATACTAAAGGAGGCTATTCGACCACAATCATCAGGGACAATTTGTGGCAACATAAAAAGGGGGAGAGTAAAGGTCAGAACTGGCACAATGGAAGGGAGAAAGTACACATGCTGAATAAAATGGAATGCTCTAAATGTGGAACTTTCTTTTACATAAAATTTATGGTAACTACTCAAAAAAAAATCCAGAAGCGAAATATATATCGTTAACACAGATTAAACACTGGAAAAAAAATCATAGACTACAACCACACTGAAATAATAGACAGCAAAATGCAGGGAAAAAAATAATGGAGCTACTGTCCAAACAGAAAACCAGAGATAGAATGACAGGAAATACTCACATATCAATCACTGCCCTAAATGTAACTGAACTCACCAATAAAAAGGCACAGAGAAGCAGATTTGATCGAAAAACTAAATCCAACCATATGCTGTCTCCAAGAGACATCTCAGCTACAAGGACAAGCATAGACACAAAGTGAAAGTGTGGAAATTGACACTCCAAGCACATCGTACCCTGAGAAAATCAGGTGTAGCCATAATAATATCAGATGAAACAGACTTCTGGGTGAAAAAGATAACAAGAGACAAAGATGGGCATTTCATAATGATAAAGGGCATTATACAACAAGAAGACATAACAGTCATCAATATTTATGCCCCCAATCAGGGAGCACCAAAATATACCAAGCAACTACTAACAGAACTAAAGGGAGAAATTGACCAAAACACAATTGCAGTAGGGGAGTTAAATACATCATTGACAGCTATGGATACATCATCCAAACAGAAAATAAATAACGAAATTGCAGCCCTAAATGACACATTAGGTGTAATGGACATAATTGACATATATAGAGCACTTCATCCTAAAACATCAGACTATACATTGTTTTCGCGTGTTCATGGAAAATTCTCAAGGATAGACCATATACTGGAAATAAAATCAGCCTCAGCAAATTTATGAAGACTGAAATCATACAAAGAATATTCTCGGATCACAAGGCTTTGAAATTGGATATCAACTGCAAAAATAAAGCCGGAAAAATCACAAATACATGGAGATGGAACAACACGCATTTAAAGAATGACTGGGTCAAAAAAGAAATTAAAGGAGAGATCAAAAGATACATAGAAACAAATGACAATGAAAATACATTCTACCAAAAATTTTGGGATGCAGCAAAAGCAGTTTTAAGATGGAAACTGATATCATTACAGGCCCATCTCAAGAAACAAGAAAATTCCCAAATAAATAACATCATGTTACACCTTAAAATCTAGAAAAAGCAGAACAAGTGCAACCCAAGGTCAGCAGAAGAAAGGAATTTAAAAAATCAGAGCAGAACTCAATGAAATAGAGAAGAAAAAAACAATAGAAAAAAAATTCACGAGACGTCATCAAAATGGTGGCGTGAGGTGAGCCTCTGTAAAGCTCCCCTGGAATTTACAACTAATCGGACAACAATAACTCCACAAAGGACTCCCTGCATAGCAGACAGGCAAGACGAAGAGGCCCTCTACTGAATTCACCTCCAGGTGGGAGAATTGTGCGAGCGGGGAGGAGGGAAGGGAGAAGTGCGGGGGCGGAGCCGCGCAGGTGCAGGACGCAGACCTAGCTCAGTGCTCTGAGATCGCTGCATCCCGGAACTACCGCAGCTGAGGGAGACGGAAGAACTCGGACTGCTAGGGCTCCGCTTACGGCCCACAGGGCTGAGGGGGCAGCATATAACACGGCTGAACCCAATGCTCACAGCAGAGATCACGAGCAAAGACTGAGGGAAGAAGGCTGAAACTGCGGTTTAAGCCCTCACTGCCAAGTGGAGAACAGAAGCCTTAAGCACTGAGACTAGCCGCCCACTGAGTACCCTCCCCGAGCTCGCCCCACCCTTAACTGCACAGTGCTGGAAGCGATAAAGTAGCAGTGTCAGATCAAAAGGACAGGATATTTCAGTTCTGAGAACTGTGGACCGCAGACACAGATTCGCAGCCCAACTACTTCCGGCAAAGGGGAGGGAGCTGTGGAAACAGGAGCAGCTGTGGTGGTGGTCACGGCCATTGCTCTGAGCCACCTTCCACAACTCAACCTGCCACTGGCCCCACCTACCTGAGCAGATCCCTGCAGGAGTCAACAGAACTGCTGAAACATACAGTCTCTGAATGGGGTGCAGAAAGAGCTTTGGAAATTCAAAAGCTCTCCGCAACCCCACAGGGACGTGGCGCCCTATGACCCAGGTGAACTGTTAACAGAGGAGAGGCCCGTCTCGCAGGGAATTCCGCCATTGTAGGAGAAGCTGGAAAAGTGCAGAGAAAATATAGCACTACTGTGTCAGAGAGAAAAGAAAAAGGCTGCAGTCAGAGAGAAAATAAAACATTCTACCAACAAGTATTGGAAAACAAAAGAAAGACCACTTCCTATCAACCTATTGCAGAAGACACTCCTGTAGATGTTTAGGAAGAGAAATAATAAATCAGGAATTGCCATGAATAACCAAGGCTAAAAGACAGCTCAGAAAGAAAGTGAAAAGTCTCCAGAAAAGGAACTTAAACATATGGAAATATGTGACTTAAATGATAGACAATTCAAGATTGTAATTCTGAAAAACCTCAAAGAGATGCAAGAAAACACAGAAAGGCAATTTCATGAACTCAGAAATGCAATCAAAGAACAACATGAGCATTTTACGAAAGAGATTGAAATTTTCAAAAAGAACCAAATGGAATTACTGGAGATTAAGAACTCAATAGAAGAAATTAAGAATGAAATAACCAGCTTAGCTAGTAGAGTTGACCTGATGGAGGAAAGAATCAGTGACATCGAAGATAGAAACCTGGAAATTACACAGATGGAAGAAGAAAGAGACTTGAGACGTAAAAGAAACGAAAGAACTCTACAAGAACTTTCTGACTCCATCAGAAAGAGCAATATAAGAATAATGGGCATACCAGAAGGAGAAGAAAGAGGGAAGGGAACAGAGAATATATTCGAAAAAATTGTTGGTGAGATCTTCCCAAATTTGAGTACAGAAATGGATCCTCGAATCCAAGAAGCAAATAGAACACCTAATTACCTCAATCCCATCAGGCCTGCTCTAAGGCACATTGTATTGAAGCTGTCTGAAATCAACGACAAAGAAAGAATCTTCAAGGCAGCCAGGGAAAAGAAGATGGTAACCTACAAAGGAAAGCCCATTAGATTATCATCAGATTTTTCAGCAGAAACTCTACAAGCCTGGAGGGAGTGGAAACAAATATTCAAACTATTGAAAGAGAGAAATTATGAGCCCATAACAATATATCCAGCAAAGATATCCTTTAGATGTGAAGGAGGAATAAAGACCTTTCCAGTCATACAAAAGCTAAGGGAATTTTCTAATACAAGACCTGCACTACAAGAAATACTAAAGGAGGCTATTCGACCACAATCATCAGGGACAATTTGTGGCAACATAAAAAGGGGGAGAGTAAAGGTCAGAACTGGCACAATGGAAGGGAGAAAGTACACATGCTGAATAAAATGGAATGCTCTAAATGTGGAACTTTCTTTTACATAAAATTTATGGTAACTACTCAAAAAAAAATCCAGAAGCGAAATATATATCGTTAACACAGATTAAACACTGGGAAAAAAATCATAGACTACAACCACACTGAAATAATAGACAGCAAAATGCAGGGAAAAAAATAATGGAGCTACTGTCCAAACAGAAAACCAGAGATAGAATGACAGGAAATACTCACATATCAATCACTGCCCTAAATGTAACTGAACTCACCAATAAAAAGGCACAGAGAAGCAGATTTGATCGAAAAACTAAATCCAACCATATGCTGTCTCCAAGAGACATCTCAGCTACAAGGACAAGCATAGACACAAAGTGAAAGTGTGGAAATTGACACTCCAAGCACATCGTACCCTGAGAAAATCAGGTGTAGCCATAATAATATCAGATGAAACAGACTTCTGGGTGAAAAAGATAACAAGAGACAAAGATGGGCATTTCATAATGATAAAGGGCATTATACAACAAGAAGACATAACAGTCATCAATATTTATGCCCCCAATCAGGGAGCACCAAAATATACCAAGCAACTACTAACAGAACTAAAGGGAGAAATTGACCAAAACACAATTGCAGTAGGGGAGTTAAATACATCATTGACAGCTATGGATACATCATCCAAACAGAAAATAAATAACGAAATTGCAGCCCTAAATGACACATTAGGTGTAATGGACATAATTGACATATATAGAGCACTTCATCCTAAAACATCAGACTATACATTGTTTTCGCGTGTTCATGGAAAATTCTCAAGGATAGACCATATACTGGAAATAAAATCAGCCTCAGCAAATTTATGAAGACTGAAATCATACAAAGAATATTCTCGGATCACAAGGCTTTGAAATTGGATATCAACTGCAAAAATAAAGCCGGAAAAATCACAAATACATGGAGATGGAACAACACGCATTTAAAGAATGACTGGGTCAAAAAAGAAATTAAAGGAGAGATCAAAAGATACATAGAAACAAATGACAATGAAAATACATTCTACCAAAAATTTTGGGATGCAGCAAAAGCAGTTTTAAGATGGAAACTGATATCATTACAGGCCCATCTCAAGAAACAAGAAAATTCCCAAATAAATAACATCATGTTACACCTTAAAATCTAGAAAAAGCAGAACAAGTGCAACCCAAGGTCAGCAGAAGAAAGGAATTTAAAAAATCAGAGCAGAACTCAATGAAATAGAGAAGAAAAAAACAATAGAAAAAAAATTCACGAGACGTCATCAAAATGGTGGCGTGAGGTGAGCCTCTGTAAAGCTCCCCTGGAATTTACAACTAATCGGACAACAATAACTCCACAAAGGACTCCCTGCATAGCAGACAGGCAAGACGAAGAGGCCCTCTACTGAATTCACCTCCAGGTGGGAGAATTGTGCGAGCGGGGAGGAGGGAAGGGAGAAGTGCGGGGGCGGAGCCGCGCAGGTGCAGGACGCAGACCTAGCTCAGTGCTCTGAGATCGCTGCATCCCGGAACTACCGCAGCTGAGGGAGACGGAAGAACTCGGACTGCTAGGGCTCCGCTTACGGCCCACAGGGCTGAGGGGGCAGCATATAACACGGCTGAACCCAATGCTCACAGCAGAGATCACGAGCAAAGACTGAGGGAAGAAGGCTGAAACTGCGGTTTAAGCCCTCACTGCCAAGTGGAGAACAGAAGCCTTAAGCACTGAGACTAGCCGCCCACTGAGTACCCTCCCCGAGCTCGCCCCACCCTTAACTGCACAGTGCTGGAAGCGATAAAGTAGCAGTGTCAGATCAAAAGGACAGGATATTTCAGTTCTGAGAACTGTGGACCGCAGACACAGATTCGCAGCCCAACTACTTCCGGCAAAGGGGAGGGAGCTGTGGAAACAGGAGCAGCTGTGGTGGTGGTCACGGCCATTGCTCTGAGCCACCTTCCACAACTCAACCTGCCACTGGCCCCACCTACCTGAGCAGATCCCTGCAGGAGTCAACAGAACTGCTGAAACATACAGTCTCTGAATGGGGTGCAGAAAGAGCTTTGGAAATTCAAAAGCTCTCCGCAACCCCACAGGGACGTGGCGCCCTATGACCCAGGTGAACTGTTAACAGAGGAGAGGCCCGTCTCGCAGGGAATTCCGCCATTGTAGGAGAAGCTGGAAAAGTGCAGAGAAAATATAGCACTACTGTGTCAGAGAGAAAAGAAAAAGGCTGCAGTCAGAGAGAAAATAAAACATTCTACCAACAAGTATTGGAAAACAAAAGAAAGACCACTTCCTATCAACCTATTGCAGAAGACACTCCTGTAGATGTTTAGGAAGAGAAATAATAAATCAGGAATTGCCATGAATAACCAAGGCTAAAAGACAGCTCAGAAAGAAAGTGAAAAGTCTCCAGAAAAGGAACTTAAACATATGGAAATATGTGACTTAAATGATAGACAATTCAAGATTGTAATTCTGAAAAACCTCAAAGAGATGCAAGAAAACACAGAAAGGCAATTTCATGAACTCAGAAATGCAATCAAAGAACAACATGAGCATTTTACGAAAGAGATTGAAATTTTCAAAAAGAACCAAATGGAATTACTGGAGATTAAGAACTCAATAGAAGAAATTAAGAATGAAATAAGCAGCTTAGGTAGTAGAGTTAACTAGATGGGGGAAGAATCAGTGACATTGAAGATAGAAACCTGGAAATTACACAGATGGAAGAAGAAAGAGACTTGAGACTTAAAAGAAATGAAAGAACTCTACAAGAACTTTCCGACTCCATCAGAAAGAGCAATATAAGAATAATGGGCATACCAGAAGGAGAAGAAAGAGGGAAGGGAACAGAGAATATGTTCAAACCAATTGTTGATGAGAACTACCCAAATTTGTGGAAGAATTGGATCCTCGAACCCAAGAAGCAAATAGAACACCTAATTACCTCTATCCCAACAGGCCTTCTCCAAGGCACATTCTATTGAAGCTGTCCAAAATTAACACCAAAGAAAGAATCCTAAAGGCAGCCAGGGAAAGAAGATATATCGTAACCTACAAAGGAAAGCCCATTAGATTATCATCAGATTTTCCAGCAGAAACTCTACAAGCCAGGAGGGAGTGGAACCAAATATTCAAACTATTGAAAGAGAGAAATCATGAGCCAAAACTAATATATCCAACAAAGATATCCTTTAGATATGAAGGAGGATTAAGGACCTTTCGAGACATACAGAAGCTGAGGGAGTTTTCCAATACATGACCTGCACTGCAAGAAATATTAAAGTAGGATATTTGACCACCATCAACAGGGAAAATTTATTGCAACCAAAAAAAAAACGGGGGAGAGTAAACGCCTGAACCGGAATATGGCAATGGAGAAAGTAAGCATGCTGAAGAAAATGGAATACTCTAAATATCAAACTTTATTTTACATCAACGTAACGGTAAACACTCAAAAAAATCCAGAACTTAAATACATACTGTAATGAACAGGAAACAGAGGGAAACATCATAGAATACCACCACACAGAAATAATAGGCAACAACAAAAAGGCAAAGGAACAATGGAGACACAGCCTTACCAGAAAACTAAAGATAGAATGACAGGAAATCCTCATGTATCAATAATCACCCTAAATGTAAATGGACTGAACTCACCAATAAAAAGGCACAGAGTAGGAGATTGGATCAAAAAACTAAACCCAACCATATACTGTCTCCAAGAGACAAATCTCAGCTAAAAGGACAAGGATAGACTCAAAGTGAAAGGGTGGAAATTGACACTCCAAGCAAATGGTACCCAGAGAAAATCAGGTGTAGCCATAATGATATCAGGTGAAACAGACTTCAGGGT
This sequence comes from Rhinolophus hipposideros, assembly GCF_964194185.1. Lineage (NCBI taxonomy): Eukaryota > Metazoa > Chordata > Mammalia > Chiroptera > Rhinolophidae > Rhinolophus > Rhinolophus hipposideros. The sequence goes on from NC_138046.1 coordinate 34,685,254, forward strand.
GAAAAAGATAAAAAGAGACAAAGATGGACATTTCATAATGGTAAAGAGGACTGTACAACAAGAAGACGTAACAGTCATCAATATTTATGCCCCCAATCAGGCAGCACCGAAATATACCAAGCAACTACTAACAGAACTAAAGGGAGTAGTTGACCAAAACACAATTATATTAGTGGACTTAAAAACATCATTGACAGCTATGCATAGATTATCCAAACAGAAAATAAATAACGAAATAGCAGCCCTAAATGACACATTAGATGAAATGGACATCATTGACATATATAGAGCACTTCATCCTAAATCATCAGACTATACATTCTTTTCGAGTGTACATGGAACATTCTCAAGGATAGACCATATATTGGGACATAAAAGCAGCCTCACCAAATTTAACAAGATTGAAATCATACCAATCATATTCTCTGATCACAAGACTATGAAATTGGATATCAACTGCGAAAAGAGAGCAGGAAAAAACACAAATACATGGAGATTAAACAACATACTTTTAAAGAATGACTGGGTCAAAGAAGAAATTAGAGATCAAAAGATACATAGAAATAAATGACAAAGAATATACATCCTATCAAAATTTTTGGGATGCAGCGTAAGCAGTTTTAAGAGGGAAATTTATATCATCACATGCCTATCTCAAGAAAGAAGAAAAATTCCGAATAAATAACCTCACGTTACACCTTAAAGAACTGGAAAGAGAAGAACAAGTGAAACCCAAGGTCAGCAGAAGAAAGGAAATAACAAAAATCAGAGCATTTCTCAATGAAATAGAGAACAAAAAGACAATAGAAAAAATTAATGTGACAAAAAGGTGGTTCTTTGAAAAAAATAATGAAATCGACAAACCCTTGGCTTGACTCACTAAGATAAAAAGAGAGAAGACACTAATTAACAAAATCAGAAATGAAAAAGGGGAAGTTATGACGGACACCACAGAAATAGAAAGGATCATGCAAGAATACTATGAAGGACTATATGCCACCAAATTCAATAAACTACAAGAAATGGCCAAGTGCTTAGAAACATATAGCCTTCCAAGGATGAACCATGAAGAACTGGAAAATCTAAACAGACAGATCACCAGTAAAGAAATTGAATCATCATCCAAACCTTCCCAAAAGCAAAAGTCCGGGACCAGATGGCTTCACTAGTGAATTCTACTAAACCTTCAAACACGATCTAATACCAGTCCTGCTCAAACCCTTCCAAAAAATTGAAGAAGTGTCAGTACTCCCTAACTTTATTTATGAGGCCAAAATTACCATGATACCAAAACCTCGTAAGAAAAACACAAAAAAAGAAAAATACAGAGCTATATCTCTGACGAATACTGATGCAAAAATCTTAAACAAAATTCTAGCAAATCGAATACAACAATGCATTAAAAAGATTATTCATTACGACCAAGTGGGGTTCATTTGTGTGGCACAAGGATGGTTCAGCATAAGCAAATCCATCAATGTGATACACCACATAAAATAAAGGACAAAAATCATATGATTATGTCAATTGATGCACAAAAAGCATTTGACAAGATACAACATCCATTTATGATTAAAACACTTAATAAAATAGGTATAGAAGGAAAACATCTTAACATAATGAAGGCCATAGATGAGAAACACTCAGCTAATCTCATAATTAAAGGTGAAAAATTGAAGCTCTTTGCTCTACGTTTAAGAACACGACAGGGCTGTCCAGGGCTGTCCTCTATCACCTCTGCTTTTCATCATAGTGTTGGAAGTCCTCGCCAGAGCAATCAGGCAAGAGAAAGAAATAAAAAGCATCCAAATTGGGAATGTAGACATTAAATTGTCACTCTTTGCAGATGACATGATGCTATATATAGAAAACCCTAAAGACTTCATCAAAAAGCTATTGGAAACAATCAACGAATACATTAAAGTTGCAGGCTACAAAATCAAAGTACAAAAGTCCATTGCATTCATATATACTAAAAATTAAATCTCAGAAAAAGAAACACAAAAAAGAATTCCTTTTGAAATTGAAGGAAAAAGAATAAAATACCTAGGAATAAATTTAATCATGCATGTAAAAGACCTATATGGTGAAAACTACAAGACATTTTTAAAAGAAATTGAAGAAGACAAAGAGAAATGGAAACACATTCCCTGGTCATGGATTAGAAGAATCAACATAGTTAAAATGGCCTTATTACCCAAAGCAAATACAGATTTAATGCAATCCCCATCAAAATCCCAATGGCATTTTTTAAAGAAATAGAACAAAAATATCATCAGATTTATTTGGAACCACGAAAGACCCCGAATAGCCAAAGCAATCTTAAGAGAAACGAACAATACTGGAGTTATCATACTCCCTGACGTTAGCTTGTACTACAGGGCTACAATAATCAAAAGAGCATGGCATTGGCTGTGAAACAGACACATAGACCAATGGAATATTACAGAGAACTCAGAAAGAAAACCACATATATAAACAGATAACTTTTGACAAAGAAACAAAAAACATACAATGGAGAAGAGATAGTCTCTTCAATAAATGGTGCTGGGATAATTGGAAATCCCCGTTCAAAAGAATGAAACTGGATTGCTCTCACCATGTATCAAAATTAAATGGATCAAAAACTTAAGCGTAAGACCTGAAACAATAAACTTCATAGAAGAAAACATAGGTACTAAACTTATGGCCTTTACGTTTAAAGAGCATTTTATTTATTTATTTTTTTTTATTTATTTATTAGTTTCAGGTGTACAAGACAAGGTAATACTTAGACGTTCATCATTTATATCCCTCACACTGTGAACCCCCCTCCCCCCATCCACTATCCCTCCGACCTCACACTAAACCATCACATTATATATATAAAATTATAGTTGGCATTCATTAATGTTTAGCTTCTGGTGTACAATGCCATGATCAGGTATCCACAGTATCCCTGAGGTGGTCTCCCAAATAGGACGCATGTCCATCGGATACCCAACAAAATCTTTACAACATTATAGAATACCTTCCCCAAATTAATTTTCAAAAAAACCCTGAGGCCATCTTGTGGTTACCAGCTGCTTCCAAATCCCTTCACCTTTCCCCTTATCCCCAACCCCCCCCACACACCCATCTAACAACTCTCGGTTTTTCCTTTGTGTCCCCAAAACTGTTTCTGATTAGTTTATTCACATAGTCTTTTCTTTAGATTCCATATATAAGTGAGATCATATGGTACTTGTCTTTCTCTTTCTGACTTATTTCACTTAACATAATGTTCTCTAGATCCATCCATGTTGCTGCAAATGATAAGATTTCTTTCTTCTTTATGGCTGCGTAATACTCCATTGTATAAATGTACCACAGCTTCTTAATCCAGTCATCTACCGATGGGCATTTCGGTTGTTTCCATATCTTGGCTATTGTGTAAAGTGCTGCAATAAACATAGGAGTGCATACAGATTTTTGAATTGGAGTTTTGGATTTCTCCGGGTAGATGCCTAGGAGTGGAATTACTGGATCATAGGGTAGTTCCATTTTCAGATTCCTGAGATACCTCCATACTGTTTTCCATAGTGGCTGCACTAATCTGCAATCCCACCAACAGTGCACTAGCGTTCCCTTTTCTCCACATCCACGCCAGCATTTGTTGTTTGTTGATTTATTGATGATAGCCATTTTGACTGGAGTGAGGTGGTATCTCATTGTGGTTTTTATTTGTATTTCTCTGATGGTTAGTGAGGTTGAGCATTTCTTCATATGTCTTCTTGCCTTCTGTATGTCCTTTTTAGAAAAATGTCTCCTCAAGTCCTCTGCCCATTTTTTAATTGGGTTGTTTGTTTTTTTGGAGTTGAGTTGAGTAAGTTTTTTATAGATTTGTGATATTAATCCCTTATCAGATATATCATTGGCAAATATCTTTTCCCATACAGTAGGATCCCTTTTTGTTTTATTGATGGTTTCCTTTGCTGTGAAAAAACTTTTTAGTTTGATGTAATCCCACATGTTTATTTTTTCTCTTACTTCCCTCGCGCGAGGGAATATGTCAGTGAAAATCTTACTCCAGGTAATGTCCATGAAGTTTCTTCCTATATTTTCTTCTAGATATTTTATGGTTTCAGATCTTACATTTAAGTCTTTAAGCCATTTTGAATTTGTTTTTGTATATGGTGTAAGGAGGTGGTCCAGCTTCATTTTCTTGCATGTGTCTGTCTAGGTTTCCCAACACCACTTATTGAACAGACTGTCTTTACCCCATCGTACATTCTTGCTTCCATTGTCATAGATTAAATGGCCATATAGGCATGGATTTACGTCTGGACTCTCTATTCTGTTCCATTGATCTATGTGTCTATTTTTATGCCAGTACCATGCTGTTTTGATTACTGTAGCCTTGTAGTATAATTTGAAATCAGGTATCGTTATACCTCCCACTTTGTTCTTATTTTTCAAGATTGCTGAGGCTATCCGGGGTCTTTTATGGTCCCATATAAATTTTAGGATTATATGTTCTATTTCTGTGAAAAACGTCGTTGGTAGTTTGATAGGAATTGCGTTGAATATGTATATTGCCTTAGGCAGTATGGACATTTTAACTATATTAATTCTTCCTATCCATGAACATGGAATGTGTTTCCATCTATTTATGTCTTCTTTCATTTCTTTCTTCAGTGTTGTATAATTTTCTGAGTACAGATCTTTTACATCTTTGGTTAGATTTATTCCCAGATATTTTATAGTCTTTGGAGCAATTGTAAATGGAATTGTTTTTTTAATTTCTCCTTCTGCTATTTTATCATTGGTATATACAAATGCAACTGATTTCCGAATATTAATTTTATATCCTGCTACTTTACTGAATTCATCTATCAGTTCTAATAGTTTCTTGGTGGAGTCTTTAGGGTTCTCTATATATAGTATCATATCATCTGCATATAATGATAATTTTACTTCCTCCTTACCAATTTGGATGCCTTTTATTTCTTTCTCTTGTCTGATTGCTGTGGCTAGAACTTCCAGCACTATGTTGAATAGAAGTGGAGAAAGTGGGCAACCTTGTCTTGTTCCTGATCTTAGGGGGAATGGTTTTAGCTTTTCCCCATTGAGTATGATGGTAGCTGTGGGTTTGTCATATATGGCCTTTATTATGTTAAGATATGATCCCTCTATTCCCACTTTCTTAAGGGTTTTTATCATAAAAGGTTGCTGTATTTTATCAAATGCTTTTTCTGCATCTATTGATATGATCATGTGATTTTTATTTTTCATTTTGTTAATGTGGTGTATCACATTAATTGATTTGCGGATGTTGAACCACCCCTGCATACCAGGGATGAATCCCACTTGATCATGGTGTATGATCTTTTTGATGTATTGCTGAATTCTGTTCGCTAATATTTTGTTGAGAATTTTTGCATCTATGTTCATTAGAGATATCGGCCTGTAGTTTTCTTTTTTTGTGGTGTCTTTGTCTGCTTTTGGGATCAGGGTGATAGTGGCTTCGTAAAAAGTGTTTGGGAGCCTTCCTTCCTTCTGGATTTTTTGGAAGAGCTTGAGGAGAATAGGTGATAATTCTTTTTTGAATGTTTTGAAAAATTCACCTGTAAAGCCATCTGGTCCAGGGCTTTTGTTTGTTGGGAGATTATTGATTACTGATTCAATTTCCCTGGTGGTAATCAGACTGTTCAGGCTTTCTGTTTCTTCTTGAGTTAGCCTTGGAAGGTTGTGAGCCTCTAGGAAATTGTCCATTTCTTCCAGATTGTCAAATTTGTTGGCATATAGTTGCTCATAGTAATTTCTTAATTTTTTTTGTATTTCTGTGGTGTCTGTTGTCACTTCTCCTCTTTCATTTCTGATTTTATTAATTTGGGTCCTCTCTCTCCTTTTTTTAATGAGTCTGGCTAAAGGTTTGTCAATTTTGTTTATCTTCTCAAGGAACCAGCTCTTGGATTCATTGATCTTTTGTATTGTTTTTCTGTTTTCTATTTCATTTATTTCTGCTCTGATCCTTATTATCTCCTTCCTTGTGCTCCCTTTGGGTTTATTTTGCTGTTCTTTTTCCAGATCCCTTAAGTGTGAAGATAAACTGTCAATTAGTAATGTTTCTTGTTTCTTTAGGTAGGCCTCCAGTGCTATGAACTTCCCTCTTAGGACTGCTTTCGCAGCATCCCATAGATTTTGGGTCGTTGTGTTCTCATTCTCATTTTTCTCAAGATATCTTTTGATTTCTTCTTTGATCTGCTGCTTGACCCATTCATTATTTAGCAACATGTTATTCAGCCTCCATTAATTGGTGTATCTTCCTGGTTTTTTTCCCCTGTAGTTCATTTCTAATTTCATAGCACTGTGATGAGAGAAGACAATTGGTATGATTTCAATTTTCTTAAATTTATCAAGGCTTGTTTTGTGTCCTAACATATGATCTATCTTAGAAATTGTTCCATGTGCACTTGAGAAGAACGTGTATTCTGCAGCATTGGGGTGAAATGCTCAGAAAATATCAATTAAATCCAACTGCTCCAAAGTATCATTTAAGGCTGTTGTTTCCATATTGATTTTCTGTCTGGAGGACCTGTCCCTTGTTGTCAGAGGTGTGTTGAAGTCCCCTACTATGATAGTGTTGCTGTTGATCTCTGTCTTTATGTCCATCAGTACCTGTTTTATATATTTAGGTGCTCCTGTGTTAGGTGCATAGATGTTTACTAGGGTTATGTCCTCTTGTCGGATTCATCCCTTTATTATTATATAGTGCCCATCTTTGTCTTTTAATATGTTCTTCATTTTAAAGTCTATTTTGTCAGATATAAGTATTGCAACTCCAGCTTTTTTTTTGCTTTCATTTGCATGAAATATGTTACTCCAACCCTTCACTTTCAGCCTGTGTGTGTCTTTTGATCTGAAATGAGTCTCTTGTATACAGCATATACAAGGGTCTTGCTTCCTTATCCACTCAGCCACTCTATGTCTCTTGATTGGAGCGTTTAATCCATTTACATTTAAAGTGATTATTGATAGGTACATAGTTATTGCCATTTTTAAATTTGTAGTAAATTGTTTTCATCTTTCTTCTATTTACAGAAGTCCTTTTAGTATTTCTTGCAATGCTGGCTTGGTTGTAATAAATTCTTTCAGTTTGTTCTTTTCTGGGAAGCTCTTTATCTCTCCATCAACTTTAAATAATAGCCTTGCTGGATAAAGCAATCTAGGTTGTAGGCCCTTGTGTTCTATCACTTTGAGTATCTCCGGCCACTCCCTCCTGGCCTTCAATGTTTCTGTATAAAAGTCATTTGATAGTCTTATGGGAGTTCCCTTGTATGTCACCTTCTGCCTTTCTCTTGCTGCTTTCAAGATTCTCTCTTTGTCTTTAAGCTTTGCCATTTTAACTATAATGTGTCTTGGTGTGGGCCTGTTTGGGTTTATCCTGGTTGGAACTCTCTGCACTTCCTGGGCTTGTATGTTGGTTTCCTTCATCAGGTTAGGGAAGTTTTCGGACATTATTACCTCAAATATGTTCTCAATCCCTTGCTTCTTCTCTTCGCCTTCTGGTATTCCTATGATGCGCATGTTGTTGCGCTTGATGTTATCCCAGAGGTCTCTTAACCCATCTTCATTGTTTTTTATTCTTTTTTCTTTCTGTTGTTCAGTTTGAGTGATCTCTGCTAACTTGTCTTCTAAGTCGCTGATTCGATCCTCTGCTTCATCTAACCTGCTGGTCATTCCTTCAAGTGAGTTCTTAATTTCGGTAATTGTGTTCTTTAGTTCTAACTGGTTGTTCCTTAAGATTTCTACATCCTTTTTTAGTTCTAACTGGTTGTTCATTATGATTTCTATATCCTTCTTTATGTCTTCTCTAAGCTCCTTAAACATTCTTATCACCAGTGTTCTGAACTCTGTCTCTGACATGTTGGTTACCTCTGCTTCATTTGGTTCCAGTTGTGGAGGTTTCTTCTGTTCTTTTATTTGGGACATGTTTCTTTGTCTCCCCATTCTGACTGACTCTCTGTGCTTGCTTTGATGTAGTAGGAAGATCCCCTAGACCTCTTTGTTCTTGCTGGGTTAATTATGTATTATGTGTCCTTTATATTTGACTTGGACTACTTCGTTCTTCTCTGCATGTGCTTCACAGGTGGTTCGTGTGTTTAGTATATCGTCCTGTTCAAGAAGAACTTTAATTGCTTTTTGCTTGTGAGTAGGTGGGTTTAACTCCTAGGCCGTCTAGTTGTGAAACTTGGCTCTGCCCACCGCAGGGTGTTCTGCTGGGTGAGGGTTGGCCACTTAAATGAGGTTTGGCCTAAAGAGCATTTTATGAATTTGACTCTAAGGCAAGGGAAGTAAAAGCTAAAATAAATGAATGTAACTATATCAAACTTAAAAGCTTCTGCACAGCAAAAGTAACCATCCACAACAAAAAGAGGCAACCCATTGAATGGGAGAAAATTTTTGCAAACAGTGCCGCCGATAAGGGGCGGATATACAAAATATACAAGGAACTCATGCAACTCAACAAAAAGAAAAAAACAACCCAATTGAAAAATGGGCAGACAACCTGAAGAATCATATCTCCAAAGAGGACATACAAATGGCAAATAGACATATGAAAAAATGCTCAACATCACTAATCATCAGAGAAATGCAAATAAAAACCACAATGAGATATCACCTCACCCCAGTCAGAATGGCTATCATCAACGAGACAAATAGTAACAAGTGTTGGAGAGGCTGTGGAGAAAATGAACCCTCATACACTGTTGGTGGGAATGCAGACTGTTGCAACCGTTATGGAAGGCAGTGTGGAGGTTAATCAAAAAATTAAAAATAGAATTACCGTATGACCCAGCAATCCCTCTCCTAGGTATCTACCAAAAAAAATCTGAAAACATTTGTCCATAAAGACACATGTGCTCCAAAGTTCATTGCAGCTTTATTTTCGATGACCAAGACATGGAAACAACCAAAATGTCCTTCGATAGATGAATAGATAAAGAAGTTGTGGTATATATACATAATGGAATACTATTCGGCGGTAAGAAAAGATGAAATAGGATCATTTTGACAACATGGATGGATCTTGAGAATATAATGCTTAGTGAAATAAGTCAGACAGAAATAGCAGAGAACCATATGATTTCACTGATAATGTGGTATATAAACCCAAAACAACAAAATAATAAGACAAACAAATGAGAAACAAGAACTCATAGACACAGACAATAGTTTAGTGACTAACAGAGGGTAAGGGGGGAGCGTGGTGGTAGATGAGGGTTAAGCGGATCAAATATATGGTGATGGAAAAAGTACTGACTCTGGTTGGTTCACACAGAATGAGATTTATAGATGATGTAATACAGAATTGTACACCTGAAATCTTTGTAACTTTACTAACAACTGTCACCCCAATAAACTTTAATTAAAAAAAATGATTATCAATCATGACCATGGTATGTTTTTCAGATACTCACTGTGAGAACATGTTACCAAATTCAGGTTCAATGCGGCTTGCTGCCTGAAGAGTTCAAAACACTAGAGTGAAGAGGGTTGGTAAGGAGAAAAAACACCCTTTATTCTAGATTTCGGCACCTAGAGAATTTTTGAGAGTCATGTGTAAAAAAACCACCTTCCTGAGCCAAAATTACTAAGGTGTTTTATAGGCAGGTAAATTGGAAAGAACAAAGGAAAGCAAGCTTCAGGGCTCAAAGTTGAGAAGTCATCCCCTGACATTTTCTGAGTCATCATATCTGTCTCTGTGTTATCTTAAATCTTACTGTCCAGAGCCAGAAAGTTATTACGAACTGCTAGGGAGTTGAGATCACGAGTCCTGATACCTGGGTGACTGAAGATTAAAGAAGCCGCTTTTTTCAGGTTAAGATGTTAATTAATAAGGTATGGGTTGCCTTGAGAAAGGGAACAAATGGAATTAATTAATTAGTAAAGGGTGAAGCAAAGAGAAAATATCTGAATATCAGAAGTCAAACTGTAAACTGGCTAAGTTTAAATACATTGATGTCATGCAGGGTGCATACAGGGTCTTTGGTCCCCCTTCCCACATAAGAATGCAGGATATGGTGAGGCCAAAAAGGAATACTCATGGAGCCATAAGTAGGGGAGTCATATAACTATAGTCTCTCTGGCAGATGGGTTGGAGACACAGGTAGCAGGAGCCACAGAATCCGCAATCCACACTCTGCCACATTCTGCCATGCTAACTGCAATCCGCTCCTGCTGGCTCAGCCACCATCTTCTTGCTAGCTCCCATTTTTTGCTAGCGTAGCCACAGCAGTTATATTAGTGGACAATGACTCACGGGTTACAGCTGATGGCCAACTAGCCACAGCTGATGGCCAGCCAATCACAGTTCACGGCCAATTAATACCTGAGCCAGAACCTTTTCACAGGAGGCCGAGAGCCTGGAAACTGCACTCCTGGCTCTGTCCCCACAATTGATCTACCGCATTTCACCCTTACAAACATGATGAATTTCTGGTGTGAAAGCCCACATAGTTGTGAGGAGCCCTCCTATGACTGCAGCCCCCAGGAGTTTCTCACTCTCTGAATAGCCTGCTGTCATGCAGGTTGTCATGCAGGGTCTCTGGTCCCACTCCCCACATAAGAATACAGGACATCGTTAGGCCAAAAAGGAACACCCACAGAGCCATAGATAGGGGAGTCATACCACTATAGTCTCGCTGGCTGCTGGGTTGGAGACACAGGAAGCAGGAGCCACACGATCCACAATGCTCCGTCCACTTGTCTCTGCCAAACAATCTCACTTGCTAACTGTAATCTGCCTCTCTGCAATCTGCAATCCACACTCCCCCCTTGCTAGCCCCTATTTTCTGCTAGCATAGCCACGGCAATTATATTAGTGGCCAATGGCTCACTGGTTACAGCTGAAGGACAACTGGCCACAGCTGATGGCCATCCAATCACAGTTGATGGCCATTTACTACCCGAGTGAGCACCTTTCCACGTGAGGGCGAGAGCTTGGAAACTGCACTCCTGGCTCTGTCCCCACACCTGCACTTAGCCTTCAGAAATTTGTCAAAATAATCTTTTAAGTGTCCCTATTCTATTAGCTTATGAGTTTCAGTGGCTTTTGTTTCAGTGAGAACATAATAAGTGTTGTTGCTATGCAGGGACTCTGGTCCCGCTCCCTGCACAAGAATGCAGGATACGGTGAGGTTGAGAAGGAACAACAACGGAGATAGGGATAGGGAGTTCATATCACTATATTCTTGCTGGCGGCTGAGTTGGTGATTGTCATGCGGGAGTTCCTGCTCGCTGCACCATTTGTCGTGCAGGGTGAAAGGCGGGGTCACTTCTGGGGTAGTCCCGCTCCCCACATAAGAATGCAGGTCATGGTGAGGGCAAAAAGGAACACCCATAGAGCCATAGATAGGGGAGTCATACCACTATAGTCTCACAAGCAGCTGGGTTGGAGATACAAGAAGCAGGAGCCACATGATCCTCAACCAGCCGTCCACTTGTCCCTGACAACCAATCTCATTTGCTGGCTGCCATCCGCATCTCTGCAATCTGTTATCCACACTCCACTATGCCATGCCACTACACCAACACGCCACTACACTACACCACCCTTTGCTAGCTTAGCCGCGACAGTTATATCAGTGGCTAATGGCTAACCGGTAACAGCCGATGGCCAACTAGTCACAGCTGATGACCATCTAATACCTGAGCCAGCACCTTTCTGTCTGAGGCCAAGAGCCTGGAAACTACTCTCTGGGCTCTATCCCCACACCAAACGAGCCACCAGTGAGAATATAGTGGTATGAATGCGCTATCCATGGCTCCTTTTGTGTTCCTTTTTGGCCTCACCATATCTTGTGTTTTTATGTGGCGAGCGGGACCATAGACCCCACATTACAACCACAATCAAGTTAAGAATGGGTAGAATTCTCAACTCAACCTTTTAGTGATGAATATATGCTTTTTTGGTAATTACTATAAATAAATACCAAAAGGAGTTTAGAGGAAACAAAATGTGAAACATGCTTTCTCTAGGATGATTACAGAAAGTTATGTGAGTGGACACAACAGCGGTCATTGAACTTCACTGGAAGACTTGGGTGAGGAGTTAGCCTGGGGAAGATAAGCTTTCAGAACAAGATGACCCTCTCTATACTGTGGGGTTTTAACCTTTATGTGCTTATCCGATGGAAGTTAATGACTTTCTTTCCAGAAAAATGTATATTCCTGCAACATTTTGTAGGTAAATCCATGTTCTCTAGATAGAATCTTCTTTTGAATTTTGTCATCTGGAGAACTAATTATAGCCTGTGATATATCTAGTCCACTTAGATGCCTTGTAGCGAAGTCTTACACTTTCTCCTGTCTCCACTGACCAGGGACCTTAGCCTTCCTTCTTAGAGAATTTCTGTTTAGGTCAAGGATTGTCAATATTTGACTGGCTGATTTGTTTTGGCAAATAAAGATTTATTGGAATGCTTCCACACCCATTTGTTTATAAACTATTGCTGCTTTTTCCCTTACAACTGTAAATTTGAATAGGCATGGCAAAACTAAAAATATTTACTATCTGGCCTTTTACAGGAAACTTTTGCTGACCGTGTTGTAGATGAAAATGTTCAGAAAATCATGTGATAAAAGAGTCAACATACAAAAGAGTTATCCTGCTCAAGGATGTCTATGTTTTAACAGGGATCAAAATATTTTTCAATTGGATGGATTGAATCTTAAGGGTAGAATTTTATGCTCCAGTGAGAAAATGCCTAAAATCAATTGATAAATTCCTAATTCAGATCACTTACATGTGTGGTCAACCATGCTGATAAACAGAAGGAATTTTATCTGGCCAATTCCTATAATTCAAACATTCCCAACCAATAACATTTTTATTTTATTTTATTTTATTTTATTTTTTTTTAATTAATTAATTTATTTATTAGTTTCAGGTGTACAAAACAAGGTAATACTTAGACGTTCATCATTTATATCCCTCATACTGTGAACCCCCCTCCCCCCATCCACTATCCCTCCGACCTCACACTGAACCATCACATTATATATATAAAATTATAGTTGGCATTCATTAATGTTTAGCTTCTGATGTACAATGCCATGATCAGGTATCCACAGTATCCCTGAGGTGGTCTCCCAAATAGGACGCATGTCCATCGGATACCCAACAAAATCTTTACAACATTATAGAATACCTTCCCCAAATTAATTTTCAAAAGAAAAACCCTGAGGCCATCTTGTGGTTACCAGCTGCTTCCAAATCCCTTCACCTTTCCCCTTATCCCCAACCCCCTCCCACACACCCATCTAACCACTCTCGGTTTTTTCTCTGCGTCCCCAAAACTGACTCTGATTAGTTCATTCACATAGTCTTTTCTTTAGATTCCATATATAAGTGAGATCATATGGTACTTGTCTTTCTCTTTCTGACTTATTTCACTTAACATAATGTTCTCTAGATCCATCCATGTTGCTGCAAATGATAAGATTTCTTTCTTCTTTATGGCTGCGTAATACTCCATTGTATAAATGTACCACAGCTTCTTAATCCAGTCATCTACCGATGGGCATTTTGGTTGTTTCCATATCTTGGCTATTGTGTAAAGTGCTGCAATAAACATAGGAGTGCATACAGATTTTTGAATTGGAGTTTTGGATTTCTCCGGGTAGATGCCTAGGAGTGGAATTACTGGATCATAGGGTAGTTCCATTTTCAGATTCCTGAGATACCTCCATACTGTTTTCCATAGTGGCTGCACTAATCTGCAGTCCCACCAACAGTGCACTAGCGTTCCCTTTTCTCCACATCCGCGCCAGCATTTGTTGTTTGTTGATTTATTGATAATAGCCATTTTGACTGGAGTGAGGTGGTATCTCATTGTGGTTTTTATTTGCATTTCTCTGATGGTTAGTGAGGTTGAGCATTTCTTCATATGTCTTCTTGCCTTCTGTATGTCCTTTTTAGAGAAATGTCTCCCCAAGTCCTCTGCCCATTTTTTAATTGGGTTGTTTGTTTTTTTGGAGTTGAGTTGAGTAAGTTTTTTATAGATTTGTGATATTAATCCCTTATCAGATATATCATTGGCAAATATCTTTTCCCATAGAGTAGGATCCCTTTTTGTTTTATTGATGGTTTCCTTTGCTGTGAAAAAACTTTTTAGTTTGATGTAATCCCACATGTTTATTTTTTCTCTTACTTCGCTCGCGCGAGGGGATATATCAGTGAAAATCTTACTCCGGGTAATGTCCATGAAGTTTCTTCCTATATTTTCTTCTAGATATTTTATGGTTTCAGATCTTACATTTAAGTCTTTAAGCCATTTTGAATTTGTTTTTGTATATGGTGTAAGGAGGTGGTCCAGCTTCATTTTCTTGCATGTGTCTGTCCAGGTTTCCCAACACCACTTATTGAACAGACTATCTTTACCCCATCGTACATTCTTGCTTCCATTGTCGTAGATTAGATGGGCATATAGGCATGGATTTACGTCTGGACTCTCTATTCTGTTCCATTGATCTATGTATCTATTTTTATGCCAGTACCATGTTGTTTTGATTACTGTAGCCTTGTAGTATAGTTTGAAATCAGGTATCGTTATACCTCCCACTTTGTTCTTATTTCTCAAGATTGCTGAGGCTATCCGGGGTCTTTTATGGTCCCATATAAATTTTAGGATTATATGTTCTATTTCTGTGAAAAACGTCGTTGGTAGTTTGATAGGAATTGCGTTGAATATGTATATTGCCTTAGGCAGTATGGACATTTTAATTATATTAATTCTTCCTATCCATGAACATGGAATGTGTTTCCATCTATTTATGTCTTCTTTCATTTCTTTCTTCAGTGTTGTATAATTTTCTGAGTACAGATCCTTTACATCTTTGGTTAGATTTATTCCCAGATATTTTATAGTCTTTGGAGCAATTGTAAATGGAATTGTTTTTTTAATTTCTCCTTCTGCTATTTTATCATTGGTATATACAAATGCAACTGATTTCCGAATATTAATTTTATATCCTGCTACTTTACTAAATTCATCTATCAGTTCTAATAGTTTCTTGGTGGAGTCTTTAGGGTTCTCTATATATAGTATCATATCATCTGCATATAATGATAATTTTACTTCCTCCTTACCAATTTGGATGCCTTTTATTTCTTTCTCTTGTCTGATTGCTGTGGCTAGAACTTCCAGCACTATGTTGAATAGAAGTGGAGAAAGTGGGCAACCTTGTCTTGTTCCTGATCTTAGGGGGAATGGTTTTAGCTTTTCCCCATTGAGTATGATGGTAGCTGTGGGTTTGTCATATATGGCCTTTATTATGTTAAGATATGATCCCTCTATTCCCACTTTCTTAAGGGTTTTTATCATAAAAGGTTGCTGTATTTTATCAAATGCTTTTTCTGCATCTATTGATATGATCATGTGATTTTTATTTTTCATTTTGTTAATGTGGTGTATCACATTAATTGATTTGCGGATGTTGAACCACCCCTGCATACCAGGGATGAATCCCACTTGATCATGGTGTATGATCTTTTTAATGTATTGCTGAATTCTGTTTGCTAATAATTTGTTGAGAATTTTTGCATCTATGTTCATTAGAGATATCGGCCTGTAGTTTTCTTTCTTTGTGGTGTCTTTGTCTGCTTTTGGGATCAGGGTGATAGTGGCTTCGTAAAAAGTGTTTGGGAGTCTTCCTTCCTTCTGGATTTTTTGGAAGAGCTTGAGGAGAATAGGTGATAATTCTTTTTTGAATGTTTTGAAAAATTCACCTGTAAAGCCATCTGGTCCAGGGCTTTTGTTTGTTGGGAGATTATTGATTACTGATTCAATTTCCCTGGTGGTAATCAGACTGTTCAGGCTTTCTGTTTCTTCTTGAGTTAGCTTTGGAAGGTTGTGCGCCTCTAGAAAATTGTCCATTTCTTCAAGGTTGTAAAATTTGTTGGCATATAGTTGCTCATAGTAATTTCTTACAATTTTTTGTATTTCTGTGGTGTCTGTTGTCACTTCTCCTCTTTCATTTCTGATTTTATTAATTTGGGTCCTCTCTCTCCTTTTTTTAATGAGTCTGGCTAAAGGTTTGTCAATTTTGTTTATCTTCTCTAAGAACCAACTCTTGGATTCATTGATCTTTTGTATTGTTTTTCTGGTTTCTATTTCATTTATTTCTGCTCTGATCCTTATTATCTCCTTCCTTGTGCTCCCTTTGGGTTTATTTTGCTGTTCTTTTTCCAGATCCCTTAAGTGTGAAGATAAATTGTCAATTAGTGATGTTTCTTGTTTCTTTAGGTAGGCCTGCAGTGCTATGAACTTCCCTCTTAGGACTGCTTTCGCAGCATCCCATAGATTTTGGGTCGTCGTGTTCTCATTCTCATTTGTCTCAAGATATCTTTTGATTTCTTCTTTGATCTGCTGCTTGACCCATTCATTATTTAGCAACATGTTATTCAGCCTCCATGAATTGGTGTATCTTCCTGGTTTTTTTCCCCTGTAGTTCATTTCTAATTTCATAGCACTGTGGTCAGAGAAGACAATTGGTATGATTTCAATTTTCTTAAATTTATCGAGGCTTGTCTTGTGTCCTAACATATGATCTATTTTAGAAAATGTTCCATGAGCACTTGAGAAGAACGTGTATTCTGCAGCATTGGGGTGAAATGTTCTGAAAATATCAATTAAGTCCAACTGCTCCAAAGTATCATTTAAGGCTGTTGTTTCCATATTGATTTTCTGTCTGGAGGACCTGTCCCTTGTTGTCAGAGGTGTGTTGAAGTCCTCTACTATGATAGTGTTGCTGTTGATCTCTGTCTTTATGTCCGTCAGTACCTGTTTTATATATTTAGGTGCTCCTGTGTTAGGTGCATAGATGTTTACTAGGGTTATGTCCTCTTGTCGGATTGATCCCTTTATTATTATATAGTGCCCATCTTTGTCTTTTAATATGTTCTTCATTTTAAAGTCTATTTTGTCAGATATAAGTATTGCAACTCCAGCTTTTTTTTTGCTTCCATTTGCATGAAATATGTTACTCCAACCCTTCACTTTCAGCCTATGTGTGTCTTTTGATCTGAAATGAGTCTCTTGTATACAGCATATACAAGGGTCTTGTTTCCTTATCCACTCAGCCACCCTATGTCTCTTGATTGGAGCGTTTAATCCATTTACATTTAAAGTGATTATTGATAGGTACATAGTTATTGCCATTTTTAGATTTGTAGTAAATTGTTTTCATCTTTCTTCTATTTACAGAAGTCCTTTTAGTATTTCTTGCAATGCTGGCTTGGTTGTCATAAATTCTTTCAGTTTGTTCTTTTCTGGGAAGCTCTTTATCTCTCCATCAACTTTAAATAATAGCCTTGCTGGATAAAGCAATCTAGGTTGTAGGCCTTTGTGTTCCATCACTTTGAGTATCTCCTGCCACTCCCTCCTTGCCTTCAATGTTTCTGTAGAAAAGTCATTTGATAGTCTTATGGGAGTTCCCTTGTATGTAACCTTCTGCCTTTCTCTTGCTGCTTTCAAGATTCTCTCTTTGTCTTTAAGCTTTGCCATTTTAACTATAATGTGTCTTGGTGTGGGCCTGTTTGGGTTTATCCTGGTTGGAACTCTCTGCACTTCCTGGGCTTGTATGTTGGTTTCCTTCATCAGGTTAGGGAAGTTTTCGGACATTATTACCTCAAATATGTTCTCAATCCCTTGCTTCTTCTCTTCGCCTTCTGGTATTCCTATGATGCGCATGTTGTTGCGCTTGATGTTATCCCAGAGGTCTCTTAACCCATCTTCATTGTTTTTTATTCTTTTTTCTTTCTGTTGTTCAGTTTGAGTGATCTCTGCTAACTTGTCTTCTAAGTCGCTGATTCGATCCTCTGCTTCATCTAACCTGCTGGTCATTCCTTCAAGTGAGTTCTTAATTTCGGTAATTGTGTTTTTTAGTTCTAGCTGGTTGTTCGTTAAGATTTCTACATCCTTTTTTTAGCTCTAACTGGTTGTTCTTTATGATTTCTATATCTTTCTTTATGTCTTCTCTAAGCTCCTTAAACATTCTTATCACCAGTGTTCTGAACTCTGTCTCTGACATGTTGGTTACCTCTGCTTCATTTGGTTCCAGTTGTGGAGGTTTCTTCTGTTCTTTTATTTGGGACATGTTTCTTTGTCTCCCCATTCTGACTGACTCTCTGTGTTTGCTTTGATGTATTAGGAAGATCCCCTAGAGCTCTTAGTTCTTGCTGGGTTATCTTATGTAGTATGTGTCTTTTATATTTGACTTGGACTACTTCGTTCTTCTCTGCATGTGCTCCACAGGAGGCTCGTGTGTTTAGTATATCGTCCTGTTCAAGAAGAACTTTGATTGCTTTTTGCTTGTGAGTAGGTGGGCTTAACTCCTAGGCCGTCTAGTTGTGAAACTTGGCTCTGCTCACCACAGGGTGTTCTGCTGGGTGAGGGTTGGCCACTTAAATGAGGTTTGGCCTCTATGGGCTCTTGTGCCTTCAGAGAATTCCCTCTGGGTGTGTGACTTGTAGGTCAAACTCGGTAGTACTCTGGTTTGGTCCAGAGTTGGCTTCTGGAAAATGTTGAATCTTGTGCCTCTTAAGCTGGGCCCTGGTAGGGCAGTTTCAGCACAAATCAAGTTACCAAGTACAACGACAACAACAACAACAAAGAAAACAAATCAAGTACATTCACATGTAAAATACAACCAACAATCCCCCCTCAACATAGGCAAAGATATCAAAGCAATAATGACAGAACAAAGCAAATCACTACAAGTAGAAAAAAAAAAAAAAAAGGAAGTACCAAGCAAAGCAAAACAGAAAGCAGAACCAGTCTTGGCTTAAGCCCACCAGGTAATCTCCAGGTTGTCCTCTGCTGTGCCAAAGAGTTCCCTGCCTATTGCGCAGGCAGCGCTGGTCACCTGGTGCCCAGAGTGAATTTGGGAATGTAGATTTAAATGCGAGGGGCTGAGGGGTCTGGATGACCAACCAATAACATTTTGACTCACACAAAACAACAGTAAATTCTATTTTTGATATTATGTTGGGCTCTCTTTCTTTTCTCCCTTAGCCAGCGCTCTTAAAACACATCTCAAATTTCCAGAAAAAGAGGACCTCTATCTGATGGTCCTCTCCTTAGGGTCTTGATATGGTGGCTTCCTAATACAAAGACTAGTTCTAGTGTCCAGCTTTTTCTGCAAATATTAATCTTCAGTGGGTCAGCAGAGGAACAAACATAAAGTTTGTACAATGATATTTATCTTTTGTTTAATATTTACAAATGCTACTCACTAGATTGAAAGACCAAAGAAGCCAGTTGTGCTAATATCTACACAAAGGCCATATAAGGGAAGAACCTCTGATGGAGAATACTTCGAATGCATGGCCCAGCTGGCCAGTTCATTGTGCTGAACATCCATTCAAGCTTATGTCTCTATTTGTCCCCTGCAAGGTCCCAGGACAGTCATTCAGGGTTGGTTCTTACCTGAGAGAGAGATGTAAAGAAAACCTATAGTTGTTTTGTTCTTTGTGCTACATTATTTTTGTAGCTTCTCTTATTTGCTGCCTTTTCCCTCCACCTCATTTTACCCCATCCTTTCCTTATTTCCTGTGAACCTACTTTATACTTTTCGCCTGGTCATTTTCCCAAACATCTTGTTTGTGTGGAGATAATATGTTGTGGTGGAAGAATATAGACTTTGTATTTAGAGAGAACTAAGCTCAGTTTTATGGCATACTAACTGCTGTTACCAAAGCAACCCTCCATGAGTCATACTTCCTTCATCTCTAAAGTGGGAATAAAATACTGTATATCTCAAAAGGTGATGGAAGGAGAACTGACTCTGAGTGGTGAACACACAATGGGATTTATAGATGATGTAATACAGAATTGTACCCCTGAAATCTATGTAATTTTACTAACAATTGTCACCCCAATAAATTAAACATAAATAAATAAATAAATAAATAAATAAATAAAATTTAAAAAGATGATTAAGAGTATTACATAGATAATCTGTATAAAAAACCTAGCACAGTACCTGATATATTACAGACACTCAGTAACAACATTTCTCTTCCCTTTTGCCTCATTCCTCTCAAAGGGACCTTTTGATTTCTACGGCTTACCTGGCCTCTAATTCATCTTTGCAAAGTGCTTGTGATTTATAGATGCCTTTCTTCCCTGGGCTCACAGTCTTTCTAACTTTGTTTCCTTGATTTGATGAAGCACACTAACTAACCTTTACTGAATGCCTCACCATAATTTCTAGGGACATGGAAATCCTATACCCAAAAATACTCCCTTCAGTTATTTAGAATGGTGATAGAATCATAAGTGGTGATTTGCAAGTAAATTGTGCTGTGGTTTATAAATCCATGGCAGAAAACAATGTGTAAACAACAGCATCTGTATGAATGTGCATGTTGCTTAATGATGCCACTATTGAATTTGATTTGGTTTTCAATGACTGATTCAATTTCGTTACTGGTGATTGGTCTGGTTAGATTTTTCAGTTCTTCATGGTTCAGGAAGGCTATATGTTTCTAAGAACTTGTCCATTTCTTCTGGGTTATTGAATTTAGTGTCATATAGTCCTTTATAGTATTCTTGCATGACACTTTGTATTTCTGTGGCACGCGTAACAACTTCCTTTTTCTTCATTTCTGATTTTGTTTGTTAGTGTCTTCTGTCTTTTTATCTTAGTGAGTCTAGCCAAGGGTTTGACAATTTTGTTAATCTTTTCAAAGAACCAGCTCATTGTCACATTATTTTTTTCTATTGTCTTTTTCTTCTCTACTTCATTTAGTTCTGCTCTGATTTTTATTATTTGCTTTCTTTTGCTGACCTTAGGTTTCACTTGTTCTTCTTTTTCTAGTTCTTTAAGGTGTAACATGAAGTTATTTATTTGGGATTTTTCTTGTTTCTTGAGATAGGTCTGTAATGATATAAATTTCCCTCTTAAAGCTGCTTTAGCTGCATCTGAAAAATTTTTGTAGGATGTATTTTCATTGTCATTTGTTTCTACGTATCTTTTGATCTCTCCTCTAATTTCTTCTTTGACCCGGTCATTCTTTAAAAGTATGTTGTTTAATATCTATGTATCTGTGTTTTTTCCTGCTTTCTTTTTGCAGTTGATATCCAATTTCAAAGTCTTGTGATCAGAGAATATGCTTGGCATGATTTCAATCTGCATAAATTTGCTGAGGTAAGTTTTATGTCCCGATATTTGGTCTATCCTTGAGGAAGTTCCATGTACACTAGAAAAAAAATATGTAGTCTGATGTTTTAGAATGAACGGCTCTATAAATGACAATTATGTCCATTTCATCTAATGTGTCATTTAGGGCTGCGATTTCGTTATTTATTTTCTGTTTGGATGATCTATCCATAGTGGCCATGCTGTATTTAACTCCCCTAGTATAATTGTGTTTGGTCAATTTCTCCCTTTAGTTCTGTTAGTAATTGCTTGGTATATTTCGGTGCTCCCTGATTGGGCATAAATATTGATGACTGTAATGTCTTCTTGTTGTATAGTCCCCTTTACAATTATGAAATGTTCATCTTTGTCTCCTGTTACCCTTTTCACCCTGAAGTCTGTTTCATCTGATATCATTACAGCTACACCTAATTTTCTCTTGATACCATTTGCTTGCAGAGTCAGTTTCTACCCTTTCATTTTGAGTCTATGCTTGTTCTTGTAGCTGAGACGTGTCTCTTGGAGACAGCATATGGCTGGGTTTAGTTTTTTAATACAATCTGCTACTCTGTGCCTTTTTATTGGTGATTTCAGTCTATTTACATTTAGGGTGTGTCATGTCGGGGGCCAGGCGGGGTCTCTGGTCCTGCTCCCCACATAAGAATACAGAATATGGTGAGGCCAACCGACCAACTCCCCTCTCCAGAGCAGCTGTGGCAGTTATATTAGTGGCCAGTGGCTCACTGGTTACAGCTGATGGTCAACTAGACACAGCTGATGGCCATCAAATCACAGTTGATGGCCATTTACTACCTGAGCCAGCACCTTTCCATGCGAGGTCGAGAGCCTGGGAACTACACTCCTGGCTCGATCCCCACACTCCACCCCTACAGGGTCTCACCAAACAATTTATACAACAAGTTTCTTCCATGAGGGGCCCTGTGAGAGGCAACTGGAGTGAATGCAATATCCTGAACACAGCCAGGCTCTCTGGACACAGCCAGGGTTTCTCACGGCACCACCAGTACTTCTGGGCACAACAAGACTTCCTGGGCTTCTTAAGTCACCACCACTCTCCTGTGGCACAGCCAGGGCCTCAAGGGCACTGTCACTCTCTCTGGGCACAGCCAGGGTTCTCCGGGTACCACCGGTCTTTCTGGGTACAGTCAGTCTTCCTGGGAACAGCCTGGGATACTCAGGGTACCACCAGACTTTCTGGATATAGCCAGTCTTTCTCACATATTCTCCACGGCAGCTGGTCGAAACACAAAAGCAAACATCCGAATGACTTGGAAGAACAAGGAAGGGAACTTATTCTAGATCAAAAAAGTAGGCTAACATATTTTTGTTTCTTGTTTTTCTGACAGTTACTACAGTACCCATTGCAAATGGTCCAGTAGCAGCAGTTGACAGTTCCGGAAAAATCAGGCCCAGCTTAAGAGGCACAAGATTCAACATATCCAGAAGCCAACTCTGGACCAAACCAGAGTACTACCGGGTTTGAACTACAAGGCACACACCAAGAGGGAATTCTCTGAAAGCACAAGAGCCCATAGAGGCCAAACCTCATTTAAGTGGCCAACTCTCACCCAGCAAAACGCACTACGGTGGGCAGAGCCAAGTCTCACAACTAGACGGCTTAGGAGTTAAACCCACCTACTCACAAGCAAAAAGCAATTAAAGTTCTTCTTGAACAGGACAATATACTAAACACACGAACCACCTTTGGTGCACATGCAGAGGAGAAGAACAAAGTAGTCCATGTCAAATATAAAGGACACATACTACATAAGATAACCCAGAAAGAACTAAGAGCTCTAGGGGATCTTCCTAATACATCAAAGCAAACACAGAGAGTCAGTCAGAATGATGAAACAAAGAAACATGTCCCAAATAAAAAAAACAGAAGAAACCTCCACAACTGGAACCAAATGAAGCAGAGGTAACCAACCTGTCAGAGACAGAGTTCAGAACACTGGTGGTAAGAATGTTTAAGGAGCTTAGACAAGACATAAAGAAGGATATACAAATCATAAAGAACAACCAGTTAGAACTAAAAAAGGATGTAGAAATCTTAACAAACAACCTGCTAGAACTAAAGAACACAATTACGGAAATTAAGAACTCACTTGAAGGAATGACCAGCAGGTTAGATGAAGCAGAGGATCGAATCAGCCACTTAGAAGACAAGTTAGCAGAGATCACTCAAACTGAACAACAGAAAGAAAAAAGAATAAAAAACAATGAAGATGGGTTAAGAGACCTCTGGGATAACATCAAGCACAACAACATGTGCTTCATAGGAATACCAGAAGGCGAAGAAAGAAAGCAAGGGATTGAGAACATATTTGAGATAATAATGTCCGAAAACTTCCCTAACCTGATGAAGGAAACCAACATACAAGCCCAGGAAATGCAGAGTTCCAACCAGGATAAACCCAAACAGGCACACACCAAGAAACATTGTAGTTAAAATGGCAAAGCTTAAAGACTAAGAGAGAATCTTAAAAGCAGCAAGAGAAAGGCAGAAGGTCACATACGAGGGAACTCCCATAAGACTACCAAATGACTTTTCTACAGAAACATTGAAGGCCAAGAGGGAATCGCAGGAGACACTAAAAGTGATGGAACACAAAGGCCTACAACCTAGATTGCTTTATCCAGCAAGGCTATCATTTAAAGTTGATGAAGAAATAAAGAGCTTCCCAGAAAAGAACAAACTGAAAGAATTTATTACCACCAAGACAGCATTGCAAGAAATACTAAAAGGACTTCTGTAAATAGAAGAAAGACGAAAACAATTTACTACAAATTTAAAAATGGCAATAACTATTTACCTATCAATAATCACTTTAAATGTAAACGGATTAAATGCTCCAATCAAGAGACATAGGGTGGCTGAGTGGATAAGGAAGCAAGACCCTTGTATATGCTGTATACAAGAAACTCATCTCAGATCAAAAGACACACACAGGCTGAAAGTGAAGGGTTGGAGTAACATATTTCATGCAAATGGAAGCGAAAAAAAAGTTGGAGTTGCAATACTTATATCTGACAAAATAGACTTTAACATGAAGAACATATTAAAAGTCAAAGATGGGCACTATATAATAATAAAGGGATGAATCCGACAAGAGGACATAACCCTAGTAAACATCTATGCACCTAAAATAGGAGCACTTAAATATACAAAACAGGTACTGATGGACATAAAGACAGAGATCAACAGCAACACTATCATACTAGGGGACTTCAACACACCTCTGACAACAAGGGACAGGTCCTCAAGACAGAAAATCAATATGGAAACAACAGCCTTAAATGATACTTTGGACCCCTTGGATTTAATCAATATTTTCAGAGCATTTCACCCCAATGCTGCAGAATACACGTTCTTCTCAAGTGCACATGGAACATTTTCCCAGATAGATCATATGTTAGGACACGAAAAAAGCCTTGATAAATTTAAGAAAATTGAAATCATACGAATTGTCTTTTCTGAGCACAGTGCTATGAAATTAGAAATGAACTACAGGAAAAAAAAAAAGGAAGACACACAAATTCATGGAGGCTGAATAACATGTTACTCAATAATGAGTGGGTCAAGCAGGAGATCAAAGAAGAAATCAAAAGATATCTCGAGACAAATGAGAATGAGAACACGACGACCCAAAATCTATGGGATGCTGAGAAAGCAGTCATAAGAGGGAAGTTCATAGCACTGCAGGCCTACTGAAAGAAACAAGAAATATCACTAATTGACAGTTTATCTTCACACTTAAGGGCCTGGAAAAAGAACAGCAAAATAAGCCCAAAGGGAGCACAAGGAAGGAGATAATAAGGATAAGAGCAGAAATAAATGAAATAGAAACCAGAAAACCAATACAAAACATCAATAAATCCAAGAGTTGGTTTTATAGAAGATAAACAAAATTGACAAACCTTTAGCCAGACTCATTAAAAACAGGACAGAGAGGACCCAAATTAATAAAATCAGAAATGAAAGAGGAGAAGTGATAACAGACAGCACAGAAATACAAGAAAATTTAAGAAATTACTATGAGCAACTATGTGCCAAAAATTTGACAATCTGGAAGAAATGGACAATTTTCTAGAGGCGCACAACTTTCCAAGGCTAACTCAAGAAGAAACAGAAAGCCTAAATAGTCTGATTACCACCAGGGAAATTGAATCAGTAATCAATAATCTCCCAACAAACAAAAGCCCTGGACCAGATGGCTTTACAGGTGAATTTTTCAAAACGTTCAAAAATGAATTATCACCTATTCTCCTCAAGCTCTTCCAAAAAATCCAGAAGGAAGGAAGAGTCCCAAATCCTTTTTACGAAGCCACTATCACCGTGATACCAAAAGCAGACAAAGACACCACAAAAAAGAAAACTACAGGCCGATATCTCTAATGAACATAGATGCAAAAATTCTCAACAAAATATTAGCGAACAGAATTCAGCAATACATTAAAAAGATCATACACCATGATCAAGTGGGATTCATCCCTGGTATGCAGGGGTGGTTCAACATCCGCAAATCAATTAGTGTGATACACCACATTAACAAAATGAAAATAAAAATCACATGATCATATCAATAGATGCAGAAAAAGCATTTGATAAAATATAGCAACCTTTTATGATAAAAACCCTTAAGAAAGTGGAATAGAGAGATCATATCTTAACATAATAAAGGCCATATATAACAAACACACAGCTAACATCATACTCAATGGGGAAAAGCTAAAACCATTCCCCCTAAGATCAGGAACAAGACAAGGTTGCAAACTTTCTCCACTTCTATTCAACATAGTGCTGAAAGTTCTAGCCACAGCAATCAGACAAGAGAAAGAAATAAAAGGCAACAAAATTGGTAAGGAGGAAGTAAAATTATCATTATATGCAGATGATATCATACTATATATAGAGAACCCTAAAGACTCAACAAAGAAACTATTAGAACTGATAGATGAATATAGTAAAGTAGCAGGATATAAAATTAATATTCAGAAATCAGTTGCATTTGTATATACCAATGATAAAACATCAGAAGGAGAAATTAAAGAAACCAATTCCATTTACAATTGCTCCAAGGACTATAAAATATCTGGGAATAAATCTAACCAAAGATGTAAAAGATTTGTATTCAGAAAATTATACGACACTGAAGAAAGAAATGAAAGAAGACATAAATAGATGGAAACACATTCCATGTTCATAGATAGGAAGAATTAATATAGTTAAAATGTCAATACTGCCTAAGGCAATATACATATTCAACGCAAATCCTATCAAACTACCAACGACGTTTTTCACACAAAAAAAACATATAATCCTAAAATTTATATGGGACCTTCAAAGACCTCGGATACCCTCAGCAATCTTGAAAAATAAGAACAAAGTAGGAGGTATAACGATACCTGACTTCAAACTATACTACAAGGCTACAGTAATCAAAACAGCATGGTACTCGCATAAAAATAGACACATAGATCAATGGAACAGAATACAGAGTCCAGAAGTAAATCCATGCCTATATGCCCATCTAATCTATGACAATGGAAGCAAGAATGTACAATGGGGTAAAGACAGTCTGTTCGATAACTGGTGTTGGGAAACCTGGACAGACACATGCAAGAAAATGAAGCTGGACCACCTCCTTACACCTTATAGAAAAATAAATTCAAAATGGCTTAAAGACTTAAATGTAAGATCTGAAACCATAAAATATCTAGAAGAAAATATAGGAAGAAACTTCATGGACATTACCCGCAGTAAGATTTTCACTGATATATCTCCCCGAGCGAGGGAAGTAAGAGAAAAATTAAACATGTGGGATTACATCAAACTAAAAAGTTTTTTCACAGCAAAAAGAATCATCAATAAAACAAAAAGGATCCTATTGAATGGGAAAAGATATTTGCCAATGATATATCTGATAAGGGATTAATATCACAATTCTATAAAAAACTTACTCAACTCAACTCCAAAAAAGAAACAACCCTATTAAAAAATGGGCAGAGGACTTGAGGAGACATTTTTCTAAAAAGGACATACAGAAGGCAAGAAGACATATGAAGAAATGTTCAACCTCACTAACCATCGAAGAAATGCAAATAAAAACCACAATGAGATACCACCTCACTCCAGTCAAAAAGGCTATCATCAATAAATCAACAAACAACAAATGCTGGCGCGGATGTGGAGAAACGGTACGCTAGTGCACTGTTGGTGGGAATGCAGATTAGTGCAGCCACTATGGAAAACAGTATGGAGGTATCTCAGGAATCTGAAAATGGAACTACCCTATGATCCAGTAATACCACTCCTAGGCATCTACCCGGAGAAATCCAAAACTCCAATTCAAAAATCTGTATGCACTCCTATGTTTATTGCAGCACTTTACAAAATATCCAAGATATGGCAACAACTGAAATGCCCATCGGTAGATGACTGGATTAAGAAGCTGTGGTTTATTTATACAATGGAGCATTACACAGCCATAAAGAAGAAAGAAATCTTATCTTTTGCAAAAACGTGGATGGATTTAGAGAACATTATTTTAAGCGAAATGAGTCAGAAAGAGAAAGACAAGTACCATATGATCTCACTTATATGCGGAATCTAAAGAAAAGAATATGTGAATGAACTAATCAGAAACAGTTTTGGGGACACAAAGAAAAAACCGAGAGTTGTTAGATGGGCAGGGGCGGGGATAAGGGGAAAGGTGAGGGGATTAGGAAGCAGCTGGTAACCACAAGATGGCCTCAGGGTGTTTTGAAAATTAATTTGGGGAACGTATTCAATAATGTTGTAAACATTTTGTTGGGTATCCGATGGACATGCGTTCTATTTGGGAGACACCCTCAGGGATACTGTTGATGCCTGATCATGGCACTGTACACCAGAAGCTAAACATTAATGAATGCCAACTATAATTTTATATATATGATGTGATGGCTCAATGTGATGTCGGAGTTATAGTGAATGGGGGGAGGGTGGTTCACAGTGTGAGGGATATAAATGATGAACGTCTATGTATTACCTTGTCTTGTACACCTGAAACTAATAAATTAGAATAAAATTTTTAAAAAAACTAGATTCCGGATCAAAATGGCGGCGTGAGGTGAGCCTCTGTATAGCTCCCCTGGAATTTACAACTAATCGGACAACAATAACTCCACAAAGGATTCCCTGCACAGCAGACAGGCAAGACGAAGAGGCCCACTACTGAATTCACCTCTAGGTGGGCGAATCGCGTGAGCGGGGGAGGAGGGAAGGGAGAAGTGCAGGAAGGGAGCCGCTAGGGCGCAGAACAAAGACCTAGCTCAGTGCTCCAAGCTCGCTGCATCCCGGAACTTCCAGAGCTGCGGGAGAGGGACGAACTCGGAGTGCTAGGGCTCTGCTTATGGCCCATAGGGCTGAGGGGGCAGCATATCGCACGGCTAAACCCAACGTTCACGGCAGACCTCGGAGAAAAGACTGAGAAAAGAAGTCTGAAAACTGTGGTTTAAGCCCTCACTGCCGAGCTGAGAACGGAGGCCTTAGGCACTGAGACTAGCCGCCCCCTCCCTACCCTCCCAGAGCTCGCCCCCCCCCACCTGCCCCATGCTAGAAGGGATAAAGTACCAGTGTCAGGTCACAAGGACAGGATCTTTGCTGTTCTTAGAACTGTGGACCGCAGAAACAGATTCGCAGCCCAACTAGTGCGGGCAAAGGGGAGGGAGCTGTGGAAGCAGGACGGGCTGTGGTGGTAGTCGCTGCCATTGCTCTGGGCCACCTCTTACAACTCACCCCGCCCCTGGCCAGACCTATCTGGGCGGATCCCTGCAGGAGTAAACAGAACTGCTGAAACATACAGGCTCTGAATCGGGTGCAGAATGACCTTTGAAACTTCAAAAGCTCTCCACACCCCCACAGGGACGTGACGCTCTATGACCCAGGTGAACTGGTAACAGAGAATAGGCCCGTCTCCCAGGGAATCCCCCCATTGTGTGAGAAGCTGGAAAAGTGCTGAGAAAATATAGCACTACTGTGTCAGAGAGACCTCTTCCTATCAACCTGTTGCAGAAGCCACTCCTTTAGATGTCTAGGAAGAGAAATAATAAATCATTAATTGCTATGAATAACCAAGACAACAAGACAGCTCAGAAAGAAAGTGAAAAGTCACCAGAAAAGGAACTTAAAGATATGGAAATATGTGACTTAAATGATAGGGAATTCAAGATTGCAGTTCTGAAAAACCTAAAAGAGATGCAAGAAAACACAGAAAGGCAATTTAATGAACTCAGAAACGCAATCAAAAAACAACAGGAGCATTTTACGAAAGAGATTGAAATTTTCCAAAAGAACCAAATGGAATTTCTGGAGATTAAGAACTCAATAGAAGAAATTAAGAATGAAATAACCAGCTTAGGTAGTAGAGTTGACCAGATGGAGGAAAGAATCAGTGACATCAAAGATAGAAACCTGGAAATTACACAGATGGAACATGAAAGAGACTTGAGACTTAAAAGAAATGAAAGAAGTCTCAAGAACTTTCTGACTCCATCAGAAAGAGCAATATAAGAATAATGGGCATACCAGAAGGAGAAGAAAGAGAGAAGGGAACAGAGAATATACTCAAAGAAATTGTCAATGAGAACTTCCCAAATTTGTGGAAAGAACTGGATCCTCGAATCCAAGAAGCAAATAGAACACCTAATTACCTCAATCCCAACAGGCCTTCTCCAAGACACATTGTATTCAAGCTGTCTAAAATTAACACCAAAGAAAGAATCCTCAAGGCAGCCAGGGAAAAGAAGACGGTAACCTACAAAGGATAGCCCATTAGACTATCATCAGATATTTCAGCAGAAACTCTACAACCCAGGAGGGAGCGGAACCAAATATTCAAACTATTGAAAGAGAGAAATCATAAGCCAAGAATAATACATCCAGCAAAAATATCCTTTAGATGTGAAGGAGGAATAAAGAGCTTTCCAGACATACAGAGGCTGAGGAATTTTTCTAATACACGACCTGCACTACAAGAAATACAAAAGGAGGCTATTCGACCACCATCAACAGGGACAATTTGTGGAAACCGAAACATAAAAAGGAAGAGCGTAAAGGCCTGAACCGGAATATGGGAATGGAGAAAGTAAGCGTGCTGAAGAAAAAGGATTACTCTAAATATCAAACTTTCTTTTACATAATCTTAAGGGTAACCACTCAAAAAAAATCCAGAACTGAAATATATACTGCAATAAAAAAAGAAACAGAGGGAAACATCATAGAACACCATCACACAGAAATAATAGACTACAACAAAAAGGCAAAGAAACAATGGAGTCACAGGCTTACCAAAAAACTAAAGATAGAATGACAGGAAATCCTCAAGTATCAATAATCACCCTAAATGTTAATGGACTGAACTCACCAATAAAAAGCCACAGAGTAGCAGATTGGATCAAAAAACTAAACCCAACCATATGCTGTCTCCAAGAGATATATCTCAGATAAAATGACAAGCATAGACTCAAAGTGAAACGGTGGGAATTGGAACTCCAAGCAAATGGTACCCAGAGAAAATCAGGTGTAGCCATAATGATATCAGATAAAACAGACTTCAGGGTGAAAAAGATAACAAGAGACAAAGATGGATATTTCATAATGGTAAAGGGGACTATACAAGAAGAAGACATAACAGTCATCAATATTTATGCCCCCAATCAAGGAGCACCGAAATATTCCAACAACTACTAACAGAACTAAAGGGAGAAATTGACCAAAACACAATTATACTAGGGGACTTAAATACATCATTAACAGCTATGGATAGATCATCCAAACAGAAGATAAATAACGAAATTGCAGCCCTAAATGACACATTAGATGAAATGGACATAATTGACATATATAGAGCACTTCATCCTAAAACATCAGACTATACATTCTTTTCGAGTGTACATGGAACATTCTCAAGGATAGACCATATATTGGGGCATAAAAGCAGCCTCAGCAAATTTAACAAGATTGAAATCATACCAAGCATATTCTCTGATCACAAGGCTTTGAAATTGGATATCAACTGCGAAAAGAAAGCAAAAAGAAACACAAATACATGGAGATTAAACAACATACTTTTAAAGAACGACTGGGTCAAAAAAGAAATTAGAGGAGAGATCAAAGATACATAGAAAAAAATGACAATGAAAATACATCCTACCAAAATTTTTGGCATGCCGCGAAAGCAGTTTTAAGAGGGAAATTTATATCATTACAGGCCTATCTCAAGAAACAAGAAAAATCCCAAATATATAACCTTATGTTACACATCAAAGAACTAGAAAAATAAAAACAAGTGAAACCCAAGGTCAGCAGAAGAAAGGAAATAACAAAAATCAGAGGAGAGCTAAATAAAATAGAGAACAAAAAGACAGTAGAAAACATTAATGTGACAAAGAGCTGGTTCTTTGAAAAGATTAACAAAATCGACAAACCCTTGGCTAGACTCACTAATATAAAAAGAGAGAAGACACTAATTAACAAAATCAGAAATGACAAAGGGGAAGTTATCACGGACACCACAGAAATACAAAGGATTATTCAAGAGTATTATGAAGGACTATATGCCATCAAATTAAATAACCTAGAAGAAATGGACAAGTTCTTAGAAACATATAGCCTTCCAAGGCTGAACCATTAAGAACTGGAAAATCTAAACAGACAGATCACCAGTAAAGAAATTGAATCAGTCATTAAAAACCTTCCCAAAAGCAAAAGTCCAGGACCAGATGGCTTCACTAGTGAATTCTACCAAACCCTCAAAGAGGATCTAATACCAATCCTGCTCAAACTCTTCCAAAAAATTGAAGAAGAGTCAGTACTCCCTAACTCATTTTATGAGGTCAACATTACCCTGATACCAAAACCTGGTAAGGACAACTCAAGAAAAGTAAAGTACAGACCTATATCTTTGATGAATACTGATGCAAAAATCCTAAACAAAATTTTAGCAAATCGAATACAACAATGCATTAAAAAGATTATTCATCAAGACCAAGTGGGGTTCATCCCCGGGGCACAAGGATGGTTCAACATTCGCAAATCCATCAATGTGATACATCACATAAACAAAATAAAGGACAAAAATCATATGATTCTATCAATTGATGCAGAAAAAGCATTTGATAAGATACAACATCCATTTATGATTAAAACACTTACTAAAATTGGTATAGAAGGAAAATACCTCAACATAATAAAGGCCATATACAACAAGCCCTCAGGTAATCTCATAATTAATGGAGAAAAGCTGAAGCCCTTTGCTCTACGTTCAGGAACACGACAAGGTTGTCCCCTATCACCTCTGCTTTGCAACATAGTGTTGGAAGTCCTCGCCAGAGCTATCAGGCAAGAGAAAGAAATAAAAGGCATCCAAATTGGGAATGAAGAAGTTAAATTGTCACTCTTTGCAGATGACATGATGCTATATATAGAAAACCCTAAAGACTCCACCAAAAAGCTATTAGAAACAATCAATGAATACAGTAAAGTTGCTGGCTACAAAATCAACGTACAAAAGTCCATTGCTTTCCGATATTCCAACAATGAAATCTCAGAAAAAGAGATAGGAAAAACAATTCCTTTTGCAATTGCAGCAAAAAGAATAAAATACCTAGGAATAAACTTAACCAAGGATGTGAATGATTTATATGCTGAAAACTGTAAGACATTTTTGAAAGAAATTGAAGAAGACACAAAGAAATGGAAAGACATTCCCTGCTCATGGATTGGAAGAATCAACATAGTTAAAATGGCCACATTACCCAAAGCCATATACAGATTTAATGCAATCTCCATTAAAATCCCAATGGCATTTTTTAAAGAAATAGAACAAAAAATCATCAGATTTGTTTGGAACCACAAAAGACCCCGAATAGCCAAAGCAATATTAAAAAAAAGGAACAATACTGGAGGTATCACACTCCCTGATTTTTGCTTGTACTACAGGGCTACAATAATCAAAACAGCTTGGTATTGGCGGAAAAACAGACACATAGACCAATGGAATAGAATTGAGAACCCAGAAATAAAACCACATAAATATGGACAGATAATTTTTGACAAAGAAGCTAAAAACATACAATGGAGGAAAGACAGCCTCTTCAATAAATGGTGCTGGCAGAATTGGATAGCTACGTGCAAAAGAATGAAACTGGACTGCTATCTGTTACCATGTACCAAAATTAATTCAAAATGGATCAAAGACTTAAGCATAAGACCTGACACAATAAACTGCATTGAAGAAAACGTAGGTACTAAACTTATGGACCTTGGGTTCAAAGAGCATTTTATGAATTTGACTCCAAAGGCAATGGAAGTAAAAACTAAAATAAACAAATGGGATTATATGAAACTGAAAAGCTTCTGCACAGCAAAAGAAACTATTGACAAAATAATGAGGCAACCAACTGAATGGGAGAAGATTTTCGCAAACAGTTCCTCTGATAAGGGGCTAATATCCAAAATATACAAGGAACTCATGAAACTCAACAACAAAAAAACAAACAACCCAATTGAAAAATGGACAGAGGACCTGAAGAGACATTTCTCCAAAGAGGATATACAAATGGCAAATAGACATATGAAAAAATGCTCAACATCGCTAATCATCAGAGAAATGCAAATGAAAACCACAATGAGATATCACCTCACCCCAGTCAGAATGGCTTTCATCAACAAAACAAATAGTAACAAGTGTTGGAGAGGCTGTGGAGAAAAAGGAACTCTCATACACTGTTGGTGGGAATGCAGACTGGTGCAGCCGCTATGGAAGGCAGTGTGGAGGTTCCTCAAGAAATTACAAATAGAATTACCATATGACCCAGCAATCGCTCTCCTGGGTATCTACCCCAAAAATATAAAAGCATTTCTCTATAGAGACACGTGTACGCCAATGTTCATTGAATCTTTGTTTACGGTGGCCAAGACATGGAAACAACCAAAATGTCCTTCGATAGATGAATGGATAAAGAAGTTGTGGTACATATACACAATGGAATACTATTCAGCGTTAAGGAAAGATGATATAGGAGCATTTGTGACAACATGGATGGATCTCGAGAGAATAATGCTAATTGAAATAAGTCAGACAGAAAAAGCAGAGAACCCTATGATTTCACTGATATGTGGTATATAAACCAAAAAGAAGAAGACAAACAAATGAGAAACAAAAACTCATAGACACAGACAACAATTTAGTGGTTACCAGAGGGTAAAAGGGTGGGGGGTGGGGGATGAGGGTAAAGGGGATCAAATATATGGTGATGGAAGGAGAACTGACTCTGGGTGGTGAACACACAATGGGATTTATAGACGATGTAATACAGAATTGTACACCTGAAATCTATGTAAATTTACTAACAATTGTCACCCCAATAAAATTAATAAAAAAAAAAAAAAGATTATTCACGGAGACGGAAAAAAAATGGCGTCGTGAGGTGAGCCTCTGTAACGCTCCCCTGGAATTTACAACGAATCAGACAACAATAACTCCACAAAGGACTCCTTGCACAGCAGACAGGCAAGACGAAGAGGCCCACTACTTAATTCACCTCCAGGTGGGTGAATCGCGTGAGCAGGGGAGGAGGGAGAGGAGAAGTGCGGAGACGGAGCCTCGCGGGCACAGGACGCAGACCTAGCTCAGTGCTCGGAGCCCGCTGCTCCCGGATCTTCTGCAGCTGCGGGAGAGGGAAGGACTCGGACTGCTAGGGCTCTGCTTACGGCCCACGGGGCTGAGGGGGCAGCATACAAAACGGCTGAACCCAACGTTCCCGGCAGCGGAGACTGAGGGAAGAGGGCTGAAATCGGTGGTTTAAGCCCTCACTGCCGAGCAGAGAGCGGAAGCCTTGGTCATGGAGACTAGCCGCCTCCTCCCTACCCTCCCAGAGCTCGCCCCGCCCCCACCTACCCGGTGCTAGAAGCGATAAAGTAGCAGTGTCGGATCAAAGGACCCAATATTTAATGCTCTGAGAACTGTGGACCGCAGACACAGATTCGCAGCTCAACTAGTTCCGGCAAAGGGGAGGGAGCTGTGGAAGCAGGACTGGCTGTGGTGGTGGTCGCCACCATTGCTCTGGGCCACCTCTCACAACTCACCCCGCCCCTGGCCCCACCTATCTGGGCGGATCCCTGCAGGAGGAAACAGAACTGCTGAAACAAACGGGCTCTGAATCTGGTGCAGAAAGAGCTTTGGAACTTCAAAAGCTCTTCGCATACCTATCAACCTGTTGCAGAAGCCACTCCTGTAGATGTCTAGGAAGAGAAATAGTAAATCAGTGATTGCCATGAATAACCAAGGCAACAAGATAGCTCAGAAAGAAAGTGAAAAGTCTCCAGAAAAGGAACTTTGACATATGGACATTTGTGATTTAAATGACAGAGAATTCAAGATTGCAATTCTGAAAAAACTGAACGAGATGCAAGAAAACACAGAAAGACAGTTTAATGAACTCAGAAACACAATCAAAGAACACCATGAGCATTTTACAAAAGAGATTGAAATCTTGAAAAAGAACCAAATAGAATTTCTGGAGATTAAGAACTCAATAGAAGAAATTAACAATAAAATATCCAGCTTAGGTAGTAGAGTTGACCAGATGGAGGACAGAATCAGTGACATCGAAGATAGGAACCTGGAATTTACACAGAGGGAAGAAGAAAGAGACTTGAGACTTAAAAGAAAAGAAAGAACTCTACAAGAACTTTCTGACTCCATTAGAAAGAGCAATATAAGAATAATGGGCATACCAGAAGGAGAAGAAAGAGGGAAGGGAATAGAGAATATATTCAAACAAATCGTCGATGAGAACTTCCCAAACTTGTGGACAGAACTGGATCCTCGAATCCAAGAAGCAAATAGAACACCTCATTACCTCAATCCCAACAGGCCTTCACCAAGGCACATTGTATTGAAGCTGTCTAAAATCAATGACAAAGAAAGAATCCTCAAGGCAGCCAGGGAAAAGAAGACTGTAACTTACAAAGGAAAGCCCATTAGATTATCATCAGATTTTTCAGCAGAAACTCTACAAGCTAGGAGAGAGTGGAACCAAATATTCAAACTATTGAAAGAGAGAAATTATGAGACAAGAATAATATATCCAGCAAAGATCTCCTTTAGATATGAAGGAGGAATAAAGACCTTTCCAGACATCCAGAAGCTGAGGGAATTTTCTAATACACGACCTGCACTACAAGAAATACTAAAGGAGGCTATTAGACCACCATCAACAGGGACAACTTGTGGCAACCGAAACATAAAAAGGGGGAGCGTAAAGGCCTGAACTGGAATATGGAAATAGAGAAAGTAAGCGTACTGAAGAAACTGGAATACTCTAAATATCAAACTTTCTTTTACATAAACTCAAGGGTAACCACTCAAAAAACATCCAAATCTGAAATATATACTGTAATAAAAGAAGAAACAGAGGAAAACATCATAGAATACCACCACACAGAAATAATAGACAACAACAGAAAGGCAAAGAAACAATGGAGACACAGCCTTACCAGAAAACTAAAGACAGAATGACAGAAAATCCTCACATATCGATAATCACCCTAAATGTAAATGGACTGAACTCACCAATAAAGAGACACAGAGTAGCAGATTGGATCAAAAAACTAAACCCAACCATATGCTGTCTACAAGAGACACATCTCAGCTACAAGGACAAGCATAGACTCAAAGTTAAAGGGTGGAAATTACACTCCAAGCAAATGGTACCCAGAGAAAATCAGGTGTAGCCATAATGATTTCCGATGAAACAGACTTCAGGGTGAAAAAGATAACAAGAGACAAAGATGGACATTTCATAATAGTAAAGCGGACTATACAACAAGAAGACATAACAGTCATCAATATTTATGCCCCCAATCAGGGAGCACCGAAATATACCAAGCAACTACTAACAGAACTAAAGGGAGAAATTGACCAAAACACAATTATACTAGGGGGCTTAAATACGTCATTGACAGCTATGGATAGATCATCCAAACAGAAGATAAATAACGAAATCGCAGCCCTAAATTACACATTAGATGAAATGGACATAGTTGACATATATAGAGCACTTCATCCTAAAACATCAGACTATACATTCTTTTCTAGTGTACATGGAACATTCTCAATGATAGACCACATATTGGGACACAAATTCAGCCTCAGCAAATTTAAGAATATTGAAATCATACCAAGTATATTCTCTGATCACAAAGCTTTGAAATTGGATATCAACTGCAAAAAGAAAGCAGGAAAAAACACGAATACATGGAGATTAAATAACATACTTTTAAAGAATGACTGGGTCAAAGAAGAAATTATAGGAGAGCTCAAAAGATACATAGAAACAAATGACAATGAAAATGCATCCTACCGAAATTTTTGGGATGCTGCGAAAGCAGTTTTAAGAGGGAAATTTATATCATTACAGGCCTATCT
Organism: Rhinolophus hipposideros; assembly: GCF_964194185.1. Classification (NCBI taxonomy): domain Eukaryota; kingdom Metazoa; phylum Chordata; class Mammalia; order Chiroptera; family Rhinolophidae; genus Rhinolophus; species Rhinolophus hipposideros. The sequence goes on from NC_138046.1 coordinate 34,722,921, forward strand.
CAAGAAACAAGAAAAATCCCAAATAAATAACCTCATGTCACACCTTAAAAAACTAGAAAAAGAAGAACAAGCGAAACCCAAGGTAAGCAGAAGAAAGGAAATAACAAAAATCAGAGCAGAACTAAATGAAATAGAGAACAAAAAGACAATAGAAAAAATTAATGTGACAAAGAGCTGGTTCTTTGAAAAGGTTAACAAAATTGACAAACCCTTGGCTAGACTCACTAAGATAAAAAGAGAGAAGACACTAATTAACAAAATCAGAAATGAAAAAGGGGAAGTTATCACGGACACCACAGAAATACAAAGGATTATCCAAGAATACTATGAAGGACTATATGCCACCAAATTTAATAACTTAGAAGAAATGGACAAGTTCTTAGAAACATATAGCCTTCCAAGTCTGAATCATGAAGAACTGGAAAATCTTAACAGGCCGATCACCAGTAACGCAATTGAATCAGTCATCAAAAACCTTCCCAAAATCAAAAGTCCTGGACCAGATGGCTTCACCAGTGAATTCTACCAAACCTTCAAAGAGGATCTAATACCAATCCTGCTCAAACTCTTCCAAAAAATTGAAGAAGAGTCAGTACTCCCTAACTCATTTTATGAGGCCAACATTACCCTGATACCAAAACCTGGTAAGGACAACACAAAAAAAGAAAACTACAGACCTATATCTCTGATGAATACAGATGCTAAAATCCTAAACAAAATTCTAGCAAATCGAATACAACAATGCATTAAAAAGATTATTCATCACCACCAAGTGGGGTTCATCCCTGGGGCACAAGGATGGTTCAACATTCGCAAATCCATCAATGTGATACATCACATAAACAAAATAAAGGACAAAAATCACATGATTCTATCAATTGATGCAGAAAAAGCATTTGATAAGATACAACATCCATTTATGATTAAAACACTTACTAAAATTGGTATAGAAGGAAAATACCTCAACATAATAAAGGCCATATACGACAAGCCCTCAGCTAATCTCATAATTAATGGTGAAAAGCTGAAGCCCTTTGCTCTACGTTCAGGAACACGACAAGGTTGTCCCCTATCACCTCTGCTTTGCAACATAGTGTTGGAAGTCCTCGCCAGAGCTATCAGGCAAGAGAAAGAAATAAAAAGCATCCAAATTGGGAATGAAGAAGTTAAATTGTCACTCTTTGCAGATGACATGATGCTATATATAGAAAACCCTAAAGACTCCACCAAAAAGCTATTAGAAACAATCAATGAATACAGTAAAGTTGCTGGCTACAAAATCAATGTACAAAAGTTCATTGCATTCCTATATACTAACAATGAAATCTCACAAAAAGAAATACAAAAAACAATCTCCTTTGCAATTGCAGCAAAAAGAATAAAATACCTAGGAATAAACTTAACCAAGGATGTGAATGATTTATATGCTGAAAACTATAAGACATTTTTGAAAGAAATTGAAGATGACACAAAGAAATGGAAAGACATTCCGTGCTCATGGCTTGGAAGAATCAACATAGTTAAAATGGCCATATTACCCAAAGCAATATACAGATTTAATGCAATCCTTATCAAAATCCCAATGGCATTTTTTAAAGAAATAGAACAAAAAATCATCAGATTTGTTTGGATCCACAAAAGACCCCGAATAACCAAAGCAATCTTAAGAAAAAAGAACAGTGCTGGAGTTATCACACTGCCTGACTTTAGCTTGTACTACAGGGCTACAATAATCAAAACAGCTTGGTATTGGCAGAGAAACAGACACATAGACCAATGGAATAGAATTGAGAACCCAGAAATAAAACCACATAAATATGGACAGAGAATTTTTGACAAAGAAGCGAAAAACATACAATGGAGAAAAGACAGCCACTTGAATAAATGGTGCTGGGAGAATTGAATAGCCATGTGCAAAAGAATGAAACTGGACTGTTATCGGTCACCATGTACCAAAATTAATTCAAAATGGATCAAAGACTTAAGCATAAGACCTGACAAAATAAACTGCATTGAAGAAAACATAGGTACTAAACTTATGGACCTTGGGTTCAAAGAGCATTTTATGAATTTGACTCCAAAGGCAATGGAAGTAAAAGCTAAAATAAACAAATGGGACTATATGAACCTTCAAAGCTTCTGCACAGCCAAAGGAACCATCGACAAAATAAAGAGGCAACCGACTGAATGTGAGAAGATTTTTGCAAACAGTTCCTCCGATAAGGGTCTAATATCCAAAATATACAAGGAACTCATGAAACTCAACTACAAAAATACAAACAACCCAATTGAAAAATGGGCAGAGGACCTGAAGAGACATTTCTCTAAAGAGGACTTACAAATTTCAAATAGACATATGAAAAAATGCTCAACATCACTAATCATCAGAGAAATGCAAATAAAAACCACAATGAGATATCACCTCACCCCAGTCAGAATGGCTATCATCAACAAGACAAATAGCAACAAGTGTTGGAGAGGCTGTGGAGAAAAAGGAACCCTCATACACTGTTGGTGAGAATGCAGACTGGTGCAGCCGCTATGGAAGCCAGTGTGGTGGTTCCTCAAAAAATTACGAATAGAATTACCATATGACCCAGCAATCCCTCTCCTGGGTATCTACCCAAAGAATCTGAAATCATTTATACATAAAGACATGTGTGCTCCAATGTTCATTGCAGCTTTGTTTACGGTGGCCAAGACATGGAAACAACCAAAATGTCCTTCAATAGATGAATGGATAAAGAAGTGGTGGTATATATACACAATGGAATACTATTCAGCGTTAAGGAAAGATGATATAGGAACCTTTGTGACAACATGGATGGATCTTGAGAATATAATGCTAAGCGAAATAAGTCAGACAGAAAAAGCAGAGAACCCTATGATTTCACTGATATGTGGTATATAAACCAAAAACAAGACAAACAAATGAGAAACAAGAACTCATAGACAGAGACAATTGTTTAGTGGTTACCACAGGGTAAGGGGGGTGGGGGGAGGGAGATGAGGGTAAGGGGGATGAAATATATGGTGATGGAAGGAGAACTGTCTCTGGGTGGTGAACACACAATGGGATTTATTGATGATGTAATACGGAATTGTACACCTGAAATTATGTAATTTCATTAACAATTGTCACCCCAAGAAATAAATTTTAAAAAAAGGAGATAAATAAAAACAGTATCATTTAAACTAAAAAAAAAAAAAAAAAAAAGTAAAGCAAACATCCGTCAGTTCCACTACATAGTAATAGGTTCCCAAGCAACCAGTCAAGCAGTCCATTAAATTGGTGATGGAGCCCATTCCCCATAGTACCCAGTCATTCACCAGGGTTGTGCTGGGGGTGAGGGACAACCTTGACCTCAACCTCATCTCCCACGTAGTATTCAGCAAGCATTTCCTCCTGGGACTACAAGTCCTGCATCCGGGCTGTCTCAGCAACAACTTGCCAGCCTAGAGGGCTGAAATAACCTTCACTTTTTTTGGCCTATGCTGGTCAGAGAACTGTCAACGTCTTTTCACCCCTCCACGGGTGTCCAGCTCTCCGGCAGCTGCTCCTCCTGGTCTTCCTGAGACTGAGTTTTCATACACACAAACTACTCCACTGTCCTGCGGAGAGCTTTGGCCCGCACTGTTCCCAGCTCGCTGTGTCATTTGTCATGCCAGGGGTCAGGCAGGGTCTCTGGTCCAGCTCCCTACATAAGAACGCAGGATATGGTGAGGCCAAAATGAACACCCACGGAGCCATTGATAGGGGAGTCACACCACTATATTCTCACTCGTGGCTGGGTTGGAGACACAGGAAGCATGAGCCACACTGTCGGCAATTCGCTGTCTGCTTCTCTGGCAACCAACCAACCCCACTTGCTAATTGCAATTCTCCATGCCAACTGCAATCCGTGCTTGCTAGCTTAGCCACCATCTTCTTGCTAGTCCCAATTTTGTGCTAGCATAGCCATGACAGTTATATTAGTTGCCAATTGCTCACTCATTACAGCTGACAGCCAGCTAGCCACAGCTGATGGCCATCCAATCACACTTGAGGGCCATTTATTACCTGAGCCAGCACCTTTCCATGTGAGGCTGAGAGCCTGGAAAGTGCACTCTTGGCTCTGTCCTCACAGGGTGATTATTGATATGTGAGGATTTCCCATCATTCTATCTTTAGTTTTCTGGTAAGACTGTGTCTCCAGTGTTTCTTTGCCTTTTTGTTGTCTTTTATTTCTGTGTGGTGGTATTCTGTGATGTTTCCCTCTGTTTCATATTTTATTACAGTATAGAATTCAGTTCTGGATTTTTTTTGAGTGCTTACCCTTAAGTTTATGTAAAAGAAAGTTTGATATTTAGAGTATTCCAATTTCCTCAGCAGGCTTACTTTCTCCATTCCCATATTCCGGTTGAGTCTTTTACTCTCCCCCTTTTTATGTTTTGGTTGCCACAAATTGCCCCTGTTGATAGTGGTCGAATAGCCTCCTTTAGTATTTCTTGTAGTGCAGGTCATGTATTAGAAAATTCCCTCAGCTTCTGTATGTCTGTAAAGGCCTTTATTCCTCCTTAGTAACTAAAGGATATCTTTGCTGGATATATTATTCTTGGCTCACAATTACTTTCTTTCAATAGTTTGAATATTTGGTTCCTCTTCTTCCTGGCTTGTAGAGTTTCTGCTGAGAAAACTGATGATAATGTAATGGGCTTTCTTTTGTAGGTTACAGTCTTCTTTTCCCTGGCTGCCTTGAGGATTCTTTCTTTGTCATTGATTTTACACAGCTTCAATACAATGTGCCTTGGAGAAGGCCTGTTGGGATTGAAGTAATTAGGTGTTCTATTTGATTCTTGGATTTGAGGATTCAGTTCTTTCCACAAGTTTGGGAAGTTCTCATTGACTATTTCTTTGAATACACTCTCTGTTCCCTTCTGTCTTTGTTCTCCTTCTGGTATGCCCGTTATTCTTATATTGCTCTTTCTGATGGAATAAGAAAGTTCTTGTAGAGTTCTTTTATTTCTTTCAACTCTCAAGGCTTTGTCTTCTTCCATATGTGTCATTTCCAGGTTTCTATCTTCAATGTCACTGGTTCTTTCCTCCATCTGGTCTACTCTACTATCTGAGCTGGCTATTTCATTCTTAATTTCTTCTATTGAGTTCTTAATCTCCAGAAATTCTATTTGGTTCCTTTTTAAAATTTCAATCTCTTTCGTAAAATGTTCATGTTGTTCTTTGATTGTGTTTCTGAGTTCATTAAATTGCCTTTTTGTGTTTTCTTGTATCTCATTTAGTTTTCTCGGAACTGTAATCTTGAATTCTCTGTCATTTAATTCAAATGTTTCCATATTTTTAAGTTCATTTTCTAGACACTTTTTGTTTTCTTTCTGAGCCGTCTTGTTGACTTGGTTATTCGTGGCAATTAATAATTTATTATTTCTCTTTCTAGACATCTGTAGCAGGTTGATAGGAAGGGGTCTTTCTTTTGTTTTCCAGTACATGTTGGTAGAATGTTTTATTTTCTCTCTGATTGCAGCATTTTTTTTCTTTCAGACCGTAGTATTATGTTTTCTATGCACTATTCCAGCTTCTCACACAATGTGGGGATTCCCTGGAAGTTGGGCTTCTCTTCTGTTAACCATTCACCTGGGTCATAGGGTGCTGTGTCCCTTTAGGTGAATTCAGTAGTAAGCCCCTTAGTCTTGCGTGTTTTCTGTGCAAGGAGTCCTTTGTGGAATTATAGCTGTTCATTTTTTTGTAAATTCCAGGGGAGATTTATATTTTGATAATGTCTCAGCTCTAGAAGATTTTTATGTGCTTGGAGATTGTGCTGCCTGGGAAAACTACTATTTGGGTCTGAATCAGGAGGATGATCTTTGTCAGGTATTGTCCGGATTAGAGAGGTTTTTCAAGACATGTGCAAGGATTACAGATATGCTGAGATATTTACCACCTCCAGTCCTTAGCAGACCATGATTGGTCTTGGGCAGCCAGTTCAACTCTAGCAGTGAGAAGTCTCGTCCTGTAATTCTATGTGAAAATAATATTATTCTGTCTGCCATGACAAGAATACCATTTATAAACATTGCTATGGAGTTTTATCTGTAAAGTAACTTGTGTAAAGAAATGCCAGTCCAATAGAAATGCCCCATACCTCTTGATAAACAGTCCACAGCCTGGCATTAGTGGCAGCCAGGCTTGGGGCACCTCCAAATCCAGCACAAGTGGAAACTGTTACAGATCTCTTTGTAGCTCAAGCCAAGAGGCCCTGGGCAGGATAAAGACAGCAGCTGACTTTTGCCTGCAAAACAGTTCATTCCAAGAGGCCTCAGAACTAACACACCTCATGACCAGCTTCAGAGCACAACAGAGCAATACCCCAACCAACAGAGCAACACCCCAACTTCAGAGCACAACAGAGCAACACCCCAACAACAGAGCAACACTCCACAAATGGCACACCAAAAAGGCATAATGGGAAGGCACCAGAGCCATGCTAAAGAGAGGCCCCCACTTGGGGGACAGTCCCCACACAGCAGCTCCTACACTGTAGTTACAACCAGTCCTCACAAACAATCAGATGGTGGCTCAATCCCTCCCATTGATGTGAAAACAACAACCAAACCTCAAATTCTAAAAGAGAGTACAAACAATGCATACAAGGTACATACTTGGAACACAGGCTCAGATGACCAGGAAGACTGCACCACTAGCCCCCCAGCACAGCTACTACATAAGGCCATTGTACTAAGACTGGGAGACATAACAGCTATAACAAATACATAGAAACAAACAGAGGGTGGCAGCCAAAATGAGGAGACAAAGAAATATGTCCCTAATGAAAGAACAGAACAAAGCTCTAGAAAAATATCTAAACAAAATGGAGACAAGCAACCTACTAGATGCAGAGTTCAAAACACTGATTATTAGAATGCTCAATGATTTCAGTGAGGATATTAAGAAACAGACAGGAAACATAAAAATGCAGATAGAAAACAAGAAAAAGAACCAGTCACAAATGAAGAATAAAAACTGCAATAAAAATAAGTTAGAGGAAATAAAAAGCAGATTAGGTGAAGTAGAAGATCGAATCAGCAATTTAGAAGATAAGGTACCAGAAAACACCCTATCAGAACAGAAAAAAAAATAGAGAGAGAGAGAGAGAGTGAGAATTGTTTAAGGGGCCTCTTGGACAACATCAAGTGTACCAACATTCCTATCATAGGAATACCACAAGGAGAAGAGAGAGCACAATAAATTGAAAATCTATTTGGAGAAAAAATCATGGACAACTAACCTGGTGAAGAAAATAGACATACAAGTCCAGGAAGTGCAGAGTCCCAAACAAGATGAATCCAAAAAAGGGTCACAAGACACATCATAATTAAGTGTTAAAAGTTAAATACAAAGAAAGAATCTTAAAAAGTGGCCAGAGAAGAGCATTTAGTTACCTACAAAGGAAGTCCCACAAGACTATTAGCTGATTTTTCAACAGAAACTTTGCAGGACAGAATAGATTAGCATGAAATATTCAAAGTGATGAAAAACAAGGACCTACAACCAAGATTACTCTACCTTGCAATGTTGTCATTTAAAATTGAAGGTGAGATAAAAATTTTCCCAGATAGGAAAACCTAAAGGAGTTCATCACCACCAAACCAATATTAAAAGGAATGTTAGAGGTACTTCTTTAAGGACAAAATAATTTGAAAATATACAGGATAAAAGGGCGATAACTCTATATCTATCAACAATTACTTTAAATGTAAATGGATTAATGCTCCAATCAAAAATTAGGATGGCTGAATGGCTAAAAAAAGACTTTTACATATGCTGCCTACAAGAGACTCACTTCAGATCAGAAGACACACACAGACTGAAAGTAAAGGGATGGAAAAAAGATATTTCATGATAACGGAAACAAACAAATTGAGGTAGCAATACTTACACTCAACAAAATAGACTTTAAAAAATGGCTGGACCCAGCAATTCCACTTCTGGGTATTTATGTAAAGAAACCCGAAATGCTACTTCAAGGGGACATGTTCATTTTTATGTTCACTGCAGCATTGTTTACAATGGCCATGATATGGAGGTAACCTGGTGTCCGTCAGGGGATGAATGGATAAACAAAGGATGGTATGTATATACCATGGAATATTACTCAGCCATAAAAAAGATTGAAATGTTGCCATCTGAAACGACATAGATGAACCTGATGATGATGATGATCATCATCATCATCATCATCACCACCAGTAGTATGTCTATTACTAAAGCTGAGTGGAGTAAGTTACACAGAGAAAGACAAATGCTATGTGATTGAACTTACATGTGGAATCTAAACAGCAAACCAAAAAGAAACAGATTCATAGATATAGAGAACATTTTCAAGTTTGTCAGATAGGAGAGGTGTTGGAGGGATAGGTGAAAAAAAGGAGGGATTAAGAAGTATAAATTAGTAGTGGCAAAATAGCCACGGTAATGTACAGTACAGCATAAGGAATATTGAGGATAAGGAATAAGGAGAATATTGTAATAACTATGCATGGTGTCAAATGGGTACTAGATTTATCATGGTGATAACTTTGTGAGTTATAAAAATATCTAATCACACGGTTGTATACTGTAATTGAAAAATAAAATAATATTTAAAAAACAAAATAATTAAACAAAAAATAGAAACAATTTCATAGTTACAGAGAACAAACTGATGGTTGCTGAATTAGTGGGTTTTGGGAGGCTGGGTGAAAACACTGAAGGAATGAAAAAAGAACAATTGGCAGTTACAAAATAAAAAAAGAGAGAGAGAGAAATGCCAGCCCTAATTATATAAGGACTAAATAGTAAGGGCCTCATCACCATTATCAGTGCCATCATCATCATCATCATCATCATCATCATCATTATCACCTGTAGTATGTCTATCACTAAAGCCAAAGGATTCCCTATTCTGAAAGAGTCACTTGGCTTCTCCCAAATATCTTGCTCTGCTCCGGGTGTAAAGCGATGCCCAGGATAAACGTCATGGGATTATTATTTATAATATAGAGAAGACAATTAATCTTAATCAGAAGACATTGTGACTGGGACTAATTCTTGACACTCTCACTCATAACATGAGCATGTGTTTGAAGAGAGTATCCGTCTGTCATCATATGAAGAAAACCCTAACTGAAGCTGTGCATCTATATGGAGGCATCATGAAGAAGTGCTCTCTATTCACACAAGAGCAAATAAATATTCCATTTTGAAAGAGAATCATAGAAGTAGAGGGAAGAAATCATGAAATTCCCCTTTTCACTGCCTTTTCTTTTCTACATAAAAGAAAACAAAAACTAACTGACCTTTCCATAATCCAAGTTTGGGTTCCCCTAGCCCCCAAAAACCTTGTATTGAGAGTTATTAGGGGAATGTTTCAGCCTGGCTATATTACGGTGGATTTATTTTTCTGTTGTCAGCCCAGGGCAGACTCCCAGCAGAAGTCTCCTAATTGGCTGTCAGTGAGTCGCTTTTATGCACAGCATTTGCTTTAAAACCTTTTCCATTCCAGTTACATGGCCTCACTACAACAGGCCCAGAACACACCTGAAATCTATGTAATTTCACTAACAATTGTCACCCCAATAAATTAAAAAAAGAAAGAAATGTAGGTGTGGGAGTGGGAGTAAAGGGGGTTTGAAACCACACCTCACTGGTGCTTCAGCAGTTGTGAATATTCTCAAAATATTTTTACTGCTAACATGCTTCAGTCATGTTAAGACAGTCAAAACATAGACATCATAAAAATGGCGGCATGAGGTTAGCCTCTTGAAATCTTCCCTGGAATTTACAACAAATTGAACAACTATAATTCTACAAAAGACTCCCTGAAGAGCAGACAGGCAAGACTAAGAGACACAATTGAAATCATCTAAAGGTAGGCAAATTGGGTAAATAGGGGAGAAAGATTGGGGAAGTACAAAGACATGGACAGCGACACATGCCACAGAGCGCAGATGAAACTCAGAGCTCTGAGCATCCTGCATTATAGAGCTACTGCAGTCACAGAAGAGGAAAAAATTCAGGCTGCTAGTGCTCCACTTATGGCCCACAGTCCCACCTGAGGGATCAGCACATAACACAGATGAACCCAACGCTCATGACAGAGACCTTGGTGCAAAGACAGAGGAAAGAAAGTTGAAAATGGCCATTTAAGCCCTCACTGCCGAGCAGAGGATAGAAGTCATAGGCTAGGTGCCTAGCTGACCCCTCCCTACCCGCCTAAAGCTTCCCCACTTCCACCCTTCCGCTGCTAGAAGAAGAACTGTAGTAATGTCAGATCAAAATAGAATATTTGCAGTTCTGAGAACTGTGGTCCACAGGTACATATTCACAGCCCAAATAGTTCCAGGGAAGGGGAGGGAACCTTGTGTACAGGACTGCCTGTATTGGTGGTTGCTGCCATTGCTCTGGGCCACCTTGCACAATCCACCCCGTGACTATCTCCACCTGTCTGGGTGGATTCCTGCAGGAGTAAACAGAGCCACTGAAACACACAGGTTCTGAAACTGGAGAAGGAAGAGGTTTAGAACTACTAAAGCTTTCCACATCCCCTGACAGAAGCAGTGCCCTGTGACCCAGGTGACCTCTTCACAGAGGAGAAGACTGTCATTCAGGGAATCCCTCCATTGTGTGAAAAGCCAGAACAGTGCAGAGAAAATATAACATTACAGCGTGAGAACGATAAAAGACTGCAGTTGGAGAGAAACAAGAAACATTCTACCAACACCTACTGGAAAACAAAAGAAAGACTTCTTATTATAATCCTGTTCCAGAACCCATTCTTGTAGATGCCTACAAAGATAAATAATAATTTATTAATTGCTATGAATAACCAAAGTTACAAGGCAGCTCAGAAAGACAATGAAAAGTCCCCAGAAAATGAACTTAAAAACATGCAAACATGTGACTTCAATGACAGAGAATTCAAGATTGAAGTTCTCAAAAGACTCAAAAAGATGCAAGAAACAGACAAGCAGTTTAATGAACTCAGAAACAAAATCAAAGAAACAAAATGAACTTTTTCCAAAGACATTGAAATTTGAAAACAGAGCCAAATATAATTGCTGGATATTAAGGACTCAATAAAATAAATAAGAAAGAAATAGCAAGGTTAGGTAATAGAGATGACTAGATGGAAGAAAGAATCAGTGACATTGAAGGTAGAAACCTGGAAATGACACATATGGAAGAAGACAAAGCCTTGAGAGTTGAAAGAAATGAAAGAACTCTACAAGAACTTTCTTATTCCATCAGAAAGAGCAATATAAGAATAATGGACATACCAGTAGGAGAAGAAAGGGAGAAGGGAACAAAGAGTATATTCAAATAAATAGCCTATGAGAACTTCCCAAACTTGTGGAAAAAATTGGATCCTCAAATCCAAGAAGTAAATAGAACACCTAATTACGTCAATCGCAACTGACCTTCCTTAAGGCACATGGCAGTGAAGCTGTCAAAACTTAAGGACAAAGAAATAATTCTCAAGGCAGCTAGGGAAAAGAAGATGGTAACCTACAAAGAAAAGCCCATTAGATAATCATGACATTTTTCAGCAGAAATTCTACAAGCCAGGACAAAGTGGAATCAAATATTCAAACTATTGAAAAAGAGAAATTATGAGCCAAGAATAATACTCCAGCAAAGATATCTTTTACATATAAAGGAGGACTAAAGATCTTTCTAGACATACAGAAGATTAGAGAATTTTTCTAACACATGACCTGCATTGCTAGAAACAGTGAAGGAGGCTATTCAACCATAAACATAAAAGCAAAAGGATACAAAACCATGAGCAGTGTTACGAACAGACAGAAAGAAGCAGGGGATCGCAACCCCTGCAACAAATAGGACATTATACACTTAAACATAAAGTACAGGGTAAAGAAGGGAAAAAAATAACATACTTAAAAAATAAAAGAAAAAGGCAACTTTCCACTGCAGCTCAGAAATCAACTCACAGCATAAATAGGAATAATTTGTGACAACAAAAGCACAAAAGGCAGGAGAGTGAAGGTCTGAACTGGCACAAGGGAATGGAGAAAGAAAGAATACTGAAGAAAATGGAATACTTTAAATACGAAAATTTCTTTTACATAAACTTAATGGTCACCACTCAGAAAGAAAAAAACAGAACTGAAATATGTATCATAAAAAAGAAGAAATAGAAGGAAAAATCATAGAATGACACTACACTGGAATATCAGAGGACAACAAAAAGACAAAGAAACAAAGGAGACACCATCCTACTAGAAAACCAGAAATAGAATTATAGGAAATCCAAACAATATCAATAGTCATCATAAATGTAAATGGACTGAACTCACCAATAAAAAAGCACAGACTATCAGATTGGATCAAAAAACTAAACCCAACCATATGCTGTCTGCAAGAGACACACTCAGCTATAAGTACAGGCACAGACTCAAAGTGAAAAGGTGTAAATTGACACTCCAAGCAAATGGTATTCAGAGTAAATCAGATGGAGCCATACTGATATCACATGAAACACACTTCAGGATAAAAAAGGTAACAGGAGACAAAGATGGACATTTCATAATGGTAAAGAGAACTATACAACAAGAAGACATAACAGTCATCAATATTTATGACCCATAAGGGAGGGCACAAATATACAAAGCAACTACTAACAGAACTAAGGGAGAAATTGACAAAAACAGAATTGTAGAAGGAGACCTAAATACATCATAGACAGCTATGGTTAGATCATCCAAACAGAAAATAAATAACGAAATGTCAGCCCTAAATGACACATTATACAAAAAGAACATAATAGACATTTATAGAGCACTTCCTCATAGAACGTCAGACTATATGTTCTTTTGCAGTGTACATGGAACATTCTCAAAGATAGACCGTATATTGGAACATAAAACTAGTCTCACCAAATTTAAGAATATTGAAATCATACTAAGCATATTCTCTGATCACAAGGCTTTGAAATTGGATATCAACTGAAAACAGAAAACAGGTAAAACCACAAATATGTGGAGATTAAACAACATACTTTAAAAGAACGACTGGGTCAAAGATGAAACAAGGGGAAAGATCAAAAGATACACAGAAACAAATGACAATGAAAGTACAGCCAACCAAAATTGTTGGGATGGAGCAAAGCAGTTTTAACAGGGAAACATATACAATTATAGGCCTATGTAAAAAAAAAAAGAAAAAAAATACCAATTAAATAACCTCATGTTACACTTTAAAGAACTAGAAAAAGAAGAACAAATGAAACACAACTTCAGCAGAAGGAAGAAAACAATAAAAATAAGAGAACTAAATAAAATAGAGAACAAAAAGACAATAGAAACAATTAATGCAACAAAGAGCTCATTCCTTATAAAGATCAATAACCTTGACAAACCCTTGTGTACACTCACTAAGACAAAAAGAGAAAAAGCACACACACACACACAAAATGAAATGAAAGATGGGAAGTTACCAAGGATGCCACAGAAGTACAAAGGATCATCCAAGAATATTATGAAGGATTATATGCCACCGTAATGAATAACCTAGGAGAAATGGACATGTTCTAAGAAACATATTGAGTTCCTAGGTTGAATCACAAAGAACTGGAAAATCTAAATAGATCGATCAAAAATACGGAAATCGAATCAGTGATCTGAAACCGTCCCAAAAGCAAAAGTCCAGGACCAGGTGGCTTCACTAGTGAATTCTACCAAACATTCAAAGAAGATCTAATACCTGTCCTACTCAAACTCTTTCAAAAAAATTCAAGAAGAGACAATACTCCCTGACACATTTTATGAGGCCAACATTACACTGACACCAAAATCTGGCAAGGATAACACAAAAAGAACAGAATTATAGACCAATATCTCTGATAAATACACATGCAACAATACTAACCAAAATTCTAGCAAATCAAATGCAACAATGCATTAGAAAGATTATTCATCATGACCAAGTGGAGCTTATCCCATGGGTACAGGGATGGTTCAACATATACCAATCCATCAATATAATACATCACATAAACAAAATAAAGGACAAAAACCACATGATTATATCAATTGATGCAGCAAAGGCATTTGACAAGATGTAACATCCATTTATGTAAAACACTTAATAAAATAGGTATAGAAGGAAAATACCTTAACATGATAAAGGCCATATATGACAACTCCTGAGCTAATATCATAATTAATGGTGAAAAACTAAAGCCTTATAGTCTATGTTCAGGAACATGACAAGGCTGTCTGCTATCACCTCTGCTTTTCAACATAGTGTTGGAAGTCCTTGCCAGAGCAATCAGGCAAGATAAAGAAATAATAGGCATCCAAATTGGGAATGAAGAAGTTAAATTATCACTCTTTGCAGATGACATGATACTATATATAGAAAACGCGAAAAACTCCACCAAAAAGATATTAAAAACAATGAACAAATACAGTAAATTTGCTGGCTAAAAAAATCCATGTACAAAACTCCATTGCATTCCTATATACTAACAATGAAATCGCAGAAAAAGAAATTAAATAAAAAACAAAACAGAAAAACAAAAAACGATTCCTTTTGCAATTGCAAAAAAAGAATAAAATACCTAGAAATAAACTTAACCAAGAATGTGAAATATCTATATGCTGAAAACTATAAGTAGTTTTTTAAAATAAATTGAAGAAGAAACAAAGAAATGGAAATACATTCCATTCTCATGGATTGGAAGAATCAACACAGTTAAAAGGGCCATATTACCCAAAGAAAAATACAGATTTAATGCAATATCCATCAAAATCCCAATGGCATTTTTTAAAGAAATAGAATAAAAAAATCATCAGATTTGTATGGAAACACAAAAGACCATGAAGAGTCAAAGCAATCCTAAGAAAAACTAACAATGCCAGAGGTATCATACTCCCTGCTTTAACTTGCACTGCAGGGCAAGAATAATCAAAACAGCATCATATTGGCAGAAAAACAGACACACAGACCAATGGAATAGAATTGAGAACCCAGAAATAAAACCACATAAATATGGACAGATAATTTTTAACAAAGAAGCCAAAAACATACAATAGAGAAAAGGCAGCCTCTTCAATAAATGGTGCTGGGAGAATTGGAAAGCTATATGCAAAAGAATAAAACTACAATGCTATCTGTCACCGTGTACCAAAATTATCTCAAAATGGATCAAAGACCTAATGTAAGACCTGAAACAATAAACTGCGTAGAAGGAAACTTATGTACTAAACTTATGGACCTTGGGTTCAAAGAGCATTTTATGAATTTGACACCAAAGGCAAGGGAAGTAAAAGCTAAAATAAATGAATGGGACTATATCAAACTTGAAAGCTTCTGCACAGCAAAGAAACCATCGACAAATTAGAGTTAAGAACGGAATACAAGAATTTTTGCAAAAAGTGCCTCTGATATCCAAAATGCATAAGGAACTCATACAACTCAATAAAAACAAGAAAAACAAACAATCCAACTGAAAAATGGGTAGAGGACCTGAGTAGACATTTCTCCAAGAAAGACATTCAAATGAACAATAGACATAAAAATTGCTCAACATCACTAATCATCAGAAAAATGCAAATAAAAACAGCAATGAGATATTACCTCACCCCAGAATGGCTATCATCAACAAGGCAAATATTAAGAAGTGTTATATATAACCCATCAAAGTACTCTCTGCTCATCAGACAGAATAGCTAAGAGACTCGTGGAAGGATTACTTGAAGGGCCCAGCTTAAGAGGCACAAGATTCAACATATCCAGTGGCCAACTCCAGACCAAACCAGAGTACTATCGGGTTTGACCTACGAGTCACACACACAGAGGGAATTCTCTACAGGCACAAGAGCCCACAGAGGCCAAGCCACATTTAAGTGGTCAATGCTCACGCAGCAGAACACCCTGCGGTGGGCAGAGCCAAGTCTCACAACTAGCCAGCCTAGGAGTTGACCCCACCTACTCATAAGCGAAAAGCAATTAAAGATCTTCTTTAACAGGACAATATACACAACACAAGAGTCACATTTGAGCACACACAGAGGAGAAGAACGAAGTAGTGCAAGTCAAATATAAAGGACACATACTACATAAGATAACACAGCAAGAACTAAGAACTCTAGGGGATCTACCTGATACATCAAAGCAAACACAGGGAGTCAGCCAGAATGGGGGAAAAAAAGAAACATGTCCCCAATAAAAGAACAGAAGAAACCTCCAGAAGTGGAACCAAATGAAACAGAGGGAAACAACCTATAAGAGACAGAGTTCAGAACACTGGAGATAAGAATGTTTAAGGAGCTTAGAGACGTCATAAAGAAGGATGTAGAAATGATAATGAACAACGAGTTAGAACTAAAGAACACAATTACCAAAATTAAGAACTCACTTGAAGGAATTATCAGCAAGTTGGATGAAGCAGAGGATCAAATCAGTGACTTAGAAGACAACTTAGCTGAGATCACCCAAACAGAACAACAGAAAAAAAAAGAATAAAAAACAATGAAGATGGTTTAAGAGACCTCTGGGATAACATCAAGCACAACAACATGCGAATCATAGGAACACCAGAAGGTGAAGAGAGGAAGCAAGGGATTGAGAACATATTTGAAGTAATGATGTCTGAAAACTTCCCTAACCTGATGAAGGAAACCTACATACAGGTCCATGAAGTGCAGAGAGTTCCAACCAGGATAAACCCAAACAGGTCCACACCAAGACATATTATAGTTGAAATGGCAAAGCTTAAAGACAAAGAGAGAATTCTAAAGGCAGCAAGAGAAAGACAGAGGGTTACATACAAGGGAACTCCCATAAGACTATGAAATGACTTTTCTACAGAAATATTGAAGGCCAGGAGGGAGTGGCAGGAAATACTCAGTGATGGAAAACAAAGGCCTACAACCTAGATTGCTTTATCCAGCAAGGTTGTCATTTAAAGTTGATGGAGAGATAACCAGCTTCCCAGAAAAGAATAAGCTAAAGGAATTTATTACCACCAAGCCAGCATTGCAAGAAATACTAAAAGGACTTCTGTAAATAAAAGAAAGATGAAAACAATCTAACTACAAATTTAAAAATGACAATAACTATATGCATACCAATAATCAGTTTAAATGTAAACAGATTAAATGCTTCAATCAAGAGACATAGGGTGGCTAATTGGATAAGAAAGAAGACCCTTGTACATGATGTGTACAAGAGACTCACCTCAGATCAAAAGACACACACAGGCTGAAAGTGAATGGTTGGAGTAAGCTATTTCATGCAAATGGAAATGAGAAAAAAGCTGGAGTTGCAGTACTTATATTTGACAATATAGACTTTAAAATGAAGAACATATTAAAAGATAAATATGGGCACTATATAATAATAAAGGGATCAATCCAACAAGAGGACTTAACCCTAGTTAATATCTATGCACCCAACATACGAGCACCTAAATATATAAAAAAGATACTGACTGACAAAAAGACAGAGATCAACAGTAACACTATCATAGTAGGGGACTTCAACACACCTCTGACAACAAGGTACAGGTCCCAGACAGAAAATCAATATGGAAACAACAGCCTTAAATGATACATTAAACCACTTGGAGTTAATCGATATTTTCTGAGCATTTCACCCCAATGCTGCAAAATACACGTTCTTCTCAAACGCACATGGAACATTTTCCAAGACAGACCACATGTTAGGCCACAAAACAAGTCTTGATAAATTTAAGGAAATTGAAATCATACCAATTGTCTTCTCTGATCACAGTGCTATGAAATTAGAAATGAACTACAGGAAACAAAATAAAAACTGGAAGACACACCAATTCATGTCGGCTGAATAACATATTACTAAATAATGAATAGGTCAAGCGGGAGATCAAGGAAGAAATCAAAAGGTATCTCGAGGCAAAGAAAATGAAAACACGATGACCCAAAATCTATGGGATGCCGCAAAAGCAATCCTAAGGGGAAATTCATAGCATTGCAGGCCTACCTATAGAAACAAGAAACATCACTAATCAACAACTTATGTTCACATTTAAGGAATCTGGAAAACGAATAGCAAAATAAGCCCAAAGAGAGCACAAGAAAGGAGATAATAAAGATCAGAGCAGAAATAAATGAAATAGAAACCAGAAAAACAATACAAAACATCAATGAATCCAAGAGTTGGTTCTTAGAAAAGATAAACAAAATTGACAAACCTTTAGCCAGACTCATTTAAAAAAGGAGAGAGAGTACCCAAATTAATAAAATCAGAAATGAAAGAGAAGAGGTGACAACATACACCACAGAAATGCAAAATAATTTTAGAAATTACTATGAGCTACTATATGCCAAGAAATTTGACAATCTGGAAGAAATGGACAATTTTCTAGAGGCGTACAACCTTCCAAGGCTAACTCAAGAAGAAACCTGATCATGGCATTGTACACCAGAAGCTAAACATTAATGAATGCCAACTATAATTTTATACATATAATGTGATGGTTCAGTGTGAGGTCGGAGGGATAGTGGATGGGGGGAGGGGGGTTCACAGTGTGAGGGATATAAATGATGAACGTCTAAGTATTACCTTGTCTTGTACAACTGAAAGTAATAAATAAATAAATAAAAAAAGAAGAAACAGAAAATCTGAATAGACTGATTACCACCAGGGAAATTGAATCAGTAATCAACAATCTCCCAACTAACAAAATCCTTGGACCAGGTGGCTTTACAGGTGAATTGTACAAAACGTACAAAGAAGAATTATCACCTATTCTCCTGAAGCTCTTCCAAAAAATCCAGAAGGAGGGAAGACTCCCAAACACGTTTTATGAAGCCACAATCACCCTGATCCAAAAATCAGACAAAGACATCACAAAAAAAGAAAACTACAAGCCGATATCTCTAATGAACATAGATGAAAAATCCTCAACAAATATTAGCGAACAGAATTCAGCAATACATTAAAAAGATCATACACCATGATCAAGTGGGATTCATCCCTGGTATGCAAGGGTGGTTCAACTTCCTGAAATCAATGAATATAGTACACCACATTAACAAAATGAAAAATAAAAATCACATGATCATATCAATAGATGCAGAAAAAGCATTTGATAAAATACAGCAGCGATTTATGATAAAAACCCTTAAGAAAGTGGGAATAGAGGGATCATATCTCAACATAATAAAGGCCATATATGAGAAACCCACAGCTAACATCATGCTCAATGGGGAAAAGCTAAAACTATTACCCCTAAGATCAGGAACAAGACAATGTTGCCCACCATCTCTACTTGTATTCAACATAGTGCTGGAAGTTCTAGCCACAGCAATGAGGCAAAAAAAAAAAAAAAGAAAGAAAGAAAAAATAAAAGGCATCCAAGTTGGTAAGGAGGAAGTAAAATTATCATTATATGCAGATGATATGATACTATATAGAGAGAGCCCTAAAGACTCCACCAAGAAACTATGAGAGCTGATAGATGAATTTATTAAAGTAGCAGGATACAAAATTAATATTCAGAAATCAGTTGCATTTGTATATACCAATATTAAAACATCAGAAAGAGAAATTAAAAAAAGCAATCCCATTTACAATTGCTTCAACGACTATAAAATACCTGGGAATAAATTTAACCAAAGATGTAAAAGATCTGTACTCAGAAAATTATAAGACACTGAAGAAAGAAATGAAAGAAGATACAAATAGATGAAAACACATACCATGTTCATGGATAGGAAGAATTAATATACTTAAAATGTCCATACTGCCTAAGGCAATATACATATTCAAGGCAATTCCTATCAAACTACGTTTTTCACAGAAATAGAACATATAATCCTAAAATTTATATGGGACCATAAGAGACCCCGGATAACCTCAGCAATCTTGAGAAATAAGAACAATTTGGGAAGTATAACAATACATGACATCAGATTATACTACAAAGCTACAGTAATCAAAACAGCATGGTACCTGCATACAAATAGACACATATATCAATGGAACTGAATAGAGAGTCCAGAAATAAATCCATGCCTATATGGCCATTTAATCTACGACAATGGCAGCAAAAATATACAGTGGGTTAAAGACACTCTATTCACTAAATGGTACTGGGAAACATGGAAAAAAACAAAAAAACGAAAAGAAATGTTGGAAAGGCTGTGGAGAACAAGGAACCCTCTTACACTGTTGGTGGGAATGCAGATTGGTACAGTCACTATGGAAGTCAGTGTGGAAGTTTCTCAAAAAATTCAGAATAGAATTATCATACGTCCCAGCAATCCCTCTACTGTTTATCTACCCAAAAAAGCTGAAAACATTTATACATAAAGACACGTGTGCTCCAATGCTCATTGCAGCTTTGTTTACAGTGACCAAGACATGGAAACAGCCAAAATGTCCTTCAATAGATGAATAGATAAAGAAGTTGTGGTATATATACACAATGGAATACTATTTGGCAGCAAGAAAAGATGATATAGGATTATTTGTGACAACATGGATGGATCTTGAGAGTGTGATGCTAAGTGAAATAAGTCAGACAGAAAAAGCAAAGAACCATGTGATTTCACTGATATGTTGTATATAAATCCAAAACAACAAGAACAAGACAAACAAATGAGAAGCAAAAACTCATAGACACAGACAACAATTTATTGGTTATCAGAGGGTAAAGAGGTTGGGGGGTGGGAGATGAGGGTAAGGGAGATCAAATATATGGTGATGGAAGGGGAACTGGCTCTGGGTGGTGAACACAGAATGGGATTTATAGATGATGTAATACAGAATTGTACACCTGAAATCTATGTAATTTTACTAATAATTGTCACTCCAATAAAAAAAATACAGTCAAAACAGTTTGACAATTTTCTGTTTTTCTCTCGTCTCAGCGACTGTGTTCCTGACCTGATTAGCTAGTGTCTAGGAGGGATTGACAAGAGTGGCAAATTCACTAAGATGTCTTTTTGTAAAGGGAATTTATGGCTGTGTGATACACTGACCAATCCTAAGCACCCACAAACTGTTACCCATCGCACGATTTCTTCAGAGCCAAGGAAAACAAAAGAATGAAATCAAACATCTTTTGCCTGCAAATGATCCACACTCTAAATACATTTACATGCTTTTTAATATGATCTTATTTTCCCAATTGGAATTTGAAGCTGCATTCAAATCTTCACTCTGCCACCTAATAGCTTTGAGACCCTGAGTAAGACAATCTCTCTTGTCTTTGTTCTTGTTTGTAATAATTGGACTATTGATTACCACCTGCGAGGATTATTGTGAGTTTACATGTAAAAACAGCACAGTATCTGCTTCATAGAAGTCAATCGATACATGTTGATTTCCTTCCTCACAGATATGTCTTATACAAAACTGAACTGTTTAAAGCAGGACTTGTTAACATTACTTGCACATAAAATACAGAGACACAGAATACAGTGAAGGCACGTGAGGCTCAAATTGTCTGCCCTAGGCAGTTTGCCAAAATTTTATCCCAAATCTTAAAAGTTCTCTCTTATGACTGGCTGATTCTGGCTTTCCCAATAGGATGCAATCTGCCACCACATCTGTCATTCATAGGAAGTTACCTCTAGGACTTAATATTATTTTTGGCTATTCTTGGGCATTGATCTATGAAGATGAGCTATCTGAGAAGAATTCTTTTAACACTATCTTTGCACATGCAGCACTTAAAGGTGTTCTTAAAGGTCTTCCCTCTGCTTCTGCTGACTAACTGGCTATCTGGTACATAAGTGCCAACAATTGCCCTTGCTCTTGAAATATCTTAGACTTTCAAATAATATTGCCTGAAGAAATGTAGTACTGAGAAAGGAAATAGGGTATGGCAGAAAATCATATTGAGCCCATTTATTGTCTTCATTAAGTTTGTTATTTGTAAGATTGAGATGCCACTAAACCCTAAGACTGGGTTGAACCCATTTTCCGTTTCCTATCATTACTTTTGCATAGCTCATTGATGTACTTACCTTACTGTATTGTTATCAATCTCTGAGATCCTTTGGGTCAGGAACTTTATCTTGAGCTTTGTCATAAACCCAGAAACTTACATAATGCGTAGAAATTGATACATGCCCAGCTA
The DNA here is from genome assembly GCF_964194185.1 of Rhinolophus hipposideros. Taxonomy (NCBI): domain Eukaryota; kingdom Metazoa; phylum Chordata; class Mammalia; order Chiroptera; family Rhinolophidae; genus Rhinolophus; species Rhinolophus hipposideros. The sequence continues at coordinate 34,745,048 of NC_138046.1, forward strand.
ATACTTATTAAGTGGAAGAATACATAAATATTAAATGAACAATGGCAAAACAGTTTACAAATGTTTTCAGAACATTGTAGCCTCATCCTTCACTTCCCAATTCTTTGCCCAAATGTACAGAATCAATATGGGGAAATAAACCTTTCTCCTTCTGAGAAAAATAAACTAATCATGACAAGAGTCCTAGTATGCCAACTGTGCTTAATGACCCCCAGCTAAACACACAGTACATTATTTAACTCCAGAAAAAAAGAAAAGAAATAACTGAAACACAAACACTTGGCACTCTCTGCTCTGTGGTATTTTACCTTAGTTTTTAAAAATTAAACTTTATTGGGGTGACAAGAGTTAGTAAAGTTACATAGGTTTTTTTTTTAATTTATTGGGGTGACAATAGTTAATGAAATTACATAATTTCAGGTGTACAATTCTGTATTACATCGTCTATAAATCCCATTGTGTGTTCACCACCCAGAGTCAGTTCTCCTTCCATCACCATATATTTGATCCCCCTTACCTTCATCTCCCATCCCCCAACCCCCTTACCCTCTGGTAACCACTAAACTATTGTCTGTGTCTATGAGTTCTTGATTCTCATTTCTTTGTCTTGTTCTTTTGTTGTTTTTGGTTTATATACCACATATCAGTGAAATCATAGGGTTCTCTGCTTTTTCTGTCTGACTTATGTCACTTAGCATTATATTCTCAAGATCCATCCATGTTGTCACAAATGTTCTTATATCATCTTTCCTTAAGGCCGAATAGTATTCCATTGTGTATATATACCACAACTTCTTTATCCATTCATCTATCAAAGGATATTTTGGTTGTTTCCATGTCTTGGCCACTGTAAACAAAGTTGCAATGAACATTGGAGAGCACATGTATTCATGTATAAATGTTTTCAGATTTTTTGGGTAGATACCCAGGAGAGGGATTGTTGGGTCATATGGTCATTCTATTTGTAATTTTTTGAGGAACCTCCACACTGCCTTCCATAACGGCTGCCCCAGTCTGCATTCCCACCAAAAGTGTACAAGGGTTCCTTTTTCTCCACAGGCTCTCCAACACTTGTTACTATTTGTCTTGTTGATGATAGCCATTCTGACTGGGGTGAGGTGATATCTCATTGTGGTTTTTATTTGTATTTCTCTGATGATTAGTGATGTTGAGCATTTTTTCATATGTCTATTTGCCATATGTAATCAAGTGGTCTTCTTAACTCTTCAACTCATTCTTCACCATACCTTCAAATAAATATCCAAAATGGAGTCACATACCACATATCTTTTTACATGATTCTTTATTTGTTGTTGTTTTAATTCAGAAAATGTTACTAGACAAGGCATAACTGTATACAATGCCAGTTCATTCATTTTTATCCAGTCCCTCCATAATGCTCCTCCTTTTCAATCATGTTTTACTTATTTTATTTATTTATTTTTGTTCAAAGAGGTCATTGCCCTTCCTACCAATTTTGCAGTTTTTCTGTTTTTGTCTTTTAGCAATCTGTTATGGTCTTCACCTGCCCTGAAGGAGACAGAATTTCATTTTTCTTAAGAAAGTTTAAAATAATATTTTAAAAAGTTTATTTTAACAAAGCTATCTACAGTCGTTGTTTCCTTGCATACCATGTGCTTGTTCCTGTTATCCATACCCAATCCACCTGAATTCCTAATGAAGCTGTCCCTGTTAATGTTGACTCACATTTATTTTCTCTTCTTTTAGTGTCTGCCAGTACTAGCTATACAACTCCTACAATTTAGCCCTTGATTCCAATTTCGTAGTTTCTTGGAGATGTCTGGAGTTTCCTCAGATTATGTGTTCATTTTTCTTTTTCTTTTGAATTTCCACTAACATATTGCCTTAGAATAGTTCTTGGCACCAAATAGGGGCTTATTATACCTTGTTGAATGAATACATGATCTTTTTTTATTTATTTATTTATTTTTTTTTATTTTTTTTATTTTTGAAATTTTTATTTGTCATAAGATAGGTTATAGGGAATTGAATTTGCTCATTTAACCTATTAGATGGTATTAAATGGTATCACTTATTTTGTTTTTTTTTTTATTTTTTATTTTTTTTTTATTAATTAATTTATTTATTAGTTTCAGGTAGGTAGCGGAATGATTCCTCGAATGGGTGGTGCTCAAGTAAGAATGGCTCCATTCTCCTTATAGTCTATTCCCCATTGTAGCTGTTTCTGTCCCATTTGGTAGGTTTGAACCCACAGAAACTTCCTCAGTACATTTCTACCAGGTTGAGGCATAGCTGGGAAGAGATGGCTCTATTAGACGATTTTCTTTCCAATGCAGAAGTTCAGCGAGAAAGCCAAGGAAGCAAACACTACATCCCTTCAGGTTTTCTCACTTGCAAAAGACATACTTTCAACACCTAAATACTAATATAGCCAGCACCTAGTAATATTAAAACAGGAAAATTTCCTGCCTCAATGCGGAAAAAAAAAATATTTAGTGGAAAAGCAGCTTAGTAGCCAATGAATACATTTGGATTATAAGGGGAAACAGGTACATCTAAAATAAATGGAACAAGAACCACAATTTAGAGATTAGAAAGCACCATTCAGAATTAGGGCAGTGCTTGGATACCATTTCATATTCAAACTAAGAGGAGGAGACTATTTAATGAGGACATTTGTTTCTCCTTTTTTGATGCTCCTACATATTGTCAGAGCTTACTAAGGAATGCGGAATGAATTCTACAATTGAATGTTTCCTATCTGACCAACACTGTTATAGAAGTTTCTGGGGACACTGACATTTCTGAGCATCTATGATTGTCAGAAGCAGTTTAGATTGTAATCATCCTATGACTGTAGCATTATCAAGTGAGATAAGCTTATACCAATGCTTTTTATTATTATTAGTGTCAGGTGTACAAAACAACATAGTGATTAGACATTTACACACCTTATAAAGTGATAATCCCAACAATCTACTACCCATCTGACATCATGCATATTTGTTACAATACAATTGACTATATTCCCTATGCTGTACTTTACATTCTATGACTATATATATATATATATTTTAAATTATAGTTGACATTCAATATTATTTTACATTAATTTCAGGTGTACAGAGTAGTGGTTAGGCTTTTATATAGTTTATGAAGTCATCCCCCAATAAGTCTAGTACCCTTCTGACACTATACATACTCCCCTACTGTATTTCACATTCCTGTCCCGACACGCGGGACACTACACGAGGGACCCCGAAGCACTTAGAAGGGAGGAAAATGGGAGACACAAAGACCGGAGACAAGACAGGAGTTCTGATCAAGTCTCTCTTTATTGCAGCTCAATCAGGGGTTATATACATTCTTTTGCTGGGTGGAGGGGCATTAACATAAGAAGGGTTGCCGCAGGCTAGCAGTCTTAAGCCATCCAGACACCCCCTACAGAAATGTGGGTGTTATCTAAAGACCCAAGTAACTTCCTCTATCTCATGCTTCTCAGTTATGTGATGGTGCCTTACAGGCACCCGCCCCCTACACATTCCAGTGATTATTTTGTAACTACCAATTTGTACTTCCTAATCCCTTCACCTTTCTCAACCCCCTCCCATCGAGCAACCATCAGTTTGTTTGTTTATTTATTTATTAAATTTATTGGGGTGACATTGACTAGTAAAATTATATAGGTTTCAAGTATACATTTCTATAATACATCATCTATATACTGAAAATGTGTTCCACACAAAGTCAGTTCTCCTTCCATCAGCATATATTTGATCCCATTTTTCCTCTTCTACTACCCACCCTCCCCCCTTACTCTCTGGTAACCACTAAACTATTGTCTATGTCTATTAGTCTTTGTTTGTTTGTTTGTCTTGTTCCTTTGTTGCTTTCAGTTTTATATCACAAATATGAGTGAAGTCATGTGGTTCTTGACCCTTTCTGTCTGACTTATTTTGCTTAGCATAATATCAAGATCCATCCATGTTGTCCTAAATGCCATTATCTCATCTTTTATTATGGCCTAGTAGTATTCCATTGTGTATATATACCACATCTTCTTTATCTAATCATATATTGAAGGACACTTTGATTGTTGCCATGTCTTGGCCACTGTAAATAAAGCTGCAATGAACATTGTGCTACATATATCTTTACGGATAAATGTTTTCAGATTTTTTAAGTAGATTGAAATCATACCAAGCACATTCTCTGTTCTCTGTATCTATGAGCCTGTTTCTGTTTTGTTTGTTTATTCTGTTCTTTAGATTCATTTATGAAAATATTTCCATTTACATCTCTACTCAGGAGATGGCTTTAAGTACAATGTTCAGGATATGTTATTGAAAAACAGGTAATAGTTTTCAAAAATAATCTGTTCTTATCTCTGTTATTATGCTGGGAATTTTTTTTTTTGTTTTTTCACTAATTTTTTTAATTTTCTTTTTTTTTTTTTAGTTTATTGCGGTGACATTTGTTAGTAAAATTACATAGATTTCAGGTGTACAATTCTGTATTACAACATCTATAAATCCCATTGTGTGTTCACCACCCACAATCAGTTCTCCTTCCATCACCATATATTTGATTCCCCTTACCCTCATCTTCCACCCCCCCACCACCCTTTACCCTCTCGTAACCACTAAACTATTGTCTGTGTCTATGAGTTTTTGTTTCTCATTTGTTTGTCTTGTTCTTTTGTTGTTTTTGGTTTATATACCACATATCAGTGAAATCATAGGGTTCTCTGCTTTTTCTGTCTGACTCATTTCACTTAGCATTATACTCTCAAAATCCATCCATGTTATCACAAATGTTCCTATATCATCTTTTCTTATTGCCAAATAGCTTGTTTACAGTGGCCAAGACATGGAAACAACCAAAATGTCCTTTGATAGATGAATGGATAAAGAAGTTGTGGTATATATGGTGGGAATTATTAATGCTTAAAATAATAGAGTCATTTTAAATTTGAAGAATGAATTAGTGATGGTAAGCCCATGGTGACAGAGTTCCTTGTGTTTTATATACAGACATTTTAAATACATTTGTCTAAGGCTGCAGTGACCTAGGCCCATGGAATCCTAAGATTATCTCAGCTGATGGCTACTCCAAATTGACAAACTATATTCCTGACTTACTTGCTGTTTATAGGCTATTCATAGTGAGGTAGAGGTTTATGAATTTAGTTTCCTATCCAGTTAATTCACTAGGCTGTGTTCTGGATTCTGGGGCTAAGGTAGGCTTCTGAAGTCCTCCCACTCAGAGAGCATATATGACTTTATGTCTTTCTCTTTCCCTCCCTCCCTCCCTCTCTCTCTCTCTCTCTCTCTCTCTCTCTCTCTCTCTCTCTCTCTCTCTCTCTCTCTTTCTTTCTTTCTGTTTTTAATTGAGGTACAATTGACATACAATGTTATATTAGTTTCAGGTGAACAAAATAAAATGTGATATTTGTTTATATTACAAAATGATCACCACAATAAGTCTAGTTAACATCTGTCATCATACATAGTTACATAATTTTTTTCTTGTGATTAGAACTTTTAAGATTTACTCTCTGAGCAACTTTAAAATATGCAATAAAGTGTATTTAATGATAGTTGCCATACTGTATGTTACATTCCATGACTTATTTATTTTATAACTGGAAGTTTGTAACTTTTGATTCCCCTCACTCACTTTTACTACCCACCCCCACATCTGACTACCAAAAATCTGTTCTCTGTATCCATGAACACTTTTACTTTTTAATTTTTTTAGGTGCTACATATAAGTGAGATCATACAGTATTTGTCTTTCTTTTCTCACTTATTTCACTTAGCATTATGCCCTCAAAGTCCATCCATGTTGTTGCAAATGGCAAGATTTCATTATTTTATATGGCTAAATAGTATTCTGCTATATGTATACACCACAATTTCTTTATCCATTCCTCTGTTGATGAACATTTAGGTTTTTCCATAGCTTGGTTATTGTAAATATTGCTGCATTGAGCATGGGGTACATATATCTTTTGAATTAGTATTTTTTCCTTTGAATAAATACTCAGAAATGAAACTGCCAGATCATATGGCACTTCTATTTTTAATTTCTTGAGGAATCTACATAGCATTTTCCATAGTGGCTTCACCAAATTACATTCTCACCAACAGTGCACAAAGATTCCCTTTTCTCCACATCCTCACCAGCACTTGCTAGTTCTTGTCTTTTTACCAACAGCCATTCTAATGGGTGTGAGGTGATATTTCATGGTGGTTTTGATTTACATTTCTCTGATAATAAGTTATGTTGGGCATCTTTTCATGTACCTGTTGGCCATCTGTAAATCTTCTTTAGAAAAATGTCATCAAAATGGCGGAGTGAGGTGAGCCTCTGTAAAGCTCTCCTGGAATTTACAACTAATCAGACAATAATAACTCCACAAAGGACTTCCTGCACAGCAGACAGGCAAGACGAAGAGGTCCACTACTGAATTCACTTCCAGGTGGGCGAATCGGGCCAGCGGGGGAGGAGGGAAAAGAGAAGTGGGAGGACGGAGCCACGCGGGCGCAGGACGCAGAAATAGCTCAGTGCTCCGAGCTTGCTGCATCCCGGAACTACTGCAGATGCGGGAGAGGGAAGGACTCGGACTGCTAGGGTTCCGCTTACAGCCCACAGGGCTGAGGGGGCAGCATATAACACGGCTGAACCCAACGCTCCCGGCAGACAGCTCGGAGCAAAGACTGAGGGAAGAAGGCTGAAAACTGTGGTTTAAGCCCTCACTGCCGAGCTGAGAACAGAAGCCTTAGGCACTGAGAATACCCGTCCCTCCCTACCCTCCCAGAGCTTGCCCCACCCCCAAATGCCCGGTGATAGAAGCCATAAACTAGCAGTGAGATCAAAAGAACAGGATTTTTGCTGTTCTCAGAACTGTGGATCGCAGAAAGAGATTCGCAGCCCAAGTAGTTCCAACAAAGGGGAGGGAGCTGTGGAAGCAGGACCGGCTGTGGTGGTGGTCACCGCCATTGCTCTGGGCCACCTCCAAAACTCAACGCGCCCCTGGCACCACCTATCTGGGCGGATCGCTGCAGGAGTAAACAGAACTGCTGAAACATACGGGCTCTGAATCGGGTGCAGAAAGAGCTTTGGAACTTCAAAAGCTCTCCTCACCCACACAGGGACGTGTTGCCCTATGACCCAGGTGAACTGTTAACAGAGGAGAGACCCATCTCCCAGAGAATCCCCCCATTGTATGAGAAGCTGGAAAAGTGCAGAGAAAATATAGCACTACTGTGTCAGAGAGAAAAAAAAGGCTGCAGTCAGAGAGAAAATAAAACATTCTTCCAACAAGTATTGGAAAACAAAAGAAAGACCTCTTCCTATCAACCTATTGCAGAAGCCACTCCTGCAGATGTCTAGGAAGAGAAATAATAAATCAGTAATTGCCATGAATAACCAAGTCAACAAGACAGTTCAGAGAGAAAGTGAAAAGTCTCCAGAAAAGGAACTTAAATATATGGAAATATGTGACTTAAATGATAGAGAATTCAACATTGCACTTCTGAAAAACCTCAAAGAGATGCAAGAAAACACAGAAGGGCAATTTAATGAACTCAAAAACGCAATCAAAGAACACAATGAGCATTTTACGAAAGAGATTGAAATTTTCAAAAAGAACCAAATGGAATTTCTGGAGATTAAGAACTCAATAGAAGAAATTAAGAATGAAATAACCAGCTTAGGTAGTAGAATTCACCAGATGGAGGAAAGAATTAGTGACATCGAAGATAGAAACCTGGAATTTAAACAGACAAAAGAAGAAAGAGACTTGAGACTTAAAAGAAATGAAAGAACTCTACAAGAAGTTTCTGACTCCATCAGAAAGAGCAATGTAAGAATGAGGGGCATGCCAGAAGGAGAAGAAAGAGAGAAGGGAACGGAGAATATACTCAAAGAAACTGTTAATGAGAACTTCCCAAATTTGTGGACAGAACTGGATCCTCGAATCCAAGAAGCAAATAGAACACCTAATTACCTCAATCCCAACAGGCCTTCTCCAAGGCACATTGTATTGAAGCTGTCTAAAATTAACACCAAAGAAAGAATCCTCAAGGCAACCAGGGAAAAGAAGATGGTAACCTACAAAGGAAAGCCCATTAGATTATCATCTGATTTTTCAGCAGAAACTCTACAAGCCAGGAAGGAGTGGAACCAAATATTCAAACTATTGAAAGAAAAAAATCATGAGCCAAGAATAATATATCCAGCAAAGATCTCCTTTAAATATGAAGGAGGAATAAAGAACTTTCCAGACATTCAGAAGCTGAGGGAATTTTCTAATACGCAACCTGCACTACAAGAAATACTAAAGGAGGCTATTCGACCACCATCAACAGGGACAATTTGTGACAACCGAAACATAAAAAGGGGGAGCGTAAAGGCTTGAACTGGAATATGGCAATGGAGACAGTAAGCGTGCTGAAGAAAATGGAATACTCTAAATATCAAACTTTCTTTTACATAATCTTAAGGGTAACCACTCAAAAAAAATCCAGAACTGAAATATATACAGTAATAAAAAAAAACAAACAGAGGGAAACATCATAGAATACCACCACACAAAAATAATAGACAACAACATAAAAGCAAAGAAACAATGCAGTCAGAGCCTTACCAGAAAACTAAAGATAAAATGACAGGAAATCCTCACATATCAATAATCACCCTAAATGTAAATGGACTGAACTCACCAATAAAAACGCACAGAGTAGCAGATTGGGTCAAAAAACTAATTCCAACCATATGCTGTCTCAAAGAGACACATCTCAGCTACAAGTACAAGCATAGACTCAAAGTGAAAGGGTGGACATTGGCACTCCAAGCAAATGGTACCCAGAGAAAATCAAGTGTAGCCATAATGATTTCCGATGAAACAGACTTCAGGGTAAAAAAGATAACAAGAGACAAAGATGGACATTTCATGATTGTAAAGTGGACTATACAACAAGAAGACATAACAGTCATCAATATTTATGCCCCCAATCAGGGACTACCAAAATATACCAAGCAACTACTAACAGAACTAAACGGAGAAATTGACCAAAACACAATTATACTAGGGGACTTAAATACATCATTGACAGCTGTGGATAAATCATCCAAACAAAAAATAAATAATGAAATTGCAGCCCTAAATGACACATTAGATGACATTGACATATATAGAGCACTTCAAACTAAAACATCAGACTATACATTCTTTTCGAGTGTACATGGAACATTCTCAAGGATTGACCATATATTGGGGCATAAAAGCAGCCTCAGCAAATTTAAGAAGATTGAAATCATACCAAGCATATTCTCTGATCACAAGGCTTTGAAATTGGATATCAACTGCGAAAAGAAAGCAGGAAAAAACACAAATACATGGAGATTAAACCACATACTTTAAAGAACGACTGGGTCAAAGAAGAAATTAGAGGAGAGCTCAAAAGATACATAGAAACAAATGACAATGAAAATACATCCTACCAAAACTTTTGGGATGCCGCGAACGCAGTTTTAAGAGGGAAATTTATATCATTACAGGCCTATCTCAAGAAACAAGAAAAATCCCAAATAAATAACCTCATATTACACCTCAAAGTAGTAGAAAAAGAAGAACAAGTGAAACCCAAGGTCAGCATAAGAAAGGAAGTAACAAAAATCAGAGCAGAGCTTAATAAACTAGAGAACAAAAAGACAATAGAAAAAATTAATGTGACAAAAAGCTGGTTCTTTGAAAAGATTAACAAAACCGACAAACCATTGGCTAGACTCACTAAGATAAAAAGAGAGAAGACACTAATTAACAAAATTAGAAATGAAAAAGGGGAAGTTATCACGGGCACCACAGAAATACAAAAGATCATTCAAGAATACTATGAAGTGCATACAGATTTTTGAATTGGAGTTTTGGAATTCTCCGGGTAGATGCCTAGGAGTGGAATTACTGGATCATAGGGTAGTTCCATTTTCAGATTCCTGAGATACCTCCATACTGTTTTCCATAGTGGCTGCACTAATCTGCAGTCCCACCAACAGTGCACTAGTGTTCCCTTTTCTCCACATCCGCGCCAGCATTTGTTGTTTGTTGATTTATTGATAATAGCTATTTTGACTGGAGTGAGGTGGTATCTCATTGTGGTTTTTATTTGCATTTCTCTGATGGTTAGTGAGGTTGAGCATTTCTTCATATGTCTTTTTGCCTTCTGTATGTCCTTTTTAGAGAAATGTCTCCCCAAGTCCTCTGCCCATTTTTTAATTGGGTTGTTTGTTTTTTGGAGTTGAGTTGAGTAAGTTTTTTATAGATTTGTGATATTAATCCCTTATCAGATATATCATTGGCAAATATCTTTTCCCATACAGTAGGATCCCTTTTTGTTTTATTGATGGTTTCCTTTGCTGTGAAGAAACTTTTTAGTTTGATGTAATCCCACATGTTTATTTTTTCTCTTACTTCGCTCGCGCGAGGGGATATATCAGTGAAAATCTTACTCCGGGTAATGTCCATGAAGTTTCTTCCTATATTTTCTTCTAGATATTTTATGGTTTCAGATCTTACATTTAAGTCTTTAAGCCATTTTGAACTTGTTTTTGTATATGGTGTAAGGAGGTGGTCCAGCTTCATTTTCTTGCATGTGTCTCTCCAGGTTTCCCAACACCACTTATTGAACAGACTGTCTTTACCCCATCGTACATTCTTGCTTCCATTGTTGTAGATTAGATGGGCATATAGGCATGGATTTACTTCTGGACGCTCTATTCTGTTCCATTGATCTATGTGTCTATTTTTATGCCAGTACCATGCTGTTTTGATTACTGTAGCCTTGTAGTATAGTTTGAAATCAGGTATCGTTATACCTCCCACTTTGTTCTTATTTCTCAAGATTGCTGAGGCTATCCGGGGTCTTTTATGGTCCCATATAAATTTTAGGATTATATGTTCTATTTCTGTGAAAAACGTTGTTGGTAGTTTGATAGGAATTGCGTTGAATATGTATATTGCCTTAGGCAGTATTGACATTTTAACTATATTAATTCTTCCTATCTATGAACATGGAATGTGTTTCCATCTATTTATGTCTTCTTTCATTTCTTTCTTCAGTGTCGTATAATTTTCTGAATACAAATCTTTTACATTTTTGGTTAGATTTATTCCCAGATATTTTATAGTCCTTGGAGCAATTGTAAATGGAATTGTTTTTTTTTAATTTCTCGTTCTGATGTTTTATCATTGGTATATACAAATGCAACTGATTTCTGAATATTAATTTTATATCCTGCTACTTTACTATATTCATCTATCAGTTCTAATAGTTTCTTTGTTGAGTCTTTAGGGTTCTCTATATATAGTATGATATCATCTGCATATAATGATAATTTTACTTCCTCCTTACCAATTTTGTTGCCTTTTATTTCTTTCTTTTGTCTGATTGCTGTGGCTAGCACTTTCAGCACTATGTTGAATAGAAGTGGAGAAAGTGGGCAACCTTGTCTTGTTCCTGATCTTAGGGGGAATGGTTTTAGCTTTTCCCCATTGAGTACGATGTTAGCTGTGGGTTTGTCATATATGGCCTTTATTATGTTAAGATATGATCCCTCTATTCCCACTTTCTTAAGGGTTTTTATCATAAAAGGTTGCTGTATTTTATCAAATGCTTTTTCTGCATCTATTGATATGATCATGTGATTTTTATTTTTCATTTTGTTAATGTGGTGTATCACATTAATTGATTTGCGGATGTTGAACCACCCCTGCATACCAGGGATGAATCCCACTTGATCATGGTGTATGATCTTTTTAATGTATTGCTGAATTCTGTTTGCTAATATTTTGTTGAGAATTTTTGCATTTATGTTCATTAGAGATATCGGCCTGTAGTTTTCTTTTTTTGTGATGTCTTTGTCTGCTTTTGGGATCAGGGTGATAGTGGCTTCGTAAAAAGTGTTTGGGAGTCTTCCTTCCTTCTGGATTTTTTGGAAGAGCTTGAGGAGAATAGGTGATAATTCTTTTTTGAACGTTTTCAAAAATTCACCTGTAAAGCCATCTGGTCCAGGGCTTTTGTTTGTTGGGAGATTATTGATTACTGATTCAATTTCCCTGGTGGTAATCAGACTGTTCAGGCTTTCTGTTTCTTCTTGAGTTAGCCTTGGAAGGTTGTGCGCCTCTAGAAAATTGTCCGTTTCTTCAAGGTTGTCAAATTTGTTGGCATATAGTTGCTCATAGTAATTTCTTAAAATTTTTTGTATTTCTGTGGTGTCTGTTGTCACTTCTCTTTCATTTCTGATTTTATTAATTTGGGTCCTCTCTCTCCTTTTTTTAATGAGTCTGGCTAAAGGTTTGTCAATTTTGTTTATCTTCTCTAAGAACCAACTTTTGGATTCATTGATCTTTTGCATTGTTTTTCTGGTTTCTATTTCATTTATTTCTGCTCTGATCCTTATTATCTCCTTCCTTGTGCTCCCTTTGGGTTTATTTTGCTGTTCTTTTTCCAGATCCCTTAAGTCTGAAGATAAACTGTCTACTATTTGTATTGTTGATGACAGCCATTCTGACTGGGGTGAGGTGATATCTTATTGTGGTTTTTATTTGCGTTTCTATGATGATGAGTGATGTTGAACATTTTTGCATGTTTATTGGCCATTTGTATGTCCTCTTTGGAGAAATGTCTATTCAGGTCCTCTGTCCTTTTTTTTCCTTTAATTATCTCTTTAATTTTTGTTTTCTTTTTCTTTTCTTTATTTTCTTTTTTTACAATTATATTGGGGAAAAGGGACAGGACTTTATTTGGGAACAGTGTGGTTCCAGGCCTTTTTTCCAAGTCAATCTGTTGTCATTTCAGTCTTAGTTGTGGAGGGTGCAGCTCAGCTCCGGGCCCAGTTGCCGTTTTCTAGTTGCAGGGGGCACAGCCCACCATCCCTTGCAGGAGTCGAACTGGCAACCTTGTGGTTGACAGGACACATTCCAACCAACTGAGCCATCCGGGAGCTCAGCGGCACTCAGCTCAAGGTGCCATGTTTAATTTTAGTTGCAGGAGGCGCTGCCCACCATCTCTTGCGTGACTCGAGGAATTGAACCGGCAACCTTGTGGTTGAGAGCTCACTGGCCCATGTGGGAATCAAAAGGGCAGCCTTCTGAGTTAGGAGCATGGAGCTCTAACTGCCTGAGCCACCGGCCTGGCCCTCTTCTGTCCATTTTTTAATTGGATTGTTTGTCCTTTTGTTGTTGAGTTGTATGAGTTTTTTTTTTAATTTTATTGGGAAATATTGGGGGACAGTGTGTTTCTCCAGTGCCCATCAGGTTCAAGTAGTTGTCCTTCAATCTAATTGTGGAGGGTGCAGTTAATTTCCAAGTCCAGTCACGATTTTCAATCTTTAGTTGCAGGGGGCACAGCCCACCATCCCAAGCAGGACTTGCACCTGGAAACTTGCTGTTGAGAGCTTGCACTCTAACCAACTGAGCCATCCAGCAGCCCCTGTGGAGGATCAGCAGCATCTCATTGTCTTCAATCTAGTTGTGGAGGGCGTAGCTCACTGGCCCACGTGGGAATCGAACCAACAGAGCTCATGCTCCAACCAATTGAGTCATCTGGCTGCCCCTATGAGTTTCTTATATCTTTTGGATATTAGCACTTTATCAGAGGCATTGTTTATAAAAACCTTCTCCCATTCAGTTGGTTGCCTCTTTACTTTGTTGATGGTTTCTTTTGCTGTGCAGAGCTTTTTAGTTTGATACAGTAGTTCCTCAGTTTTCGAACATCTCCGTTGACGAACATTTTAGTTTATGAATGCTGTAACTCAGAAGTAAATGCTTCAGTTTTTGAACACGACTCAGAAGTCGAATATGTCATGGCTTCTGCTGAGTACAAGATCCTGAGGCCTAGCTGTTGGCTGTTTTCAAATGTTTCAGAACTCATGGATTATGTTACAAAACCGAGGTACCACTATAGTCCCATTCATTTATTTTAGCTTCTACTTTCCTTGACTTTGAGGTCAAATTCATAAAATCCTCTTTGTACCCAAGGTCCGTAAGTTTAGCACCTATGTTTTCTTCTATGCAGTTTATTGTTGCAGGTTTCATGTTTAGGTCTTTGATCTATTTTGAGTTAATATTGGTACACAGTGACAGATAGCAGTCTAGTTTCATTCTTTTGCACATTGCTTTCCAATTCTCCCAGCACCATTTATTGAAGAGGCTGTCTTTTCTCCATTGTATGTTTTTGGCTCCTTTGTTAACAATTATATGTCCATATTTATGTGGGTTTATTTCTGGGTTCTCAACTCTATTCCATTTGTCTGTGTATCTGTTTTTCTGCCAATACCATACTGCTTTGGTGATTGTTACCCTGTAGTACAAGCTGAAGTCCAGGTGTGTGATACCTTAAGCATTTTTTTTTCTTCTTAGGATTGCTTTGGCTATTCAGGGTCTTTTGTGGTTCCATACGAATCTGATGATTTTTGTTCTATTTCTTCAAAAAATGCCATTGGGGTTTTTATGGGGATTGCATTAAATCTGTACATTGCTTTGGGTCATATGGTCATTTTAACTATGTTGATTCTTTCAATCCATGAACATGGAATGTCTTTTCATTTCTTTGTGTCTTCTTCAATTTCTTTTAAAAATGTCTTATGGTTTTCAGTATATAGGTTCTTTCTATTTTTGGTGAAGTTCCTAGGTATTTTATTCTTTTACTGCAGTTGCAAAATAGTTTCTTTTTTTTGTTTTCATTTCTTTTCAGAAATGTCATTGTTAGTATATAGGAATGCAATGGATTTTTGTACATTATTATTATTATTTTTTATCTAGCAACTTTACTGTATTCATTTATTGTTTCCAACCGATTTTGTGGAATCTTTAGTGTTTTCCATATAAAGAACCTTGTCATGTGGAAGAAGTGACAATTTAACTTTTTATTCCCAATTTAGATGCCTTTGATTTCTTTCTCTTGCCTGATTGCTCTGGCTAGGACTTTCAATACTATGTTGCAAAACAGTGATGACAGGGGGGGCATCCATGTCTTCCCAATTTTAGAGGAAAAGACTTTCAGTTTTTTCCCATTAAGTATGATGTTAGCTGTGGGTTTGTTGTATATAGCCTTTATTATATTGAGGTAATTTCCTTCTACACCCATTTAAATAAGTGTTTTAATCTTAATTAAATGCTGTATCCTGTCAAATGCTTTTTGTCTATCTATTGTTATAATCATATGATTTTATTCTTTATTTTGTTTATGTGGTATATAACATTGATTGATTTATATATGTTGAACCATCCTTGTGTCCCTGGATAAAACCCACTTGATCATGACGTATAATATTTAAATGTGTTGTTGTATTTTATCTGCTGGAATTTTGTTTAGGATTTTTGCATCAGTATTCCTCAGAGATTTTGGTCTGTAGTTTTCTTTGTTTGTGTTATCCTCACCAGGTTTTGATATCAGGGAATGTTAGTCTCATAAAGTGATTTAGGAAGTGTTGCCTCTTCTTCTATTTTTTTTTTTTTGGAACAGTTTGAGTAGGACAGTTATTAGATTTTCTTTGAATGTTTGGTAGAATTCACCAGTGAAACCATGTGGTCTTTTGGAAAGGTTTTGTATGACTGATTCAATTTCCTTACTGTTGATCAGTCTATTTAGATTTTCCATTTTTTTGTGATTCAGTGTAAGATGGCTATATATTTCTAATAACTTGTTCATTTTTTCTAGGTTATTGAAATTGGTGGCACATAGTTCTTGATAGTATTCTTCTATGATGCTTTGTGTTCCTGTGATAACTGTGGTAAATTCTCTTTCATTTCTGATTTTATGTGTGTTTTTTCTCTTTTTACCTTAGTGAGTATAGCCAAAGATATGTCAATTTTATTAATCTGTTCAAAGAACATGCTCTTTATGTCATTAATGTTTTCTATTGTCTTTTTGTTCTCTATTTCTTTTAGTTCTGCTGTAATTTTTATTATTTCCTGCTTTCTGCTGATTTTGGGTGTCATTTGTTCCTGTTTTTCTATAGTTCTTTAAGATGTAATGTTAGGTTGATTCTTCTTGTTTCTTGAGATAGGACTATAATGATATAAATTCTCCTCTTAATAATGCTTTCACTGCATCCCAATAATTTTGATATGATGTATTTTTATTATTGTTTGTTTCTATGTGTCTTTTGATTTTTCCTATTATTTCTTTTTGACCCAGTCGTTCTTTAATAGCATGTTGTTTAATCTCCACGTATGTGTGATTTTTCCCACTCTTTTTGCAGTTGATCTACAATTTCAAAGCCTTGCGGTCAGAGAATATGTTTCGTATGATCTCAGTCTTCTTAAAGTTGCAGAGGGTAGTTTTGTGTCCCAACATATGGTATATCCTTGAGAATGTTCCATGTACACTAGAGAAGAACGTATAGTCTTGTGTTCTAGGATGAAGTGCTCTGTAAATGTAAATTATGTCCATTTGTTCTAATATGTCATTTAAGGCTGATATTTCCTTACTGATTTTCTGCTTGGATGATCTATCCATAGCTGTCAATGGTGTATTTAGGTACCCCTACTATAAATGTGTTTTTGTCATCTCTCTTTAGTTCTGTTAGTAGTTGTTTTGTATATTTTGGTGCTCTCTGATTGGGGTCATATATACCCTGTTGTATTGTCCCCTTTATCATTACAAAATATCCATCTTTGTCTCTTGTTACCTTTTTTTTATCCTGAAGTCTGCTTGGTCAGATATAATTATGGCTATGCTTGCTTTTCTCTTTATTCTACTTGCTTGGAGTGTCATTTTCCATTCTTGCATTTTGGTCTATATTTCTCCTTGTAGCTGAGATGTTTCTCTTGGAGGCAGCATATAGTTGTTTTTTTGTTTGTTTGTTTGTTTGTTTGTTTTTTCTCTGTACCTTTATATTGGTGAGCTCACTCCAATGATATTTAGGATGATTATTGGTGTATGAGAATTTCATATAGCCATTTTGTCTTTTGCTTTCAGTTAGCTTGGAGTATCCTTTGTTTCTTTGCCTTTTTGTTTCTGTGTGTTGTTTTAGTTTGGTGGTATTATATGATTTTTTTTTCCTTTCTGTTTCCTCTTTTTTTATGTTATGTGTGCCAGCTCTGGATTTTTTCCAGTTTATGTAAAAGAAAATTTCACATATAGAGTAGTTTTTCTTTTTCACCATATTTCTTATCTCTACACCGTTTGCAAACTTAGACCTTTATTCTCTCCCTTTCCATATTTTTTTAAATTTTTAATTAAATTTATTGGGGTGACATTTATTAGTAAAATTATATAGGTTTCAAGTGTACTTTTCTATATTACATCATCTGAATATTGCCTTGTGTGTTCACCACCCAGAGTTAGTGCTCTTTCCATCACTATGTATTTGATCCCCTTTTCCCTCTCCTACCACTCTCCTTATGCGTACCTTCTGGTAACAACTAAACTCTTGTGCATGTCTATGAGTTTTTGTTTCTTGCTGGTTTGTCTTGGTCCTTTGTTGTTTTCAGTTCTATATCCCACATATATGTGAAGTCATATGGTTCTTCACTTTTTCTGTGTGACTTATTTAGTTTAGCACAATTATCAACAAGATAAATAATATGTGATGGAGAGGCTATGAAGAAAAAGAAACCCTCATACATAGTTGATTGGAATATAAATATTTTCAGCCACTATGAAAACACTATAGAGGTTCTTCAAAAGTTAACAATAGAATTACCATATGACCCAACAATCCCTCTTCTGGGTATCTACTCCAAAATTCTGAAAACATTTATCCGTAAAGATGTACATACTCTGATGTTCATTTCAGCATTATTCATGGTGGCCAAGATATGGAAACAACCAGTGTGTCCCCTTTCACATTTTTGTTATCAGAAATTATGCCTATATATGCTATGAGTTGATTTCTGAGTTGCAGTGGCAAGTCATGTTTTTTCTTATGTTTTTCTTTTTTTAATCTTCTTTACCTTTTATGTTATGTTTAAATATACAATGTTATATGTTGTGCCAGGGTTTGCCATTTCCTGCTTCTGTCTGTTGATTAGTAAATCTTGCTTAAGGTTTGTATCCTTTTGACTTTTTTGTTTCAGTTCTAACAGTCTTTTTCAGTACTTTTTGTCATGCAGGCCTTGTGGAAAATTCCCTCAGCTTTTTTATGCCAGACAATGTCTTTATTCCTCCTTTTTATTTAAAAGATAACATTGCTGGATACATTATTGTTGATTGGTAATTTCTCTCTTTCAATAGTTTGAAGATTTGATTCCACTCCCTCCTGGCTTGAAAAATTTGTGCTGAAAAATCTGATGATAATCTAATTGGCTTTCCTTTGCAGGTTACTGTCTTCCCTGGCTGCCTTGAGAATTCTTTTTTTGTCATTAACTTTTGACAGCTTCAATATAATGTGTTTTGAGGAAGGCCTATTGGGATTGAGGTAATCAGGTGTTCTGTTTGCTTCTTGGATTCGCAGATCCACTTATTTCCATAAGTTGGAAAGTTCTCGTCAACTACTTGTTTGAATAAACTGTCTGTTCCTTTCTCCCTTTCTTCTCTTTCTGGTATACCCATTATTCTCATGTAGCTCTTTCTTATGGAGTAGGATAGCTCTTGTAGAGTTCTTTTATGTCTTTTAACTGTCAACTTCTCTCTTCTTCCATCTGTGTCATTTCCAGATTCCTACCTTTGATATTACTAATTCTTTCCTCCATCTTGTCCACTCTATTTCCTAAACTGGCTATTTCATTCTTCATATCTTTTAATGAGTTATTTATCTCTAATATTTCTATTTGGTTCTTTTTTTAAATTTCAGTCTCTTTGGTAAAATATTCATTGTGTTCATTGATTTTATTTCTGAGTACATTAAACTAACTCTCTGAGTTTTCTTGCATCTTATTCAGATTTTTCAGAACTGCAATCTTGAATTTTCTGTCATTTAAGTCACATATTTCCATGTCTCTAAGTTCATTTTATGGAGATTTCTTATTTTATTTCTGGGCTGTCTTGTTACCTTGGTTATTCATGACAGCTGATGGATTTCTCTCTCTGTGAATCTACAGGAGTGGATTCTGCAGCAGATTGATATTAAGAGGTCTTTCTTTTTTTTTTTTTTTTCCAGTAGGTGGTGTTGCAGCATTTCATTTTCTCTTGTGCTGTTCTGGTTTTTGCTGCAACGGGAGGTCTCCTGGAAGGTGGGTTTCTTCTCTGTGACCAGATCTCCTTGGTCTTAGTGCACTGGCCCCATGAGGGAAGTGGTGGGTGACAGAGTTTTTGGCCTCTGAAACAGCAATGCTGCCCCTGTAACCCAATGCAGAGCTTGTTTGTCTCATCAGAGGTGTGCCCTCACAGGGATCAACCAGGAGAGGTGGGGGTGGGTGGGCTGGCAGCAGGTGTGTTTGTGGCTCTGAGCAATGGTGACTTCCAGCCCACAATTCTCTCACCCCTACAGTTCTTTCCCTGTCACTGGCATTATCTGAACTGTGCATCTGCCACTCAGGGACTGTCTCTTCAGTTCTCAGGGCTGTAGATATTCTGCTCTTTAATTCGACACTACTACAATTTCTTCTGTGGCCCGCTTCTAATACTGAGTGGGTAGGGGGAGGTGGCCAGGCTCTGTCTGTTTTCTGCCTGGTAGTGAGGGCTTAAACTGCAGTTCTCATCCTTGTATATTCAGTTTTTGCCCCGAGGTCACTGCCCCAGTCGCTAGGTTCAGCTGTATTATATGCTGATCCCTCAGGCAGGACTGTGGACTACAGAAAGTGCACCTGCAGCCTGAATCCTTTCTTCTCCTAGGACCACCGTGAACCCCAGGCTGCATCCTGTGGCCCACATCTCTGTACTTCCTCCTTCCCTCCTCCCTTGTTCACTCCATTTGCCCACCTTCAGATGTTTCGATGTGTGGATCTTTCAGACATACTTGTGTCTTGCATAGGGTGTCATTTATTAAATGATAGCTATTCAATTTGTTGTAACTTCCAGTGGAGATTTCCAGGAGCCCCCCTCAAACAGCCATGTGTCTGACTTCCTTATTTCTTGGTCTTGCCTAATCTGTCTGGTTAGGACTTTCAGTACTATGTTAAATAAAAGTGGCAAAGTGGGCATTGTTGTCTTGTTCCTGATCTTAAGGAGAATACTTTTAGCTTTTCCCCATTGAGTATAATATTAGCTCTGGGTTTGTGATATATGGTCTTTATTATGCTGAGTTATGTTCTCTCTATAGCCAATGTGCTGAGAGGTGTTTTTTTTTTTATCATAAATGAATGTTGAATTTGGTAAAATGCTTTTTTTGAATCTATTGAGATGTTCATAAGATTTTTATCCTTTATTTTGCTAATATGGTATATCATGTTGATCAATTTGTGTGTATTGAATCATCCTTGTGTCTCTGGAATAAATCCCACTTGATCATGATACATGATCCTTTCAATATATTGTTGCATTCAGTTTGCTAATATTTTGTTGAGGATTTTTGCATCTATGTTCATCAGGGATATTGGTCTATACTTTTGTGTTTTCTTTATCTGTTTTTACTTTTTTAATCAGGGAAATGTTGGCATCATAAAATGAGTTTGTAAGTATGCCCTTCTCTTCTGTTTATTGAAAGATTCTGAGAAGGATTGGTATTATTTTTTTTTGAATGTTTGGTAGAACTCAATAGTTATGCCTTATGGTCCTGGACTTAAGTTTGATGAAGCTTTTCAATTACTGATTCAATATCCTTACTAGTATTCAATCTGTTCAGATCTCCTATTTTGTCATGATTCAATATTGGAAGGTTGTATGTTTCTAGCAATTTATCTATTTTTTCTATGTTGTCTAATTTGGCATATAATTGTATATAGTAGTCTCTTATGATCCTTTGCATTACTGTGTTATTAGTAGTAACATCTCCTCTTTCATTTATGATTTATTTGAATCTTCTCTCTTTTTTCCTTGGTGCATTTAGATAAAGGTTTGTAAATTTTCTTTATCTTTTCAAAGAACCCTCTCTTTGTTTCATTGGTATTTTCCAATGTTCTTTTAGTCTCTACTTTATTTATTTCTTCTCTGATCTTTGTTATTTTCTTCCTTCTACTAAATCGGGGTTTTGTTCTTTTCCCAGCTCCTTGAGGTGTAAAATTATGTTGTTTATTTGAGATTTTTCTCATTTCTTGAAGTAGGCATTCATCACTATGGATTTCCTTCTTAGACCTGCTATTTTTAAATTTCATACGTTTTGGTATGTTGTATGGTGAACACACAGTGGGATTTATAGATGATGTAATACATAATTGTACACCTGAAATCTATGTAATTTCACTAACAATTGTCACCCCAATAAATTAAAAAAGAAAAAAAAGATGTTATTTTTTATTTTGCTTTTGATTTCTTCATTGAGACATTGGTTGTCCAATAGCATATTGCACATTTTTGTGTTTTTCCAGTTTTCTGCTTCTAATTGGTTTCTAGTTTCATACCACTGTAGCTGGAAAAGATACTTGACATGATTTCAGTCTTCTTACATTTGTTGAAACTTGTTTTTTAGTCTAACATATGATCTATCATGGAGAATGTTCCATGTGGCGTTCAGAAGAATATGTATTCTGTTGTTTTGGGGTGGAACATGCTGTGTACATCTATTAAGTTTAATTGCTCTCACTTCATGTCATTTAAAGCCAATATTTCCTTATTTGTCTGTCTCTATGATCTACCCATTAAGGTAAATGGGGTATTAAGGTCCCTACTATTAGTGTAATACTATCTATTTCTGCCTATAGGCCTGTTAACATTTGCTCTGTAAGTACTCCTATGTTGAGTGCCTAAATATTTACAAATTTTATATCTGGGGTACCAGATACACATAAGAGCTCCCATCTGAGAGATGCTTATACTCTGGAGTGCAGCAGAGAGAGAGTGTGTGTTAAGATAGTTCCCACTCTCTGAGGTCTCAGGAAAAGTTTAAAGGCATCCTGGAGATGTATATTAATTGGAAGACTACCCCTCATGCTACACCTATAATGATACACTAATGCTAATAGGCCTCTTTCCAGGAAGATTGAGCTCTTAAGTATGTTGCTTCTTACTGTCCCCTGGGGTTGGTACCTGTTTAAGAACTCTTTTTCCATTAGTTGTAGTCCTGTGGGAACTGTGAGTGTAAGCCCCACTGACCACCAGTGCCAGACAATGTAGAGATTTTCCCTGGCAACATCCACAAAAATTAGGGTGCCAATAAAGGCTTCTTTCCATAATATACTGGTGAGCAGAAGTGAGTCAGAGAGAGGGTGCCAAAATGCCATCCCCCCACTGTATATTTCCTGAGAGCCCCTCTGTAGGCCCCTAAAAGTGTGCCAAGCCAGAAGTCTTTTCCTCAGCCCAAAGTTAGTGTACAAACAAGTAGGCCTTTTTTCACAAGTAGACTGTGGGTATGTTTCAGTTTACTATCTGTGTAGTGCCCTGAGAGTGGTAGTCTGATGAAAACTATCTCTCTGATTTTGACAGCCCCATGGGACCCAGGACTGTAAGCCCCCTGGCCTCCAGAGTTAGGAAATCTAGGGCATCTTATGGGTGGCAGCTGCAAAAACTGGGTCACTAGACATAAAAACCAGGGCACCAGACATGTATAGAAACTTTCCTCTGGAGATACCGGTGCTCTGGTGTATGGCAGAGTAAAAATGTGAAGATGGTGCTCACTGGCTAGAGTGAAGCCAAGGGACTATGTAAAGATGGCATACATACACACAACACACACACACACACACACACACACACGCACACACACACACACACAAGAAAGAAAAGAAAAGGAAAGAAAAGAGGAAAAAACAAAGAAAAAGGAAAATAAAGATATATAGGAAAAAAATGATGGTGCCCCTAAGCTTTAACAATGCAGAGGGAAAGCATGGAAGATGGTGTGCACCAGCATTTGTCTCCAGAGGCAATGCCAGCATTACCTTCCCCTTTAGACCAATACTTTAAAATTACAAAACGAGTCTCTTTCATATAAAGAACTTGGGAACTTTCCAAAGGTTGCTTCTGCACTGGGCCCTTGGTGGGTAAATCTACACATGGTCACTTTAAGAGATGTTTTACAGTTCACCACAGCCCTCTGAGTTTTGTGGGCATGGGCCTCATTGGTCTTCAAAGCCAGGTGTTTTAGTGGTTCATCTCTCACTTGCCAGTCTTTAAAGTTGAGATGTGGGGTATGAACACTTCAGTCCTTAGGGGGAAGCTTCAGGTTTTGATTTCCTTTCTGAGTGTAGGTTGCCATGCTGGGGATGGGGTTTATGGTTAGATAGTGGCTCAGCTTCTCCTATCCACTTTAATGTGTTTTCCTAATCCTTTCCCCAATATGAAGGGGTCGCTTTGTCAGTTTTTCCTTTTTCATTTTTTTTTCCAGAGGAAACCATTCCATTTCTAGCTATAGACTCGATGTGTCTATGGATGGAGGAGAGTTCAGGATTTTTCACTGTTGCTGTCTTGAACAAGAACTCATGGGTTGCTTTGATAAAAAGAATTGCAGCAGTCATAGGGCTCAGTTCCACTAAAACCTGTGTACACACACACACACACACACAGACACACACACATACACAACTTTTCCTAACTTCCTACCATATGTAAAATCTTATGTTTGAATGTGTGGGCAACTTATAGATAACAACATACAAGATCATCTTTGTCCTCAAATAGCTTACAATCCAGTCCATATAATTCAGTCCCTATAATCCAGAATGGTCTAGATATGAATAATTATAACATGAGATAGACTATGGAATAGCTCCATAATGAAGGTAAACTTTAGATGCTATTGGATTATAAGCAAAAGTAAGAAATGTCCAGCGAGTCCTTTTAAAATGACTATGTGGTTGAGGTGAGATGTTAGGGAAGCTTAAAGGATGAGTGTGCATTTGAAACACGGATGCCTTTGAAAGAAGAGGAGTTTTTCAAGGACAGTCTAAGCAAAGAGAATAACTAACTTAAATATAAAATACTGTGGTAAAGATTAGTTCAGTTAGAGGAAATGTTAAGGAGAATAATATTGTTAAGTGTATAAAGGGGTGGAATTGGTAAAACACTTGAGGTTAAGATTTGTGGATTAAGGTGTTTGATGTTTAAATTTATCACCTGATTGATAAATTTATTCCTTCCATAGTTTTAGAATTGGGAGTGGCTTTATTAGGTCTCTGAAACTGAGGCCAGCTGAAAGATGGGGTAGAGTAGGTTGAGGCTAGAATCAGTGACGTGTATTTGGTAGTTGCTATTCTAGTTTGGACAAGATATAATGATGATAACTGAAAGGACTTACTAGAGGTTCAAATTCTGGTTGCTTGGGAGGGTCGTAACACCATTAATAGTAAAAAAGAGGTTGATATCATCAAAATGGAGCATGAAGTGAGCCTCTGGAAAGATCCCCCCAAATTTCCAACTAATTGAACAACAATAACTCCACAAAGGACAACCTACACAGGAGGCAGGCAAGACGAAGAGGACCACTACTGAATTAACCGAAAGGTGGGCGAATTGTGCAAGCAGGGGAGGTGGAAAGGGAAAAGTGCAGAGACGGAGTCTCACGGGTGCAGAACGCAGACCTAGCTCAGTGCTCCAAGCACGCTGATCCTGGAACTACCGCAGCTGTGGGAGAGAGAAGAACTCGGACTGCTAGGGATCCGCTTAAGGCCCACAAGGTTGAGGGGGCAGCATATAACACGATTGAACCCAACGATCACGGCAGAGACCTTGGAGAAAAGACTGAGGGAAGAAGGCTGAAAACGGTGGTTTAAGCCCTCACTGCCGAAAAGAGAACAAAAGCCTTAGTCACTGAGACTAGCTGCCTGCTCCCTACCCTCCCAGAGCTGGCCCAGCCCCCACCTGCACGGTGCTAGAAGCGGAACAGTAGCAGTGTAAGATCAAAAGAACAGAAAATTTGCTATTATGAGAACTGTGGACCACAGACACAGATTCGCAGCTGACCTAGTTCCGGCATAGGGGAGGGAATGTGGAAGCAAAACCAGCCATGGTGGTGGTCACCTCCATTGCTCTGGGCCACCTCTCACAACTCACCCCACCACTGGCCCCACCTATCTGGGAAAATACCTGCAGGAGTAAACAGAACTGCTGTAACATATGGGCTCGGAATCTGGTGCAGGAAGAGCTTTGGAACTTCAAAAGCTCTCCGCATAACCACAAAAAAAGTGGGGCCTGTGAATCAGGCGAACCACTATCAGAGGACAAACCCGTCTCCCAGGGATTCCACCAATTGTGTGAGAAGCAGGAATGGTGCAGAGAAAACATAGCACTACCGTGTGAGAGAGTAAAAAAAAAAAAAAAAAAAAGCTGCAGTCAGAGAGAAAATAAAACACTCTACCAACAAGTACTGGAAAAAAAAAGAAAGACCTCTTTCTATGAACCTGTTTCAGAAACCACTCCTGTAAATATCAAGGAAGAGAAATAATAAATCAGTAATTGCTTGAATAACCAAGGAAACAAGACAGCTAAGAAAGAAAGTGAAAAGTCTCCAGAAAAGTAACTTAAAGATATGGAAATACGTGACTTAAAGGACAGAGAATTCAAGATTGCAGTTCTGAAAAAACTCAACGAGATGCAAGAAAACAAGGAAAGGCAGTTTAAGGAACTCAGAAACACAATCAAAGAACAACATGAACATTTTACGAAAGGAACTTAAATTAAAAAAAAAACAAATAGAATTTCTGGAGATTAAGAACTCAATAGAAGGAATTAAGAATGAAATAACCAGTTTAGGTAGTAAAGTTGACCAGATAGAGGAAAGAATCAGTGACATCTAAGATAGAAACCTGGAAATCACACAGATGGAAGAAGAAAGAGACTTGAGACTTAAAAGAAATGAAAGAATTCTACAAGAACTTTCTGACTCCATCAGAAAGAGCAATATAAGAGGGGCTAGCAAGAAGATGGTGGCTGAGCTACCAAGAGTGGATTGCAGTTAGCATGGTGGATTGCAGCTAGCAAGTGAGGTTGGTTGGCAGAGAGAAGAGGACCGCATGTTGTGGTCAGTGTGGCTCCTGCTTCCTGTGTCTCCAACCCCGCCTCCAGCGAGACGATAGTGGTATGACTCCCCTATCTATGGCTCCGTAGGTGTTCCTGTTTGTCCTCACCATGTCCTGCATTCTTATGTGGGGAGTGGGACTAGAGATCCCACATGATGTCCCACATGCCACCCCGCATGACAGATGTCTTTTTCAGTCTCTGTGAAAAGATGCCAAAGTTAAGCACACACGTTATGTCCTCTGGAAAGAGCTATCAATGGAAAGAGGCAGCTGCATTACATTTCTCCGGCCTGTGACTGATTCTGGAGCTATTGGCCAGCCTGACTGCCAGCAGAGAGCTCTCAGGGAGGAGCAACCCTCCAAGAAGTAGAGAGACAAAGGGGAACTTTACAAATACGTTCTGTGTTTCCCTTTCATTTTGCGTATATGTGTGTATTCTCCTACCAGGAACTAGAGAAGGTTTCAGTATCCCTGAAAAATTATCTCAAATCACTCATAGGGTGGCTTATAAAACAGCCATGAAAAAGATTCTCAGAGAGGACATATCTCTCTGGAATATTCTAAAGATGAGTATATATCGTTATCTCTAAAATCGTCAAAATCCTTTTACTCCATAATTACTTGCATAAATACAGGCCCTTGCTTCACACAGGGAAAATCATTATTGTACCAGAATACTTTTACTCATACCAAAAATCCTGGCATCCTCAGTGTTTCGTTATATCCTAGGAAGACTACTAAATGTTGAAATGATTGGCAGCAGACGTTTCCCAGATAAGATAATATTTATTACCTGCGCCATTTGTCTTATGTTTTTAAAGTACTTCTATTTTATAAAGCAAGATGATGTTAGTTTCCCCAATTTTACTTGTTGCATTTATTTATTTGTTCATTCATTCATTCAGTTTTAGCTCCTGAACACTTTTCATATTCTGGTAGCAGTGAATTGATTCACTTTTCATGTTATGATACAGAAAAATCCCTTTGACCTAAAAGTGCAATTATTTTTAAATTTATCAGTGCCTGTTTTCTGAATGGTAAAGCTGGCTGCCTCCCACATCCCTTTTAGTGTATTTTAAACCAGATAGAAATACCAGTGTTCCCCAGGGAGTCCTTTGGTCTCTAGCCTAGGACCCCCTGCAGCATTTCCATATGTCTTTCAATCTCTTTCAGCCCTGGTAAATCCCTTCCTCCTCAGGTGAGCATTTGTCTTACTTTGAAAGAATTTACAACCCTCATAATTTGGTTATTCATAAATACCAATCACTTCACAATTAGGATTTCCCTGGTTAACAAATGCAAATCACAGTATCAGTGGGCTTCAGTATCTCAAGTTTCCAAAAATGAATCTTTCAAATCAAAGACTGATCTGTAGTACCTCCAGACAATTTGATATCTATTTTCAATATAAAGTGATTAAAGAAAAGCCAGTAAATATAACTGTACAGGAAAATGTTTGGCTGCCATTGACAAAGTTGTATTGCCTATTTCTAATCTCGTTCTTGCCAGGAATTAGAACAAAAGTCATCCTTAAATAAGAGTAAAAAGTTATAAATCTTGATTTATAAGATCTATAAGTGAGAATTGTTTTAATTCATTAAAAATAGTAACTTATCTGGAAACTGTGTAACTATTACTAAACATTTACCAAATTTAGTTTCAGAAGTGATAGCAAATGATATAAATCCATGCTGTGTTTATTGTAAATAGTCATTCCTAATGAAAATGTATGGTTATTTTACTTACTCTGGATATATTTTAATTTTAAAGACCTCAGTCTGCATTAAACACAATACTGATGAAAAAAAAAAAAAAAAAAAAAAAAAAAAAGAAAGAGCAATATAAGAATAATGGACATACTAGAAGGAGAAGAAAGAAGGAAGAGAACGGAGAATATATTCAAACAAAGTCTTGACGAGAACGCCACAAACTTGTGGACAGAACTGAAGCCTTGAATCAAAGAAGCAAATAGAACACCTAATTACCTAATTCTCAGCAGGCCTTCTCCAAGGCACATTATATTGAAGCTGTCTAAAATCAACAACAAAGAAATAATCCTCAAGGCAGCCAGGGAAAAGAATACGCAAACACACAAAGGAAAGCCGATTAGATTATCATCAGATTTTTCAGCAGAAAATTTACAAGGAAGGAGGTACTGGAACTGAATATTCAAACTAATGAAAGAGAAAAATTATGAGCCAAGATTAATATATCCAGTATAGATATCCTTTAGATATGAAGGAGGAATAAAGACCTTTCCAGACATACAGAAGCTGAGGGAATTTTCTAATACATGATCTGCACCACAAGAAATACTAAAGGAAGACATTCGACCCTCATCAACAGGGACAATTTGTGGCAACCAAAACATAAAAAGTGGAGAGTAAAGGCCTGAACTGGAATATGGGAATGGAGAAAGTAAGCATGCTGAAGAAAATGGAATACTCTAAATATCAATATATATACATATATATTACAGAGAAAAATGGCAGCGTGAGGTGAGCTTCTGTAGCGCTCCCCTGGAATTTACAATGAATCGGACAACAAGAACTTCCACGAAGGACTCCCTGCACAGCAGACAGGCAAGACGAAGAGGCCCACTGATGAATTCACCTCCAGGTGGGTGAATCGATCGAGCTGGGGAGGAGGGAGAGGAGAAGTGCAGAGACGGAGCCGCGCAGGCGCAGGACGCAGACCTAGCTCAGTGCTCCATGCTCACTGCATCCCGGAACTACCGCAGCTGCAGCTGCGGGAGAGGGAAAGACTGGGACTGCTAGGGCTCCGCTTACGGCCCACAGGGCAGAGGGGGCAGCATACAAAACAGCTGAACCAACGCTTGCTCACAGCAGATCTCAGAGCAAAGACCTAGGATAAAGAGCTGAAATCCGTGGTTTAAGCCCTCACTGCCGAGCAGAGAACTGAAGCCTTAGGCACGGAGACTAGCCAAGGCTCCCTACTTTCCCAGAGCTCGCCACGCCCCCATCTGCCCAGTGCTAGAAGCCATAAAGTAGCAGTGTCAGATCAAAGGGCAGAATATTTGCTGCTCTGAGAACTGTGGACTGCAGACATAGATTCGCAGCACAACTAGTTTCGGCAAAGGGTAGGGAGCTGTGGAAGCAGGACTGGCTGTGGTGGTGGTCGCCACCATTGCTCTGGGCCACATCTCACAACTCACCCTGCCCTGGCCCCACCTATCTGGGCGGATCCTTGCAGGAGTAAACAGAACTTCTGAAACAAACGGGCTCTGAAACTGGTGCAGAAAGAGGTTTGGAACTTCAAAAGCTCTTCGCATACCTATCAACCTGTTGCAGAAGCCACTCCTATAGAAGTCTAGGAAGAGAAATAGTAAATCAGTGATTGCCATGAATAACCAAGGCAACAAGATAGCTCAGAAAGAAAGTGAAAAGTCTCCAGAAAAGGAACTTAGAGATATGGAAATATGTGATTTAAATGACAGAGAATTCAAGATTGCAATTCTGAAAAAACAGAATGAGATGCAAGAAAACACCGAAACGCAGTTTAATGAACTCAGAAACACAATCAAAGAACACCATGAGCATTTTACAAAAGAGATCGAAATTTTGAAAAAGAACCAAATAGAATTTCTGGAGATTAAGAACTCAATAGAAGAAATTAACAATAAAATATCCAGCTTAGGTAGTAGAGTTGACCAGATGGAGGAAAGAATCAGTGACATCGAAGTTAGGAACCTGGAATTTACACAGATGGAAGAAGAAAGAGACTTGAGACTTAAAAGAAATGAAAGAACTCTACAAGAACTTTCTGACTCCATCAGAAAGAGCAATATAAGAATAATGGGCATACCAGAAGGAGAACAAAGAGGGAAGGGAACAGAGAATATACTCAAAGAAATCATCGATGAGAACTTCCCAAACTTGTGGAAAGAACTGGATCCTCGAATCCAAGAAGCAAATAGAACACTTAATTACCTCAATCCCAACAGGCCTTCACCAAGGCACATTGTATTAAAGCTGTCTAAAATCAATGACAAAGAAAGAATCCACAAGGCTGCCAGGGAAAAGAAGACGGTAACTCACAAAGGAAAGCCCATTAGATTATCATCAGTTTTTTCAGCAGAAACTCTACATGCTAGGAGGGAATGGAACCAAATATTCAAACTATTGAAAGAGAGAAATTATTGGCCAAGAATAATATATCCAGCAGAGATCTCCTTTAGATATGAAGGAAGAATAAAGACATTTCCAGACATCCAGAAGCTGAGAAAATTTTCTAATACACGACCTGCACTACAAGAAATACTAAAGGAGGCTATTCAACCACCATCAACAGGGACAACTTGTGACAACCGAGACAGAAAAAGTAGGAGCATAAAGGCCTGAACTGGAATATAGGAATAGAGAAAGTAAGCGAACTGAAGAAAATGGAATACTCTAAATATCAAACTTTCTTTTACATGAACTTAAGGGTAACCACTGAAAAATCATCCAGAACTGAAATATAGAGTATAATAAAAGAAGAAACAGAGGGAAACATCATAGAATACCACCACACAGAAATAATAGACAACAACAAAAAGGCAAAGAAACAATGGAGACACAGCCTTACCAGAAAACTAAAGACAGAATGACAGGAAATCCTCACATATCAATAATCACCCTATGGAAATGGACTAAACTCACCAACAAAGAGACACAGAGTAGCAGATTGGAGCAAAAAACTAAACCCAACCATATGCTGTCTACAAGAGACACATCTCAGCTACAAGGACAAGCATAGACTCAAAGTGAAAGAGTGGAAATTGGCACTCCAAGCAAATGTTACCCAGAGAAAATCAGGTGTAGCCATAATGATATCCGATGAAACAGACTTCAGGGTGAAAAAGATAACAAGAGACAAAGATGGACATTTCATAATGGTAAAGGGGACTATACAACGAGAGGATATAACAGTCATCAATATTTTGCCCCCAATCAGAGAGCACCGAAATATACCAAGCAACTACTAGCAGAACTAAAGGGAGAAAATGACTAAAACACAATTATACTAGGGGACTTAAATACATCATTGACAGCTATGGATGGATCATCCAAACAGAAGACAAATAACGAAATAGCAGGCAAATGACACATTAGATGAAATGGACATAATTGACATATATAGAGCACTTCATCTTGAAACATCAGACTATACATTCTTTTCTAGAGTACATGGAACATTCTCAAGGATAGACAACATATTGGGACACAAAATCAGCCTCAGCAAATTTAAGAAGATTGAAATCATAACAAGGAAATTCTCTGATCCCAAAGCTTTGAAATTGGATATCAACTGGAAAAAGTAAGCAAGAAATAACACAAATACATGAGATTAAACAACATACTTTTAAAGAACGACTGGGTCAAAGAGAAATTAGAGGAGAGCTCAAAAGACACATAGAAACAAATGACAATGAAAATACATCCTACCAAAATTTTTGGTATGCTGCGAAAGCAGTTTTAAGATGGAAATTTATATCATTACAAGCCTATCTGAAAAACCAAGAAAAATCCCAAATAAATAATCTCATGTTACACCATAAAGAACTAGAATAACAAGAACAAGTGAAACCCAAGGTCAGCAGAAGAAAGGAGATAAGAAAAATCAGAGCAGAACTAAATGAAATAGAGAACAAAAACACAATAGAAAAAATTAATGTAACAAACAGCTGGTTCTTTGAAAAGATTAACAGAATTGAGAACCCCTTGGCTAGACTAACTAAGATAAAAAGAGAGAAGACACTAATTAACAAAATCAGAAATGAAAAAGGAGAAGTTATCACGGACACCACAGAAATACAAAGGATTATCCAAGAATACTATGAAGGACTATATGCCACCAAATTTAATAACTTAGAAGAAATGGACAAGTTCTTAGAAACATATAGCCTTCCAAGGCTGAATCATGAAGAACTGGAAAATCTAAACAGGCCGATCACCAGTAACGAAATTGAATCAGTCATCAAAAACCTTCCCAAAATCAAAAGTGCTGGACCACATGGCTTCACCAGTGTATTCTACGATCCCTTCAAAGAGGATCTAAAACCAATCCTGCTCAAACTCTTCCAAAAAATTGAAGAAGAGTCAGTACTCCCTAACTCATTTTATGAGGCCAACATTACTCTGATACCAAAACCTGGTAAGGACAACACAAAAAAAGAAAACTACAGACCTATATCTCTGATGAATACAGATGCTAAAATCCTAAACAAAATTCTAGCAAATCAAATACAACAATGCATTAAAAAGATTACTCATCACGACCAAGTGGGGTTCATCCCCGGGGCACAAGGATGGTTCAACATTCGCAAATCCATGAATGTGATACATCATATAAACAAAATAAAGGACAAAAATCATACGATTGTAACAATTGATGACGAAAAAGCATTTGATAAGATACAACATCCATTTATGATTAAAAAACTTACTAAAATTGGTATAGAAGGAAAATATCTCAACATAATAAAGGCCATGTACGATAAGCCCTCAGCTAATCTCATAATGTATGGTGAAAAGCTGAAGCCCTTTGCTCTATGTTCAGGAACACGACAAGGTTGTCCCCTATCACGTCTGCTTTTCAACATAGTGTTGGAAGTCCTCGCCAGAGCTATGAGGCAAGAGAAATAAATAAAAAGCATCCAAATTGGGGATGAAGAAGTTAAATTGTCACTCTTTGCAGATGACAGGATGCTATATATAGAAAACCCTAAAGACTCCACCAAAAAGCTTTTAGAAACAATCAATGATTACAGTAAAGTTGATGGCTACAAAATCAACGTACAAAAGTCCATTGCTTTTTTATATATGAACAATGAAATCTCAGAAAAAGAGATAGAACAAACAATTCCTTTTGGAATTGCAGCAAAAAGAATAAAATACCTAGGAATATACTTAACCAAGGATGTGAAGGATTTATATGCTGAAAACTGTAAGACATTTTTGAAAGAAATTGAAGAAGACATAAAGAAATGGAAAGACATTCCGTGTTCATGGGTTGGAAGAATCAACATAGTTAAAATGGCCATATTACCCAAAGCAATATACAGATTTAATGCAATCCCCATCAAAATCCCAATGGCATGTTTTAAAGAAATAGAACAAAAAATCATCAGATATTTTTGGAACGACAGAAGACCCCGAATAGCCAAAGCAATCTTAAGAAAGAAGAACAATACTGGAGGTATTACATTTCTTGACTTTAGCTTGTACTACAGGGTACAATAATCAAAACAGCATGGTAGTGTCAGTAAAACAGACACATAGACCAATGGAATAGAATTGAGAACACAGAAAAAAAACCACATAATTATGGACAGATAATTTTTGACAAAGATGCTAAAAGCATAAAATGGAGGAAAGACAGCCTCTTCAATAAATGATACTTGGACCATTGGATAGCCATATTGAAACAAATGAAACAGGACTGCCATCTGTCACCATGTACCAAAATTTATTCACAATGTGTCAAAGACTTAAGCATAAAACCTGACACAATAAAATTCATGGAAGAAAACATAGATACTAAACTTATGGACTTTGGGTTCAAAGAGCATTTTATGAATTTGACTCCAAAGGCAATGGAAGTAAAAGCTAAAATAAATGAATGGGACTATATGAACCTTCAAAGCTTCTGCACAGCCAAAGAAACCATTGACAAAATAAACAGGCAACCAAGTGAATGGGAGAAAATTTTTGTAAACAGTGCCTCCGAAAAGGGGCTAACATCCAAAATATATAAGGAACTCATGAAACTCAACAACAAAAACCAACCCAATTGAAAAATGGGCAAAGGAACTTAAGAGTCATTTCTCCAAAGAGGAGACACAAATGGTAAATAGACATATGAAAAAATGCTCAACATCACTAAGCATGAGAGAAATGCAAATAAAAACCACAATGAGATATCACCTCAACCCAGTCAGAATGGCTATCATCAACAAGACAAATAGTAACAAGTGTTGGAGAGGCTGTGGAGAGAAAGGAACTCTCATACACTTTTGGTAGGAATGCAGACGGGTGCAGCCTTTATGGAAGGCAGTGTGGAAGTTTCTCAAAAAATTAGGAAAAGTGTTACCATATGACCCAAGAATCCCTCTCCTGGGTATCTATCCAAAATATCTGAAACATTTATCCATAAAGGCATGTGTGCTCCAATGTTCATTGCAGCTTTGTTTACAGTTGCCAAGACATGGAAACAACTAAAATGTCCTTTGTTAGAATAATGGATAAAGAAGTTATGGTGTATGTACACAATGGAATACTATTCGGTGGTAAGAAAAGATTATATAGGAACATTTGTGACTACATGGATCGATCTTGAGAGTATAATGCTAAGTGAAATAAGTCAGACAGAAAAAGCAGAGAACCATATGATTTCACTGATATGTGGTGTATAAATCAAAAACAACAAAAGAACAAGAGAAACAAATGAGAAACAAAAACTCATAGACACAGACAGTAATTTAGTGGTTACCAGAGGGTAAGGGGGTGGGGGGTGGAAGATGAGGGTAAGGGGGATCAAATATATGGTGATGGAAGGAGAACTGATTCTGGGTGGTGAACACACTGTGGGATTTATAAATGATGTCATATAGAATTGTACTACTGAATTCTATGTAATTTTACTTACAACTGTCACCCCAATAAATTAAAAAAAGGAAAAAAAGAAAAAAATGGAAAAAAGAAAGGGGTATCATTAAAATTGTGGTGTGAGGTGAGCCTCTGGAAATCTCCCTGGAATTTACAACAAATTGAACAACTATAACTCCAGAAAAACTTTCTGCACAGCAGACAGGCAAGACGAAGAGGCTCACTGCTGAATTCACCTAAAGGCGGACAAATTGCACGAGCAGGGAAGGAGGTAATGGAGAAATGCAGAAATGGGGCCATGTGGGTGCAGGATGCAGACGTAGCTGAGTGCTCCAAGCTCCCTGCATACTGGAACTACTGCGGCTGTGGGAGAGGGAAGAACTCGGACTGCTAGCGTTCTGTTTATGGCCCAAGGGTGGAGGGGACAACATACAACACAGCTGAACCCAATGCTCAAGGCAGACAGCTCTGAGCAAACACTGAGGGAATAAGGCTGAAAACAATGGTGTAAGCCTTATTTGCCACAGAGAACGGAGCTTTAGGCACTGAGACTAGCAGAACCCTCCCTACCCATCCAGAGCTTACCCCGGCATTACCTGCCCACTTCTAGAAGCAGAAGAGTATCAGTGTCAGATTAAATGGACAGCATACTTGCAGTTAGGAGAACTGTGGTCTGCAGACACAGATTCACAAGCCAACTAGTTCTGGCAAAGTGGAGGGAGCTGTGGAAGCAAGACTGGCTGTGGTGGTGGTCATTGCCATTGCTGTGAGTCACCTCTCACAACTCACACTTCCCCTGTCCCCATCTATCTGGGTGGACACCTGAAAGAGTAAACAGAGCTGCTGAAATACACAGGATCTTAATCTGGTGCAGGAAGAGCTTTGGAACTTGAAAAGATCTCCACCTCCCTAGATGGATGCAGCACCATATGACCCAGGCAAACTGTTAACAAAAGAAAAGCCTACCTTCCAGGGAATCCCCCATTGTGTGAGATGATGGAATAGTGCAGAGAAAACATACCACTACAGTGTGAGAGAGAAAAAAAAGTCTGCAGTCGGAGAGAAAATAAAATATTCTACCAACACATAAAGCAAAACAAAAGAAAGACATCTTCTTATCAACCTGTTACAGAACCCACTCCTGTAGATGTCTACAAACAGAAATAATACATCAATAATTCCAATGAATAACCAAGGCACCAAGACAGCTCAGAAAGTGAAATGTCTCCAGAAAATGAACTTAAAGATATGGAAATATGTGACTTTAATGACAGAGAATTCAATATTGCACTTCTGAAAATACTGAACGAGATACAAGAAAACACAGAAAGGCAGTTTAATGAACTTAGAAACACAATTAAAGAAAAACATGAACATTTTACCAAAAAGATTGAAATTTTAAAAAAAGAACCAAATAGAATTTCTGGAGATTAAGAACTCAATAGAAGAATTCAAGAATGAAATAACCCGCTCAGGCAGTAGAGTTGACAAGATGGAGGAAAGAATCAGTGACATAGAAGACAGAAACCTGGAAATGACACAAATGGAAGAAGAAGGAGACTTAAGACTTAAAAGAAATGAAAGAACTCTACAAGAACTTTCTGACTCCATCAGAAAGAGCAATATAAGAATAATAGGCATACCAGATAGAGAAGAAAGAGAGAAGGGAACAGAGAGTATATTCAAACAAATATTCAATGAGAACTACTAAAACCTGTGAAAAGAATGGATCCTCAAACCAGAAGTAAATAGAACACCTAACTACCTCAACCCCAACAAGCCTTCTCCAAGGCACATTGTACTGAAGCTGTCTAAAGTCAACGACAAAGAAAGAATCCTCAAGGCAGCCAGGGAAAAGAAGACAGTAACCTACAATGAAACCCCATTAGATTATCATCAGATGTTTCAGCAGAAACTAACCAAGCCTAGAAGGAGTAGAACCAAATGTTCAAACTATTTAAAGAGAGAAATTATGAGCCAAAAATAATATATCCAGCAAAGGTATCCTTTAGATATGAAGGAGGAATAAAGACTTTTCCAGACATACAGAAGCTGAGGGAATTTTCTAATACACAACCTGCACTACAAGAAACACTGAAGGAGGCTATTCGACCACCATCAACAGGGACAATTTGTGGCAAGCGAAACATAAAATGGGGGGGAGTAAATGCCTGAACCGGAATATGGGAATGGAGAAAGTAAGCGTGCTGAAGAAAATGGAATACTTTAAATATCAAACTTTCTTTTACATAAACTTGAAGGTAACCATTAAAAAAACCCATAACTGAAATACATCTTGTAATCAAACAAGAAACAGAAAGAAACATCATAGAATACCACCACACAGAAATAATAGACAACAACAAAAAGGCAAATAATCATGAGACACAGTCTTACCAGAAAACTAAAGACAGAATTATAGGAAATCCTCACATATCAATAATCACCCTAAACATAAATGGACTGAGTCACCAATAAAAAGGCACAGAGTAGCAGATTGGATCAAAAAACTAAACCCAACCATATGCTGTCTCGAAGAGACTCATCTGTGCTACAAGGACAAGCACAGTCTCAAAGTGGAAGGGTGGAAATTGAGACTCTAAGCAAATGGTATCCAGAGAAAATTAGGTGTAGCCATAATGATATCAGGTGAAACAGACTTCAGGGTGAAAAAGATAACAAGAGACAAAGATGGATATTTCACAGTGGTTAAGGAGACTATACAACCAGAAGATATAACAGTCATCAATATTTATGCCCCTAATCAGGGAGCACCAAAATATACCAAGCAACTACTAACAGAAGTAAAGGGAGAAATTGACCAAAACACAGTTATATTAGGAAACCTAAATACATCATTGAGAACGATGGATACATCAAACAAACAGAAAATAAAGACATAGCAGCCCTAAATGACACATTAGATGAAATGGACATAATTGACATATATAGAGCACTTCATCCTAAAACATCAGAGTATACATTTTTTTCTAGTGTATATGGACATTCTCAAGGATAGACCATATGTTGGGATATAAATCTATCCTCAGCAAATTTAAGAAGACTGAATCATACCAAGCATATTCTCTGATCAAAAGGCTTTGAAATTGGATATCAACTGCGAAAAGAAAGCAAAAAAAACCCAAAATACATGAAGATTAAACAACATACTTTTAACGAACGACCAGGTCAAAGAAGAAATTAGAAGAGAGATCAAAAGATACATAGAAACCAATGAGAATGAAAATACATCCTACCAAAATTTTGGGTATTTAGCAAAAACAGCTTTAAGAGGGTAATTTATATTATTAAAGTCCTATCTCAAGAAACAGGAAAAATCCCAAATAAATAACCTAATGTTGCACCTTAAAGAAGTAGAAAAAAGAAGAAAAATTGAAACGCAAGGTCAGCAGAAGAAAGGAAATAATAAAAATCAGAGCAGAACTAAATGAAATAGAGAACAAAAAGAAATTAGAAAAAACGAATATGACAAAGATCTGGTTCTTTGAAAAGATTAACAAAATTGAACAAACCCTAGACTCACTAAGATAAAAAGAGAAAAGACACTAATAAACAATATCAAAAACGAAAATGAGGAAGTTATAACGAATGCCACAGAAATACAAGTGGTCATCCAAGAATACTATGAAGGACTATTTGCCACCAAATTCAATAATCTGGAAGAAATCGGCAAGTTCTTAGAAACATATAGCTTTCCTAGGCTGAACGATAAAGAATTGGAAAATCTAAACAGACCAATCAAGAGGAAGGAAATTGAATCACACATCCAAAACCTTTCCAAAAGCAAAAGTCCTGGACCAGATGGCTTAACTAGTGAATTCTACCAAATCTTCAAAGAGGATCCTCCTCAAACTCTTCCAAAAAATTGAAGAAGAGTCAGTAATCCCTAACACATTTCATAAGGCCAATATTACCCCGAAACTGAAAACTGGTAAGGACAACACAACAAAAGAAAAGTACAAACCAATATCTCACTTAAATTCAGACGCAAAAATCCTGAACATAATTCTAGCAAATCGAACGCATTAATGCTTTAAAAAGATTATTCAACACGACCAAGTGTGGTTCATCCCCAGGGCAAAAAGATGGTTCAACATAGGTCAATCCATCATGTAATGCATCACATAAACAAAATAAACGACAAAAATCATATGATTATATCAATTAATGCAGAAAAAGCATTTGACAAGATACAACATCCATTTAGGATTAAAACACTTAATAAAATAGGTATAGAAGGAAAATACCTTAACATCATAAAGGCCATATGTGACAAACCCTCAGCTAATCTCATAATTAATGGGGGAAAACTGAAGCCCTTTGCTCTATGTTCAGGAACACGACAGGGTTTTCCCCTATCACCTCTGCTTTTCAACATAGTGTTGGTGTCCTCGCCAGAGCAATCAGGCAAGAGAAAGACAATAAAGGCATCCAAATTGGGAATGAAGAAGTTAAATTGTCACTCATGGCAGATGACATGATGCTACATATAGAAAACACTAAAGACTCCACCAAAAAGCTATTAGAAACAATCAACGAATACAGTAAAGTTACTGGCTACAAAATCAACATACAAAAGTCCATTGCATAAATTTATTTATTTATTAGTTTCAGGTGTACAAAACAAGGTAATACTTAGACATGTACTGTCTGGTAACAGCATGACTGTACTTAATGAGAAATATCAAATCACTGGGAGCCGCAAGTGGAAAGCACAAAGCAGAGCTACCAAAAAGGAATGACATGTACCTCACCATTTTGCCCTGAGATTGGCTGAACTGTAAGTAAGAACTTAAAATGATCCACTTGGATTCCCAAGTGGACCCCAGCTATTGGAGCTGACTGGCTTGGGGCCATAAATTATTATTATTTTTTCGATATAATAACTGATCTAACAAGTAATATTGAGGGAACAATGTGACAACTTTCTGAGGAAAACAATAACTTTTGAAAAATATGCAATGAAGACCCTCTTATCTCAGGGATGTTGTAGATGACTGATCACTGCACTGTACACCTGAATCTGAAGCTGAACAATAATGAATGTTAACTATATATATATATATATATATATATATATATATATATATATATATATACAAGAAGTGGAGTACAGCATTAGGAATAGAGACAGTGGAAATGTAATGGCTGTATGCAATGTCAGAGGGGTAGTAGATGGGAGAGGGGGGTTATCACTGTGTGAGGGATATAAATAATAAATGTCTAACTATTACATTGTTTTGTGCACCTGAAACTTATAAAAACAACAACGCTCTTACACTTCTGGTGGGCATGTGAATTGGTACAATCACTCTAGAAAAGAATTTGGCACCGTTTTGTGACGCTGGAGATGTACATATACCTTACAGAAACTCCCGAACATGAATGTCAGGAAACATGCTCACAGAAGCATTCATTCTAATAGCAAAAATGTGGAGAAAGCCTGAATGTGCATCTATACAGAAAATATTATAAACTTGCTGTATATGAATACAATGGAGTACATACAGAAGTACGGATGATTCAACTAGAGCTATACACATCAACATAAATGAATCTCAAAAAAAAATGCATTGTTGAATGAATACAAGAATTGAATTTATGGAAAAATACATAGTGTGATCCCATAAAACACAGAACAATACTATATGTTGTTTATGAATATATGTCTATAAAGAATAGTATAAAACATGTATAGAAATAACAAACACCAAATTTACAATAGTGTTTACCGCTGAGGAGGAAGGAAGGGGACAGGAACAGGAACAGGAAGAGATGCACTGCACAGATGGCTTCACTTATATATGTAATGTTTCATTTCATAAACTCAGTAGTAGATAAGAGAGTTTTTGAATTATTTGATTTACTTTTGCAGTACTTACATAAGAAAACATAAATTTAAAAACTGTATACCTGGGGCATTCTCTGGCAATCTGGGAAATAGTATAGCCTGTTTTCATTGTAGTCCATGCTTTCAAAATACCAAGCAAAAGTGTCAGGTCCTACTGACCTTAGAATATTTTATAATGTATAGAACAAGGTGCTTTTGTGATGAGGTCTGAAGCAGAAAAATATCTACACACTTGAACAAGATTGTTTTGGACATCATGGACTCCAATTGTCCAATCCAGTTTAAAATAGACTTTGCATGGTTCTAAATGCATTTCTGTTGTATTTGATTTGTGGTCATATATAAATTTCCCTGTTTTCTTTTCTAACTGACAGTGAATGTGAAAATAAATAAACAGGTTGCAAAATTAAATTTTCATCTGACTGGTTTCCATCAAGCCTAGTACCTTGTGTGCCAAGGTAAAATTTATTTCTGAGAAAAGTGAAGCTTGCATAAGATATTTCAACATTGTGTTAGCACCCCAGTTCTTTGGAGGATTAAGTGTGTTATGGGAAAGGCCAGAGTCCCATTCCTGGGGATCTAGGGGCTCATATATCTCTATCTTAAGACAGCTTTGCCAATACTGAGACAATCTGAATGCACTGGGCTTGGAGTGCCAAATATATTAAGGACTCATTCTTCAAGGACATGGAGGACTAATTCTTTGGTAGAACAGGGTAAAGAGGGCCCATTTTTAATTCCATAAGAAGTTCATATAAAGCATCGCGACTATGTCTAATCTTGGCTTTCGATCTACTGATCACTTTAGCTAAACACCTAATATTCGCAAGCATCATTAGTAATTTATTATAATTAGTTTCACCAAGGCAGCTTTCCATCATTAGAAATTACTTGCACATGAACATGGTTTAAATAAATATCTAAGTTGCCTTCCAATTAAAATGCATATTATACATATTATGTCATTGGAGACTTTTTCTCCTTAGGTATTTGTAAAATAAATTATTAGAAAATTTTCTGTAGTGCTGAGGTGGAATCTGGTGGTTAATTACCTATTGAAAATGAAAGATCCAAACAAGATTTGTCTGGTCATCCTAGTTACTCTGGATTGGACTGGACATACTGAATGGATTGTGAGCTTGATTAGATTGGCCAGTTGCTGACCTGAAGGCTGATCTGATATCACACTTATTTTATTTTCCTACTTTACAGAATGCTGTCAAATGCCTGACTTGATGAGCCCAATTAACTTCGTAATCAGTTCTTTCATTTTTAAATAGAACCAAATCTATAGATGTTTTGACATTTTGAAGCATGGATTTTGGTGAAATGAGAATAATTATTTTCTCTTAATACTGATAACTTTGTGTGTGGGTGTAGGTATGTGGGTGTGTGAATGGATAAGAATGTTCATCAGTTTTATTTCTGATATTACTGTCAGCACAAAATTCACTTTTTGTTTGCAAGAGAATCATTGTGAAAGCCAGTAGGTTAGTGATATATGATCTTTGAAATAATTTTCTAGAAGGATAAAAAGAATAGGAGGAAGCCTGGGAATCTCCAGAGAGTTTTCTTGTTGAACCTCAACCCTGCAGAAGATAAGCTCCGTGGGGTTATAGATTTTTTTTTTTATTCACCATGGTATCTCCTGTTCTTAGTAGAGTACACATATTAGATGCTCAATAAATATTTGCTGAATGAATGAAGGAATACAGAGAAATGACCAAATGAACAGACTTAGCTGAATGGCTTTGGGTACAATAGATTCAGCATTCTCATTTACAAACTGTGGGATGTACCTAATTGCATATAGTCCTTATATGCTGGGCTACAAAACCCACTAGTACTTTAGTGGGCCAGTAGGTGAAGAAATAATCCAGAGGAGAACATGGCCTGGGCTGTAAAACTAAATCAGTTTAGCAATAGTTTTTAAAGGGCCAAGTTAGCGATTAATGTCATAGTGTCCATAGCAGTGTAGCAAGTTCAGGCCTAGCTGCCATAGATCTCCAAGGGGAAGGGTGGCCCAATATGCATATACAGTATG
The DNA here is from genome assembly GCF_964194185.1 of Rhinolophus hipposideros. Lineage (NCBI taxonomy): Eukaryota > Metazoa > Chordata > Mammalia > Chiroptera > Rhinolophidae > Rhinolophus > Rhinolophus hipposideros. The sequence goes on from NC_138046.1 coordinate 34,787,551, forward strand.
TGGATGCTCATTAGCAGGAGTTTCCAAACAATGTTTAGTTCTATATGCAGAAATATGGTAACACTGTGGTTCTATAAGATACATTTGATTGAAAGCAAGGAATGAGAAATATGTCCCCATTAATAAAAGGTAAACACAGAGTTAGGCTCTCAAGCTACCAGAGAAGCTAAAGTGCAATCTGGATACAGAGACAGAATCCCAGTTATATATACTAGCTAAACCTTGCAGGAAGCAGTAAGGAAGTTAAGGTTCATGGATTATGTGGTAACACTGGGCTGGTATGAGGCTTAGGACAGAGAAAATAATTCAAATTCTTCTCCACTGGCAGTGATACTCAAAGACTTGATTGTCTTCAACTCTGAAATTTTAAAGTTCTTCAGCTTGTACAGCAGGGAGGCATAGGGAAAGCAGACGCTGAAGGGTCTTGTAGGCAGAAAATCAGTCAAAAATGTCTCTGCCTCCTGAGGAAATGTTCCCAAAATGATCGTTCATCTCATAAAGAGGAAAGGAAAGTTAATAATAACAATAATAACAATAATAGTAACACAACAATAGTAATAGCAACATTTAATAAGTAATTAACATGTTCCAGGCCTGTACTAAGCACTTTACATATATTATCTCATTTAATTCTAACAAGAACCCTATGAGATAGATCCCAACATTGTCATCATTTTAGCAGATCAGAGAAATTATGCAACAAGCACAAATTCGTGTAGCTAGGGAATAGTGGGACTGGGATTTGAACTCAAACATTCTTATTCCTAAACCCATGTTTGCTATTAATACATATAATGCACATATATTTTGCAGCTCAATAAATATTATGAGACAGACTTTATTATCAGTTTTACTTACATGAGAGCAAAAGGAGGTGGATTTCAAGTGATGATTCAACACACATGTATTATTCACCTACTATGTGTAAGGCATTGTTTTGTATGCTGGGTATACAGCAATGAACAGAACATGCACAAATGTCTTCGTAGAGTTTACAGTCTAGCATGGGGCCCTGGGCATAGTTATGGGCTACCCTACACCAACCAGAATTTAAAGAAGTCAGCTTTTATGTTGAATTATGCATCTCTTAGATCCTTTTGGGGAACCCCATGGAATGAAACTCTTCTTAGTACATGTACTCTAGGGATAGACTGATTTCAAAACTGTATCTGCTCTTGTCTTGCCAAGAAAACAGAAACAACTGTAGATCATTCAGATAACGGGAATTTAATATAGGGGATAGGTTAAATGAGTAATAGACTTGTTGAGAAACAAAGCAGAAGGTGATGAGGCTACCAAAATATTTGTAACAACAGGAAGCTGCTTCCACTTTTAGGATTAAATGGGCAATGGGAGGAGGTACCATGTTTCCCCGAAAATAAGACCTAGCAGGACAATCAACTCTAAGGTGTCTTTTGGAGCAGAAATTAATATAAGACCTGGTCGTATTTTACTATAATATAAGACTGGGTATAATATAATAAAATAAAATAAAAATATAATATAATATAATATAATATGACAAATACTGGGTCTTATATTAATTTTTGCTCTAAAAGATGCATTAGAGCTGATTGTCTGGCTAGGTCTTATTTTCAGGGAAACATGGTAGTATTGCCAAAATCTTGAAGCCAGGCTATCTGGTTGAAGCTAAAATCCAGGCAAGGGCTGCCCAGACAGATCTAAGGCTATGGAGAAAGAGCTGTCCACATGTAGGAGGAGGAGACACAGCTGTTTCCAGAGATGCTATAGGAAGAAAGAGAAAGAGGGGATGGGGAGAGAGAGAGAGAAAGAGAAAGAGAGAGAGAGAGAGAGAGAGAGAGAGAAGCTTTCCTCCCAACTTCTGCTCTTTAATTTTCTTTCTACCAGTGCGTCCTATTGATTAAACCTACTCAAAAGCCAGAGGACAAACCACAAGATGGCCTCAGGGTTTTTTGAAAATTAATTTGGGGAACGTATTCAATAATGTTGTAAAGATTTTGTTGGGTATCCGATGGACATGCGTCCTATTTGGGAGACCACCTCAGGGATACTGTGGATGCCTGATCATGGCACTGTACACCAGAAGCTAAACATCAATGAATGCCAACTATAATTTTATATATATAATGTGATGGCTCAGTGTGAGGTCAGCGGTATAGTGGATGGGGGGAGGGGGGTTCACAGTGTGAGGGATATAAATGATGAACGTCTAAGTATTACCTTGTCTTGTACACCTGAAACTAATAAATTAAAAAAAATTAAAAAAAAGCCAGAGGACAGAGGAAACTGGGAGTGTAGTTGCCTGTGAAAGCAGGGGAAGGGAAGAAGAGGAGTGAATCTGAGGCAGTTAATGGTTACAAAAGCCACACTCCATCATTTATTAACTGTGATTATGGAAAAATATCTCCATGCCTCAGTCTTTCCACATTTAAAGCTGGGATTTAGAAAAGTTCCTCTTCATAGGGCATTTGTGGAATTAAATAAGTTGAAACATATAAAGTCTTTTGAACAGTGTTTGGAAAATAATAAGCCAGCTAGAACTTAATATAATATGATATAATAAGTACTAATAAGACCTATTTTATTTTTGTGATATGCAATATTGCAAGCTCATTATGTTTAATAAAGGCCTCATAGTTATGGGAGCTCATAGTTCAAGTGTCTCAGCAAATGCTAATTGCAAATGATTGAGTCTGACTGTTCTGATCTATGTCATCCATTCATAAAAGTCATTCTTGTAAACCTAAGCAGTGTTCAGGCCAGAACTGAGGGAAGCTCATGAATCGCTTGATAAGTCTAGCCCCCGCTAGCACACTCAGAAAGAAACACTCAAAATAACTTGTTGTGCTGAGTTAAAATGGTTCCATCAGATAGAATATAAGAAATATAAGAAAAAAATTATTTTGATTTTACTCCATGAAAAAGTGTCCTCTGGCCACAATGCGGGAGGTGTCACACTCCCTGATTTTAGCTTGTACTACAGGGCAAAGATAATCAAAACAGCATGGTATTGGCAGAAAAACACACACGCAGACCAATGAAATAGAATTGAAAACCCAGAAATAAGACCGCATAAATATGGATAGATAATTTTTGACAAAGAAGCAAAAAACATACAATGGAGAAATGACAGCCTCTTCAACAAATGGTGCTGGGAGAATTGGAAAGCCAAGTGCGAAAGAATAAAACTGGACTGCTATCTGTCACCATGTACCAAAATTAATTCAAAATGGATCAAAGACTTAAGCATAAGACCTGAAACAATAAACTGCATAGAAGAAAACATAGGTACTAAACTTATGGACCTTGGGTTCAAAGAGCATTTTACAAATTTGACTCCAAAGGCAAGGGAAGTAAAAGCTAAAATAAATGAATGTGACTATGTCAAGCTTAAATACTTCTGCACAGCAAAAGAAACCATCGACAAAATAAAGAGGCAACCAACTGAATGTGAGAAGATTTTTGCAAACAGTGCCTCTAATAAAGAACTAATATCCAAAATACACAAGGAAGTCATACAACTTGACAAAACAAAAACACAAACAACCCAATTGAAAAATGGGCAGAGGATGTCCTCTTTCTCCAAAGAGGACATACAAATATCAAATAGACATATGGAAAAATGCTCAACATCACTAATCATCAGAGAAATGCAAATAATAACCACAATGAGATATAACCTCACCCCGGTTATAATGGCTACCATCAACAAGACAAATAGTCACAAGTGTTGGAGAGGCTGTGGAGAAAAAGGAACCCTCATACACTGTTGGTGGGAATGCAGACGGGTGCAGCCATTATCGAAGGCAGTGTGGAGGTTCCTCAAAAAACTACGAATAGAATTACCATATGACCCAGCAATCCCTCTCCTGGGTATCTACCCAAAACATTTAAAAAGAAGAATTTTTAATTTAAAAAAATACTGGAAAAAAAGCAGAAAGGTAGTTTAGGATTTTTTTTTTCTAATAATTTGGTCAAAAAATCATGATAATGGGGATGGGGAGACAATCATAGATTTGAGAAATAATTTTAAGGTAGAAGCTGCTAGATTTAGAGATTAAGCAGACATGGGTGGGATAGAGGCAGAAGGAAAAACCAGAGTAAAGACTTGGCTTTCTAGCTTGAGAGATTGAGTAGATGGTGATATAATTTATAATAAGGAATTTGAAGGAGGAATGTGCTTACAGAAAAGATAATTACTTTAGTGTCAGTGTTATTTTCAAAAGTCAATAAGATGTATGGAAAAAAGATAATATTTCTGCCATTCTAGAGCCAATTATTAGTTTATTATGAAATAATTACACATATCTTTCAAGTGGCGTCTTTTATAGAACAGTCATGAAGTTCCCACTGAGTCAGGGGAGAGAATTCCAGCAACTTTCCAGCATTTTTTGTGCCAAGGAAGACTTAATATAGGAGGTGACATTTAAGGTATATCTGGAAGAATGAGTAAGAATTCATAAGATTCATGAGAAAGATTCATAAGAAAGTCATTCTGTGCAGGGGAAAGAGCATGAACAAAAGCGGAGAGCTGTGAAAGATCATAGAATGTCTGGGAATTGTAAGACATTAAAAATAGCTAAAGTGTGTGCGGTAAAAACAGTGGGATAAGAGATCTAAAATTATGTTTTCACCAATACCAAAGTCAATGACTTGACACTTTACCTTGTAGGAACCAAAGGAAGTTTAAAGCAGAGGAGGACTATCCACAGATATGTATACCTAATTGCTGATGAGGCCTTGAGTTCAAAAGAGATCAGAAGGGAAGTTATGACTTCTTATAACTCCTAATTAAGGTCTCTCATCAATCCTGCAACCCAAGAACTTTGTCTCCCTTTGGGATCTTCCTGCTCTTAGTTTTTTTGAGATTGCCTGTCATTTTTTTATACACATGTACAGAAACAGCTTCTGCCACTGAAATATGACATCTAGCAGGCTTGGATTGATTCTGCTTATCTCAGCATGCCACATATTGAGATCTCCCTTGGAAAACTTATCTCTGAGAGTCCCAGAATGTGCCTGATAGTGCCTTGTAATTTATTAAAGGAAATAGTTCTAGTTAACTCCAGGGAGTGCCTAGTAGATATCAAATATCTGGTTTAAAAAAATGGTTGACAATCAAGCCAACTATATGGTTATTTCAAAGTAGAAAAATTTTGTTTGGTGTGTGTGTGTGTATGTGTGTGTGTGTGTGTGCGTGTGTGTGTACACACAGTAATAGATTATTTTTTTCATGTAGAGTCATATTTTGAAGACTATTTCCCTCAATTCAGTATGCCTTCAACTATGATCTTTGTTCAAAATGATCCCCATCCCAAACCTACTGAATCTAAATGGGTTTAGAGCCCAATGATATGTACTTTCAAAAAGTATCCTGCTGTTTAAAGTAGTTCATGCTATTTAAAGTTTGAGAACCACCAAAATATGGAATCTACAGATTAATAAGATTACAAGAGTATATTTAATTTATAGGTCTCCCTGACTCTACACTGCATGAAGTTACTTTTAAACACAACAAAATAGACTGCCTCTGGCATTCTGAAGCAGGAAAACAGAGCAGTGAATTAGAAAGAGGACTCCAGTTGCTGGATGTCAGGGTGGCCAATTAGGACAATGAGAGGAACTGAAAGTAGCTTTTATTTACTTTTATTTACTTACTTTTATTACTTGCTTTTATTTACTTTTTATTTACTTTTATTTACTTACTGTGACATTTCAAGCAAGAGACAAAATGTGGCACTAACTCTTAAGTGTTCAATTTTCCCCTATAGAATGACCCTGAGCAAGAGTCAGATATATGCTGCAGATGAGGATAATGATCTTACTGTCAAGGAGTCCCAAATGGAGGCCCCTTCCTCTTTATGGACTTATGGGCTGGAGATAAGGAGATAGGGAAGGACTACTAGTGGAAAGGTACTGAGATAAAGCAGAGAAAATTGCTTCAGCCAAGACTCTTTTTTTTTTTTTTTTAATTAATTTTATTGTTCATTGCAGCTTTGTTTACGGTGGCCAAGACATGGAAACAACCAAAATGTCCTTCGATAGATGAATGGATAAAGAAGTTGTGGTACATATACACAATGGAATACTATTCGGCGTTAAGGAAAGATGATATAGGAACATTTGTGACAACATGGATGGATCTCGAGAGAATAATGCTAAGTGAAACAAGTCAGACAGAAAAAGCAGAGAACCCTATGATTTCACTGATATGTGGTATATAAACCAAAAAGAACAAGACAAACAAATGAGAAACAAAATCAGCCAAGACTCTTAATAAAGAGATCTTGGTGGTGATATACGGGAAATACCTCAGCCGAAGCTCTCCATAAGAAGGTCTCCAAATGGAGATGTGTGAGCTAGGAATGCAGATATGTCTATGAGCATAGCTGGCCTAAAGTTGGGAGCCTAAATCCATGACCATAACTCCGTCCAGAAATTTGCAGTGCAGTGGCTGTGCACCAAGTCTAGTGTGGGGGAAGCAGTTTCCCCCCTATGAGGCCTGCCATACAAAGCCTTGTACATACAAAGTTTATGGCTTGGCCTGAAGCAGCAACACAGGATTTTAGTCTGGAACTGGACTTCTCAAGGACATGACTGGGAACCAGGACATTAGAGTTCTAGGCTTGATTTTACCAGTGATCTACTGAGAAAAGTCAATTTTACGCTTTGGACTCTGTTTCCTTGTTTATCAAAATAAGGAGGCTCTAGTTTAATATCCTCATGGTAGGCCTATAAGTGTCCTTTCATCACTTGTAGTTTCATTTCTGAGAGAAGGTGGTTGGTGTTCAAAGATGACAGGACATGGATTACACCTTCTACCACAAGAGTAGCTCTCATTTCAACTGAACAAAATTGTTAATGACCAATAGGCAGTCTTTTAGTGCTCAGCCTGAGGATGGCAGAATCTTCCTCATCTTAGAGAACTGGAGAGGCTTTTGAACAACTTTTTGCTTTCTGGGGACTTCCTTTAGTAAATGCTAGGTAAAGTTCAAAGGCTGTGGCAGCTCTATTAAAGGTGACTCTTGGCAAGAGTTTTCTCTCCCATCTGGCTTACTAGGCTATATCATTTACAATCTGAAGGCACAAAGTCAATTTATGGTGGAAGGGGCGGGTAGAATACAACAAAAACATCTATAGGTGAAAATAAAAATTTAACAGGTCTTGTCAGGTAGTAAGTTTCAGATGGTTTTAGCAATCTTAGGTGTGAGCATACAGATGATTAATCGCTGTAGAGCAGGTCTGTAGATTGTACCATCGTGGATCCCTATCCCAAACAACGTAGTGTATAGGGAAATATCTCTTGTTATAATTGGTATTGTAATTATCAACAGCAAGTGATTAGTGAGTACTTAACTCTATTTCAGGAACTTTATGTGGTATGTAAAACTGAAAACAACAAAAAACAAGACAAACAAATGAGAAACAAAAGCTCATAGACATAGACAGTAGATTAGGGGTTACCAGAGGGTAAGCGGGCAGGGGGGTTGTAGAAGAGGGTAAACATGGTCTAATATATGGTGATGGAAAGAGAACTGACACTGGGTGATGAACACACAACGTGAGACATTGATAATGTGTCACAGAATTATACACCTGAAATCTATAAAACTTTACTAAATATTGTCACCCCAATAAACTTTTTTTGTTGTTGTTTTTTTGGTTTTATTTATTTATTTATTTATTTATTTATTTATTTATATTTTTTTATTAAATTTATTGGGGTGACAATTGTTAGCAAATTTACATAGATTTCAGGTGTACAATTCTGTATTACATCATCTATAAATCCCATTGTGTGTTCACCACCCAGAGTCAATTCTCCTTCCATCACCATATATTTGATCCCCCTTACCCTCATCACCCACCCCCCACCCCCTTACCCTCTGTTAACCACTAAATTATTGTCTGTATCTATGAATTTTTCTTTTTCATTTGTTTGTCTTGTTCCTTTGTTGTTTTTGGTTTATATACCACATATCAGCGAAATCATAGGGTTCTCTGCTTTTTCTGTCTGACTTATGTCACTTAGCATTATACTCTCAAGATCCATCCATGTTGTCACAAATGCTCCTATATCATCCTTCCTTAACGTCGACTAGTATTCCATTGTGTATATATACCATGACTTCTTTATCCATTCATATATCGAAGGACATTTTGGTTGTTTCCATGTATTGGCCACCATAAACAAAGCTGCAATGAACATTGGAGTACACGTGTCTTTATAGAGTAATGTTTTTGATTTTTTGGGTAGATACCCAGGAGAGCGATTGCTGGGTCATATGGTAATTCTATTCGTAATTTCTTGAGGAACCTCTACACTGCCTTCCATAGCGGCTGCACCAATCTGCATTCCCACCAACAGTGCATGAGGGTTCCTCTTTCTCCACAGCCTCTCCAACACTTGTTACTATTTGTCTTGTTGATGAAAGCCATTCTGACTGGGGTGAAGTGATATCTCATTGCGGTTTTCATTTGCATTTCTCTGATGATTAGCGATGTTGAGCATTTTGTAATATGTCTATTTGCAATTTGTATATCTTCTTTGTAGAAATGTCTCTTCAGGTCCTCTGTCCATTTTACAATTGGGTTGTTTGTTTTTTTGTTGTTGAGTTTCATGAGTTCCTTGTTTTTTTTTGGATATTAGACCCTTATCGGAGGAACTCTTTGCAAAAATCTCACATTCAAGTTGGTTGCCTCTTTATTTTGTCGATGGTTTCTTTTGCTGTGCAGAAGCTTTTAAGTTTCATATAGTCCCATTCGTTTATTTTGGCTTATACTTCCATTGCCTTTGGAGTCAAATTCATAAAATGTTCTTTGAACCCAAGGTCCGTAAGTTTAGTACCTATGTTTTCTTCTACACAGTTTATTGTGTCACCTTATGCTTAAGTCTTTGATCCATTTTGAGTTAATTTTGGTACATGGTGAAAGATAGCAGTCCAGTTTCATTCTTTTGCACGTGACTATCCAATTCTCTCAGCACCATTTGTTGAAGAGGCTGTCTTTCCTCCATTGTATGTTTTTATCTTCTTTGTCAAAAATTATCTGTCCATATTTATGTGGTTTTATTTCTGGGTTCTCAATTCTATTCCGTTGGTCTATGGGTCTGTTTTTCTGCCAATACCAAGCTGTTTTGATTATTGTAGCCCTGTACTACAAAGTAAAGTCAGGGAGCGCGATACCTCTAGTAATGTTCTTTTTTCTTAAGATTCTTTGGCTTTTCGGGGTCTTTTGTGGTTCCAAACAAATCTAACGATTTTTTGCTCTATTTCTTTAAAAAAATGCCATTGGGATTTTGATGGGGATGGCATTATATCTGTATATTGCTTTGAGTAATATGGCCATTTTAACTATGTTGATTCTTCCAATCCATAAGCACGGAATATCTTTCTATTTCTTTGTGTCTTCTTCAATTTCTTTCAAAAAAGTCTTATAGTTTTCAGCATATAAATCCTTCACATCCTTGGTTAAGTTTATTCCTAGGTATTTTATTCTTTTTGCTGCAATTGCAAAAGGAATTGCTTTTTCTCTCTCTTTTTCTGAGATTTCATTGTTGGTATATAGGAAAGCAATGGACTTTTGTACGTTGATTTTGTAGCCAGCAACTTTACTGTATTCATTGATTGTTTCTAATAGCTTTTTGGTGGAGTCTTTAGGGTTTTCTATATATAGTATCCTGTCACCTGCAAAGAGTGACAATTTAACATCTTCATTCCCAATTTGGATGCCTTTTATTTCTTTCTCATGCCTGATTGCTCTGGTGAGGACTTCCAACACTATGTTGTAAAGCAGAGGTGACAGGGGACAGCCCTATTGTGTTTCTGAAAGTAGAGCAAAGAGCTTCAGTTCTTCACCGTTATTTATGAGATTAGCTGAGGGTGTGTCATAGATGGCCTTTATTATGTTAAGGTATTTTCCTTCTATACCTATTTTATTAAGTGTTTTAATCATAAATGGATGTTGTATCTTGTCAAATGGTTTTTATGCATCAATTGATATAATTTTATGATTTTTCTCCTTTATTTAGTTTACGTGATATATCACATTGATGGATTTGTATGTGTTGAACCATCTTTGTGTCCCTGAGATGAACCCCACTTGGTCATGATGAATAATCATTTTAATGCATTGTTGCATTCGATTTGCTAGAATATTGTTTAGGATTTTTGCATCTGTGTTCTCCAGAGATAATGGTCTGTAGTTTTCTTTTTTTGTGTTGTCCTTACCAGGTTTTGGTATCAAGGTAATTTTTGCCTCATAAAATGAGTTTGGGAGTACTGTCTCTTTGTCAATATTTTGGAAGTGTTTGAGCAGGACTGGTGTTGGATCCTATTTGAAGGTTTGGTAGAATACTCTACTGAAGCAATCTGGTCCCAGATTTTTGCTTTTTGGAAGCTTTTGGATGACTGATTCAATTTTGTTACTAGTGATTGGTCTGTTTAGAAATTTCCGTTTTTCATGGTTCAGCCTAGGAAAACTATATGTTTCTAAGACTTGTCCATTTCTTCAAGGTTATTGAATTTGGTGGCATATAGTCCTTCATAGTATTTCTGGAAGATCCTTTGTATTTCTGACGCATCCATGAAAACTTCCCCTTTTTCATTTCTGGTTTTGTTTATTAGTGTCTTCTGTCTTTTTATCTTTGTGAGTCTAGCCAAGGGTTTGCCAATTTTGTTAATCTTTTCAAAGAACCAGCTCTTTGTCACATTAATTTTTCTGTTGCCTTTTTGTTCTCTGTTTTATTTATTTCTGCTCTGCTTTTTGTTATTTCCTTTCATCTGCTGACCTCAATTTCATTTATTCTTCTTTTCTAGTTCTTTAAGGTGTAAAGTGAGGTTATTTATTTGGGATTTTTGTTGTTTCTTTAGCTTGGCCTGTAATGATATAAATTTCCCTCTTAAATCTGCTTTAACTGCATCCCCAAAATTTTGGTAGGATATATTTTCATTCTCTTTTGTTTCTATCTATCTTTTGATCTCTCCTCTAGTTTCTTCTTTGACCCAGTCGTTCTTTAAAAGTATGTTGTTTACTCTCCATGTATTTTTTTTCCTGCTTTCTCTTTGCACTTGATATCCAATTTGAAAGCCTTACGATAAGATAATGCTTGGAATGACTTCAGTCTTCTTAAATTTGCTGAGGTTAGTTTTAGGTCCCAACATATGGTCTATCCTTGAGGATGTTCCATGTATATTAGAAAAAAATGTATAGTCTGATATTTTAGGATAAAGTACTCTATAAATGTCAATTATTTCCATTTCGTCGAATGTGTCATTTAGGGCTGCAATTTAATTTTTTTTATTTTCTGTTTGGATGATCTATCCATAGCTGTCAATGAGATATTTATGTTCCCTATTATAATTGTGTTTTGGTCAATTTCTCCCTTTAGTTCTGTTAGTAGTTGCTTGGTATATTTTTGTGGTCCCTGATTGGAGGCATAAATATTGATGACTGTTATGTCTTCTTGTTGTACAGACCCCTTTACCATTGAAATGTCCATCTTTGTCTCTTGTTACCTTTTTCACCCTGACGTCTGTTTCATCTGATATCAGTATAGCTACACCTGATTTTCTCTGGATACCATTTGCTTGGAGTGACTATTTCCACCCTTTCACTTTGAGTCTATGCTTGGCCTTGTAGCTGAGATTCATCTCTTGAAGACAGCATCTGGTTGGGTTTACTTTTTTGATCCAATCTGCTACTCTGCGACTTTTTATTGGTGAGTTCAGTCCATTTACATATAGGGTGATTATTGATATGTGAGGATTTCCTATCATTCTATCTTTAGTTTTCTGGTACTGCTGTGTCTCCATTGCTTCTTTGCCTTATTGTTGTTGTCTATTACTTCTGTGTGGTGGTATTTTGTGATGTTTCCCTTTATGTCTTATTTTATTATGGTATATAGTTCTGTTCTGAAAGTTTTTTCAGTGGTTAACCTTAAGTTTTTGTAAAAGAAAGTTCGATATTAAGAGTATTCCATTTTCTTCAGCATGCCTACTTTCTCCATTGCCATATTCTGGTTCAGGCATTTACTATCCCTGTTTTTTATGTTTTGGTTGCCACAAATTGTCCCTGTTGATTATGGCTGAATAGCCTCATTTAATTTTTCTTGTAGTGCAGGTCATGTATAAGAAAATTCCCTCAGCTTCTCTATGTCTGGAAAGCTATTCATTCCTCCTTCATATCCAAGGATGTCTTTGCTGGGTATATTATTCTTGGCTCATAATTTCTCTCTTTTAATAGTTTGAATATTTTTCCACTCCCTCCTGAATCATAGTTTCTGCTGAAAAATCTGATTATAATCTAATTGGCTTTACTTTGTAGGCTACCTTCTTCTTTTCCCTGGCTGCCTTGAAGATTCTTTCTTTGTCATTGATTTTTGACAGCTTCAATACAATGTGCCTTGGAGAAGGCCTGTTGGGGTTGAGGTAATTAGGTGTTCTATTTGCTTGTTGGGTTCTAAGATCCAGTTCTTTCCACAAGTTTGGGAAGTTCTCATCGACTGTTTTTTGAATATACTCTCTGTTCCTTTCTTTCTTTCTTTTTCTTCTGTTATGCCCATTATTCTCATGTTGCTCTTTCTGCTGGAGTCAGAAATTTGTTGTAGTGTTCTTTCGTTTCTTTTCAGTCTCAAGTCTCTTTCTTCTTCCATTCTTGTAATTTGCAGGTTTCTATCTTCGATGTCACTGATTCTTTCCTCCATCTGCTCAACTCCACTACGTAAGCTGGCTATTTCATTCTTCATTTCTTCTATTTAGTTCTTAATCTACAGAAATTCTATTTGGTTCTGTTTTAAAATTTCAATCTCTTTGGTAACATGTTCATGTTGTTCTTTGATTGTGTTTCTTAATTCATTAAAGTGTCTTTCTGTGTTTTCTTGCATCTCGTTGAGTTATTTGAGAACTGCGATCTTGAATTCTCCGTCATATGAGTCACATATTTCCATATCTTTAAGTTCATTTTCTGCAGAATTTTCAATTTTTTTGTGAGCTGTCTTTTGCCTGCGTTATTCATGGCAATTAATGATTTATTATTTATCTTCCTAGACATCTACAGGAGCGGGTTCTGCAACAGGTTGGTAGAATGTGGTCTTTCTTTTGTTTCCCAGTACGTGTTGTTAGAATGTTTTATTTTCTCTCTGACTGCAGTTTTTTTTTTCTCTCTCATACTGTAGTGTTATGTTTTCTCTGCCGTAGTCTAGCTTCTCACACAATGGGGGGGGGGGATTCTCTGGAAGGTGCTGTTCTCCTCTGTTAACAGTTCACCTGGGTCATAGGGCACCGTGTCCCTGTGGGGTTGTAGAGAGCTTCCGAATTTCCAAATCTCTTCATGCACCAGGTTTAGATCCCGTGTTTTTCAGCAGCTCTGTTTACTCTTCCAGAGATCCGTCCAGCAGGTAGGGACAGGGGTGGGGTGAGTTGTGAGAATTGGCTCAGAGCAATGGCAGCGTCCACCACAGCCAGTCCTGCCTCCACAGCCCCCTACCGTTTTCTGGAACTAGTTGAGCTGCAAATATATGTCTGTGGACCACAGTTCTCAGAACTGCAAATATTCTGTTCTTTTGATATGACACTACTACTGTCCCGCTTCTGGCATGGGGCAGGTTGCGGCGGAGCGAGCTCTCGGAGGGTAGGGTGGGTGCGTCTAGTCTCAGCTCCTAAGGCTTCCATTCTCTGTGGCAGTGAGGCCTTAAACCACCGTTTTCAGCCTTCTTCCCTCAGTTTTTTCTCCAAGGTCTCTGCCAGGAGCGTTGGGTTCAGCGGTGTTATATGCTGTCCCCTCAGCCCTTTGGGCCATAAACGGAGCCCTAGCAGTCTGAGTTCTTCCCTCTCCTGCAGCTGTGGTAGTTCCGGGATGCAAAGAGCTCGAAGCACTGAGCTAGATCTGCGTCCTTTGCCCACGTGTCTCCATCTCCACACTTCTCCCTTCCCTTCTCCCCTGCTTGTGGTATTTGCCCACCTTTAGGTGAATTCATTAGTGGGCCTCTCCGTTTTTCCTGTCTGCTGTGTAGGGAGTCCTTTGTGGAGTTATAGTTGTTCGATTAGTTGTAAATTTTGGGGGAGATTTCCTGAGGCTCACCTCATGCTGCCATTTTGATTAATTTTTTTCATTAATTTTTGACAGCTTCAATAAAATGTGTGTTGGTGAAGGCCTGTTGGGATTGAGTTAATTATGTGTTCTATTTTCTTCTTGGATTCAAGGATCCAGTTCTTTCCACACATTTGGGGAGTTCTCATCGACTATTCATTTGAATATACTCTCTGTTCCCTTATCCCTTTCTTCTTCTTCTAGGGAAGGAGAATAATGCCCATTATTCTTATATTGCTCTTTCTGATGGAGTCAGAAACTTCTTGTAGAGTTCTTTCATTTCTTTTAACTATCAAGTCTCCCTCTTCTTCCATCTGTGTCATTTCCATATTTCTACGTTTTACATCACTAATTCTTTCTCCATCTGGTCAGCTCTACTATCTAAGCTGGTTATTTAATTATTCATTTCTTTTATTGAGTTCTTCATCTCTTGGTTTTCTATTTTTTTATTGCAATCTCTTTGTTAAAATGTTCATTTTCATCTTCGATTGTGTTTCTGAGTTCATTAAACTGCATGTCTGTGTTTTGTTACATTAAGTTTTGTTAGAACTGCAGTCTTGGATTTTCTGTCACTTAAGTCACATGTTTCCATGTCTTTAAGTTCATTCTCTGGAGACTTTTCATTTTATTTCTGATCTGCCTTTTTACCTTGGTTATTGAAAGCAATTACTGAATTATTATTTCTCTTCATGGGCATCTACACAAATGGGTTCTGCACCAGGTTGGTATAAAGAGCTCATTCTTTTGCTTTTCTGTAGGTGTTGGTGAATTTTCTCCCCACACCCAGCCTTTTAAAAATATTTTCTCCCATGCTGTAGCATTATATTTTCTCTTGCACTGTTCCTGCTTCTCATGTGATGGTGGGTTTCCTGGAAGGTACACTTCTCCTCTGTGAGCAGGACACCTGGTTCTCAGGGCACTACCTGTGTGGGAAGATGTGGAGGGCAATAAAGTTCTGATCTTCTGAAATCCCAGTGCTGCCCGTGCAGCCCAATGCAGAGCCTGTGTTTCTCAGTGGTTGTGGTTGCCCCCACAGGGATCTACCCCAAAAGATCAGGGTGGGTTGAGCTGAGAGAGGCAGCTGGTGCATTTGTGGCTCTGAGCAATGGCGACTACCAGTCCAGAGATGTCTTGCCCTTTAAGTTCATTTCTTTTCACTGGAATTAGTGGTGCTGTGTGTCCATGGCTGCAGGACTTTTGCTCAGGGCTTTAGATATTATGTTCTTTAATCTGACATTGCCACTATTTCTTCTGGAGCTCACTTCTAATACTGAGATGGTGGGAGTGGGGCAAGCTTTAGGAGAGTGGGAAGAAGGTGGCCAGTCTCTGTGTCTTTGTTTTCTCTTTCCTGCCCGGCAGTGAGGGCTTAAACCATTTTTCTCACCCCTCGGTATTTGATCTTTGCTCCAAGTTCTCTGCCGGGATTGCTGGGTTCAGTTGTATTACCATGTCTCCCTGAACATAAGACCTCGCCAGACAATCATCTCTAATGCATCTTTTGAGGCAAAAATTAATATAAGACCCGGTCTTACTTTACTATACTCTTTTATATGTAGTATAATACTGGTTCTTATATTCATTTTTGTTCAAAAAGACGCATTAGAGCTGATTGTCTGGCTAGGTCTTATGTTTGGGGAAACACAGTATATACTGATCCCTCAGGCAGGACTGTGGGCCACAGAGGCTGTGCTTATAGCCTGAATTATTCCTTCTCCCATGATGGCAGTGTGCTCCAGACTGCACTGAGCTCCAGTCTGTATCTTGTGTCCCCGAGGCCCCCATCTCTGCACTTCCCCCTTTCCTCCTCCACCACTCCTCTGATTTGCCCACATTCAGGTGATTCAATGCACAAGTCTCTCAGACATCTTTGTGTGTTGTGTGGGGAATCCTTTGTTGAGTTATACCTGTTCAATTTCTTGTAACTTCCAGGGGAGCTTTTAAGGAGCATTCCTCGTGCCACAATTTCTGTGTTGTCACTCTATTTTTAAATTTTTCAATTACAGTTGACATTCAAAATTGTTTTATATTAATTTTAGGTGTAAAGCATAGTGGTTAGATATTTATATAATTTAGGAAGTTATTCCATTAATTACTCTAGTACCCACCTGGCACTATAGTTTTTATAATACTATTGACTGTACTCTCTATGCTGTACTTTACATCTTTGCGAGTATTTTGTACCTACCCATTTGCACTTCTTTATCCCTTCACCTTTCTCACCCAGTTTCCAAACTCCTCCCATAAGGCAACCATCAGTTTGTTCTCTGTACCTATGTGTTTCTTTCTGTTTTGTTTGTTCATTTATTTTGATTTTTAGATTGTACATATATGTGAGATCATATGGCATTTGTCTGTCTCTGCCTGACTTATTTCACTTAGCATAATATCCTCTAGGTCCATCCATGTTATCTCAAATTGTAAGATACATCCTTTTTATGGCTAAGTAATATTCCATTGTGTATATGTACCACCTGTTCTTTATCTAATGTTTTATTGAGGGGCACTTTGGTTTCTTCCATATCTTGGCTATTGTAAATAGTGCTGCAATGAACATAAGGGTGCATATATGTTTTCTAACTAGTGTTTTGTATTTCTTCGGATAAGTACCCATACAAGGAATTTCTGGGTCATAAGTTAGTTCTATTTTTAATTTTTTGGAAAACCTCCGTAATGTTTTCCATAGTGACTGCACCAACTTGCCCTCCTTCCAACAGTGAATAAGAGTTCCCTTTTCTCCACATCCTCTCCAACACTTGTTGTTTGTTGATTTATTGGTGATAGCTATTCTGATGGGTGTGAGGTGATATTTTGTAAAATTTTAAAAATTGATTTATACTTATATTTGCATATTTAAAAAGTCTGGAAGCATATGAGTTTCCCCTGGGGAATGGGGATGCGAGTGCTTTTGGTTGGGGGAGTCATAAAGGGTTAGTTTCTCCGTTTACTTTATAGATGTCGGAATTTTTGAAATTTTTTAGATGAATATGTTTTTTATCTTGTTTTGTTTTTTTTAATTAATTTTATTGGGGTGACAATTGTTAGTAAATTTACATAGATTTCAGGTGTACAATTCTGTATTACATCGTCTATAAATCCCATTGCGTGTTCACCACCCAGAGTCAGTTCTCCTTTCATCACCATATATTTGATCCCCTTTACCCTCATCACCCACCCCCAACACCCTTACCCTCTGGTAACCACTAAATTATTGTCTGTGTCTATGAGTTTTTCTTTCTCATTTGTTTGTCTTCTTCTTTTTGGTTTATATACCACATATCAGTGAAATCATAGGGTTCTCTGCTTTTTCTGTCTGACTTATTTCACTTATTTCAGTTTCTCTCGAGATCCATCCATGTTGTCACAAATGCTCCTATATCATCTTTCCTTAACGCCGAATAGTATTCCATTGTGTATATGCACCACAACTTCTTTATCCATTCATCTATCGAAGGACATTTTGGTTGTTTCCATGTCTTGGCCACCGTAAACAAAGCTGCAATGAACATTGGAGTACACGTGTCTCTATAGAGAAATGCTTTTATATTTTTGGGGTAGATACCCAGGAGAGCGATTGCTGGGTCATATGGTAATTCTATTCGTAATTTCTTGAGGAACCTCCACACTGCCTTCCATAGCAGCTGCACCAGTCTGCATTCCCACCAACAGTGTATGAGAGTTCCTTTTTTTCCACAGCCACTCCAACACTTGTTACTATTTGTTTTGTTGATGAAAGCCATTCTGACTGGGGTGAGGTGATATCTCATTGTGGTTTTCATTTGCATTTCTCTGATGATTAGCGATGTTGAGCATTTTTTCATATGTCTATTTGCCATTTGTATATCCTCCTAGGAGAAATGTCTCTTCAGGTCCTCGGTCCATTTTTCAATTGGGTTGTTTGTTTTTTTGTTGTTGAGTTTCATGAGTTCCTTGTATATTTTGGATATTAGCCCCTTATCAGAGGAACTGTTTGCGAAAATCTTCTCCCATTCAGTTGGTTGCCTCATTATTTTGTCAATAGTTTCTTTTGCTGTGCAGAAGCTTTTCAGTTTCATATAATCCCATTTGTTTATTTCAGTTTTTACTTCCATTGCCTTTGGAGTCAAATTCATAAAATGCTCTTTGAACCCAAGGTCCATAAGTTTAGTACCTATGTTTTCTTCAATGCAGTTTATTGTGTCAGGTCTTATGCTTAACTCTTTGATCCATTTTGAATTAATTTTGGTACATGGTGACAGATAGCAGTCCAGTTTCATTGTTTTGCACGTAGCTATCCAATTCTGCCAGCACCATTTATTGAAGAGGCTGTCTTTTCTCCATTGTATGTTTTTAGCTTCTTTGTCAAAAATTATCTGTCCATATTTATGTGGTTTTATTTCTGGGTTCTCAATTCTATTCCATTGGTCTATGTGTCTGTTTTTCCGCCAATACCAAGCTGTTTTGATTATTGTAGCCCTGTAGTACAAGGAAAAATCAGGGAGTGTGATACCTCCAGTATTGTTCTTTTTTTTTAATATTGCTTTGGCTATTCGGGGTCTTTTGTGGTTCCAAACAAATCTGATGATTTTTTGTTCTATTTCTTTAAAAAATGCCATTGGGATTTTAATGGGGATTGCATTAAATCTGTATATGGCTTTGGGTAATATGGCCATTTTAACTATGTTGATTCTTCCAATCCATGAGCACGGAATGTCTTTCCATTTCTTTGTGTCTTCTTCAATTTCTTTCAAAAATGTCTTATAGTTTTCAGCATATAAATCTTTCACATCCTTGGTTAAGTTTATTCCTAGGTATTTTATTCTTTTTGCTGCAATTGCAAAAGGAATTGTTTCTTCTATCTCTTTTTCTGAGATTTCATTGTTGGTATATAGGAAAGCAATGGACTTTTGTACATTGATTTTGTAGCCAGCCACTTTACTGTATTCATTGATTGTTTCTAATAGCTTTTTGGTGGAGTCTTTAGGGTTTTCTATATATAGCATCATGTCACCTGCAAAGAGTGACAATTTAACTTCTTCATTCCCAATTTGGATGCCTTTTATTTCTTTCTCTTGCCTGATAGCTCTGGCGAGGACTTCCAACACTATGTTGAAAAGCAGAGGTGATAGGGGACAACCTTGTCGTGTTCCTGAACGTAGAGCAAAGGGCTTCAGCTTTTCACCATTAATTATGAGATTAGCTGAGGGCTTGTCATATATGGCCTTTATTATGTTGAGGTATTTTCCTTCTATACCAATTTTAGTAAGTGTTTTAATCATAAATGGATGTTGTATCTTACCAAATGCTTTTTCTGCATCAATTGATAGAATCATATGATTTTTGTCCTTTATTTTGTTTATGTGATGTATCACATTGATGGATTTGCGAATGTTGAACCATCCTTGTGCCCCGGGGATGAACCCCACTTGGTCGTGATGAATAATCTTTTTAATGCATTGTTGTATTCGATTTGCTAGAATTTTGTTTAGGATTTTAGCATCTGTATTCATCAGAGATATAGGTCTGTAGTTTTCTTTTTTTGTGTTGTCCTTACCAGGTTTTGGTATCAGGGTAATGTTGGCCTCAATAAATGAGTTAGGGAGTACCTACTCTTCTTCAATTTTTTGGAAGAGTTTGAGCAGGATTGGTATTAGATCCTCTTTGAAGGTTTGGTAGAATTCACTGGTGAAGCCATCTGGTCCAGGACTTTTGATTTTGGGAAGGTTTTTGATGACTGATTCAATTTCGTTACTGGTGATCGGCCTGTTAAGATTTTCCAGTTCTTCATGATTCAGCCTTGGAAGGCTATATGTTTCTAAGAACTTGTCCATTTCTTCTAAGTTATTAAATTTGGTGGCATATAGTCCTTCGTAGTATTCTTGGATAATCCTTTGTATTTCTGTGGTGTCCGTGATAACTTCCCCTTTTTCATTTCTGATTTTGTTAATTAGTGTCTTCTCTCTTTTTATCTTAGTGAGTCTAGCCAAGGATTTGTCGATTTTGTTAATCTTTTCAAAGAACCAGATGCTAGTTCACTTTTATCATTCCCCTCTCTTGATAAAGATCTTTTCTCTAAAAGCATCATTGATCAACAGTCAGGTCTTCTAGTTTTAGGTTGTCCAGTGTCCAGCCTTTTGTCCCTTGATGTCTCTGCTTTTTGTCCCTCAATATATGTTTAGCCTTTGGTCCCTGGATGTTGGAAACGGCCTCCTCTGGGTGTCGTATCTTACATCAAGGGGAGTGCATGGATTGGGAAACAGCTGGTGTCCATTGTCGACGAGCATCAGAAGCAGAGCATTGTCATTTTTAAAGTAGAAACCATTGATGAACCATGAGAAGTCAGCTTTACCCAGAGGAGTCTTCTGTAGATTGTCACGAGGAGTCAAAACGTGATCTGTTAATGTCAGGAAGTCATTCAGAAGGAACAAAAGTAGGAGGATTAAGGTTACTATAACATGAAAGGGTTATATGGGAAGCAGTTAACAAAAGGATTTCATAGGAAGTAAGCAGCTGACTGAACAATGCTGGGTGTGATGAGAATTCAGGCCAGCTTTTTACTGCATTGAGGCACAAAGATGGTTAGAGGGGATCCC
Source organism: Rhinolophus hipposideros (assembly GCF_964194185.1). Lineage (NCBI taxonomy): Eukaryota > Metazoa > Chordata > Mammalia > Chiroptera > Rhinolophidae > Rhinolophus > Rhinolophus hipposideros. Next base: position 34,808,190 of record NC_138046.1, read on the forward strand.
ACAACAATCTTCTCTGTGGCTTTAACCAGGAGGGCAGTGGCAGCAATGGCTTTAAGGAAAGGAGGATACCCCTGAGCCACAGGGTCCAGTTGTTGACTATAGTACCCTAGGGGTTTATGTTGAGCCCCATGTTTCTGAGTGAGCACACCAAGAGCATTTCCTTCCTTTTTATGTACAAAAAAAGGAGAAGGGAATCCAGTAGTTTGGATACCCAAGAGAAGGTTTGTTTATTAAATTCTCCTTCAAAGCCTTGAAGGTCATGTCATCCTGTTCTTCCCATGAAATTGGGTCATGACTGTCATTCCTTAATAGGACATATACAGATTTTGCTATAAGAGAAAGATTTGGGATACAATTCTGGCAATAGCCACCTAGCCCAAGAAAACCTCATAATTGGTGCTTAGTTCTGGGCCTTGGGAAACTTAGAACACCATGGAGCCTGTCTGGATCAAGGCGTGGACCTTGTTCTGATATCAGATGTCCCAAGTATCAAACCTGAGCTTGGGAAAATTATAATTTCTCTTTAGAGAGCTTATGTTCTTTTAAGGCCAAAAGTTTCAACAAATTGATGCTATCATCCTGTGAAGAAACTCAAGAAGAGGAGCAAAGAAGTAAATCATCCACATATTGTAATAAAGGGAACCTTTAGGGAAAACTATATTGTCCAAATCAGTCTTCAGAATCTGTGAAAAATAAGAAGTGCTGTCAGTAAATCCCTGAAGCATTACAGTGCAGGTAAATTTCTCTCCTTCCCAAGTGAAAGCAAAAAGGTATTGGCTACCTTCATCAACTGGGATGCTAAAGAATACACTTTATAGATTGATTACTGTAAAGAATTTGCTTCCAGTTGGGATGGATGCCAGCAGTGTGTGAGGGTCAGGAATGACAGGGTGTCAAGGGACAACAATGTGGTTTATTGCTCGGAGGTCCTGGACAAACCTCCGCCTTCATCGCTTTAGCTTTCTCACAGGTAGAATAGGATTGTTACAAAGACTAGTGCAAGGAATAAAAAGACCCTGAGTTATGTAATCTTCTATTATGGGCTTTATACATTGGACAGCTTCCTTACTTATAGGATATTGATTAATTCTGGGCAGAGGCTTTGAAGGATCAATTTGAACCTTGATAGGAGGTGCGAATTCTGCCAATGTCAGTTGAAGATTTCTGTAAATTCTGTGAATTCTGCCAATATCAGTTGAAGATTTTGCCCATAAAGAAGATGGTAGTTGGTCCAATAGGGACCATTGATCAGTACTCTCAGATTCAGTGACTGTACCATCAGAGACAGAACAAATAAAAGATGCTGAAAAGTCATGTAATTCACCTGATTGGTGATTCTGACATTTACCATCTAACTCTAACATTATTTCTCCTTTTCAAGAAAAGGATATCCCAGCATGATACTTCTCTAAGAAGTCTCTGCCTAATAAATGGGTAGGGGCAGAAGAACTAAGGAGAAAACAATGTTAATATCTTAAGGGACCTAAAAAAATGGAATAGGTTCAGATACATGAACCTGTTGAGGTTTATTTGAAATCCCTATCTTATTACTCTGAGGCAGGGGCTTGTTTATAACAGTGGGGTGAGCACTGAGAGTGAAGCACCAGTATCAATAAGAGTAGAAATAGTTTCTTCCCAAATTTGAAGAGAAGTTTCTCCAAGATGATTAGGGGGAAGGGCTGGAGAAAGTCCCTGTAGTTCTTCGGAGCCCCGTCACTGGGAATTAGGAAGGCCTTAAAGACACTGGTTAGTAGGCAGAGAGCATCTTGTATGCTTCAGCTTACAGCAATCTCTTTTCCAGTGTCCTTGCTCCTTGCAGGAGTGGCAAAAAGTTGGAGTTCTCTGGTTTTCCACAGGGCCTCTTATTTGCCACTGTTGAAAGTCAAAAATCTTGGCAATCTTACTTCTAGGTGGCCCATCTAGGGTACTAGAAAGCTCATTAGCCAAATTTGCCAAGTTTAGAGTAGACATAAATCCCCATCCCATTTTGGATCTCCTAACCAGGAGGAAAAGGTTTTTATTTAGCCTATTGAAAACAAACAATTAAAGGTTACACATGTGGTGTCCACATCTGAAGGAACACCAAAATTCTCTCTAAAAAATACTTGAAACCTATTATAATAGTCATGAACAGATTCATCAGGCCTTTGTGAGCAAGTGTGAATTTTGCTCCCATTGAAAGACCTTGGGAAGGCCTTAGGAATTGCTTGATATAGCTTTCTAGCCAGTTCCCTGGCTTTCTTCCCAATAATTGGAGGTTTGCTTTTCTAAATCCCTTCAGGATGTTCCCATCTGGCAATCCTCATCCAATGTGTAGCTTGGGCTTCACTAACCAACATATGGATTAACTGGTACAAATCACAAAACCCAGGCTGATAGGCCTGAAGAGTAATATCTAATTTGTCAGCAAACTTTTTAGAATCCTGTTACCTTAGGAAATTCATTTATAATGGCTTGTAACAGCTTTATTTCAGGGGACATAGGAGATGTGGAGTTTATTAGGGTCTCCAGAGGGTATAATCTTAAATAGAAATGTACTGATAAGTTCCGAGGAAAAACAGAGAAGATTCAAAAGAAGGTGCCCCTGGGGGTTGAGTTGAAAGCAGAGGTGGCAGCAATGAGGAACAAGATGGTGTCGGAAGTGGAGTTTGAGATAAAAGAGCAGTGGAGAAGGGCTAGGCCATATTGTAGAAGGAGAACACAAGATTTTAGGTGACATTTTGTCTCTTTTAGAATTTTTAACTGTCTCTGTTAACTTTGTAAAAAAGACAACTTTAGATTTACAGTCTTGTTTGGAAGACTCAGTATACCACTCCAAATAGGCATTCCATTCCTCTTTCTTGGTTACAGCCCTGTTACTACCCTATTTAGTTTTCAGAAAATCATGTTTAGGCATCTCAAAAGTTCCCTAAAGTGGCCACTGATATTTAAAATTACTCTTAGCCAGGGCTGGCCCAGTGGCTCAGGTGGTTAGAGCGCCATGCTGCTAACGCCAATGTTGTCGGTTCAATTCCCACATGAGCCAGTGAGCTGCGCCCTCTACAGCTAAGATTGTGAACAACGGCTCTCCCTGGAGCTGGGCTGCTGTGAGCAGCTGGAGGTTCGCATAAGCTGCTGTGAGCTGTTGCGAGCTTCTGAGTGCTGCCATGGGCTAACGTGTGCCACCATAACCTTCCAGTAGCCAGCGTGAGTGGCTGGCAGCTGGGGAGAGCTGCTGTGAACCACTGTGGGTGACTGACCGACAACTGGTGACAGACTACCTCAGCTGGGGGGAGTACACGGCTCATAATACCAGCATGGGCCAGGGAGCTGTGTCCTACAAAACTAGACTGAGAAACAATGGTTTGAACCGGAGTGGGACGGGGGAGATGGAAGCAGGGGAAAAAATTATTCTTAGATCTGTCTCTTTAGTTAAATACATGCATGAAAATTCCCCATGAGTTCTATACATGCACACGGTGGGTGTCCACAGAGAAGGAGGGACGGTTTTAGAAGGCTTAGACAGTAGGGATACCATTTTTAATTCTGTGTCTGAAACAATTCACAACTCAAGCAACCTGCAGGTCTTCAGCTCACCTCACTCTCACTCTGGAGCAGTCTGATCACTGTGAATCAGACTGAAGGCTAGAGCCAGTTCCAGGCAAATAACCAACTCTTAGGAAGTTAAGTTACAGGCTGATCTGGCATTGGGCCCAAACCAGTTCACAACTCAAGCAGCCCAGGAATCTTCAGCTCATCCCACTCTCTGGAACAATCTGATTACTGTGAACGAGACTGAAGGCTAGAGCCAGATCCAGGCAAATAGCCAACTCTGAGGGAGTTCAGTTACTGGCTGAGCTGGGTGGCACTCTCTTAACTTTCTCAATGAGACAGCATGATGTAATACTGGCTGAAACTGACAAATTTCAGTAGAAATAACCTCTATCCCCAAAACGGACATTAGGCAAAGGCCAGTTTTTGTCTCAAAGGACAGTTTGCTTTCCAAAGAATTCAAGCCAATGTGGCACGACTACTCAGACAACAAAGATAACTAGGCCTTTTAATGCATTCACACACATGAACAGCAACAAACCAATGAAAAAAGTTAAAACAATTCCCAAATAAAGCCTGAAGACTACCAGGCACAAAAAAGCAGCTGGATCAAATCCAGGAAAAAACTTACCCACGACATCTAAGCTGAGGAGCAAAACATCAGCCAAAGCAGTTCAGTAGGTGCCTTATTGGTTTGCTCACCAGTCAGAAACTACAAGAGCTCCATTCTTCTCTGGCCCCATAAGGGTCACTAAAATGTTGGTGGACCAAATAACCCTCCAGAAAAGTCACCAAAAGAGGGGTTTATTCAGAAAAGGAAACAGAAACAAAGCACCACAGCAGTATGAGAATGTACTCTCCTGGCCAGGCTCCCAACCAGCCACCCACATGCAAAAAGAAAGAGCTCCTTCCTCAGATGGACTCTATATAAATGGACCCCCTCCCGTGGAAGTTACCACCAAGTTTCAACAGGAAGTCAAGACTAGAAAGTTAACAAGGGGCCCAGCTCTGCCCATAGTCCTCCCAGCTCTATGGTTAGTCATCTTAAGATGCCAGTCCACCTTTATCAAAATAAAATCAGAAACGAAAGAGAAGTGACAACTAAATACACAGAAATAGAAAGGATTGTGAGAAAAAATTATGAACAATTATATGTCAACAAATAGGACAACCTGGAAGAAACAGGCAAATTCCCTGAAAAATACAACCTTCCAAGGCTGAATCAAGAATTAACAGAAAATATAAACAGACATATTACTACTAATGAAATCAAATCAGTAATGAACAAACAACGAACAGACAGAAGTCCTGGACCAGATGGCTTCAAATGTGAGTTTTACCAAACATTCAAAAAGGAATTAACACATGTTCTTCTCAACTATTCCAAAAAACTGAGAAACAGGGGCAGCACCCAAGCTCATTATACAAGGCCACCAGTATCTTCATTCCAGAACCAGACAAACAAAGGAGGTGTGATCAAAAACTATGCTGCATGTTTAAATTAAAACAAAATATATTATTACAGTAAAATACATATTGTCATTAATCCCTCTCAAAATACTTCCCCTTGCTTCAAACACACATATTCCATCATTCTTGCGACTTTCTGAAACAGTTCTGGAAGTCCTCTTTCATGAGTGTTTTTAGTTGTGCTGCTGTGACTGCATCGATGTCCTGAATTAATTCAAAACATATAACTTTCATGGTCATTTTGACTTTGGGGAAGAGGAGAAGTCAAAGGGTGCCAGATCCAGTGACTAAGGTTGATGGGGACACACTGTTATGTTTTTGTTGGACAGAAACTGCCATACCAGAAGCAATGTGTGACACAGAGCCTTTCCCATTGTGATCACAAAATACAGTGAATGCTGGTACCGAGTACCATCCGATGGAAAGGCAGAGATCTTCAATAGGGGAAGTGGCACTTTGAAACTCAGTAACAATGTGTAACAAGTTTCAAACTGTTCAGTGCAGTCAGTCAGGTGTGAGCTATGGTTCAGAGAAGTTAGGTTTTAAATTGTACCATAATACATCCTCCATCATGAAAACACTCCATGTCACACATCACTTCTAACATATGGCAATATTTGTCAAATAAAAACATTAAGATATGTTCTCACTCACCTTATTCACTGGATCTAGCACCATGCAACTCTTGGCTCTTCCTCAAAGTCAAAATGATTCAGGACATCAACGCAGCCAAAACAGCTCAACTAAAGTCACACATGAAAGAGTACTGCCAGAACTGTTTTAGAAAGTGGCAAGAACAACGGGATAGTATGTTTGAAGTGAGGGGGAGTATTTTGAGTGGTGATTAATGACAATGTGACTTTTATTGTAATACATTTTTATTTAAACATTCACCATGTTGTTTGATCACACTCATATTAAAAAAATAGAAAATTATAGGCCAATATCCCTGATGAACATAGATGCAAAAATCCTCAACAAAATATTAGCAAACCGAATTCAACAATACATTAAAAAGGTCATGCACCATGATAAAGTGGCATTTATTTGGGGGATGCAAGTTTGGTTCAATATTTGCAGATCAACTTATCTGATACAATATATAAACAAAATAAAGGATAAAATTATATTATCATATTAATAGGTGCAGAAAAAGCATATGAAAAAAAAACCCAGCATCCATTTATGATACAAACTCTCAAAGGGAACATACCTCAACATAATAAATGCCATATATTACAATCCTACAACTAACATCATACTCATTGCTGCAAAGCTAAAAGTGTTTCTTTCTTAAGATCAGGAATAAGTCAGGCATGTCCACTTCCACTGTTTTTATTCCACATAGTAGTGAAAGTTCTAGCCACAGAAATAAGACACAAGAAAGAAAAAAGATGCATCCAAATTGAAAAGGAGTAAGTAAAATTGTAATTATTTGCAGATGACATGATGCTATATGCTTGTATAGAGAACCCTACAGATTCCACCAAAAATCTATTCCAACTCATAAATAAATTCAATGAAGTAGCAGGATATGAAATTAATTTCAGGAATCAGTTTTTTTATACATCAAAAATAAACAGATTTCCGGATCAAAATGGCGGTGTGAGGTGAGCCTCTGTAAAGCTCCCCTGGAATTTACAACGAATCGGACAACAATAACTCCACAAAGGACTCCTTGCACAGCAGACAGGCAAGACGAAGAGGCCCACGGCTGAATTCACCTCCAGGCGGGTGAATCGCGCGAGCGGGGAGGAGGGAGAGGAGAAGTGCGGAGACGGAGCCACGCGGGCGCAGGACGCAGACCTAGCTCAGTGCTCTGAGCCCGCTGTTAGCGGATTTTTTTCAGCTGCGGGAGAGGGAAGGACTCGGAATGCTAGGGCTCCGCTTACGGCCCACAGGGCAGAGGGGGCAGCATATAGCATGGCTGAACCCAACGCTCCCGGCAGAAAAGACTGAGGGAAGAGGGCTGAAATCGGTGGTTTAAGCCCTAATGCTGAGCGGAGAAAGGAAGCCCTAGGCACGGAGACTAGCCGGCCCCTCCTTACCCTCCCAGAGCTCGCCCCGCCACCACCTACCCGGTGCTAGAAGCGATAAAGTAGCAGTGTCAGATCAAAGGACAGAATATTTGCTGCTCTGAGAACTGTGGACCGCAGACACAGATTCACAGCCCAACTAGTTCCAGCAAAGGGGAGGGAGCTGTGGAAGCAGGACTGGCTGTGGTGGTGGTCGCCGCCATTGCTCTGGGCCACCTCTCACAACTCACCCCGCCCCTGGCCCCACCTATCTGGGCGGATCCCTGCTGGAGTAAACAGAACTGCTGAAACATACGGGTTCTGAATCTGGTGCAGAAAGAGCTTTGGAACTTCAAAAGCTCTTCGCATACCTATCAACCTGTTGCAGAAGCCACTCCTGTAGATGTCTAGGAAGAGAAATAGTGAATCAGTGATTGCCATGAATAACCAAGGCAACAAGATAGGTCAGAAAGAAAGTGAAAAGTCTCCAGAAAACGAACTTACAGATATGGACATTTGTGATTTAAATGACAGAGAATTCAAGATTGCAATTCTGAAAAAACTGAACGAGATGCAAGAAAACAAAGAAAGGCAGTTTAATGAACTCAGAAACACAATCAAAGAACACCATGAGCATTTTACAAAAGACATTGAAATTTTGAAAAAGAACCAAATAGAATTTCTGGAGATTAAGAACTCAATAGAAGAAATTAACAATAAAATATCCAGCTTAGGTAGTAGAGTTGATCAGATGGAGGAAAGAATCAGTGACATCGAAGATAAGAACCTGGAATTTACACAGAGAGAAGAAGAAAGAGACTTGAGACTTAAAAGAAATGAAAGAACTCTACAAGAACTTTCTGACTCCATCAGAAAGAGCAATATAAGCATAATGGGCATACCAGAAGGAAAACAAAGAGGGAAGGGAACAGAGAATATGCTCAAAGAAATCATCGATGAGAACTTCCCAAACTTGTGGATAGAACGGGATCCTCGAATCCAAGAAGCAAATAGAACACCTAATTACCTCAATCCCAATAGGCCTTCACCAAGGCACATTGTATTGAAGCTGTCTAAAATCAATGACAAGGAAAGAATCCTCAAGGCAGCCAGGGAAAAGAAGACGGTAACTAACATAGGAAAGCCCATTAGATTATCATCAGATTTTTCAGCAGAAACTCTACATGCTAGGAGGGAATGGAACCAAATATTCAAACTATTGAAAGACAGAAATTCTGAGCCAAGAATAATATATCCAGCAGAGATCTCCTTTAGATATGAAGGAGGAATAAAGACCTTTCCAGACATCCAGAAGCTGAGGGAATTTTCTAATACACGACCTGCACTACAAGAAATACTAAAGGAGGCTATTCAACCACCATCAACAGGGACAACTTGTGGTAACCGAATCATAAAAAGAGGGAGCGTAAAGGCCTGAACTGGAATATGGGAATAGAGAAAGTAAGCGTACTGAAGAAACTGGAATACTCTGAATATCAAACATTCTTTTACATAAACTTAAGGGTAACCACTCAAAAAACATCCAGATCTGAAATATGTACTGTAATAAAAGAAAAAACAGAGGGAAACATCATAGAATACCACCACACAGAAATAATAGACAACAACAAAAAGGCAAAGAAACAATGAGGACACAGCCTTACCAAAAAACTAAAGACAGAATGACAGGAAATCCTCACATATCAATAATCACCCTAAATGTAAATGGACTGAACTCACCAATAAAGAGACACAGATTAGCAGATTCGATCAAATAACTAAACCCAATCATATGCTACCTACAAGAGACACATCTCAGCTACAAGGACAAGCATAGACTCAAAGTGACACTCCAAGCACATGGTACCCAGAGAAAATCAGGTGTAGCCATAATGATTTCCGATGAAACAGACTTCAGGGTGAAAAAGATAACAAGAGACAAAGATGGACATTTCATAATGGTAAGGGGACTATACAACAAGAAGACATAACAGTCATCAATATTTATGCCCCCAATCAGGGATCACCGAAATATACCAAGCAACTACTAACAGCACTTAAGGGAGAAATTGACCAAAACACAATTATACTAGGGGACTTAAATACATCATTGACAGCTATGGATAGATCATCCAAACAGAAGATAAATAAGAAAATTGCAGCCCTAAATGACACATTAGATGAAATGGACATAATTGACATATATAGAGCACTTCATCCTAAAATATCAGACTATACATTCTTTTCTAGTGTACATGAAACATTCTCAAGAATAGACCATATATTGGAACACAAAATCAGCCAGAGCAAATTGAAGAAGATTGAAATCATACCAAGCATATTCTCTGATCACAAAGCTTTGAAATTCGATATCAAGTGCAAAAAGAAAGCAGGAAAAAACAAAAATATATGGAGATTAAACAACATACTTTTAAAGAACGATTGGGTTAAAGAAGAAATTAGAGGAGAGCTCAAAAGATACATAGAAACAAATGACAATGAAAATACATCCTACCAAAATTTTTGCGATGCTGCGAAAGCAGTTTTAAGAGGGTTATTTATATCATTACAGGCCTATCTCAAGAAACAAGAAAAATCCCAAATAGATAACCTCATGTTACACCTTAAAAAACTAGAAAACGAAGAACAAGTGAAACCAAGGTCAGCAGAAGAAAGGAAATAACAAAAATCAGAGCAGAATTAAATGAAGTAGAGAACAAAAAGACAATAGAAAAAATTAATGTGACAAAGAGCTGGTTCTTTGAAAAGATTAACAAAGTTGACAAATCCTTGGCTAGACTCACTAAGATAAAAAGAGAGAAGACACTAATTAACAAAATCAGAAATGAAAAAGGGGAAGTTATCACAGACACCACAGAAATACAAAGGATTATCCAAGAATACTATGAAGGACTATATGCCACCAAATTTAATAACTTAGAAGAAATGGACAAGTTCTTAGAAACATATAGCCTTCCAAGGCTGAATCATGAAGAACTGGAAAATCTATACAGACTGATCACCAGTAACAAAATTGAATCAGTCATCAAAAACCTTCCCAAAATCAAAAGCCCTGCACCAGAAGGCTTCACCAGTGAATTCTACCAAACCTTCAAAGAGGATCTAATACTAATCCTGCTCAAACTCTTCCAAACAATTGAAGAAGAGTCAGAACTCCCTAACTCATTTTATAAGGCCAACATAACCCTGATACCAAAACCTGGTAAGGACAACACAAAAAAAGAAAACTACAGACCTATATCTCTGATGAATACAGATGCTAAAATCCTAAACAAAATTCTAGCAAGAGAGAGGAGAAAAATGGCGGCGTGAGGTGAGCCTCTGTAACGCTCCCCTGGAATTTACAACGAATCGGACAACAATAACTCCACAAAGGACTCCTTGCACAGCAGACAGGCAAGACGAAGAGGCCCACTACTGAATTCACCTCCAGGTGGGTGAATCGCGCGAGAGGGGGAGGAGGGAGAGGAGAAGTGAGGAGACGGAGCCGCGCGGGCGCAGGACACAGACCTAGCTCAGTGCTCGGAGCTCGCTGCTCCCGGAACTACCGCTGTTGCGGGAGAGGGAAGGACTCAGACTGCTAGGGCTCCGCTTACGGCCCACAGGGCTGAGGGGGCAGCATACAAAACCGCTGAACCCAAAGCTCACTCACGGCAGACCTCGGAGCAAAGACTGAGGGAAGAGGGCTGAAATCAGTGGTTTAAGCCCTCACTGCCGAGCTGAGAACGGAAGCCTTAGGCACAGAGACTAGCCGCCCCCTCCCTACCCTCCCAGAGCTCGCCCCGCCCCCACCTGCCAGGTGCTAGAAGCGATAAAGTAGCAGTGTCGGATCAAAGGACAGAATATTTGCTGCTCTGAGAACTGTGGACCGCAGACACAGATTCGCAGCTCAACTAGTTCCGGCAAAGGGGAGGGAGCTGTGGAAGCAGGACTGGCTGTGGTGGTGGTCGCCGCCATTGCTCTGGGCCACCTCTCACAACTCACCCCGCCCCTGGCCCCACCTATCTGGGCGGATCCCTGCAGGAGTAAACAAAACTGCTGAAACAAACGGGCTCTGAATCTGGTGCAGAAAGAGCTTTGGAACTCCAAAAGCTCTTCGCATACCTATCAACCTGTTGCAGAAGACACTGCTGTAGATGTCTAGGAAGAGAAATAGTAAATCAGTGATTGCCATGAATAACCAAGGCAACAAGATAGCTCAGAAAGAAAGTGAAAAGTCTCCAGAAAAGGAACTTAGAGATATGGACCTTTGTGATTTAAATGACAGAGAATTCAAGATCGCAATTCTGAAAAAACTGAACGAGATGCAAGAAAACACAGAAAGGCAGTTTAATGAACTCAGAAACACAATCAAAGAACACCATGAGCATTTTACAAAAGAGATTGAAATCTTGAAAAAGAACCAAATAGAATTTCTGGAGATTAAGAACTCAATAGAAGAAATTAACAATAAAATATCCAGCTTAGGTAGTAGAGTGGACCAGATGGAGGAAAGAATCAGTGACATCGAAGATAGGAACCTGGAATTTACACAGAGGGAAGAAGAAAGAGACTTGAGACTTCAAAGAAATGAAAGAACTCTACAAGAACTTTCTGACTCCATCAGAAAGAGCAATATAAGAATAATGGGCATACCAGAAGGAGAAGAAAGAGGGAAGGGAACAGAGAATATATTCAAACAAATCGTCGATGAGAACTTCCCAAACTTGTGGACAGAACTGGATCCTCGAATCCAAGAAGCAAATAGAACACCTAATTACCTCAATCCCAACAGGCCTTCACCAAGGCACATTGTATTGAAGCTGTCTAAAATCAATGACAAAGAAAGAATCCTCAAGGCAGCCAGGGAAAAGAAGACGGTAACTTACAAAGGAAAGCCCATTAGATTATCATCAGATTTTTCAGCAGAAACTCTACAAGCTAGGAGGGAATGGAACCAAATATTCAAACTATTGAAAGAGAGAAATCATGAGCCAAGAATAATATATCCAGCAAAGATCTCCTTTAGATATGAAGGAGGAATAAAGACCTTTCCAGACATCCAGAAGCTGAGGGAATTTTCCAATACATGACCTGCACTACAAGAAATACTAAAGGAGGCTATTAGACCACCATCAACAGGGACAACTTGTGGCAACCGAAACATAAAAAGGGGGAGCGTAAAGGCCTGAACTGGAATATGGGAATAGAGAAAGTAAGCGTACTGAAGAAACTGGAATACTCTAAATATCAAACTTTCTTTTACATAAACTCAAGGGTAACCACTCAAAAAACATCCAAATCTGAAATATATACTGTAATAAAAGAAGAAACAGAGGGAAACATCATAGAATACCACCACACAGAAATAACAGACAACAACAAAAAGGCAAAGAAACAATGGAGACACAGCCTTACCAGAAAACTAAAGACAGAATGACAGGAAATCCTCACGTATCAATAATCACCCTAAATGTAAATGGATTGAACTCACCAATAAAGAGACACAGAGTAGCAGATTGGATCAAAAAACTAAACCCAACCATATGCTGCCTACAAGAGACACATCTCAGCTACAAGGACAAGCATAGACTCAAAGTGAAAGGGTGGAAATTGACACTCCAAGCAAATGGTACCCAGAGAAAATCAGGCGTAGCCATAATGATTTCCGATGAAACAGACTTCAGGGTGAAAAAGATAACAAGAGACAAAGATGGACATTTCATAATGGTAAAGGGGACTATACAACAAGAAGACATAACAGTCATCAATATTTATGCCCCCAATCAGGGAGCACCGAAATATACCAAGCAACTACTAACAGAACTAAAGGGAGAAATTGACCAAAACACAATTATACTAGGGGACTTAAATACATCATTGACAGCTATGGATAGATCATCCAAACAGAAGATAAATAACGAAATCGCAGCCCTAAATGACACATTAGATGAATTGGACATAATTGACATATATAGAGCACTTCATCCTAAAACATCAGACTATACATTCTTTTCTAGTGTACATGGAACATTCTCAAGGATAGACCATATATTGGGACACAAAATCAGCCTCAGCAAATTTAAGAAGATTGAAATCATACCAAGCATATTCTCTGATCACAAAGCTTTGAAATTGGATATCAACTGCAAAAAGAAAGCAGGAAAAAACACAAATACATGGAGATTAAACAACATACTTTTTTTTTTTTTTTTTTTTTTGGTGAGCACATAATGTAATATATGAGTACAAATTATGTATTATTGAATTGTACACTTAAAACATGTTATTAACAAATGTCACCCCAATAAATTTAATTAAAAATAAACTTAAAAGAATGAGGTATATCTGGGTGCGGAATCACATAGACCAATATTGCATTGTATGTGGGAAGATGGAACAGATTTTACTAGTTAATGTTTGGAAACTTCTTGAAAGCATTATGTCTGTATTGTTTTCAGATCAGAAAGAAAATGAGTATGAAACATATTTATCACCCAAGATAATGCAATGATAATTTTGTCAGCAAACTTGGTGCTTGTGAGACAATGAAATAAGCTTCTAATGACTTCTTGAAAGTTCATCTATTACTGTAAGGCTTCTTGTGTTATAGAACTGCTGCTAGAAGACAATCAACATTTCCTGAGCACTCAAAAAGGCCATGAGACCTCCTGACATAACAAAAATATAAAAATTAACCACAACAAAGCAGTGAATTTTGCTTCCTCATAGAGCTCAGGAGGAAGCACTACCTGATTCAGAGATGTATATCAACACTCAATAAACATGCATTTATCCCAAATTTAACATGATCTGTACTTTAATTACTATTTAAAATTGATGCTTATATGTGGATTTGACTGCAAGGGATGCTTTGAAAATTTTCACAGGGTAAGAGAATTTGTAGGAGTTATTTTTTAACATTATATGTGTACTTTATTTTTTTATTTATTTATTTTTTAATAAGTGATTATTGTTATTTTATTTATTTTTTTTATTAATTAATTTATTTATTAGTTTCAGGTGTACAAAACAAGGTAATACTTAGACGTTCATCATTTATATCCCTCATACTGTGAACCCCCCTCCCCCCATCCACTATCCCTCCGACCTCACACTGAACCATCACATTATATATATAAAATTATAGTTGGCATTCATTAATGTTTAGCTTCTGATGTACAATGCCATGATCAGGTATCCACAGTATCCCTGAGGTGGTCTCCCAAATAGGACGCATGTCCATCGGATACCCAACAAAATCTTTACAACATTATAGAATACCTTCCCCAAATTAATTTTCAAAAGAAAAACCCTGAGGCCATCTTGTGGTTACCAGCTGCTTCCAAATCCCTTCACCTTTCCCCTTATCCCCAACCCCCTCCCACACACCCATCTAACCACTCTCGGTTTTTTCTCTGCGTCCCCAAAACTGACTCTGATTAGTTCATTCACATAGTCTTTTCTTTAGATTCCATATATAAGTGAGATCATATAGTACTTGTCTTTCTCTTTCTGACTTATTTCACTTAACATAATGTTCTCTAGATCCATCCATGTTGCTGCAAATGATAAGATTTCTTTCTTCTTTATGGCTGCGTAATACTCCATTGTATAAATGTACCACAGCTTCTTAATCCAGTCATCTACCGATGGGCATTTTGGTTGTTTCCATATCTTGGCTATTGTGTAAAGTGCTGCAATAAACATAGGAGTGCATACAGATTTTTGAATTGGAGTTTTGGATTTCTCCGGGTAGATGCCTAGGAGTGGAATTACTGGATCATAGGGTAGTTCCATTTTCAGATTCCTGAGATACCTCCATACTGTTTTCCATAGTGGCTGCACTAATCTGCAGTCCCACCAACAGTGCACTAGCGTTCCCTTTTCTCCACATCCGCGCCAGCATTTAAACAACATACTTTTAAAGAACGACTGAGTCAAAGAAGAAATTAGAGGAGAGCTCAAAAGATACATAGAAACAAATGACAATGAAAATACATCCTACCAAAATTTTTGGGATGCCGCGAAAGCAGTTTTAAGAGGGAAATTTATATCATTACAGGCCTATCTCAAGAAACAAGAAAAATCCCAAATAAATAATCTCATGTTACACATTAAAAAACTAGAAAAAGAAGAACAAGCGAAACCCAAGGTCAGCAGAAGAAAGGAAATAACAAAAATTAGAGCAGAACTAAATGAAATAGAGAACAAAAAGACAATAGAAAAAATTAATGTGACAAAAAGCTGGTTCTTTGAAAAGATTAACAAAATCGACAAACCCTTGGCTAGACTCACTAAGATAAAAAGAGAGAAGACACTAATTAACAAAATCAGAAATGAAAAAGGGGAAGTTATCACGGACACCACAGAAATACAAAGGATTATCCAAGAATACTATGAAGGACTATATGCCACCAAATTTAATAACTTAGAAGAAATGGACAAGTTCTTAGAAACATATAGCCTTCCAAGGCTGAATCATGAAGAACTGGAAAATCTTAACAGGCCGATCACCAGTAACGAAATTGAATCAGTCATCAAAAACCTTCCCAAAATCAAAAGTCCTGGACCAGATGGCTTCACCAGTGAATTCTACCAAACCTTCAAAGAGGATCTAATACCAATCCTGCTCAAAGTCTTCCAAAAAATTGAAGAAGAGTCAGTACTCCCTAACTCATTTTATGAGGCCAACATTACCCTGATACCAAAACCTGGTAAGGACAACACAAAAAAAGAAAACTACAGACCTATATCTCTGATGAATACAGATGCTAAAATCCTAAACAAAATTCTAGCAAATCGAATACAACAATGCATTAAAAAGATTATTCATCACGACCAAGTGGGGTTCATCCCCGGGGCACAAGGATGGTTCAACATTCGCAAATCCATCAATGTGATACATCACATAAACAAAATAAAGGACAAAAATCATATGATTCTATCAATTGATGCAGAAAAAGCATTTGATAAGATACAACATCCATTTATGATTAAAACACTTACTAAAATTGGTATAGAAGGAAAATACCTCAACATAATAAAGGCCATATACGACAAGCCCTCAGCTAATCTCATAATTAATGGTGAAAAGCTGAAGCCCTTTGCTCTACGTTCAGGAACACGACAAGGTTGTCCCCTATCACCTCTGCTTTTCAACATAGTGTTGGAAGTCCTCGCCAGAGCTATCAGGCAAGAGAAAGGAATAAAAGGCATCCAAATTGGGAATGAAGAAGTTAAATTGTCACTCTTTGCAGATGACATGATGCTATATATAGAAAACCCTAAAGACTCCACCAAAAAGCTATTAGAAACAATCAATGAATACAGTAAAGTTGCTGGCTACAAAATCAACGTACAAAAGTCCATTGCTTTCCTATATACCAACAATGAAATCTCAGAAAAAGAGATAGAAGAAACAATTCCTTTTGCAATTGCAGCAAAAAGAATAAAATACCTAGGAATAAACTTAACCAAGGATGTGAAGGACCTATATGCTGAAAACTGTAAGACATTTTTGAAAGAAATTGAAGAAGACACAAAGAAGTGGAAAGACATTCCGTGCTCATGGATTGGAAGAATCAACATAGTTAAAATGGCCATATTACCCAAAGCCATATACAGATTTAATGCAATCCCCATTAAAATCCCAATGGCATTTTTTAAAGAAATAGAACAAAAAGTTATCAGATTTGTTTGGAACCACAAAAGACCCCGAATAGCCAAAGCAATATTAAAAAAAAAGAACAATACTGGAGGTATCACACTCCCTGATTTTTCCTTGTACTACAGGGCTACAATAATCAAAACAGCTTGGTATTGGCAGAAAAACAGACACATAGACCAATGGAATAGAATTGAGAACCCAGAAATAAAATCACATAAATATGGGCAGATAATTTTTGACAAAGAAGCTAAAAACATACAATAGAGGAAAGACAGCCTCTTCAATAAATGGTGCTGGCAGAATTGGATAGCTACGTGCAAAAGAATGAAACTGGACTGCTATCTGTCACCATGTACCAAAATTAATTCAAAATGGATCAAAGACTTAAGCATAAGACCTGACACAATAAACTGCATTGAAGAAAACATAGGTACTAAACCTATGGACCTTGGGTTCAAAGAGCATTTTATGAATTTGACTCCAAAGGCAATGGAAGTAAAAACTAAAATAAACAAATGGGATTATATGAAACTGAAAAGCTTCTGCACAGCAAAAGAAACTATTGACAAAATAATGAGGCAACCAACTGAGTGGGAGAAGATTATGGCAAACAGTGCCACTGATAAGGGGCTAATATCCAAAATATACAAGGAACTCATGAATCTCAACAACAAAAAAACAAACAACCAAATTGAAAAATGGACCGAGGACCTGAAGAGACATTTCTCCTAGGAGGATATACAAATGGCAAATAGACATATGAAAAAATGCACAACATCGCTAATCATCAGAGAAATGCAAATGAAAACCACAATGAGATATCACCTCACCCCAGTCAGAATGGCTTTCATCAATAAGACAAATAGTAACAAGTGTTGGAGAGGCTGTGGAGAAAAAGGAACCCTCATACACTGTTGGTGGGAATGCAGACTGGTGCAGCCGCTATGGAAGGCATTGTGGAGGTTTCTCAAGAAATTACGAATAGAATTACCATATGACCCAGCAATTGCTCTCCTGGGTATCTACCCAAAAAATCTGAAAGCATTTCTCTATAGAGACACGTGTACTCCAATGTTCATTGCAGTTTTGTTTACGGTGGCCAAGAGATGGAAACAACCAAAACGTCTTTCGATAGATGAATGGATAAACAAGTTGTGGTATATATACACAATGGAATGCTATTCCCCGTTAAGGAAAGATGATATAGGAGCATTTGTGACATCATGGATGGATCTTGAGAGTATAATGCTAAGTGAAATAAGTCAGACAGAAAAAGCAGAGAACCCTATGATTTCACTGATATGTGGTATATAAACCAAAAAGAAGAAGACAAACAAATGAGAAACAAAAACTCATAGACACATTCAATAATTTAGTGGTTACCAGAGGGTAAGGGTGTTGGGGGTGGGTGATGAGGGTAAAGGGGATCAAATATATGGTGATGGAAGGAGAACTGACTCTGGGTGGTGAACACACAATGGGATTTATAGACGATGTAATACAGAATTGTACACCTGAAATATGTAAATTTACTAACAATTGTCACCCCAATAAATTTAATAAAAAAAAATCAAAATGAAATACCGTAAAATATTTTATATATTTGTGGATTCTAGGCAATGGATAAAAATGTCTTGTTATAATAAAAAAAATGAACTGTCAGAAATAAAAATTAAGAAAACAGTCCCATAGTGCTCACTTCAGCAGCACATATACTAATATTGAAATGATACGAAGATTAGCATGGCCCCTGTGCAAGGATGACCACAAATTCATGAAGTGTTCCAAATTATTTCTGACAACAAGGGACAGATCCTCCAGACAGAAAATCAATACCGAAACAGTGGCCTTAAATAACTCATTAGACCAGTTGGATTTAATCGATATTTTTAGAGCATTTCACCCAAACGCTCCAGATATACATTCTTCTTGAGCACACGTAGAACCTTTTCCAAGATAGACAACATGTTAGGCCACAAAACAAGTCTCAAAAAATTTAAGAAAATTGAAATCATATCAAGTGTCTTCTTTGACCATAGTGCTATGAAATTAGAAATCAATTACAAGAAAAAAACTGGAAAACACACAAATACATTAGGCTGAATAACATGTTACTAAATGATGAATGTTTCTACAATGAGATCAAGGAGGAAATCAAAAGATACCTTGAGACAAATAAAAATGAAAACACAATGACCCAAAATCTGTGGGATGCAGTGAAACCAGTCCTAAGAGAGAAATTTATAGCAATGCAAGCGTACATAAAGAAACAAGATAAAATCCAAATCAACAGTTTATAATCAACAGTTTATCCTTACACATAAGGGAACTGGAAGTAGAACAGCAAAATAAGCCCAAAAGGAGTACAAGGAGGGAGATAATAAAGATTGGAATGGAAATAACAAAATAGAGATGAAAAAAATGTAGAATATCAATGAAGCCTAGGACTGGTTTTTTGAGAAGATAAAGAAAATCAACAAACCTTTAGCCAGATTCCTAAAAAAAAATAAAAAAATAGAGAGCAAGGACCCAAATTAATAAATTCAGAAATGAAAGGGGAGAAGTGAC
This sequence comes from Rhinolophus hipposideros, assembly GCF_964194185.1. NCBI lineage: Eukaryota > Metazoa > Chordata > Mammalia > Chiroptera > Rhinolophidae > Rhinolophus > Rhinolophus hipposideros. The sequence goes on from NC_138046.1 coordinate 34,827,444, forward strand.
AACAGACACTACAGAAATACCAAAAAAAAAAAAAAACAATAAGAAAATACTATGAGAAACAATATGCCAACAAATTAGACAATCTGAAAGAAATGGATAATTTTCTAGAAGGATACAACCTTCCAAGGCTAAGTCAAGAAGAAACGGAAAATCTGAATAGACTGACTACTACCAGTGAAACTGAATCAGTAATCAACAAGCTCCCAACAAGCAATAGCCCTGGACCATATGGCACTACAAGTGAATTTTCCAAAACACTCAAAAAGAATTATCACCTATTCTCCTCAAACTACTCTAAAAAAATCCAGAAGAAAGGAAAGCTACCAAACTCTTTTTTTATGAGGCCACTATCACCTTGATCCCAAAATCAGACAAAGACATTACCAAAAAAAAAAAAGAAAAGAAAAGAAAACTATGGGCCAATATGGCTGTGCATAGATGAACATAGGTGCAAAAATCCTCAACAAAATATTAGCAAACAGAATTCAACAATACATTAAGATCATACACTATGATTAATTGGGATTCATTCCTGGTATGCGAGTTTGGATCAATATCCGCAAAGCAATTAATGTGATACACCACATTAGCAAAATGAAAAATAAAAATCATATGGTCATATCAATAGATGCAGAAAAAGCATTTGACAAAATACAGCAGCTATTTATGATAAAAACTCTTCCCAAAATGGGAATAGAGAGATCATATCTCAACATAATAAAGGCCATATATGACAAACCCACAGCTAACATCATACTCAATGGGGAAAAGCTAAAACCATTCCCCTTCAGATCAGGAACAAGACAAGGTTGCCCACTTTCTCCACTCTTAGGTATCTATCCAGAGAAATCCAAAATGGTAATTCAAAAAAAGTTATGCACCCCTATGTTTATTGCAGCACTATTTACAATAGCCAAGACATGGCAATAACTGAAATGCCCATCGGTAGATGACTGGATTAAGAAATTGTGGTACATTTATACAATGGAGTATTACTTGGCCATAAAGAAGAATGAAATCTTACCATGTGCAACAATATGGATGGACCAAGAGAACATTATGCTAAATGAAATAAGTCAGACAGAGAAAGACAAATACAATATGATCTCACTTATATGTGGAATCTAAAGAATGAAATAAATGAACAAACTAATCAGAAACAGTCTCAGAGATATCGAGAAAAAAACTGATTGTTGCTACATGGGAGAGTGGTAGGGATGAGGGAGAAGGCGAGGGGATTAGAAAGCACAATTTGGTAACCACAAGATTGCCACGGGGATATGAAAGACAGTTTGGGGAATATAATCAATAATGTTGTAAAGATCTCATAGGGTATCCGATGGACACTTGTCTTATCAGAGAGACCATTTCACAGATGGCATAGATGCCTGACCACTGCGGTGTACATCTGAAGCTTAATAATAATGAATATCAACTATAATGTCATATGTGTGTGTGTGTGTGTGTGTATATATATATATATATATATATATATATATATATATATATACTCACAGTATGTGGAGTACAGCATAGGGAATATACGCAGTGGAATTGTACAGCTATATGCTATGTCAGAGGGGTAGTAGATTGGGGGAGGGAGGATATGACTTTGTGAGGAGTATAAATGTATAACTATTACATTGTTGTGTATACCTGAAACTAATAAAGAGAAAATATTCAAAAGAAAAAAAAAGAAAAGAAAACAATCCCATTTACAATTGCATCAAAAATAAAATACCTAGGAAAAAATTTAACCAAGCAGGTAAAAGATCTGTACTCAAAAAATTATAACAGAGTGAAGAAATGGAAGACGATATAAATAAATGGAAGCATATACCATACTCATGGATAGGAATAATTAACATTATTAAAATGTGCATACTACCCACAGTAATCACTATATTCAATGCAATCTCTATCAAAATACCAATGGCATTTTTCACAGAATGAGAAGAAATAATCCGTAAATTTATATGGATCAAAAAAAGACCTCAAATAGCCCCAGCAATCTTGCAAAAAAAGAACAAAGTAGATGGTATCCCATTACCTGATATCCAACTATACTATAAGTCTATAGTAATCAAAACAGCATGGCACTGGCATAAAAATAGACACATAGATCAATGGAACAGAATAGAGCACCCAAAAATAAAATAAACTTGTGCATATAGAATCAATTAATCTGTGACAAAGGAGGCAAGAATACAGAATGGGGTAAAGACTGTCTAATCAATAAATGATGTGGGCAAAACTGGACAGATACATGCAAAAAATGTAACTGGACAACCAGTTTAAATATAAGCTTACAATGGATTAAATACTTAAGTGTATGACCTGAAACATTAAAGTTCCTAGAAGAAAACATAGGCAGTAAATTCTTGGACATTGCTCTTAGTAATATTTTTTTCTTATATAACTCCTTAGGCAAGGGTAACAAAAGAAAAAACAAATAAATGGGATTACATGTAACTAAAAAGTTTTTGCGCTTTTGTAAAGGAAACCATTAACAAAATGAAAAGACAACCTACTGAATTGGAGAAGATATTTACCAGTGATGCATCTAATAAGGGGTTAATATCCAGAATTTATAAAGAACATATACAACTCAACACCAAAAACAAACAATCAAATTTAAAAATGGGCAGAGGACCTGAATAGGTGTTTCTCTAAAGAGGACATAAGATAACCAATAAACATATGGAAAGATGCTCAATGTCACTAATCGTCAGAAAAATGCAAACTAAAACCACAATGAGATATTACCTCACACCTGTCAGAATGGCTATCATCAGTAAATCGACGAACAACAAGTGCTGGAGAGGACAAGGAGAAAATAGAACCCTCAGGCACTGTTGGCACAGCCACTTTGGTAAACAGTTTGGAGGTTCTGCAAAAAATTAAAAATAGAACTACCTCATGGCCCAGCAATTCCACTTCTAGGTATTTAACCCCCCTGCCAAATCCAAAACACAAATTTGAAGAGATATATGCACCCCTGTGTTCACTGAAGAGGTGTTTACCATAGCTAAGATATGGTAACAACCAAAATACCCATCAATAGATGATTAGATAAAGAAGAGGTGGTATATATACAGTAGAATAGTAGTTGGCCATAAAAAAGAAGGAAATCTTCAGGTGTACATTGCAGTGATCGGGCATCTACATCTTCCCTGAGGTGGTCTCCCAAATGGGACATGTGTCCATCGGATACCCTACAAAATCTTTACAACATTATTGATTAGGTTCCCCAAATTAATTTTCAAAACCCCGTGGCCATCTTGTGGTTACCAACTGTTTTCTAATCCCCTCACCTTCCCCCTTATCCCCATTCCCCCGCCCATCTAACAACCCTCAGTTTTTCCTCTTTGCAATGTACACCTGAAGCTGAACAATAATGAATGCCACCTACAATTATATATATATATATATATATATATATATATATATATATATATATATATATATATAAATGTAGTTATGGGGATGTTGGGTATAGCATAAAGAATATAATCAATAATATTGTAATAAATATGTATGGTGTCAGAGGGATACTAGATTTGTTGGGGTAAAAGATGGGAGAGAGTGTAAGGGCAGGGGGAAAAAGTTGAAGGGATTAAGAAGTACAAACTAGTAGTTACAAAATAGTCATGGGGATGAAGGGTATAGCATAAGGAACATAGTCAGTAATATTGTAATAACTATATATGGTATCAGATGGGCACTAGATTTATTGGGGTGATCACTTCGTAAGTTATACAAATGTCTAATCACTGTTATACACCTGAAACTAATATACTATTGTATATCAACTGTCATTGAAAAATAAAACAATTATTTTTTTAAAAAAAAAGAAGGAACTCTTACCATTTGTGAGTGGCACAGTTTCAGTTCAGACCTAAACCAGCCTGACTTCTTAGCCAGGTTCCTCTGACTCTGGTTCTGTGTTACCTCCTATTGCACTCTAATGTGTTTTTACTTTTTTTTTTTTTTTCAAATTTGACACATGTTGGCTCTGTGTTTTCTGAGGTGTAACAGCCATGATAAATAAAATATTAATAAAATATTCTCATTCAGGAAAAGCTTTGCAAGTAATGCCATGTCCTTATATTTTCAGAAATTTAAGTCTTTAAAATAATACACAGTTAACACCAATGACGAGCAATAGATGTTTTTCATTACTCAATGACATAGAGAAAATTCATATATTTTTGTATTTTATTTGTTACTTACCATTTCTTACTTAATCCTCTGAATGTTTTACTATTAAACAGCTTTGTTGATGCCCTTCAATAGATGAATGGATAAAGACGATGTGATACACACACACACACACACACACACACACACACACACACACTCACACTGGAATATTACTTAGCAATAAAAAATGAATGAAATCTTGCCATTTGTGACAACATGGATGGTCCTAGAGGATATTATGCTAACTGAAATAGAGAAAGATTTCATTGTTATGTGGAATGTGAAGAATAAAACAAATGAACAAACAAAATAGAAACAGACTCATAGATATAGAGAATAAACTAATTGTTGCCAGATGGGAGAGGGGAGTTGGGGAACTAAGTGGAAAAGATGAAGGGATTAAGAAATACATTTTAGCTTCTTTGTCAAAAATTATCTGTCCATATTTATGTGGTTTTATTTCTGAGTTCTCAGTTCTATTCCATTTGTCTATGTGTCTGTTTTTCTGCCAATACCATGCTGTTTTGATTATTGCAGCCCTGTAGTACAAGCTAAAGTCAGGGAGTGCGATACCTCCAGTATTGTTCTTTTTCTTAAGATTGCTTTGGCTATTCGGGGTCTTTTGTGGTTCCAAACAAATCTGATGATTTTTTGTTCTATTTCTTTAAAAAATGCCATTGGGATTTTGATGGGGATTGCATTAAATCTGTATATTGCTTTGGGTAATATGGCCATTTTAACTATGTTGATTCTTCCAATCCATGAGCACAGAATGTCTTTCCATTTCTTTGTGTCTTCTTCAATTTCTTTCAAAAAAAAAAAAGAAATACAAATTGTTAGTTACAAAATAGGTAATGTAAAGTACTGCATAGAGAATATAATCAGTAATGTTGCAACAACTATGTATAGTGCCAGGTGGCTACTAGACTAATCAGGGAGGTCACTTGCATAAATTACATAAATGTCTAACCACTACACTGTACTCCTGAAACTAATATAAAATAATATTCAAAGTCAACTGTAACTGAAAAAATAAGTAATTTTATAAAAAAGAATAAAAACATTGTTCGTGTTTTTCCTTCTTTCAGGATTTTACATCTTCCAAGCAATTATGGAAGCAGCAGTGCAGAACAACTGGCAAGTGACAGCATGGTCTGTGGGAAACATAAAGGACATCCAAGAATTCAGGTGAATCATTGCAGAAATAGACAGGAGGCAGGAAAAGTGATACTTGATTGACTGCGAAGTTGAAAGGATTAACACAATTTTGGAACAGGTACATTCAAGATTTATTCCACCCACAGCCAACATTTTAAATCAGCAACCTGAGGCAGTTCCCATACCTGCTAATGAATTAAGTAGCCAACCTGACTAAATGTGCCAACAGTTTTTTCTACTCTCTCTAATCATTTCTTTCTTCCCTAGTAGTTGCAGAAAAAGAAAGAAAATCTAAGCTCTTGAAAATTGTATTGCCATGATTAATCTTCAAGTCTCTGCAATTCAATGCTACCTATCAAATAAACACTCTTCTACACCTGTTTCATAGATAGCTGACTCTTTCAAAGTAATCTCCTTCCTTTCCCATATGTTCCTCTCATCAGGGAAGAGACAAGGTATGAGGCAGGGCAGAAGGGTAGTGTTTCTATTTCAGGTGCCTAGTTACAGAATGTCAGGGCATTCCTATGTAGGTTTGATAATTTGGGGATATTTTTGCAGAATATCCCTCTGGTGAAAGAGAGAGGAAAAGGGTGGCGAAGAGATATGTGTAGGTAATTTAAGTCCATTTTTTAAGATGACAAATGAGACAAAATGTTCATGGCTTTTAAAATGTGTACTAAGTGAAAAAAGATTTGCACTGGGGGGGATATGATTCAATGGGCCAAAATGTATTCATTATTAAGCTTAGATATTTACATTTAAGATTAAAAAGTATTAGTATAAATGCTTCACCTTAAGCCAAATGGACACTCTGTCTGGAGTTGAGCCACATTGAAATGTGGTGAAAGTTTACTATTCTCCTTAGTAGTTTCATTGCCAGTTAATAATAAAGTGCCTTTGCTGCCATGAACAAAACTGTAAGGGAAACATTTCCATTCTAATTTGATCCTAGTGCACCTCGGGGGGCAAAACAGCTTCAGATTTTCAAATTATAGTGAACTATCATCGCCTGGGAGAGCTGTTTTATAGCAAATTAAATATTAACAATTTGTCAGATATGTTTCCATAAGAAGATAATTGAAAAAAAAAAGGGAAGGGAAGGAGAGGATAGAGAACGGAAGGGAGGGAGGAAAAGAGGGAAGGGAGAGAGGGTGAGACAAAAATGGGAAGGGAAGGGAATGAAAGGAAAGGAGGGAGGGGAGTGAGAGAGAGAGAGAGAGAGAGAGAGAGAGACAGAGAGAGAGAGAGAGAGAGAGAGAGAGAGAGAGAGAGAGAGAAGAGAGAGAGAGAGAGAGAGAGAGAGAGAGAGAGAGAGAGAGAGAGAAGAAAGGAATCGTTGACTATGCATTATACACATACAAAGGTGTTATTTTCTTAAGAACAGCATCACTCTAGTGAGTTACACCTCACAGAAAATCTGGAGCATTTGTCTGGCTAAATCAAATTTCCCAACTAATATTCTCTTGAGGTATCCAATGATACAACTCTCCCTTTCAAAACAAACAAAACAAAACAAAACACAAAACAACAACAACAAAGAAAACCTGCCTTTGACTTTCTTAGATCTTGAAAGTGAAGACTCAATCAGGTTAGTGATATTGGTGTATGTACTAAATGCCCTCTAAAATTTAATACCAAAATAGGCTTTTAGTGGGTGACCTACTTAATTGCCTAGAGCAGAAAAACATCCTCTTTGTTGTACTTTGTTTTCCTTCTTTTGTACTTGTGACTTTGGCTTCTTAAATATCTACATTCTTTTAAGTCTTTTGGGTTTTATAGTGCCTTATAGTGGAGTCTGGAATTTTTCATCATAATGTAAAAGAAAAAGAAGTGGATAGAACTCTGATTTCCTATATAGCTGTAGGATCTTGGGCACTTAATTTTTAATATCTATGCTTTAGTTGTCTCATCTATGTAATGGAGAAATAAAATTTGTAACGAGGAAATAAAATTTGCTGTACCTCATGTTTGGCATAATTGCTTTGAAAGGCATAAAATGTAATAAAAAATAATCATATTACTAAACATTTTCAGGAAAATTAAACTAACATTATTCAAAAACCCTGTTCTCTCTTTTCGTATCTCATGTTCTACCTATTTTTCAGGGAACATTGTTCAAAGAAAAGTTTTAGCAGCACCCAGGTAAGGCTAGATAGTTGATTTCACTTGCTTTTTTCCCTTTGAAGAAATTGTCATAAAACTATCAATTTATGATTATTTTCTACCATTTAAGGAATTTAAGGAATTTCTAGTAGTCCATAAGTACTTTGAGATAAGGGCCATGTTTTTCTTGTTCATTGTTGTATCTGCAGTGGCTAATAGTGTTGAATAGATAGATGGATGGGTGCATGAATGGATAGATGGGTGGATATTGAAGAAGCACATTTTAACAAGTTTCATTGTAATTTTTTTATGCTTCCATCCAGAGGAAAAATAGTACCTGCAGCTACATGATATGATTATTAAGGCACACATTTTCTCAAAGGTTTTAGATGGTGGCTCTCTGCTCAAGCCTATTGTAATGCTAATGCTATCAGGAATTTGCCTGTTTTTGCATAAGAGTAGATTTCTCATTAAACAAATCTTTTAAATTAAGTAACATATTCACATGATATTTCTTTAAGAAAAATATATTTTTAAATGAATTTTATACTAAGATACAGAGACACCATTTTTTTCATTGGTTCCTAACTATCTTTGGCAAACATCGTAATTCACTATAAAGATCCTGGGTTGGAATAATAACACTTATAAGTCAATCAGTGTTAAGTTTTCTCATAAGATACCCACATTCTCCAAAGGTGTTTTCAACTTTCTTTGAGGTTATTTTCACAGAAGGAAACTTCTATAGTCTCCCACAAAATGACACTTAGTGCCACTATTTGAGGTAGATGAGCTTGTTATACCACTACAATCCTATTCATTATAGATTATATTTTGGCATAAACTAAGTTCATATTGTACACTATATTCAATGGGTGTTAATGAAAAGACCTTAATATTGTGTAAGTTTTCAAACACAAGCAAATCATCAATATAGTATATAGCATAACTTCCTCATTTCATGAATCAGGTTCTAATTTTCCCTGTGAATGTTCAAACACTTATAGGGTAAATCAAAATTCTTTCAACATTTCTTTCCAAAGCTTAATTTTAAAATAACACTTTATTTTTAAATTACAGTTGACATGCAATATTATGTTAGTTTCAGGTGTACAACATGGTGATTAAACATTTATGTAACTTACAAAGTGATCAACCCGATAAATCTAGTACCCATCTGACACCATACATAGTTATTACAATATTATTGACTATTCCTAATGCTATACTTTACACACCCATGACTATTTTGTAATTACCAATTTGTACTTCTTAATCCATTCACCATTTTCATCCACATCCCCAACCCGCCTTCCCATCTGGCAACACTCAAAATGTCCTCTCTGTCTATGATTTGCTTCTGTTTTGTTTGTTAATTTATTTTGTTCTTTAAATTCCACACATAAGTGAAATCATATAGTATCTGTCCTTCACTCTCTGACTTATTTCACTTAGCATGATACCTTCTAAGGTCCATCCATGTTGCTGCACATGGCAAGATTTCATTCTTTTTGTATGTCTGAGTAATATTTCATTGCGTATAGGTACCACTTCTTCTTTATCCATTTATCTACTGATGGACAGTTAGATTGCTTGCATACCTTGGCTACTGTAAGTGATGTTGCAATAAATATATGGATGCATATGTCTTTTCAAATTAGTGTTTTGGGTTTCTATGGATAAATACCCAGAAGTGGAATTACTGGGTCCTCTTTTGTCTCTTGTTATAGCCTTTGTTTTAAAATCTATTTTATCTGGCATAAGTATTACTACCCCAGCTCTTTGTTTCCATTTTCATGAAATACCTTTTTCTGTCCCTTTCCTTTCAGGCTGTCTGTGTCTTTCTATTGGAAGTGAGTGAGACTGTTATAGGCAGCATGTGTAAGGGTCTTGTTTTCTTATCTATTCAGCTACACTATGTTTTTTGATTGGAGCGTTTAATCCATTTATACTTAAAGTAATTGTTGGTAGATATAATTATGACTACATCTGTTTTTTTCTTGCTACCATTTGCTTGGAGTATCAATTTCCACCCTTTCACTTTGAGTCTGTATTTATCCTTGTAGCTGTGATGTGTCTCCTGGAAGCAGCTTTTGTTTGGGTTTTGTTTTTTGATCCAATCTGCTACTCTGCTTCATTTTATTAGTGATTTCAATCTATCCATTTAGGGTGATTATTGATAAATAAGGATTTCCTATTATTTTTTGTTTTCTGGTGGTTCGGTGTCTCCATTTTTTCTTTACCTTTTAGTTGCTGTCTGTATTTCAGTGTGGTGGTATTCTATAATATTTCCCCTCTGTTTCTTCTTTTTTTGTTGTCATATATCTCAGTTCTGGAATTTTTTTTTGAGTGGTTACAATTTAGTTTATGTAAAAGTAAGTTTCATATTTACAGTAGTCCTTTTTCTTCAGCATTCTTCTTATCTCCATTGATGTCCACAGGTTCAGACATTTACTCTCTCCCCTTTTATGTTCTTATTGTCACAAGATATCCCTATTTTTGCTTTGAGTTGATTTCTGAGTTTTAGTAGCAAGTTCTCTTTTTCTTTTTTAATATTTTTTTCATGTTTACCCTCTATGTTATGTTTAAGTGTATAGTGCCCTATTGTGAGTAAGGGTTGCCGTTTCCTGCTTCTTTCTGTCTGTTCATAATACTCAAGCTTTGTATGCTTTGACTTTTTGTTTCAGGTTGAATTGCCTCATTCAGTATTTCTTGTAATGCAGGTCATGTATTAGAAAATTCCCTCAGCTTCAGTATGTCTGGAAAGGTCTTTATCTCTCTTTCATATCTGAAAAATATCTTTGCTGTATATTTTATTCTTGGCTCATAATCTCTCTCTTTCAATAGTTTGAATATTTGGTTCCACTCCCTCCTGGCTTATAGAGTTTCTGCTGAAAAGTCTGATGATAATCTAATGGGCTTTCCTTTGTAGGTTACCGTCTTGTTTTCCCTGGCTGCCTTGAGGATTCTTTCTTTGTCGTTAATTTTTGACAGCTTCAATACAATGTGCCTTGGAGAAGGCCTGTTGGGATTGAGGTAATTAGGTGTTCTATTTGCTTCTTGGATTCGAGGATCCAGTTCTTTCCACAAGTTTTGGAAGCTCTCATCAACCATTGGTTTGAACATATTCTCTGTGCCCTTCTTCCTTTCTGATCCTTCTGTTATGCCCATTATTCTTTTGTTGCTCTTCCTGACAGAGTCAGAAAGTTCTTATAGAGTTCTCTTATTTCTTTTAACTCTCAAATCCATCTCTCTTCTTCCATCTGTGTCATTTCCAGACTTCTATCTTCGATGTCACTTATTCTTTCCTCCATCTGGTCAATTCTAAAGGCTAAACTGGTTGTTTCATTCTTCATTTCTTTTATTGAGTTCTTAATCTCGAGGAATTCTATTTTTTTATTTCAATATGTTTGGTAAAATGTTCCGATTGTCCTTTGATTGTGTTTCTGAGTTCATTGAACTGCCTGTGTTTACTTGCATCTCATTGAGTTTTTTCAGAACTGTAATCTTGAATTCTCTGACACTTAAGTCACATATTTCCACGTCTTTAAGTTCATTTTCCAGAGACTTTTCATTTTCTTTCTGAGCTGCCTTTTTATCTTGGTTATTCATGGCAATTAGTGGATAATTAGTTTTCTTCCTGGTTGTCTACATGAGTGAGTTCTGCAGCAGGTTGATATAAAGAGATCTTTCTTTTGCTTTCCAGTAGGTTTAGTTGCAATGTTTTATTTTCTCCCCCATTGCATTCTTCTATACTCTCTCACGCTATAATGTTATATTTTCCCTTGCTCTGTTCCTGCTTCTCATGTAATGGTGGATTCCCTGAAAGGTGAGCTTCTCCTCTGTGAGCAGGTCCACTGTGTCTCAGGGCACTGCCTCCATATCCCTTCCTTTATTTTTATCCCCCATCCCCAATCCCGGCCCATCTGGCAAACATTGAAATATTCTCTCTAAATATTCTCTCTATATATTAATTTGTTTCTGCTTTGTTTGTTTATTTTGTTCTTTAGATTTCACTTACAAGTAAAATAGTATGACATTTGTCTTTGTCTGAGTTACTACACTCAGCAAAATACCCTCTACACCCATCCGAATTTTTGGAGATGGCCAGATTTCGTCCATTTTTATGGCTTAGTAATATTCTATTGTATATATGTACAACATTGTTTTTATCCGTTCACCCATTCAGGGACACCCAGGTTACCTTCATGTCTTGGCGACTGTAAATAATGTTGCGATGTTCATTCATATATAGTCAGATGTTTACAGATATAAAGCCTGTTCTGCCAACATGTGACTATGAGCAAGTTACTTAATCTCTCTAAGACTCATTTTCATTATTTATAAAATAGGGACCTCATAAGTTTGTTGTGAACATTAAATAATGTGTGTAAGTTGCAACATATTAATTAATCAGTGACTGTTAGATAATATTGATGATGATGCTTATGATGGTGATGTTGATAATGATGTAAAGTAATAAGTGTAGTTTCTGATACATAGGAGTTATTATAATTATTAATATTAGTGATGTGGGTTCCTGGGTATTAGTTTGATAGTTTCATTCTGTCTATAGCCAGAGGCTGCATCCTTAGCTCTGGCTGTCATCATTTATTACTTTCTCATAGCCAATAATAGGACGAGAATCCTCCAAGTGTCCATTCTCTATTGTTTCCTTATTATACCTGCTAAGCAATTGCCAACACTCTCAAAGCTTCTGTTATCATCTTTCTGTGTATTAGTCATAAATGTTCATCTTTAACTCCTACAACAGTCTACCCTTATGCATGGTTTCATGTTCCACGGCTTCAGTTACCCACGGTCAATCATTGTCTAAAAATATTAAACAGAAAACTCCAAAAATAAATAATTTTTAAATTTTAAATTGTATGCAGTTCTCAGTAGCATAATGAAATCGTGTGTCATCTCACTGTGTCCCACCTGGGATATAAATTATCCCTTTTTCAAGCATATCTATGCTGGATACACTACTCACCCATTAGTCACTTAGCAGCCATCCTAGTTATCAGATTGATTATGAAAGAGAGAGAGAGAGAGAGGGCATTCACATATCTTCTATTATACTATATTGTCATAATTGTATTTTATTATTAGTTATTATTGTTAATCTCTTACTGTGACTAATTTATAAGTTAAACTTTTCTATTCTACCATAAGAAAAAATGAAATAGTGCCATTTGAGACAACATGGATGGATCGTGAAATAATTGTGCTAAGTGAAATAAGTCACACGGAAAAAGTTGAGAACCATATGATTTCACTGAGATGTGGGATATAAAACTGAAAGCAACAAAGGAACAGACAAACAATTAAACAAAAATTCATAGACACATACACTAGTTTAGTGGTTACCAGAGGGTAAGAGGGGAGGGGAGTGGTAGTTGAGGGTAAACGGGGTCAAATATATGGTGATGGAAGGAGAACTGACTGGGTAGTGAACACACAATGTGATAGATAGATGATACATTACAGAATGGTACCCTTGAAACCAATGTAACTTTATTAACCATTGTCATCGAAATAAATTTTAATTAAAAACAACCTTTATCATAGGTATGTATGTATAGAAAAACATTATATATATATATATATATATATATATATATATATATATATATATATATATAAAGGGTTTGGTACTACCTGCAGTTTCAGGCATCCACTTATAGTCTTGGAATGTATCCACTGCTAATAAGCAGAGACTATTGCTCTGCCTGTGTCAGTGGTTTCCAAAAGTTTATGTTCATTAAAGAACTTATAAAACTATAAATGACATGGTTGTACACAGTAATCATTAAATAATATAACAAAATATTATTTTAGTAGATCCTTCAAGTGATTCCAATGTGCAGCCAAGTTTGGGAACCACTGATCTAGGTCTAGATCCATACTTACAACTTTCTGTTAGAAATCTGGATTGTTCATTAGTTCTTCAAACCCAATTTGTCCAAGACTCCTTCATTATCTCCCCCCACCAAATTTGATGTTTCTCTCAAATTCCATATTTCTATATGTACCCCAGGCCTCAAATTTAGGAATTAATTAGCTGAGCAACTACTATAGATTATACTTCTGATATAGAACTCTTTCTACTCCCACTGCTATCAGGGTCCCACAGGACCCAACTGCATATCACTTAAGTAATCACAAGATGCTAGAATCACAAATTTTATAGAGTTTAGTTTATAAAATCACTTCGTTAGATAAACACTTAAAAACTTTTTTAGGATCACATCACTTTGGAAACTCACATGTTGCAAATGATACAGTACAGCCAATAGTTGCCATAGGATTGGAATGGCTCACTCCTCTTTTGAGCACTAGATAAATGTTGGCTTGAGTTTAGGATCTATGTTATACCAAAGCAAAATGCATATATTTTAATTATAGAATGACACTCAACATGGTGAGATGTTTACAGTATGAGAATCTCACAAGAACTGGGAGACCTGCTGAGGAAAGAGCTTACTCATGCTTCTATCTCTAGCTCACTCCAAGGTCCAAATTTCTTGAGTGAAAAGGTAGACAAAAAAATACTACAGTGTTTTTTAAATGTTATTGTTTTGTTTAATGTATATAATTAAACACATACAAGCTAAAGGGAGGTGTGTGCTTGTGTGTGTGCATGTGTTTGCATGCATCTCTGTGTGTGTGATGTGCCTTCATTTTAGTTTACAGTGATTTTTCCCTTCCCCATATTCTTGCTCACCTCTAATCTATTACACACGCTGCTGCCAGATTAACCTTCCTAAAACAGAATCTCATCATATAACTTTCCAGTTCAAAAATTATGAATGGCACCTCATAACCTAATGAATGAACTCAAAATTCTTCAGTTTATTATTCAGGGAACTCTGTCATCTGGCTCCAAGTATGCCTTTGTGTCTTATCAACTACCACTCCCCTTCACGGATCATATCTCCCACATAACCTGAATAAACGGAAACTCAAAGCAAAGCAATTATATGAAGCATTGGTGCTTGTGATGGGGTTAGAGACAACTAAAGTTAATTATATTACAGCATATAAAAGAAAATGACTTGAGTCTGGATCAAAATGGCGGCATGAGGACAGTCTCTGTAAAGCTCTCCAGGAATCTACAACTAATCGAACAACAATAACTCCACAAAGAACTCCCTGTACAGCAGACAGGCAAGACAAAGAAGCCTACTACTGAATTCACCTAAAGGTGGGAGAATTCACCTAAAGGTAGGAGAATGGTCAGGTACTTGGAGGAAGCCGTGAGGGCACAGGACGCAGACCTAGCTCAGTGCTCCATGCTTAATGTATCCCAGAACTACAGCAGCTGTGGTAGAGGGAAGAACTCGGACTGCTGGGGCTCCGTTTATGGCCCACAGGGCTGAGGGGGTAGCAAATAACATGACTGAAACCAATGATCACGGTAGAGACCTCCGAGAAATGACTGAGGGAAGAAGGCTAAAAACAGTGGCTTAAGCCCTCACTGCCGAGCAGAGAACTGAAGCCTTAGAAACTGAGACTAGCCGCCCCTTCCCGACCCTCCAAGAGCTCGCCCGGCCCCAACCTGCCCAATGCTAGAAGCGGAACAGTAGCAGTGTCAGATCAAAAGAACAGAATATTTGCTGTTCTGAGAACTGTGAACCACAGACACAGATTCACAGCCCAACAAGTTCCAGCAAAGAGGAGGGAGCTGTGGAAGCAAGAGCAGCTATGGTGGTGGTTGCTGAAATTGCTCTAGGCCACCTCTCACAACTCACCACGCCCCTTGCCCCACCTATCTGGGTGGATCCCTGCAGGAGTAAACAGGACTACTGAAATGTCCAGGCTCTAAATCTGGTGCAGAAAGACCTTTGGAACTTCAAAAGCTCTCCGCACCCCTACAGGAATGTGGCACCATATGACCCAGGTGAACTGTTAACAGAGGAAAACCCTGTTTTCCAGGAAAGCAATCCATTGTGTGAGAAGGTAGAATAGTGCAGAGAAAACATAGCACAACTGTGTGAGAGAGGAAATAAAAGGCTGCAGTCAGAGAAAAAATAAAACATTCTACCAACAAGTATTGGAAAACAAAAGAAAGACCTCTTCCTATAAACCTGTTGCAGAAGCCAGTCATGTAGATGTCAAGAAAGAGAAATAATAAATCAGTAATTGCCATGAATAACCAAGGCAACAAGACAACTCAGAAAGAAAGTGAAAAGTCTCCAGAAAAGGAACTTAAAGATATGGAAATATGTGACTTAAACGACAGAAAATTCAACATTGAAGTTCTGAAAAAACTCAACGAGATGTAAGAAAGCACAGAAAGGCAATTTACTAAACTCAGAAATGCACTCAAAGAACAACAAGAGAATTTTACGATAGAGATTGAAATTTTAAAACAGAACCAAAGAGAATTTCTGGAGTTTAAGAACTCAATAGAAAAAAATTAAGGATGAAATAACCAGCTTAGGTAGTAGAGTTGACAAGATGGAGGAAAGAATCAGTGACATCGAAGATAGAAACCTGGAAATTACACAGGTGGAAGAAGAAAGTGACTTGAGAATTAAAAGTAATGAAATAACTCTAAAAGAACTTTTTGGCTCTATGAAAAAGAGCAATATAAGAATAATGGGCATACCATAAGAAGAAGAAAGAGAGAAGGGTACGGAGAGTATATTCAAACAAACTGTTGATGGGAACTACCCAAACTGGTGGACAGAACTGGATCCTCGAATCCAAGAAGCAACACCTAATTTCTTCACTCCCAAGAGGACTTCTCAAAGGCACATTGTATTGAAGCTGTCTAAAATTAATGACAAAGAAAGAATCCTCAAGGCAGCCAGGGAAAAGAAGAAAGTAACATACAAAGAAAAGCCCATTAGATTATCATCAGATTTTTCAGCAGAAACTCTACAAGCCAGGAGGGAGTGGAACCAAATATTTAAATTGTTGAAAGAGAAATTATGAGCAAATAATAATGTATCCAGCAAAGATATCCTTTAGATATGAAGGAGGAACAAAGACCTTTACAGACACATAGAAGCTGAGGAAATATTCTAATACACGACATGCACTATAAGAAACACTAAAGAAGGCTATTCGACCACCATCAACTGGGACGATTTGTGAAACATAAAAAGGGGGAGAGTAAAGGCGTGAACAGGAATATGGGAATGGAGAGAGTAAGCGTGCTGAAGAAAATAGAATACTCTAAATATCAAACTATTCTTTTACATAAACTTTAGGGTAAAGTCTCAAAAAAAATCCAGAACTGAAATATAGAGTATAATAAAAGAAGAAACAGAGGGAAACATCATAGAATACCACCACACAGAAATAATAGACCACAACAAAAAGGTAAAGAAACAATGGAGACACAGATTTACCAGAAACTAAAGATAGAATGACAAGAAATATTCACGTATCAATAATCACCCTAAATGTAAATGGAATGAACTCACAAATAAAAAGGCACAGAGTAGCACATTGGATCAAAAAAAAAACTAAACCCAACTATATTCTGTCTCCAAGAGACACATCTCTGCTACAAGGACAAGCATAGACTCAAAGTGAAAGGGTGGAAATTGACACTCCAAGCAAATGGTACCCAGAGAAAATCAAGGGTAGCCATAATGATATCAGATGAAAGAGACTTCATGGTGAAAATGATAACAAGAGACAAAGATGGACATTTCATCATTGTAAAGGGGACTATACAACAAGAAGACATAGCAGTCATCAATATTTATGCCCCCAATGAGGGAGCACCAAAATATACCAAGCAAATACTAACAGAACTAAAGGAGAAATTGACAAGAACACAATTGTTCTAGGGGACTTAAATACATCATTGCCAGCTATGGATAAATCATCCAAACAGAAAATAAATAATGAATAGCATCCTTAAATGACACACTAGATGAAATGGACATCATTGACATATATAGAACACTTCATTCTAAAATATCAGATTATGCATTCTGTTCGAGTACATGGAACATTATCAAGGATAGACCATATATTGGGACACAAAATCAGTCTCAGCAATTTTAAGAAGATTGAAATCATACCAAGTATATTCTCTGATCGCAAGGCTTTCAAATTGGATATCACCTGAGAAAAGAGGCAGGAAAAAACACAAATACATGGAGATTAAACACATACTTTTAAAAAACGACTGGGTCAAAGAAGAAATTAGAGGAGAGATCAAAAGATACATAGGAACAAATGACAAGGAAAATACATACTACCAAAATTTTTGGTAGGCAGCAAAAGATTTTCAAGAGGGAAATTATATCATTACAGACCTATATTAATAAATAAGAAAATTCCCAAATAAACAACCTCACGTTACACCTTAAAGAACTAGATAAAGAAGAACAAGTGAAACCCAAGGTCAGCAGAAAAAAGGAAATGACAAAAATCAGAGCACAACTGAATTAAATAGACTCAAAAAGACAACAAAAAAAATTAATGTGACAAAGAACTGGTTCTTTGAAAAGATGAACAAAATCGACAAACTCATGTCTAGACTCACTAAGATACAAAGAAATAAGACCCTCATTAACAAAATCAGAAATGAAAAAGGGCAAGTTATCACAGAAACCACAGAAATACAAAGGATCATGCAAGAATACTATGAAGAACTATATGCCACCAAATTCAACAACCTAGAAGAAATGGACAAGTTCTTAGAAACATATAGCCTTCCAAGGCTGAACCATGAAGAACTGGAAAATCTAAACAGACCGATCACCAGTAGCAAAATTGAATCAGTCATCCAAAACCTTCCCAAAAGAAAAAGTCCTGGACCAGATGGCTTCACTAGTGAATTCTAGCAAACCTTCAAAGAGGATCTAATACCAATCCTACTCAAACTCTTCCAAAAAATTGAAGAAGAGACATTACTCCCTAACTCATTTTATGAGGCCAACATTACCCTTATACCAAAACCTGGTAAGGACAACACAAAAAAAGAAAACTACAGAACAATATCTCTGATGTATACAATTGCAAAAATCCTAAACAAAATTCTAGCAAATCGAATACAACAATGCATTAAAATGATTATTCATCACGACCAAGTGGGGTTCATTTCCGGGGCACAAGGATGGTTCAACATTTACAAATCCATCAATGTGATACATCACATAAACAAAATAAAGGAGAAAAATCATATGATTATATGAATTGATGCAGAAAAAGCATTTGACAAGGTACAACATCCATTTATGATTAAAACACTTAATAAAATAGGTCCAGAAGGAAAATACTTTAACAAAATAAAGGCCATATATGACAAACCCTCAGCTAATCTCATAATTAATGGTGAAAAACTGAAGCCATTTGCTCTACGTTCAGGAACACGACAAGGCTGTCCCCTATCACCTCTGCTTTTCAACATAGTGTGGGAAGTCCTTGCCAGAGCAATCAGGCAAGATAAAGAAATAAAAGGCATCCAAGTAGGGAATGAAGGAGTTCAATTGTCACTCTTTGCAGATGTCATGATGCTATATATAGAAAACCCTATATACTCCACCAAAAAGCTATTAGAACAATCAATGAATACAGTAAAGTTGCTGGCTACAAAATCAACGTACAAAAGTCCATTTCATTCCTATATACTAACAATGAAATCTAGAAAAAGAAGTACGAAAAACAATTCCTTTTGCAATTGCAAAAAAAAGAATATCATACCTAGGAATAAACTTCACCGAGGATGTGAAGGATTTATATGCTGAAAACTATAAGACATTTTTGAAAAAAATTGAAGAAGACACAAAAAAATGGAAAGACATTTGGGGCTCATGGATTAGAAGAATAAATATAGTTAAAATGGCCGTATTACCCAAAGCAATATACAGATTTAATGCAATCCCCATCAAAATCCCAATGGCATTTTTTAAAGAAATAGAACAAAAAATCATCAGATTTGTTTGGAACCATAAATGACCCCAAATAGCCAAAGCATTCTTAAAAAATAAGAACAATACTGGAGATATCACAGTCCCTGACGTTAGCTTATACTACAGAGCTACAATAATCAAAACAGCATGGTATTGGTAGAAAAACAGACACATAGACCAATGGAATCGAATTGAGAACCCAGAAATAAAACCACATAAATATAAACAGATAATTTTTGACAAAGAAGCTGAAAACATACAATGGAGGAAAGACAGCCTCTTTAAAAAATGATGCTGGGATAATTGGATAGCCATGTGCAAAAGAATGAAACTGGACTGCTATCTGTCACCATGTACCAAAATTAATTCAAAATGGATCAAAGACTTAAGCATAAGACCTGACACAATAAACTGCATAGAAGAAAACATAGGTACTAAACTTATGTACCTTGGATTCAAAAAGCATTTTTTGAATTTGACTCCAAAGGCAATGGAAGTAAAAGCTAAAATAAATGAATGGGTCTATATGAAACTTAAAAGCTTCTGCACAGCAAAAGAAACCATCGACAAAGTAAAGAGGCATCCAACTGAATGGCAGAAGATTTTTTCCAAACAGTGCCTCTGATAAAGGGTTAATATCCAAAATATACAAGGAACCCATGAAGCTCAACAACAAAACAAACAAACAACCCAATTGAAAAATGGTCAGAGTACTCGAAGAGACGTTTCTCCAAAGAGGACATACAAATGGCAAATAGACATATGAAAAAGGCTCAGCATCACTAATCTCAGAGAAATGCAAATAAAAACCACAATGAGGTATCACCTCACCCCAGTCAGAATGGCTATCATCAATAAGCAAATAGTAACAAGTGTTGAGAGGCTGTGTAGAAAAAGGAACCCTCATGCACTATTGGTGGGAATGCAGTCTGGTGCAGCCATTATGAAAGGCATTGTGGAGGTTCCTGAAAAAATTACGAATAGAATTACCATACTACCCAGCAGTCTGTCTCCTGGGTATCTACCTAAAAAATCTGAAAATATTTATCCATAAAGACACGTGTGCTCCAATTTTCAGTTTTGTTTATGGTGGCCAAGACATGGAAACAACCAAAATGTCCTTCGATAGATGAATGGATAAAGAAGTTGTGATACATATACACAATGGAATACTATTTGGCGGTAAGAAAAGATGATATAGGAACATCTGTGACAACATGGATGGATCTTGAGAGTATAATACTAAGCGAAATAAGTCAGATTGAAAAAGCAGAGAACCCTATGATTTCAATGATATGTGGTATATAAACCAAAAACATCAAAAGAACAAGACAAAGAAATGAGAAACAAAATCTCATAGATGCAGACAATAGTTTAGTGTTTACCAGAGGTTAAGGGGGTGGGGGGAGGGAGATGAGGGTAAAGGGGACCAAATATATGGTGATGGAAGGAGAACTGCCTCTGGGTCGTGTACACATAATGTAATTTATAGATAATGTAATACAGAATTTTATATCTGAAATCTATGTAATTTTACTAACAAATGTCACCCCAATATATTAAAAAAAATCAATAAGCTAAAATCAATAGATAAATTGCAATTAAATAGGAAATGAGAGTGAGCAAAATTATACATAATTTGGAATGAGAAAGAAGTACATCCACAATCCCAGCAGAGTTTAAAAGAATGGTAAAGGTCTGTGGCTATAAGGTTGAAAGTCAAAGAAATGGACATTTAACAAAATAAAAGAAGAAAATATGAATAGACTGTATTCCAAAAAAGAGATTAAAAGGGAGGATAGAGATTTACTGTTCATGAGCTCACAGAAGAGTTTTAATTAATTTTTAAAGAAGAGATGAATAACAACTATATTTGGAATTTACTAACCAATTACTAAAGATAATATGTCTTCAGATAAGATGTTAAAGCTTTCTCTGACTTCATAAATGAAGTGAAACTGAAGTATTTCTTGTTTTCCTTTAATAAAATAAATGTGAAAAAAAAAGAACAGGACTTAAATGCCACCATTAGGCCCAAATGTGCTTAATCATTTTGAAGGTAATATGAGTATTGGACACTCTTACTTTACCTTGCCCAATGGGAATGGTTATGCTCATGTAGGTAAAAGACTACAGTGAACGGTAAAATTTATTCTTGAGTGTAAATGAGGGGAAAAAGAAATGCATCTTGGCACATGCATCTTCTACTTTGGGATTCTGTGATGCTTTTGTATGACATTTGCAATTGTGCATTAGAATTTCCTCACCAATGCTACCTCACTTACCAAAACTTCTGGAACAGGCAAGTTTACTTCGAAATCTCCAGGTGCCTTGATGGAAGTAAAAATTTCAATGAGTGTCCTATCTCTATTTCTGTAGTTTTCTACATTGGCGTCAGTTCTGAGTAGAAGTAGGAAATTCAAAAACAGGTCTGAAAGGGACAGGTAAACAAAACATGGACTATGAAGAAAAAGTAAATTCAGATGTTTATTCAGTCATATACCACAATAGAAACAGAAACCATCAAATTTGAGTTGGTTAAGTTCATGGGTAAATACACAGGTGTTATAAAGAAATGAATCCAAGATGAGGAGTTTGACAGTTGAGCTTCTATGCTGTGAGAAGTTCTCCAGAAAGCCTTGAAAGCATTGCTTTTAATCCATGTGTGTGTGTTTTCCATCAATAGAAGGAAAAGGGAAAATGATGTGAAGGAAATCAGTGGATTAATAACGATAGCATCTCTGTAACCTAACTGGTGTGTCTCTGAACAGCTTAAATGTTGGCTAATAAAGATGTGCTAAATGTTCTCATGAGAAATGTGGATTCAAAAAGGCATAGCTTATCATGATGTCAAAAAAACAGTTTTTTGACACATAGACAAATGAACTCGTGTTAGATGGTTTTCTTTATTCCTGTATTGAAGTGTTGGCATTGGTAGCAAATATTGCAACCACAGTAGAGCAGTTTCATCAATCTGTAGTTTGACTAAAGCTAATTATCTTAATGGTTCGAGTATGATTATAATGATGTCCCGAATATATATCCACATATGATTTACTTTTTACTCTGGTCACAGATTTCAGCCCCAATCGTGACCAGCCTCTATATGATGATCATAATAGAGAATAGTTTAGAAACTATGAGATGTTTCTCTATGGCACGTTCTTACAACTTCAGAAATATCTTAAGATATATGGTTTCAGATGGCAGAGCTTATATTAGTCAGGATAAGTTAAGCATGTTGCAGTACCAAGCAAGATCCCAAATATCCCACAGATAAGCCACACTTAACAAAACAAAACTATTTCATGTTTAGGAGTTCACTGTGGATTATAGATGATTCTGAAAGGCAATTGTCCCCCATATGTTGACTCTGCAACACAGGGTACCTTGGTCTTTTTTGCCTTGACATCTCAAGTCCTCCTTAATGAGTGCTGTGACAGGGAAGGAGGGATACTGGAGAATATTACATAAGCTTTTAATTGTCTCAGACCAGAAATGATAGGGTATTACTGTTCATGTTTTATTATCACGTCTCCACCTAATTGCATAAAAGCTAAGAAATGGAGTATTTTCTTCTCTGTTCAGAAATTGAAGATAACTATACATTAGTGGACAGTAGTATAGCAGATACTTGCATTGTCCCATATAACATCCCCATAGCCCATTTGATTTCACCACAGCTATAGTGGACAGGTCACCCCATCTTAAACACTTTATATGATCTTTCAGCTTTTGCACCTTAGTGCTATCTCTAAAAGGCTGGAAAGCTGCTCAACCTACACAAATGTGAAGCCTGTGAAGATGGTGGAGTTAAAGAGCTTGGGGATAACTCTCAACAAATCAGGGGTTGGAAGTCAGTGGATAAATATTTCAGCCATCCAATCATTCAGAGGGAAAATTTAATGTAATTTCTAAAGTATTTCTCAGAAGTTCGCCAGGGATATTGAAGCCCAGTTGTTGACAGATAACCAGCTCAATAGAATACACTTGATTGGCTTCTTTCTCTTCTCTGTCTCCCCAGTTACTTGTGCTCCTTAAGATCACTTCCCATATAAACTACCTGTACCCGTGTTCTTGTCTCAAGATCCCCTGTCTCAGAACGCAAAGTAATATAAGAAGTAATATCTACTACATAATGTCTACTTCATAAAATAGACTGGGAGCCAGGAGACTTGTATTCCAGGCTAAGTTCACTAACTTCATAGTCTTGGACAAATCACTCCTCATTACAGCTTCAGTTGGTTTTCCTGTCTTTAAAATTAATTTCACAGGATAGTAAATTTCTAATAATATTTCCTAATCAGATGCCAAAATTCTGTGACTAAATTCTGGTTCTGTTAAAAAACAATCACTGGCAGTTATAGTCGTGTTCTCCCGAGTTGCTGTGTCCCTCCCAGTGCCGCCCGGATGGCCTCCCAGAACCGCGACCCAGCCGCCGCCAGTGTCGAAGCCGCCCGTAAAGTAGCCGAGCCCAGCGGTGGCGCCGCTCGAGGCTCCGTGGGCAAGAGGTTACAGCAGGAGCTGATGACCCTCATGATGTCTGGCGACAAAGGAATTTCTGCCTTCCCTGAATCAGACAACCTTTTCAAGTGGGTGGGGACCATCCATGGAGCAGCTGGCACAGTGTATGAAGACCTGAGGTATAAGCTCTCCCTAGAGTTCCCCAGTGGCTACCCTTACAACGCGCCCGCGGTGAAGTTCCTCACGCCCTGCTATCACCCCAATGTGGACACGCAGGGTAACATCTGCCTGGACATCCTGAAGGACAAGTGGTCTGCCCTGTATGACGTCAGGACCATCCTGCTCTCCATCCAGAGTCTACTAGGAGAACCCAACACCGATAGCCCTTTGAACACACATGCTGCCGAGCTCTGGAAAAACCCCACAGCCTTTAAGAAGTACCTGCAAGAAACCTACGCAAAGCAGGTCTCCAGCCAAGAGCCCTGACCCGGGCTGTCCAGCGTCTCTCTCATTGTGCTGTCTTTCATTTCTTTCCTGAGATGGTCTGTTCTTTTCTTAATTTCTGTATAGGACTCTGTATCTTCAGCTGTGGTGTCATATTTGTTTTGTTTGTGTTTTTAAATTAAGTCTCTGGTTGAACCCCTGTGGTGAATATATTAAATAAATACCTTTTGGTTTAAAAAAAAAACACAATCACTGATAAGAGTGTTCTTTTATCATCAAAGAAGAAAGAAGACAAAATAATTTCAAATATTAACCAGAGGGTTTCCAGTTATACCCAAGAAAGACCTACTTGATTATAGAATTCTTTATTGGTGATCTTTAAGATATATATATATATATATATATATATATATATATATATATATATATATATATATATATAACTCATTTGCTAGCAGATTTGATTATTTGATTGCCTGTAATGGCCTCTCCATCCCCCTATTTTTAGGAAATCAAAAAACCAAGTACCATTACATCATAAAAATGGCAGTGTGAGGTTAGCCTCTTGAAACCTCCCCTGGAATTTACAACAAATAGAATAACTATAATTCTAGAAAGGACTCCCTACACAGCAGACAGGCTGTGCAACTGAAATCACCTAAATGTGGGCAAATTGGGTGAGCTGGGGAGGAAGGAAACTGGAAGTGCGGAGATGTGGGCCCCGTGGGTGCTGGACGCAGACTGGAGCTCTGAGCTTGTGGCATTTCAAAGCTACCACAGCCACAGGAGAGGGAAGACATCGGATTGCTACTGCTCCGCTTATGGCCCACAGTCCCAGCTGCGGGATAATTATATGAAACAGCTGAAACCAATGCTCATGGCAGAGACTTGGAGCAAAGACTGAGGAAAGAAGGGTGAAAATGATGGTTTAAGCCCTCACTGCAGAGCAGAGAATGGAAGGCTTAGGCACTAAGCCTAGCCTAGTCACCCCCTCTCCACCCTCCCAGAGCTTGCCCCACCTCCAACCTCCCAGTGCTAGAAGCAGAATAATAGCACTGGATTGTCACAGCCTTTGCTCTGGGCCACCTATCACAACCCACCAATCCCCTGTCACTAACTATCTGGATGAATTCCTCCAGGAGTAAACAGAGCTACTAAAACACACAAGCCTGAAAATGGTCCAGGAAGCGTTTGGAACTTCAGAAGCTCTCCACAAACCCCAAGAAGATAGTGTCCTGTGACCCACTCAACTCTCCATAGAGAAGAAGACCATGTCCCAGGGAATCCCCCCAATGTGTGAGAAGCCAGAACAGTTCACAGAAACTATAACACTACAATGTGAGAGAGAATAAAAGGCTGCAGTTGGAGAGAAAATAAAACATTCTACCAACACTTATTGGAAAGCAAAAGAAAGAGCTCTGCATATCAACCTATTACAGAACTTACTACCGTAAATGCTTAGGAAGAGAAATAATAACTCATTAATTGCCATGGATAACGAAGGTAACAAGGAAAGTCAGAAGGAAAATGAAAGGTCTCTAGAAAATGAACTTAAAGAAATGGAAATATGTGAATTCAGCGACAGAAAATTCAAGGTTGCAGTTCTTATAAAACTCAATGAGATGTAAGAAAACACAGACAGGCAGTTTCATGAACTCAGAAACACAATCAATGAACAAAATGAACATTTTATCAAAGAGATTGGAAATTTTTAAAAGAGTCAAATAGAATTTCTAAAAATTAAGAAGTCAATATAAGAACTGAAAATGAAATAGCCAGCTTAGGTAGCAGAGCTGACCAGATAGAGGAAAGAATCAGTGACATCGAAGACAGAAATCTAGACATTACTCAGATGGGAGAAGTGAGAGACTTGAGAGTTAAAAGAAATAAAAGAACACTACAAGAACTTTCTGACTCCATCAGAAAGAGTAATATATAATAATGGGCATACCAAAAGGAGAAGAAAGGCAAAAGGGAATGGAGAGTATATTGAAACAAATAGTCATTGAGAACTTCCCAAACTTGTGGAAAAAACAGGATCTTTGAATCCAAGGCACAAATGGAGGAACTAATTACCTCAATCACAACAGGCCTTCGCGAAGGCACATTTTATTGAAGCTGTCAAATTCAATGACAAAGAAAGACTCCTCAAGTCAGCCAGGGAAAAGAAAATCATAACCTACAAAGGAAAGCCCATTAGATTATCATCAGATTTTTCAGCAGAAACTCTACGAGCCAGGAGGAAGTGGAATCAAATATTCAAACTATTGGAAGAGAGAAATTATGAGACAAGAATAATATATCCATCAAATATATCCTTCAGATATGAAGGCAGAATAAAGACCTTTCCAGACATACAGAAGATAAGGGAATTATCTAACATACGACATGCATTACCAGAAATACTGAAGGATGCCATTCGGCCAACATAAAAAGGGATAATTTGTGGCAACGCAACATAAAAGGGGGGAGAGTAAAGGCCTGAACTGAACATGGGAATGGAGAAAGTAAGCATGCTGAAGAAAATGGAAAACTCTAAATATCAAACTTTCTTTTACAAAAACTTATTGGAAACCACTGAGGGGGAAAAAATGAAACCCAGACCTGAAATATGTAACATAATAAAAAAAGAAACAGAGGGAAAAATCATAGAATACCACCACACTGAAATAATAGACAGCAAAAAAAGGTAAAGAAATAATGGAAACAGAGTCTTACCAGAACCAAAGCCAGAATGATAATAAATCCTCATATGTCAGTAATTACCCTAAATGTAAATGGAGTGAACTCACCAATAAAAAGGCACAGAGCAGCAGATAGGATCAAATAACTAAACTGAACCAGATGCTGTCTCCAAGAGACATATCTCAGCCAGATGGACAAATACAGACTCAAAGTTAAAGGGTGGAAATGGACACTCCAAGAAAATCGTTTCCAGAGAAAAGCAGGTATAGCCCTAATGATATCGGATGAAATAGACTTCAGGACAAAAATGTAACAAGAGACAAAGATGGATGTTTCATAATGATAAAGGGAACTATATAACAAGAAGTTATAAAAGTCATCAATAGTTATGCCCCCAATCATAGAGCACCGAAATATACCAAGTAACTACTAAAAGAACTAAAGGGGAAAAAATGACCAAAACATAAATATTGTAGGGGACATAAACACATAATTGACAGCTATGGATAGATCACACAAAAACAAAACGAATGAAGAATTATCAGCCCTAAATGACACATGAGATAAAATGGACATAATTGACATTTATACAGCACTTATCCTAGAATATCACATTATGTACTCTTATCTAGTGTACATAGAATATTCTCAAGGATAGTCCATATAATGGGACATGAAACTCGCCTCAGCAATTTTAAGAATATTGAAACCATATCAAGCATATTCTCTGAACACAAGGCTTTCAAATTCGAAATCAACTGCAAAACGAACACAGAAAAACCGCAAGTGTGTACACACTAAACAGCATACTTTTAAAGAATGCCATGGTCAAAAAAGAAATAAGAGTAGAGATCAAGAGATACATAGAATTTCAAGAAAAAAAAATGGCGGCGTGAGGTGAGCCTCTGTAACGCTCCCCTGGAATTTACAACGAATCGGACAACAATAACTCCACAAAGGACTCCTTGCACAGCAGACAGGCAAGACGAAGAGGCCCACTACTGAATTCACCTCCAGGTTGGTGAATCGCGCGAGCGGAGGAGGAGGGAGAGGAGAAGTGCGGAGACGGAGCCGCGCGGGCGCAGGACACAGACCGAGCTCAGTGCTCGGAGCCCGCTGCTCCCGGATCTTCTGCTGCTGCGGGAGAGGGAAGGACTCGGACTGCTAGGGCTCCGCTTACGGCCCACAAGGCTGAGGGGGCAGCATACAAAACCGCTGAACCCAACGCTCGCTCACGGCAGACCTCAGAGCAAAGACTGAGGGAAGAGGGCTGAAATCGGTGGTTTGAGCCCTCACTGCCGAGCGGAGAACAAAAGCCCTAGGCACGGAGACTAGCCACCCCCTCCCTACCCTCCCAGAGCTCGCCCCACCCCCACGTGCCCGGTGCTAGAAGCTATAAAGTAGCAGTGTCGGATCAAAGGACAGAATATTTGCTGCTCTGAGAACTGTGGACCGCAGACACAGATTCGCAGCTCAACTAGTTCCGGCAAAGGGGAGGGAGCTGTGGAAGCAGGACTGCCTGTGGTGGTGGTCGCTGCCATTGCTCTGGGCCACCTCACACAACTCACCCCGCCCCTGGCCCCACCTATCTGGGCAGATCCCTGCAGGAGTAAACAGAACTGCTGAAACATACTGGCTCTGAATCTGGTGCAGAAAGAGCTTTGGAACTCCAAAAGCTCTTCGCATACCTATCAACCTGTTGCACAAGACACTCCTGTAGATATCTAGGAAGAGAAATAGTAAATCAGTGATTGCCATGAATAACCAAGGCAACAAGATAGCTCAGAAACAAAGTGAAAAGTCTCCAGAAAAGGAACTTAGAGATATGGACATTTGTGATTTAAATGACAGAGAATTCAAGATTGCAATTCTGAAAAAACTGAACGAGATGCAAGAAAACACAGAAAGGCAATTTAATGAAATCAGAAACGCAATCAAACAACAACATGAGCATTTTCCGAGATTTAAATTTTTAAAAAGAACCAAATAGAATTTCTGGAGATTAAGAAATTAATACAAGAAATTAAGAATAAAATAACCAGCTTAGGTAGGAGAGTTGACCAGATGAAGGAAAGAATCAGTGACATCGAAGATAGAAACCTGGAAATTACACAGATGGGAGAAGAAAGAGACTTGAGATTAAAAAAATGAAAGACCTCTACAAGAACTTTCTCACTCTATCAGAAAGAGCAATATAAGAATAATGGGCATACCAGAAGGAGAAGAAAGAGAGAAGGGAACAGGGAATACATTCGAAAAAATTGTTGATGAGAACTTCCCAAACTTGTGGACAGAATTGGATTCTCGAATCCAAGAAACAAACAGAACACCTAATCACCTGAATCCCAACAGGCCTTCTCCAAGACACATTGTATTGAAGTTGTCTAAAATTAACGACAAAAAAAGAACCCTGAAGGAAGCCAGGGAAAGAAGATGGTAACCTACAAAGGAAAGCCCATTAGATTATCATCAGAATTTTCAGAGGAAACTATAAGCCAGGAGGGAGTGGAACCAAATATTCAAATTATTGAAAGAAAAATATCACGAGCCCAGAATAATGTATCCAGGAAAGATATACTTTAGATATGATGGAGGAATAAAGACCTTTCCAGACATACAGATGTTGAGAGGATTTTCTAATACACAAACTCCACTACAAGATATACTAAAGGAGGCTATTCGACCACCATCAACAGGGACAATTTGTGGCAACCAAAACATAAAAAGGGGGAGAGTAAAGGCCTGTACCGGAATATGGGAATGTAGAAAGTAAGTGTGCTGAAGATAATGGAATACTCTAAATATCAAACATTCTTTTACATAAACTTAAGAGTAACCACTCAAAAAAAAAAAATCCAGGACTGAAATATATACTGTAATAAAAGAAACAAGAGAAGAAAACATCATAGTATACCACCACACAGAAATAATAGACAACAACAAAAAAGCAAATAAACAATGGAGATACAGCCTTACCAGAAAAATAAAGATACAATGACAGGACATTCTCACGTATCAATAATCACCCTAAATGTAAATGGACTGACTCACCAATCAAAAGACACAGAGTAGCAGATTGGATAAAAAAACTAAACGCAACGATATGCTGTCTCCAAGAGACACATCTTAGCTGCAAAGACAAGCATAGACTCAAAGTGAAAGGGTGGAAATTGACACTCCAATCAAATGGTACACAGAGAAAATCAGGTGTAGCCATAATGACATCAGATGAAACAGACTTCAGGATGAAAAAGGTAACAAGAGACAAAGATGGACATTTCATAATGGTAAAGGGGACTATACAACAAGAAGACATGACAGTCATCAACATTTATACCCCCAATGAGTGAGCACCAAAAAAAACAAGCAACGACTAACAGAACTAAAGGGAGAAATTGACCAAAACACAATTATATACGGGACTCAAATACATCATTGACAGCTATGGATAGATCATCCAAAACAGAAAATAAATAACGAAATAGCAGCCCTAAATAACACAATAGATGAAATGGACATAATTGACATTTATAGAGCACTTCATCCTAAAACATCAAAGTATACATTCTTTTCTATTGTACATGGAACATTCTCAAGGATAGACCATATATTGGGACATAAAATCAGCCTCAGAAATATTAAGAAGATTGAAATCACACCAAGCATAATCTCAGATCACGAACAAGGCTTTGAAATTGGATATCAACTGCGAAAAGAAAACAGGAAAAAACACAAATACATGGAGATTAAACAACATACTTTTAAAGAACCACTGGGTCAAAGAAGAAAATAGAGGAGAAAAAAATGGCGGCGTGAGGTGAGCCTCTATAATGCTCCCCTGGAATTTACAACGAATCGGACAACAATAACTCCACAAAGGACTCCTTGCACAGCAGACAGGCAAGACGAAGAGGCCCACTACTGACTTCACCTCCAGGTGGGTGAATCGCGCTTGCGGGTGAGGAGGGAGAGTAGAAGTGCGGAGACGGAGCCACGCGGGCGCAGGACACAGACCTAGCTCAGTGCTCAGAGCCCACTGCTCCCGGATCTTCCGCAGCTGCGGGAGAGGGAAGGACTCTGACTGCTAGGGCTCCACTTACGGCCCACAGGGCTGAGGGGGCAGCAAATAGCACGGCTAAAACCAACGCTCCTGGCAGCAAAGACTAAGGGAATAGTGCTGAAATCGGTGGTTTAAGCCCTCACTGCCGAGCGGAAATTGAAGCCTTAGGCACGGAGACTAGCTGCCCCCTCCCTACCCTCCCAGAGCTCGACCAGCCCCCACCTGGCCGGTGCTAGAAGCGATAAAGTAGCAGTGTTGGATCAAAGGACAGAATATTTGCTGCTCTGAGAACTGTGGACCGCAGACACAGATTCGCAGCTCAAGTAGTTCCGGCAAAGGGGAGGGAGCTGTGGAAGCAGGACTGGCTTTGGTGGTGGTCGCCGCCATTGCTCTGGGCCACCTCACACACCTCACCCCGCCCCTGGCCCCACCTATCTGGGTGGATCCCTACAGGAGTAAACAGAACTGCTGAAACACACGGGCTCTAAATCTGGTAGAGAAGAGCTTTGGAACTTCAAAAGCTCTTCGCATACCTATCAACCTGTTGCAGAAGCCACTCCTGTAGATATCTAGAAAGAGAAATAGTAAATCAGTGATTGCCATGAATAACCAAGGCAACAAGATAGCTCAGAAAGAAACTGAAAAGTCTCCAGAAAAGAAACACAGAGATATGGACATTTGTGATTTAAATGATAGAGAATTCAAGATTGCAATTCTGAAAAAACTGAACGAGATGCAAGAAAACACAAAAAGGCAGTTTAATGAATTCAGAAACACAATCAAAGAACACCGTGAGCATTTTACAAAAGAGATTGAAATCTTGAAAAAAAACCAAACAGAATTTCTGGAGATTAAGAACTCAATAGAAGAAATTAACAATAAAATATCCAGCTTAGGTAGTAGAGTTGACCAGATGGAGGAACGAATCAGTGACATCGAAGATAGGAACTTGGAATTTACACAGATGGAAGAAGAAAGAGACTGGAGACTTAAAAGAAATGAAAGAACTCTACAAGAATTTTCTGACAAAATCAGAAAGAGCAATGTAAGAATAATGGGCATACCAGAAGGAGAAGAAAGAGGGAAGGGAACAGAGAATATATTCAAACAAATCGTCGATGAAAACTTCCGAAACTTAGGACAGAAATGGATCCTCGAATCCAAGAAACAAATAGAACACCTAATTACCTCAATCCCAACAGGCCTTCACCAAGGCACATTGTATTGAAGCTGTCTAAAATCAATGACAAAGAAAGAATCCTCAAGGCAGCCAGGGAAAAGAAGACGGTAACTTACAAAGGAAAGCCCATTAGATTATCATCAGATTTTTCAGCAGAAACTCTACAAGCTAGGAGGGAATGGAACCAAATATTCAAACTATTGAAAGAAGAAATCATGAGCCAAGAATAATATATCCAGCAAAGATCTACTTTAGATATGAAGAAGGAATAAAGACCTTTCCAGACATCCAGAAGCTGAGGGAATTTTCTAATACAAGACCTGCACTACCAGAAATACTAAAGGAGGCTATTAGACCACCATCAACAGGGACAACTTGTGGCAACCGAAACATAAAAAGGGGGAGCATAAAGGCCTGAACTGGAATATGGGAATAGAGAAAGTAAGCGTACTGAAGAAACTGGAATACTCTAAATATCAAACTTTCTTTTACATAAACTCAAGGGTAATCACTCAAAAAACATCCAAATCTGAAATATATACTGTAATAAAAGAAGAAACAGAGGGAAACATCATAGAATACCACCACACAGAAATAACAGACAACAACAAAAAGGCAAAGAAACAATGGAGACACAGCCTTACCAGAAAACTAAAGACAGAATGACAGGAAATCCTCACATATCAATAATCACCCTAAATGCAAAAGGACTCAACTCACCAATAAAGAGACACAAAGTAGCAGATTGGATCAAAAAACTAAACACAACCATATGCTGTCTACAAGAGACACATCTCAGCTACAAGGACAAGCATAGACTCAAAGTGAAAGGGTGGAAATTGACACTCCAAGCAAATGGTACCCAGAGAAAATCAGGTTTAACCATAATGATTTCCGATGAAACAGACTTCAGGGTGAAAAAGATAACAAGAGACAAAGATGGACATTTCATAATGGTAAAAAGGACTATACAACAAGAAGACATAACAGTCATCAATATTTATACCCCCATCAGGGAGCACCAAAATATACCAAGCAACTACTAACAGAAAAAAAGGGAGAAATTGACCAAAACACAATTATACTAGGGGACTTAAATACATCATTGACAGCTATGGATAGATCATCCAAACAGAAGATAAATAAGAAAATTGGAGCCCTAAATGAAACATTAGATGAAATGGACATAATTGACATATATAGAGCACTTCATCCTAAAACATCAGACTATACATTCTTTTCGAGTGTACATGGAACATTCTCAAGGATAGACCCTATATTGGGACACAAAATCAGCCTCAGCAAATTTGAGAAGATTGAAATCATACCAAGCATATTCTCTGATCACAAAGCTTTGAAATTGGATATCAACTGCAAAAAGAAAGCAGGAAAAAACACAAATACATGGAGATTAAACAACATACTTTTAAAGAACGACTAGGTCAAAAAAGAAATTAGAGGAGAGCTCAAAAGATACATAGAAACAAATGACAATGAAAATATATCCTACCAAAATTTTTGGGATGCCGCGAAAGCAGTTTTAAGAGGGAAATTTATATCATTACAGGCCTATCTCAAGAACCAAGAAAATTCCCAAATAAATAACCTCATGTTACACCTTAAAAAATTAGAAAAAGAAGAACAAGTGAAACCCAAGGTCAGCAGAAGAAAGGAAATAACAAAAATCAGAGCAGAACTAAATGAAATAGAGAACAAAAAGACAATAGAAAAAATTAATGTGACAAAGAGCTGGTTCTTTGAAAAGATTAACAAAATTGACAAACCCTTGGCTAGACTCACTAAGATAAAAAGAGAGAAGACACTAATTAACAAAATCAGAAATGAAAAAGGGCAAGTTATCACAGAAACCACAGAAATACAAAGAATTATCCAAGAATATTATGAAGGACTATATGCCACCAAATTTAATAACTTGGAAGAAATGGACAAGTTCTTAGAAACATATAGCCTTCCAAGGCTGAATCATGAAGAACTGGAAAATCATAACAGGCCGATCACCAGTAACAAAATTGAATCAGTCATCCACAACCTTCCCAAAAGAAAACGTCCTGGACCAGATGGCTTCACTGGTGAATTCTACCAAACCTTCAAAGAGGATCTAATACCAATCCTGCTCAAACTCTTCCAAAAAATTGAAGAAGGGTCAGGCCTCAATAACTCATTTTATGAGGCCAACATTACCCTGATACCAAAACCTGGTAAGGACAACACAAAAAAAGAAAACTACCGACCTATATCTCTGATGAATACAGATGCTAAAATCCTAAACAAAATTCTAGCAAATCGAATACAACAATGCATTAAAATGATTATTCATCACGACCAAGTGGGGTTCATCCCCGGGGCACAAGGATGGTTCAACATTCGCAAATCCATCAATGTGACACATCACATAAACAAAATAAAGGACAAAAATCATATGATTCTATCAATTGATGCAGAAAAAGCATTTGATAAGATACAACATCCATTTATGATTAAAACACTTACTAAAATTGGTATAGAAGGAAAATACCTCAACATAATAAAGGCCATATACGACAAGCCCTCAGCCAATCTCATTATTAATGGTGAAAAGCTGAAGCCCTTTGCTCTACGTTCAGGAACACGACAAGGTTGTCCCCTATCACCTCTGCTTTTCAACATAGTGTTAGAGTCCTCGCCAGAGCTATCAGGCAAGATAAAGAAATAAAATGCATTTAAATTGGGAATGAAGAAGTTAAATTGTCACTCTTTGCAGATGACATGATGCTATATATAGAAAACCCTAAAGACTCCACCAAAAAGCTATTAGAAACAGTCAATGAATACAGTAAAGTTGCTAGCTACAAAATCAACGTACAAAAGTCCATTGCTTTCCTGTATACCAACAATGAAATCTCAGAAAAAGAGATATAAAAAACAATTCCTTTTGCAATTGCAGCAAAAAGAATAAAATACCTAGGAATAAACTTAACCAAGGATGTGAAGGATTTATATGCTGAAAACTATAAGACATTTTTGAAAGAAATTGAAGAAGACACAAAAAAATGGAAAGACATTCCGTGCTCATGAATTGGAAGAATCATCATAGTTAAAATGGCCATATTACCCAAAGCCATATACAGATTTAATGCAATCCCCATCAAAATTCCAATGGTATTTTTTAAAAAAATAGAACAAAAAATCATCAGATTTGTTTGGAACCACAAAAGACCCAGAAGCCAAAGCAATATTAAAAACAAAGAACAATACTGGAGTTATCACACTCCCTGATTTTTCTTGTACTACAAGGCTACAATAATCAAAACAGCTTTGTATTGGTGGAAAAACAGACACATAGACCAATGGAATAGAAATGAGAACCCAGAAATAAAACCCCATAAATATGGACAGACAATTTTTGACAAAGAAGCTAAAAACATACAATGGAGGATGACAGCCTCTTCAATAAATGGTGCTGGCAGAATTGGATAGCTACGTGCTAAAGAATGAAACTGGATTGCTATCTGTCACCATGTACCAAAATTAATTCAAAATGGATCAAAGACTTAAGCATAAGACCTGACAAAATAAACTGCATTGAAGAAAACATAGGTACTAAACTTATGGAACTTGGGTTCAAAGAGCATTTTATGTATTTGACTCCAAAGGCAATGAAAGTAAAAACTAAAATAAACGAATGGGATTATATGAAACTGAAAAGCTTTTGCACAGCAAAAGAAACTATTGACAAAATAATGAGGCAACCAACTGAATGGGAGAAGATTTTTGCAAACAGTGCCTCTGATAAGGGGCTAATATCCAAAATATACAAGGAACTCATGAAACTCAACAACAAAAAAACAAACAACCCAATTGAAAAATGGACAGAGGACCTGAAGAGACATTTCTCCAAAGAGGACATACAAATGGCAAATAGACATATGAAAAAATGCTCAACATCGCTAATCATCAGAGAAATGCAAATGAAAACCACAATGAGATATCACCTCACCCCAGTCAGAATGGCTTTCATCAACAAGACAAATAGTAACAAGTGTTGGAGAGGCTGTGGAGAAAATGGAACCCTCATACACTGTTGGTAGGAATGCAGACTGGTGCAGCCGTTATGGAAGGCAGTGTGTAGATTTCTCAAGAAATTACGAATAGAATTACCATATGACCCAGCAATCGCACTCCTGCGTATCTACTCAAAAAATGTGAAACCATTTCTCTATAGAGACACGTGTACTCCAATGTTCATTGCAGCTTTGTTTACGGTGGCCAAGACATGGAAACAACCAAAATGTCCTTCAATAGATGAATGGATAAAGAAGTTGTGGTATATATACACAATGGAATACTATTCCGCGTTAAGGAAAGATGATATAAGAGCATTTGTAACAACATGGATGGATCTTGAGAGTATAATGCTAAGTGAAATAAGTCAGACAGATAAAGCAGAGAACCCTATGATTTCACTGATATGTGGTATATAAACCAAAAAGAACAAGACAAACAAATTAGAAAGAAAAACTCATAGACACAGACAATAATTTAGTGGTTACCAGAGGGTAAGGGCGTGGGGGTGATGAGGGTAAAGGGGATCAAATATATGGTGATGGAAGGAGAGCTGACTCTAGGTGGTGAACACACAATGGGATTTATAGACGATGTAATGCAGAATTGTACACCTGAAATCTATGTAAATTTACTAACAATTGTCACCCAAATAAATTTAATAAAAAAAAGAAGAAATAGAGGAGAGCTCAAAAGATACATAGAAACAAATGACGATGAAAATATAGCCTACCAAAACTTTTGGGATGCTGCAAAAGCAGTTTTAAGAGGGAAATTTATATCATTACAGGCAAATCTCAAGGAACAAGAAAAATCCCAAATAAATTACCTCATGTTACACTTTAAAGAACTAGAAAAAGAAGAACAAGTGAAACCCAAGGTCAGCAGAAGAAAGGAAATAACAAAAATCAGGGCAGAACTAAATGACATAGAGAACAAAAAGACA
The DNA here is from genome assembly GCF_964194185.1 of Rhinolophus hipposideros. NCBI lineage: Eukaryota > Metazoa > Chordata > Mammalia > Chiroptera > Rhinolophidae > Rhinolophus > Rhinolophus hipposideros. Next base: position 34,864,634 of record NC_138046.1, read on the forward strand.
ATACAAAAAATCAATATGACAAAGAGCTTATTCTTTGAAAAAATTAACGAAATCCAGAAACCCTTCGCTAGACTCACTAAGATAAAAAGCGAGAAGACACTAATTAACAAAATCAGAAAGGATAAATGGGAAATTATCACGGACACCACAGAAATACAAGGCATCATCCAAGAATACTATGAAGGACTGTATGCCACCAAATTCCACAATGGAGAAGTTCTTAGAAACATATAGCTTTCCAAGGCTGAAGTATGAAGAACTGGATAATCTAAACAGACCGATCAACAGTAACAAAATTGAATCAGTCATCCAAAACCTTCCCAAAAGCAAATGTCTGGGACCATATGGCTTCACTGGTGAATTCTACCAAATCTTCAAAGACGATCTACTGCCAATCCTGCTCAAACTCTTCCAAAAATTTGAAGAGGAGACACTACTACCTAACTCGTTTTATGAGGCCAACATTACCCTGATACCAAAACCTGGTAAGGGCAACACACAAAAAAGAAAACTACAGACCAAGATCTCTGATGAATAAAGACGCAAAAATCCTAAACAAAATTCTAGCAAGTCTAATACAACAATGCATTAAAAAGATTATTCATCACGACCAAGTGGGGTTCATCCATGGGGCACATGGATTGTTCAACATCCGCAAATTCATCAATGTGATACATACACATAAGCAAAATAAAGGACAAAATTCATATGATTACATCAATTCATTTAGAAAAAGCATTTGACAAGACACAACATTCATTTATGATTAAAACAGTTAATAAAATACGTATAGAAGGAAAATACCTTAACATAATAAAGGCCACATATGACAAGCCCTCAGCTAATCTCAGAATTAATGGGGAAAAACTGAAGCCCTTTGCTGTACATTCAGGAACACAACATGACTGTCCCCTATCACCTCTGCTTTTCAACATAGTGTTGGAAGTCCTTGCCCGAGCAATGAGGCAAGAGAAAGAAATAAAAGGCTTCCAAATTTGGAATGAAGAAGGTAAATTGTCACTCTTTGCAAATGACATGATGCTATATATAGAAAACCCTAAAGACCAAAAAGCTATTAGAAACAATCAACGAACAGAGTAAAGTTGCTGGCTACAAAATCACGTACAAAAGTCCATTTCATTCCTATATACTAACAATGAAATCTCAGAAAAAGAAATACAAAAAACAGTACCTTGTTCAATTGCTGCAAAAAGCATAAAATACCTAGGAATAAACTTAACCATGGATGTGAAGGACCTATATGCTGAAAACTATAAGACATTTTTGAAAGAAATTGAAGAAGACACAAAGAAATGGAAACACATTCCTTGCTCATGGATTGGAAGGATCAACATAGTTACTGTGGCTATATTACCCAAAGCAATACATAGATTTATTGCAAACCCCATCAAAATCCCAATGGCACTTTTTATAGAAATAAAGCAAAAGAATCATGAAATTTATTTGGAACCACAAAAGACCCCGAATAGCCAAAGCAATCTTAAGAAAAAAAGAACAATGCTCGTGGCATCACCCTCCCTGACTTTAGCTTGTACTACAGGCTACAATAATCAAAATAGCATGGTATTGGCAGAAAAACAGACACATAGACCAATGGAATCGAATTGAGAACGCAGAAATAAAGCCACATAAATATGGACAGATAATTTTTGACAAAGAAGGTAAAAAAGTACAATAGAGGAAAGGCAGCCTCTTCAATACATGGTGCTGGGAGAATTGAATAGCCATGAGCAAAAGAATGAAACTGGACGGCTATCTGTCACCAAGTACCAAAATTGATTCAAAATGCATCAAAGACTTAAGCATAAGACCTGACACAATAAACTGCCTATGGAAGAAAACATAGGTACTAAACTTATGGACCTTGGGTTCGAAGAGCATTTTATGAATATGACGCCAAAGGCAATGGATGTAAAAGCTAAAATAAACAAATGGGGCTATATGGAACTTAAAAGCTTCCACACAACAAAAGAAACCATCGACAAAATATAGAGGCAACCAACTGAATGGGAGAAGAGTTTTGCAAACAGTGCCTCCAATAAAGGGCTAATATCCAAAATATACAAGGAACTCATGAAACTCAACAACAACAAAAAAAAACAATCCAATTGAAATATGAGTAGAGGACCTGAAGAGACATTTCTCCAAAGAGGACATACAAATGGCAAATAGACATATGAAAAAATGCTCCACATCACTAATCATCAGACAAATGCAAATAAAAAACAAAATGAGATATCACCTCACCCCAGTCAGAATGGCTATCATCAACAAGACAAATATTAACAAGTGTTGGAGAGGCTGTGGAGAAAAAGGAACCCTCATCCACTGTTAGTGGGAATGTAGACTGGTGTAGCCATTATGAAATGCACTGTGGAGGTTCCTCAAAAAATTAAGAATAGAATTACCATATGACCCAGCAATCCCTCTGCTGGGTATCTACCCAAAAATTCTTAAAACATTTATACATAAAGACACGTGTGTCCCAATGTTCATTGCAGCTTTTTTTTTACGGTTGCCAAGACATGAAAACAACCAAAATGAACTTTGATAGATGAATGGATAAAGGAGTTGTGGTATGTATACACAGTGGAATACTATTTGGTGGTAAGAAATGATGATATAGGAACATTTGTGACAACATCAATGGATCTTAAGAGTATAATGCTAAGTGAAATAAGTCAGACAGAAAAAGCAGAGAACCATATGATTTCACTGATATGTGGTACATAAACCAAAAACAACAAAAGAACAAGACAAACAAACGAGAAACAAATACTCATAAACACAGACTATAGTTTATTGGTTACCAGGGGGTAAGGGGTGTGGGGGTGGGAAATGAGGGTAAGGGGGATCAAATATGTGGTGATGGAAAGAGAACTGACTCTGGGTGGTGAACACACAATGGCATTTATAGATGATGCAATACAGAATTGTACACCTGAATTCTATGTAATTTTACTAACAATTGTCACCCCAATAAATTTAAAAAAATCTAAAAATGAAAATTATAAAGAAAGAATAGGTCACTAAATGTATTTTACACCAAAGAACTGTAGAATGGGCTGATGCTCTCACCTTTGTGTTCTATATTCTGCAATGAAGAAAACGTGCTAAACAGGTTTTCTGAGGAAAGTCTGATTGCGTGAGGTTAATGGGAATCCTACCTTCTTTTGTCTCACAGAGATCTGTCTGCATAGAAACCACCTTTTTATGAATTCCTCATGAAGGAAATGTGATTGTGTTATTTTTAATATAGAAGCAGGCTGGTTGTGTGTGCCTTTTTTTTTTGAAGACTGTTGAGAAGGCATGCCATCTTGAGCCTGTATAGAATCCACAAGAAACAGCTGGTTGAGACATTTGGGAATTACTTTGAAAAGTGTGAAATTATTTCTATAAATATTAGCCAGGTTTATTCTTTCTGTTGGTAAGAACAACTTTCCCTCTGTTATGGCATATCATGTGCATAAGAAAGTTCCCAGATTTTGTTGTAATGGCAAATGTCTCTTCAACGTTTAAAGAACATCTCCTTTTTGGATATATTAAATCATATGTACAGAAGAAAGAAAGCAAAATGAAAAAAAAAAGGCAGGGCAAAGGCAGACACTTTTCTTTTGGCCAGTAAAATTGGATCTTTTTATCTTTTTATGGTCAATTTACATTTAAATGGAGAAACCTTTTAGTGCTCATGGAGGTGATGGGGGAAATAGTGTCTGCATCATGAAATAATAAACATCCTGGAAAATGTCAGTTTTTCACCATACTAGCACATTGTGTTGCTATGACAACAGAATGCAAAGTACCCTCTTAAAGGGAAACATGACAATTTGTTGACGGTTAAAACAAAACTCAACCAACATAGTATATTTTAATATCATTTTAAATTCATAAATACCAAGGATATACTGAAAGGACTTAGAATTATCTGATTTTTGAGGAGATATAATTATGAGAAGAGCATGCTGAAACTAGTAAGGAGAAGCATTAAGAGGGAACTTTTCTGTCTCTCTAATTCCTCTTAGAACCCACAGAACCACAGACATTAGTACGCCCACCTGCTGTGCAGTCAGAAATTGGCACCAAATGGAGGTGGATCCTTTTAGTTCTCAGACATTTAAGCAGGCTGTGTTTTAACATTCTCACTGCATATGTAATTTTTTGATCTGAGCCCATGTTATTTTTTAAACCATTAAACATAATTTAAAATGAACTAAATCGAAAATTAAAATTTTCCGTGTTACAAGGTGGCACCTGCCTACCTGTTAAAAGAGGTAATTCTGAGACGGTAATGGAGGTCCTCCATTTAAAATTCTGTAAATATGGGGAATAAGAATTTCACAGTGGTGAAGAATATATTCTATTAATTTCTGTTAGCCTAGGTAGGGTTCAGTTTTTTTTTTTTTTTATCTGATCAGTATTACCTCAAAATTGTTTTTGGAGAGCTTTTGCTTCCATACCCAGATAAGATTGTTGTAATTTATGGCATATATCATTTAATTGATCATGGCAATTTTTTATGCCAAATCTGGAAGCAGTTTCAACATCCTTCTCAAAAAAGTACTCTAGGCAGCAAGCAACCACTACCTGTTTTTTGTAATTAGCACAAGAGATGAAACCAATTTGCTAACTCTGCTTGATTTTGTGAAACAACTACCACTCCTGTGTGTTATTTTGGGTTTGGGCACTCAGAAAGTCAGTTCAAGTCTTCCCCTTTCTAGTACATAATCCTGATTGTTATAGTTTGCACTTATTTCTTCTCCCTTGGAAAATCTTATTACTTTTACAGTTACTATCATATATTTTAACCCTTAGTTATGCCATTGGTCTTACTTTTATCTCCAAATATATATTTCAGAGGCTTTTCCAAATGGCAGTTATGGCACAGCTTTTATCAACATTGGCAATGACACTAGAATGTCAGGATTGCTGGTCTGATATTTCATCTATAGCTGTAGAGGTTGCTGGCTATTAGGGAAGAAAAACAAGAAACCAAAAGACGCATTTTTGTTTGTATTGTTTTATTGATTTTTTTGGTTTGTTTAAGTGTCTATGGTCAAATTGAGAAGTGAAGTTTTCCTTTGGTGTCCTACAAAGACTCATTATCCCATTCCCATATGTCAGACCCCATTCCTCTTATCACAGAAGAAAAAAATATCTTACAGGAAAATTGAGATAAGGCATTTCATATGTTATTCTTCTGGAGGTGTTTTGATTTCTAAATGGATTTCTTGAGGGGCAATACTTAACCTAAATAATATGTCTTTAGTGGAAAAATTCCAGCAACTATGATTTCTTGGGGGTATGTGGGATGATATATTTGCAATCAGGATGGTTCAAATCATGGCATTTGAACAACCACCTGCTCTAAATATACATAAGAGTGATACTGGCAAACAAATGGCAGCTATACTCATTCAGTTTGGTCCATGTTGGCATAATGCTGTCAGCTCTCTCTGTAGCTTGACCACCTGCATTTGGTTTATTGAGGGCTATTGTCACATGCTGAACCAATAGAAAGAGTTGCTATTGAGTTGTCATGGGTCACGCTGAAACAGCTATGGAAACAAATTCATTACCCCAGTTCGAAGGTAGCCATCACATATTAATCTAGAAAAATAAAACTGTATGTTGTGTGATCAGACCACAAAAGTGTTGCTTCCGTGGTATTTCTTCAAGGGCAGTCAAACCTAAGCAATTATATAAAGTATGCATTTTGTTAGAGGGGGCTCTAGACTCCCTCAAACTTTAATTTCTGGAGACATCTGTTTGGGTCCCAATGGCTCAAGCACTTGCCTCTGTTTTCTTAGCAAACCTGCTTCTCTTCATTCACCTTGGCTCTCAGTCACTGAAACAACAGAGAAAACTATTTCTGAAGCTGATGTTCTGTGGAACAAATTTGGTAAAGTAAGTTCCTGGGGAAAGATACATTTAAGAGACCTGTGTTTCCATAGTGCCCCTTGGAATGCTGCCATCTATATTAACACAGTACAATCTTGTGAAATTCAATAGTGAAGAAATCTGCTTCACTTCTTTCACCCAGAATCTTGCCAAGCTAATTTAACTCTAAGATAACTATACTTTAAAAAAGTCCCTCGGGAATAACATCATAAAAATGTTGATGTGAGGTGAGCCTCTTGAAATCTTCCTTGGAGTTTACAACAAATTGAACAACTATAACTCCACAAAGGACTCTCTGCACAGCAGAAAAACAAGACTAAGAGGAACACTACTTAAAACATCTAAAGATGGGCAAATAGCATGAGCAGGGGTGGACGGAAGGGAAAAGTGTGAAGACAGGGATGTGCGGGCGCAGGACAGGGAACTAGCTCAGTGGTCTCAGCTCGCTGCATTCCGGAACTACTGCAGCTACAGGAGAGAGAAGGACTCAGACTGCTAGGGCTGCATTTATGGCACACAGGGCTGAGGGGACAGCATATAACATGTCTGAACCCAACGATCACGTCAGAGACCTCGAAACAAAGACTGAGAAAAGAAGGCTGAAAATGGTGGTTTAAGCCCTCACTGCTGAGCAGAGAACAGAAGCCATGGACACTAAGCTTAGCCACCCCCTTCTTACCCTCCCAGAGCTCACAGCACCCCCATCTGCCCAGTGCTAGAAGTGGGACAGTAGCAGTGTCAGATCAAAGGAACAGAATATTTACAGTTCTGAGAACTGTGGTCAGCAGACAGGGACTCATAGCCCTGGCAAAGGGAAAGGGAGCCTTGGAAGCAGGCCTGGCTGTGGTGGTGATTGCTGCCATTGCTCGGGCCACCTCTCACAACCCATACCACCCTTATACCCACCGATCTGGGCAAATCCATGCAGGATTAAACAGAGCTGTTGAAACACAAGGTTTCTGCTCTGGTAGAGGGAGAGCTTTGGAACTTCAGGAGGTCACCACGTCCCGACACAGCAGCAGAACACTATGGCTCAGGGGAACTGTTCACAGAGGAGAATCCTGCCTTCCAGGGAATCCCCCTATTGTATGAGAAGCCGGAATAGTGCAGAGAAAATATAATACTAGAGTGTAAGAGAGAATAGAAGGCTACAGTTGGAGAGACAGTAAAACAGTTTATCAAAACCTACTGGAGGAACTTCCGGATCAAAATGGCAGCGTGAAGTGGGCCTCTGTAAAGCTCTCCTGGAATTTACACCTAATTGTCGGACAACAATAACTCCACAAAGGACTCCCTGCACAGCAGATAGGCAAGACAAAGAGGTCCACTACTGAATTCACCTCCTGAAGGTGCACGCTGATTGCGAGCAGAGGAGGAGGCAGAACAGCAGAGTGGAAGGGCACCCCCCCCCCCACGGCGGAGCCGAGGCCGGAGGGCGACCACAACGCGACGCCCAGGACGTAGCGGAGACTCGTGGAAGGTTTGCTTTGGGGTGCACTAGTTGGGAGACCGGGGGAGGAGAGAGGGACGGGAAGTGGAAACACACCCACCCCCCATGGTGGAGCCCAGGCCGGACAGCAACGCTACGCTGCGCGGCTCCCAGGGCAGAGTGGAGACTCGTGGAAGGTTTGCTTTGGGGTGCGCTAGTTGGGAGACCGGGGGAGAAGCGAGGAGGGCAAGAGTAAACGCGCCGCACTATCCCCACCCCCCATGGTAGAGCCGCGGCCATGCAGCGTGCCCACAGCAGCAGCGGCAGGCAGTACCCAGGGCTCTAGAGTCACACGGGAGCCCAGGGTGCAGTGGAGAGCGCAGGGTCCAGGAGGTGGGCTCTTTCCCTGCGTCCCACAGCTGATCGCTACCGCCGGGGCGGGCAGCTCTTGGGCCCTAGGGCAGACAAAGAACTCAGACGCCACACCTGGGCCCCTCACCCCACTTTTGGAATCCTCCCCCTGCCCTTCCAGAGACTTAAACTGACCCCTGAACTGAGGAGTAGTGTCAGATTACAGAGGGGCATCTGTGCTCAGGCGCTGGGAAGACTGGCAGCCAGCTCTGACCTTTGGAAGAGACTGGGAGGAGGGATTTTCGCTTGACGAGGAGAGAAGAGACTCCCACACCCCCAGCCACCACCTTTTCGGGCCTGCAGGAGGAGTGTGACGTGGCTGGCCTGGGAGAGAGAAGACCCCTCTATCCCCAGCCCCCACCCTTTCTGGCTGGCCTGGGGCAGGGCAAGTGCAACCGCGGAAGCACTCCCTGAGTTCAGCAGTAAGCGGCAGACACAGCTCCCGGCTTTCAGGAGCTTAGAGATCTCCCACCCGCCCCCTCCCACACACCCACGGAAAGAGGGGCCTAAGACTCAGGAGTACTGGGCACAGGGCTGATGGAGCTACTCTCAGCGTGCATTTGTGCAGGAAAGGACAGAAACTGCACGGTCTCTCTGAAAACTGTCATCCAGACCCCTCAGCCCCTCGCATTTAAATCTACACTCCCAAATTCACTCTGGGCACAAGGTGACCAGCGCTGCCTGCGCAATAGGCAGGGAAATCTTAGGCACAGCGGACGACAACCTGGAGATTGCTTGGTGGGCTTAAGCCAAGACTGGTGCTACTTTCTGTTTTGCTTTGCTTGGTGTTCTTCTTCTTTTTTTTTCTTTTCTGCTTGTTGTGATTTGCTTTGTTCTGTCTTTATTTCTTTGATATCTTTGCCTATGTTGAGTGGGGATTGTTGGTTGTATTTTACATGTGAATGTACTTCATTTGTTTTCTTTGTTGTTGTTGTTGTTGTATTTGGTAAATTGATTTGTGCTGAAACTGCCCTAACAGGGCCCAACTTAAGAGGCACAAGATTCAACATATTCAGTAGCCAACTCTGGACCAAACCACAGTACTACCGGGTTTGACCTAAAAGTCACACACCCAGAGAGAATTCTCTGAAGGCACTAGAGCCCATAAGGGCAAACCTCATTTAAGTGGCCAACCCTCACCCACCAGAACACCCTGCAATGTGCAGAGCCAAGTTTCACAGCTAGACGGCCTAAGAGTTAAACCCACCTATTCACAAGCAAAAATCAATTAAAGTTCTCTTGAACAGGACAATATACTAAACACAGGAGCCACCTGTGGAGCACATGCAGAGGAGAAGAACGAAGTAGTCCAAGTCAAATATAAAGGACACATACTACATAAGATAACCCAGCAAGAACTAAGACCTCTAGGGCATCTTCCTAATACATCAAAGCCAACACAGAGAGTCAGTCAGTATGGGGAGACAAAGAAACATGTCCCAAATAAAAGAACAAAAGAAACCTCCACAACTGGAACCAAATGAAGCAGAGGTAACCAACCTGTCAGAGACAGAGTTCAGAACACTGGTGATAAGAATGTTTAAGGAGCTTAGAGAAGACATAAAGAAGGATATAGAAATCATAAAGAACAACCAGTTAGAACTAAAAAAGGATGTAGAAATCTTAACGAACAACCTGCTAGAACTAAAGAACACAATTACCGAAATTAAGAACTCACTTGAAGGAATGACCAGCAGGTTAGATGAAGCAGAGGATCGAATGAGCGACTTAGAAGACAGGTTAGCAGAGATCACTCAAACTGAACAACAGAAAGAAAAAAGAATAAAAAATAATGAAGATGGGTTAAGAGACCTCTGTGATAACATCAATCGCAACAACATGCACATCATAGGAATACCAGAAGGCGAAGAGAGGAAGCAAGGGCTGAGAACATATTTGGGGTAATAATGTACGAAAATTTCCCTAACCTGATCAAGGAAACCAACATACAAGCCCAGGAAGTGCAGAGAGTTCCAACCAGGATAAACCCAAACAGGCCCACACCAAGACACATTATAGTTAAAATGGCAAAGCTTAAAGACAAAGAGAGAATCTTAAAAGCAGCAAGAGAAAGCCAGAAGGTTACATACAAGGAAACTCCCATAAGACTAGCAAATGACTTTTCTACAGAAACATTGAAGGCCAGGAGGGAGTGGCAGGACATACTCAAAGTGATGGAACACAAAGGCCTACAACCTAGATTGCTTTATTCAGCAAGGCTATCATTTAAAGTTGATGGAGAGATAAAGAGCTTCCCAGAAAAGAACAAACTGAAAGAATTTATTACAACCAAGCCAGCATTGCTAGAAATACAAGAGGACTTTTGTAAATAGAAGAAAGATGAAAACAATTTACTACAAATCTAAAAATGGCAATAACTATGTACCTATCAATAATCACTTTAAATGTAAACGGATTAAATGCTCCAATCAAGAGACATAGGGTGGCTGAGTGGATAAGGAAGCAAGACCCTTGTATATGCTGTATACAAGAGACTCATCTCAGATCAAAAGACACACACAGGCTGAAAGTGAAGGGTTGGAGTAAGATATTTCATGCAAATGGAAGTGGAAAAAAAGCTGGAGTTGCAATACTTGTATCTGACAAAATAGACTTTAAAATGAAGAAATTATTAAAAGACAAAGATGGACACTATATAATAATAAAGGGATCAATCCAACAAGAGGACATAACCCTAGTAAACATATATGCACCTAACATAGGAGCACCTAAATATATAAAACAGGTACTGATGGACATAAAGACAGAGATCAACAGCAACACTATCATAGTAGGGGACTTCAACACACCTCTGACAACAAGGGACTGGTCCTCCAGACAGAAAATCAATATGGAAAGAACAGCCTTAAATGATACTTTGGACCACTTGAATTTAATCAATATTTTCAGAGCATTTCACCCCAATGCTGCAGAATACACGTTCTTCTCAAGTGCACATGGAACATTTTCCAAGATAGATCATATGTTAGGACACAAAACAAGCCTTGATAAATTTAAGAAAATTGATATCATGCCAATTGTCTTCTCTGACCACAGTGCTATGAAATTAGAAATGAACTACACACACACAACAACAACAAAAAAAAAAAAACAGGAAGACACACCAATTCATGGAGGCTGAATAACAGGTTACTAAATAATGAATGGGTCAAGCAGCAGATCAAAGAAGAAATCAAAACATATCTCGAGACAAATGAGAATGAGAACACGATGACCCAAAATCTATGGGATGCTGCGAAAGCAGTCCTAAGAGGGAAGTTCATAGCACTGCAGGCCTACCTAAAGAAACAAGAAACATCACTAATTGACAGTTTATCTTCACACTTAAGGGATCTGGAAAAAGAACAGCAAAATAAGCCCAAAGGGAGCACAAGAAAGGAGATAATAAGGATCAGAGCAGAAATAAATGAAATAGAAACCAGAAAACCAATACAAAGATCCATGAATCCAAGAGTCGGTTCTTAGAGAAGATAAACAAAATTGACAAACCTTTAGCCAGGCTCATTAAAAACAGGAGAGAGAGAACCCAAATTAATAAAATCAGAAATGAAAGAGGAGAATTGACAACAGACACCACAGAAAAACAAAAAATTTTAAGAAATTACTATGAGCAACTCTATGCCAACAAATTTGACAATCTGGAAAAATGGACAATTTTCTAGAGGCGCACAACCTTCCAAGGCTAACTCAAGAAGAAACAGAAAGCCTGAACAGTCTGATTACCACCAGGGAAATTGAATCAGTAATCAATAATCTCCCAACAAACAAAAGCCCTGGACCAGATGGCTTTACAGGTGAATTTTTCAAAACGTTCAAAAAAGAATTATCACCTATTCTCCTCAAGCTCTTCCAAAAAATCCAAAAGGAAAGAAGACTCCCAAACACTTTTTATGAAGCCACTATCACCCCGATCCCAAAAGCAGACAAAGACACCACAAAAAAAGAAAACTACAGGCCGATATCTCTAATGAACATACATGCAAAAATTCTTAACAAAATATTAGCGAAAAGAATTCAGCAATACATTAAAAAGATCATACACCATGATCAAGTTGGATTCATCTCTGGTATGCAGGGGTGGTTCAACATCCGCAAATCAATTAATGTGATACACCACATTAACGAAATGAAAAATAAAAATCACATGATCATATCAATAGATGCAGAAAAAGCATTTGATAAAATACAGCAAACTTTTATGATAAAAACCCTTAAGAAAGTGGGAATAGAGGGATCATATCTTAACATAATAAAGGCCATATATGACAAACCCACATCTAACATCATACTCAATGGGGAAAAGCTAAAACCATTCCCCCTAAGATCAGGAACAAGACAAGTTTGCCCACTTTCTCCACTTCTATTCAAGATAGTGCTGGAAGTTCTAGCCACAGCAATCAGACAAGAGAAAGAAATAAAATGCATCCGAATTGGTAATGAGGAAGTAAAATTGTCATTATATGCAGATGATAGGATACTATATATAGAGAACCCTAAAGACTCCACCAAGAAACTATTAGAACTGATAGATGAATTTAGTAAAGTAGCAGGATATAAAATTAATATTCAGAAATCAGTTGCATTTGTATATACCGATGATAAAATATTAGAAGGAGAAATTAAAAAAAAACAATAAAAGAATAAAGTTAACCAAGGATGTGAAAGACCTATATGCTGAAAACTAAGACATTTTTGATAGAAATTGAGGAAGACACAGAGAAACAGAAAGACATTCCGCGCTCGTGGATTGAAAGAATCAACGTAGTTCAAATGGCCATATGACCCAAAGCAATATAAAGATTTAATGCAATCCCCATCAAAATCCCAATGGCATTGTAAAGAAATGGAACAAAAAATCATCAGTTTTTTTTTTTTTTTGAACCACAAAAGACCCCGAATAGCCAAAGCAATCTTAAGAAAAAAGAACAATACTGGAGGTATCACACTACCTGACTTTAGCTTTTACTACAGGGTTACAATAATCAAATCAGCATTTTATTGGCAGAAAAACAGACACATAGACCAGTGGAATACAATTGAGAACCCAGAAATAAAACCGCATAAATATGGACAGATAATTTTTGACAAAGGAGCTAAAAACATACAATGGAGGAAAGACAGCCTCTTCAATAAATGGTGCTGGGAGAATTGAATAGCCACGTGCAAAAGAATGAAACTGGACTGCTATAAATCACCATGCACCAAAATTAATTCAAAATGGATAAGGACTTAAGCATAAGACCTGACACAGTAAACTGCATGGAAGAAAACGTAGGTATTAAACTTATGTACCTTGGGTTCAAAGATCATTTTATGAATTTGACTCCAAAGGAAATGGAAGCAAAAGCTAAAATAAACGAATGGGACTATATGAAACTTAAAAGCTTCTGCACAGCAAAAGAAACCATCGACAAAATAAAGAGGCAACCAACTGAATGGGAGAAGATTGTTGCAAACAGTGCCTCTGATAAGGGGCTAATATCCAAATATACAAAGTGAATCTCAACAACAACAAAACAAACAACCCAATTGTAAAATGGACAGAGGACCTGAAGAGATATTTCTCCAAAGAGGATATACAAATGGCAAATAGACATATGAAAAAATACTCAACATCACTAATCATCAGAGAAATGCAAATGAAAACCACAATTAGATATCACCTCACCCCAGTCAGAATGGCTATCATCAACAAGACAAATAGTAACAAGTGTTGGAGAGGCTGTGGAGAAAAAGGAACCCTCATACACTGTTGGTGGGAATGCAGACTGTTGCAGCTGTTATGGAAGACAGTGTGGACGTTCCTCAAAAAATTACGAATAGAATTGCCATGTGACCCAGCAGTCGTTTTCCTTGGTATCTACCCAAAAAATCTGAAGACATTTATACATAAAGACACGTGTGGTCCAATGTTCTTTGCAGCTTTGTTTGCGATGGCCAAGACATGGAAACAACCAAAATGTCCTTCGATAGATAAATGGATAAAGAAGTTATGGTATATTTACACCATGGAATACTATTCAGCGGTAAGAAAAGATGATATAGGAACGTTTGTGACAACATGGATGGATTTTGAGAGTATAATTCTAAGCGAAATAAGTCAGACAGAAAAAGCAGAGAACCCTATGATTTCACTGATATGTGGTATATAAACCAAAAACAACAAAAGAACAAGACAAATAAATGAGAAGCATAAACTCATAGACACAGTCAATAGTTTATTGGTTACCAGAGGGTAAGGGGATATGGGGTGTGAGAGATGAGGGTAAGGTGGATCAAATATATGGTGATGGAAGGAGAACTGTCTCTGGGTGGTGAACACACAATAGGATTTATAGATGATGTAATACATAATTGTAAACCTGAAATCTGTGTAATTTTACTAACAATTGTCACCCTAATAAATTTTTTTAAAAAGGGAGGAAAAAAATAAAGTTCAAGGTGTAGGAGGACCTTAAGGCAGCATGGTGTCACAGAAGCTTTGAAGACAACCAGAAAATCTAGTGAGGTTAAAACGAGACGTTGTATCTAACCATTAGGAGATAATACTGGGCTAGTTTATAAGTTGAGTAGGTTAATGGAAACAAGAGCTGCATTGCTGTAAATCAAAAAGGGAATAGGAGTTAAGTGTAACCTACTCTTATAAGAAACTTAGCTAAACATGAATGGAGAAGGATGCTTCAGGAAGTTTGTTTTCTCTGAAGGAGAGTGCAGAGCATGTTTAAAGGCTAATGGTGGTTGTCAGTGAAAATAATGGAAAGAGGAAATATTGCTGGAGCCAAGTCATGCAAATTTAAGAGAGAGTGGGATAAACATTCTATTTAGATGAGTTGTCTTTCAACCAGAGACAGGACACATCTTCCTCTGAGACTGAATAGAAGGAAACAAGAGATATTATAGCAACTTTATAAGACATAAGTAATTTTTATTTTGAGTAAATCATACTATCCCATGGTTCAAAATTTGAAAGGTAATAAAAGGTGACAGAATAAAAAATGTTCTCCCTCCCCAGAAAAAATTTTGGCTTGTAACACAGTAAAACTAAGAGTTTATTTTCCACTGGAGGGAGCAGATTCATATTACACATTTTACACAACTTCATTTGCAAATAATTGCTGTTATTTGATTTGTCTGATGGCTGACTGGAAGATTCCACTTACAAGCCTGTCTTTATTTGACCTGACTCAGACTTCTCCCAGTGAAAACAATGTTTTACCCAGGTATGTTTGTGGATAACAATCAAAACTAATTAAAAAAATAAATTTGTTGGAGTGACAATTTTTAGTAAAATTACATAGATTTCAGGTATACAGTCCTGTAATGTCTGTATAATGACAGTTGGGTCAAACAATAGGCTAATGAAAAAGCTTAATAGGAAAAGCTTAGAAACAGATGTGCATTGGAGGTTTTGAAAATATCTGACATATTCCTGGAAATCCAGGAGGTCACAAGCATGTGTAGGACTGTGAACATACCCAGAAAAAAATGAGAAGGCCTTAAGCTCTCACTTCTGGCTAATCTTGGTGTCCTGCATAAGCAGGAAGTAAAGACAAGAGTGAAATTGTAAACTGATGGGCTTAGTGTTGAAAGTGAGCCCAAGTATGCACACAGAGTTCCTCAGCAAAGACTAATAAAAAAATATTAGTTCAAAGCTTTTAAGTAAACTTCTCCCTGAATAATCATTATTTGACCACTAAGCTAAGCAACCACAAGCATCTGTAGCCACATATGACATGAATACAAAATTTACAGAATTAGAACAGAAAAGTTAAAACAAAATTAACAACAGCAGAACAAAATGGCTAGAACAACAAAACTCTTGGGAAGAGCCAGAATCTAATTTTTAGAGTTGCCACATTACAATTTCAAAATGCCCATTTTTCAGCAAAAAACTTATAAGACATGCAGAGAAACAGGAACAGTTTGTACACAGGAAGAGGAAGTAGTCAATATAAGTGGTATCAGATCTTGGAATTACCATGGGGACGTGAAATACAGTATGGGAAATGTAATCGATAATGTTGTAAAGATTATGTAGGGTGCCAGATGGGTACTGGAGTTATCAAGGGATCATTTCGTAGACGGTGTAGATGCCTGACCACTGTGCTGTACAAGTGACACTGAAGTAGAATAACATTGAATATCAAGTACAACACACACACACACACACACACACACACACAGAGGGTGCCAAAAAATTATACACATTTTAAGAAAGTAAAAAACTATATTAAAACTGTAAGGCTCAATATATACTGCTAACAAAAGACTAATACAAGTCACGTTTGACTTCTGCAAGTACAAAAGGTGCTCAAAGTGGTTACCATCATCAGGATTTTAATACAGTTATTTTCCATTCTTAAAATGTGTATACATTTTTTGGCACCGTGTGTGTGTGTGTGTGTGTGTGTGTGTGTGTGTGTGTGTGTATTCTGACAATTAAGTTTGTGAACTCGTTGCAACGATGTTGCTAAACTTTTTTGATATCGGAGGGATTATTTATTATGAATTTGTACCAACTCGACAAAAAATTAACCAGAGTTATTATTTGGAAGTGCTGAAAAGGCTGCATGAAAAAGTTAGATGAAAATGACCAGAACTTTTTGCCAGTAATTCATGGATATTGCATCACAACAGTGTACCAGCTCACATGGCACTGTCTGTTTGTAGCAGCCTGTAAACAAATAACTGTATTTGAGCACCCTGCCTACTCACCTGATCTGGCCCCTAATGACTTCTTTCTTTACCCGAAAGTTAAGGAAATATTGAAAGGAAAATATTTTGATGACAATCAGGATATCAAGGATAATATGATGAGAGATCTGATGGCCATTCCAAAAAGAGTTCCAAAGTTGCTTTGAAGGGTGGACTAGGTGCTGGCAACAGTGCATAGCTTCCCAAGGAAAGTACTTTGAAGTTGACTGTAGTGATATTCAGCAATGAGGTATGCAGCACTTTTTCTAGGATGAGTTTGTGAACTTAATTGTCAGGCCTCCCATATATACTCATATATACATATATATGAATATATATAATATATAAATTACATATATATATATATATATATATATATATTCATGTATACTTGTATATATAATTTATATGAATAATCAAATTTTATTATTCATACATATAAGTGAGGTTTGACAATTACATTCCGAGCTCATCCTATGAAAAGTGCTACATATCTCATTTCTGATTATCAGTATGGTCACCTTCAAAGTACTCCTCTGGGGAAGCTATGCACTGATGCCAGCGCCTAGTCCACCCTTCAAAGCAATTTTGGAACTCTTTTATCTGGAATGGCCGTTAGAGATGTCATCATATTACCCTTGATGTCCTGTATGTCATCAAAATGTCTTCCTTTCGATATTTCCTTTATCTATGGTTAAAGAAAGAAGTCATTGCGGACCAGATCAGGTGAGTAAAAAGGGTGTTCCAATACAATTATTTATTTAATGGCTGCTAAAAACTTCCTCACAGACAGTGCCGTGTGAGCTGGTGTATTGTTGTGATGCAAGAGCAATGAATTGTTGGTAAAAAGTTCAGGTTATTTTTGTCTCACTTTTTCATGCAGACTGTTCAGTACTTCCAAATAGTAAACTTGGTCAACTGTCCAGTTGGTACAAATTCATAATGAATAATCCCTCTGATACCAAAAAAAGTTAACAACATCATTTTGACTCTTGATTTGGCCTGATGGAACATCTGGGTCATGGAAAATTGGCTGACTTCCACTGTACACTTTTACACTATTTCAGGGTTGTATTGGCACACCCATGTTTCATTACCAGTGACAACATGGCCCAAAACATCATCTTGCCTCTCCAAATGGTCTTGGCAAACTTTGACTCGCCTTTGCTTTAGTTCATCGGTGAGTTCCTTCAGGACCAATTTTGCTCACACCTCTCTCGTGCCAAGATTTTCAGTTAAGATTTTCCTAATTGTTTCCCTGTCAATGTTTGCTTGGTCGTCTATGCTTCTCACAGTCAGTCAATGGTTTTGATACACAATTTGATAGATTTTTGCAATATTTTCATTAGTTCTGTTCATTACTGGCCACCCTGACCTCTTTTCATCAGTGACATGTTCTCTCCCCTCAGAAAAACATTTAATCCAGTTGTACACTGCCATTTTCATCATAACATTATCCCCATAAACTTGAATGATCATGTCCCTGATTTCACTTCCACTCTTGCCAAATTTAACAAGAAATTTAATGTCTGTTTGTTGCTCTAATTCTAGCTCAGACATTCTGGCAACTGACTTGCAAAATTATGCAACAACAATAGTAAATGCCACTCAGAAAAACACTGCCACACATAGACATGAACACAGCTGTGAGACACTGATATACCAAGGTTATGAAACTGTACCAAGCTGTTTGTAAAGTGCAGCCAATGTAAGTGCACAGTGGCAAGTTCACAAATGCAGATGTCAACTTCTTAAGTTGGAAATTTGCCTCTACTCTTCCCCATTACTTTTCCACATCCATGACCCATGACCCCTAACTTTTGCTTTCTTTTCCCCTTGCCAGAGCCAAAATCATCTGTTTGCCATCTTTATACCCCTACTCTTAATCATGACAATGAGAAGAAAGGTTCCCATTAAGATACCATGGTCAATGTTTCTGCCTGTAAGGAAAGCTCCAGAGAAAGGTTGCTCCTGAAACTTAAAAAAAAAAAAAGAGCGCTATGTGCAGTTAGCTTAGAAATACTCAAGTGTAACCTCTGTTTTCCTTTAGTCCACGTTAATCTCTCCATATTCAACCAAATGGCATTTAGTACTTTTTTTTTCAGTGTGCTAAGATGACGGAAACTCATATATTATGAAATGGCAACTTGAAAACTATTAAAGAAACATGAACAAACAGTTTATATTCATTCCATAAAGAGATTTTCCACACACTTAAAAAGAATTAATTCTGTGTATTTAAATCCTTTATGTTTTTCCTTTTGATTTACATTTTAATAAATTTAAGTATATTTGCCCTCCTTTTTCCATTTTTTAATGCCATTTGTTATGCAAGTGCTATTGCAATGTATCTCGATTTTGGAAAGTGAAATATTCAGCCATATCTAGGCCAGCTTAAAGCTTATTGATATCACTCTTCAATAGATTATGTAATATGAGTGTTACAGATCTGCCAATCCTCAAATTCCTAATCAGGCTTTAAAATCCATTTCAAAAGAAGCTTTAATGAAACTGTCTTTGTAAATTGTCTTTAAGCCTAAAATATTTCCAAATTAAAAAAAAAATGAAAAGATGAGAATAAAAGGATTAGACTATTTTTAAGTTCTAGCTGTTAGTTTAAATTGTATGGGAAAGCAATTTTACTTGTTATGTTCCAGACTGATGAGCAGAAACATATTTTGGAAGCAACCCTGGTAAGTGACTATAGTACATGATGAGAATGTAGTGGCTTAGTGGGGTAGCAGGTATCCACATAAATGATCGTCAAGTTTCAAGATAAGCAAGAATTCCTGGATTTGGGACTCATGGAGTGGGTTTGCCAGATATCAGACAAAAGAAAAGAGCCAATCACAGGGGTGGTTACTATGACTGTTAATAAACAGTCTGCATGTTACTAGCACCAGCTTATGCCTTTGTATTAGTTTTCTATCACTGTTGTAACAAAGTACCACAAAATTAGCTTAAAACAGCAACCATTATTATCTGGCAGTTCCCTAAAGCATGAGGCCAGCTGGTTCTTGGCTGAGTATTTTTCTTAGGGCCTCACAAGGCCAAAATCAAAATGTTGGTCACTGGATTTTCTGGAGGCTCTAGGGGGAGAATCTGCTAACAGGATTATTCAGGTTGTTTGCAGAATTCAGTTTAATGCAGCAATGCAACTGAGTTCCTATTTCCTTGCTGGTGTTAAGCTGGGGATTATTCACAGCTTCTAGAGGTCTTCCAGATTCCTTGGCTCATGTCTTCTTTCATCTTCAAAGCCAGAAATGGTGCAATATGTGGAAAACTTCTTCCACATTGCTTCAAATATTTCTCACTTCCCTTTCTGCTTCTCTTTTCTGCTTTTAAGGACACATGTGATTAAACTGTTCTATCTCATGTACTCCCAGATAATCCAAGGTAATCTTCCTATTTTAAAATCAACTCATTAGTAGTTTAGTAACCACGGTAAAGTTCCTTTTGCCATGTAAAATAGCATGTAAGATATGTACACAGTCTAGGGGATAATCAAATGGAATCTCCTTGGAAGAAACAATTCTACCTACCATAGGTTTTCAGCTGAGGTACATCCTAAAGTCATGTACCATGCAGCTTCTGCCAACATAGACTGCCCTTTTCTCTCACTAACTCCTCACACAGATGATGATCCTAATACATCTGAAGTAAATAAAACCAACATAACTCTGTTGAGCTCCATTTCCCATAATGTCACTGCATTTGAGCAAACATTGAATATCAACTAAACATGAAATTATCTTAAAGTACCCAAATTAAGACTCTAAGAATGTATTTAACTGTAAATGACTATGTCAATAGCTACTTATTTCATAAAACTCTTGAAATTAGTGCTTATGTGGGTGTGGTAAAGGACACGTTTTAATAAAGCCTTGGTAAGACTTTGGAGAAAAAGGAACTTTCATACATTGTTGGTGGGAATGAAGATTGGTGGGCCGCTATGGAAGTCAGTGTGGAGGTACCTCACAAAATTAAGGACAGAATTACCATATGACCCAACAATTCCTCTCCTGAGTATCTACCCCCAAAATCTGAAAACATTTATCCATATAGATATATATGCTCCGATTTTCATTGCAGCTTTATTTATGGTGGCCAAGACATGGAAACAACCAAAGTGTCTTTCAATAGATGACTGGATAAAGAAGATATGTTTGCACTATTGTAAGAGTTCAGTGAGATAATATTAATATATGTACAATTGCTTTGTAATCTAAAAAGGAATACAAATGAAAATTATTATTATAGAAAATATATTTTTTCCAGAGGAAACTTTAATAAAGCATGTATTTAGCTTAGATCATCAGAAAAATTATTTTTTAAAAAGAGTTGTGGTATATATACACAATGGAATACTATTCTGCCGTAAGTAAAGATGAAATAGTACCATTTGAGACAATGTAGATGGATCTTGAGATAATTATGCTAAGCAAAATAAGTCAGACAGAAAAAGTCAAGAACCATATCATTTCACTGATATGCAGTATATAAAACTGAAAACAACAAAAGAACAAGACAAACAAATGAAAAAACAAAAACTCATAGATTCAGACAATAGTTAGCGGTTACCAGAGGGTAATGGGAGAGGGGTGTAATAGATGAGGTTAAAGGGGATCAAATATCTGGTGATGGAAAGAGAACTCACTTTGGGTAGTTCAATGTGATATATAGATAATGTATTACAGAATTGTACACCTAACATCTATGTAACTTTACTAACAATTGTCACCCCAGTTTACTTTAATTAAAATAAATAACTATATAAATAAATTAAACCTCTATAGTGCTCCCAAAACTAGGCAAATTAATAAGAAAGGGAACTGTGTTTGGCCCAAAACCCTGTAATATCAAAGGACTGGGAGGGAGATAAACAATGTTTAGCAGTCCACATAAACCTAAACATAATTAACTACCTTCTTTATAGGAGAATTCAAACCTCAGAAGGCCACCATGGAAGAAGACTAGTGATGGCACTAAAACGCTATTTGTGAATCCATTTGTAAGAGTAAAAACAACTAAACAAGCTCTAATCTATCCTTCCTGAAATACTTCTGTAACTGATATTTTGCTGCAGTTCTTTTTTATTCTGGATGTGTTTATTTCTTTTTTTTTAATTTATTAGTTTCAGGTGTACAAGACAAGGTAATACTTAGACGTTCATCATTTATATCCCTCACACTGTGAACCCCCCTCCCCCCATCCACTATCCCTCCGACCTCACACTGAGCCATCACATTATATATATAAAATTATAGTTGGCATTCATTAATGTTTAGCTTCTGGTGTACAATGCCATGATCAGGCATCCACAGTATCCCTGAGGTGGTCTACAAATAGGAAGCATGTCCATCGGATACCCAACAAAATCTTTACAACATTATTGAATACCTTCCCCAAATTAATTTTCAAAAAACCCTGAAATTTGCTGGTTTTTATGAACTACAAGGTGAGTTCACTGACAGAATTTTACATATATATATATATATATATATATATATATATATATATATATATATATATACATATATATGAGAGAGAGAGAGAGTACACAGTTTGAAAAAGGAAAAAAAGATTCCGCATCAAAATGGCGGCGTGAGGTGAGCCTCTGTAAAGCTCCCCTGGAATTTACAACGAATTGGACAACAATAACTCCACAAAGGACTCCCTGCACAGCAGACAGGCAAGACGAAGAGGTCCACTACTGAATTCACCTCCAGGTGGGCGAATCGCGCGAGCGGGGGAGGAGGGAAGAGAGAAGTGCGGGAACGGAGCCGCTCGGACACAGGACAAAGACCTAGCTCAGTGCTCCGAGCTCGCTGCACCCCGGAACTTCCACAGCTGCGGGAGATAAACAAACTCGGACTGCTAGGGCTCCGCTTACGGCCCACAGGGCTGAGGGGGCAGCATATAGCACGGCTGAACACAACGTTCACGGCAGACCTCGGAGAAAAGACTGAGGGAAGAAGGCTGAAAACTGTGGTTTAAGCCCTCACTGCCGAGGGGAGAACAGAAGCCCTAGGCGCGGAGACTAGCCGCCCCTCCCTACCCTCCCAGAGCTCTTCCCGCCCCCACCTGCCCGGTACTAGAAGGGATAAAGTAGCAGTGTCAGATCACAAGGACAGGATCTTTGCTGTTCTGAGAACTGTGGACCGCAGAAACAGATTCGCAGCCCAACTAGTTCGGGCAAAGGTGAGGGAGCTGTGGAAGCAGGACCGGCTGTGGTGGTGGTCGCCGCCATTGCCCTGGGCCACCTCTCACAAATCACCCCGCCCCTGGCCCCACCTATCTGGGCGGATCCCTGCAGTAGTAAACAGAACTGCTGAAACATACGGGCTCTGAATCGGGTGCAGAAAGACCTTTGAAACTTCAAAAGCTATCCGCACCCCCACAGGGACGTGGCGCCCTATGACCCAGGTGAACTGTTAACACAGGAGAGGCCCGTCTCCCAGGGAATCCCCCCATTGTGTGAGAAGCTGGAAAAGTGCAGAGAAAATATAGCACTACTGTGTCAGAGAGACCTCTTCCTATCAACGTGTTGCAGAAGCCACTCCTGTAGATGTCTAGGAAGAGAAATAATAAATCATTAATTGCCATGAATAACCAAGGCAACAAGACAGCTCAGAAAGAAAGTGAAAAGTCTCCACAAAAGGAACTTAAATATATGGAAATATGTGACTTAAATGATAGAGAATTCAAGATTGCAGTTCTGAAAAACCTCAAAGAGATGCAAGAAAACACAGAAAGGCAATTTAATGAACTCAGAAACGCAATCAAAGAACAACACGAGCATTTTACAAAAGAGATGAAATTTTAAAAAAGAACCAAATGGAATTTCTGGAGATTAAGAACTCAATAGAAGAAATTAAGAATGAAATAACCAGCTTAGGTAGTAGAGTTGACCAGATGGAGGAAAGAATCAGTGACATCGAAGATAGAAACCTGGAAATTACACAGATGGAAGAAGAAAGAGACTTGAGACATAAAAGAAACGAAAGAACTCTACAGGAACTTTCTGACTCCATTAGAAAGAGCAATATAAAAATAATGGGCATACCAGAAGGAGAAGAAAGAGAGAAGGGAACAGAGAATATACTCAAAGAAATTGTCAGTGAGAACTACCCAAATTTGTGGACAGAACTGGATCCTCCAATCCAAGAACCAAAAAGAACACCTAATTACCTCAATCCCAACAGGCCATCTCCAAGACACATTGTATTCAAGCTGTCTAAAATTAACACCCAAGAAAGAATCCTCAAGGCAGCCAGGGAAAAGAAGACGGTAACCTACAAATGAAAGCCCATTAGATTATCATCCGATATTTCAGCAGAAACTCTACAAGCCAGGAGGGAGTGGAACCAAATATTCAAACTATTGAAAGAGAGAAATCATGAGCCAAGAATAATATATCCAGCAAAGATCTCCTTTAAATATGAAGGAGGAAAAAAGACCTTTCCAGACATACAGAAGCTGAGGGAATTTTCCAATACACGACCTGCACTACAAGAAATACTAAAGGAGGCTATTCGACCACCATCAAAAGGGACAATTTGTGGCAAGCGAAACATAAAAAGGGGGGAGCATAAAGGCCTGAACCGGAATATGGGAATGGAGAAAGTAAGAGTGCTGAAGAAAATGGAATACTCTAAATATCAAACTTTCTTTCACATAATCTTAAGGGCAACCACTCAAAAAAAATCCAGAACTGAAATATACACTATGATAAAAGAAGAAACAGAGGGAAACATCATAGAACACCACCACACAGAAATAATAGACAACAACAAAAAGGCAAAGAAACAAAGGAGTCACAGGCTTACCAGAAAACTAAAGATAAAATGACAGGAAATCCTCACGTATCAATAATCACCCTAAATGTAAATGGACTGAACTCACCAATAAAAAGGCACAGAGTAGTAGATTGGATCAAAAAACTAAACCCAACCATATGCTGTCTCCAAGAGACACATCTCAGCTACAAGGACAAGCATAGACTCAAAGTGAAAGGGTGGAAATTGGCACTCCAAGCAAATGGTAACCAAACAAAATCAGGTGTAGCCGTAATGATATCAGATGTAACAGACTTCAGGGTGAAAAAGATAACAAGAGACAAAGATGGACATTTCATAATGGTAAAGGGGACTATACAACAAGAAGTCATAACAGTCATCAATATTTATGCCCCCAATCAGGGAGCACCGAAATATACCAAGCAACTACGAACAGAACTAAAGGGAGAAATTGACCAAAACACAATTATACTAGGGGACTTAAATACATCATTGACAGCTATGGATAGATCATCCAAACAGAAAATAAATAAGGAAATTGCAGCCCTAAATGACACAATATATGAACCCTAAATGACACATTAGATGAAATGGACATCATTGACATATATAGAGCACTTTATCCTAAAACATCAGACTATACATTCTTTTCGAGTGTACATGGAACATTCTCAAGGATAGACCATATATTGGGACACAAAATCAGCCTCAGCAAATTTAAGAAGATTGAAATCATACCAAGCATATTCGCTGATCACAAGGCTTTGAAATTGGATATCAACTGCAAAAAGAAAGCAGGAAAAAACACAAATACATGGAGATTAAACAACATACTTTTAAAGAACGACTGGGTCAAAGAAGAAATTAGAGGAGAGCTCAAAAGATACATAGAAACAAATGACAATGAAAATACATCCTACCAAAATTTTTGGGATGCCGCGAAAGCATTTTTCAGAGGGAAATTTATATCATTACAGGCCTATCTCAAGAAACAAGAAAAATCCCAAATAAATAACCTCATGTTACACTTAAAAAACTAGAAAAAGAAGAACAAGCAAAACCCAAGTTCAGCAGAAGAAAGGAAATAACAAAAATCAGAGCAGAACTAAATGAAATAGAGAACAAAAACACAATAGAAAAAATTAATGTGACAAAAAGCTGGTTCTTTGAAAAGATTAACAAAATCGACAAACCCTTGGCTAGACTCACTAAGATAAAAAGAGAGAAGACACTAATTAACAAAATCAGAAATGAAAAAGGGGAAGTTATCACGGACACCACAGAAATACAAAGGATTATCCAAGAATACTATGAAGGACTATATGCCACCAAATTTAATAACTTAGAAGAAATGGACAAGTTCTTAGATACATATAGCCTTCCAAGGCTGAATCATGAAGATCTGGAAAATCTTAACAGGCCGATCACCAGTAACGAAATTGAATCAGTCATCAAAAACCTTCCCAAAATCAAAAGTCCTGGACCAGATGGCTTCACCAGTGAATTCTACCAAACCTTCAAAGAGGATCTAATACCAATCCTGCTCAAACTCTTCCAAAAAATTGAAGAAGAGTCAGTACTCCCTAACTCATTTTATGAGGCCAACATTACCCTGATACCAAAACCTGGTAAGGACAACACAAAAAAAGAAAACTACAGACCTATATCTCTGATGAATACAGATGCTAAAATCCTAAACAAAATTCTAGCAAATCGAATACAACAATGCATTAAAAAGATTATTCATCACGACCAAGTGGGGTTCATCCCTGGGGCACAAGGATGGTTCAACATTCGCAAATCCATCAATGTGATACATCACATAAACAAAATAAAGGACAAAAATCATATGATTCTATCAATTGATGCAGAAAAAGCATTTGATAAGATACAACATCCATTTATGATTAAAACACTTACTAAAATTGGTATAGAAGGAAAATACCTCAACATAATAAAGGCCATATACGACAAGCCCTCAGCTAATCTCATAATTAATGGTGAAAAGCTGAAGCCCTTTGCTCTACGTTCAGGAACACGCCAATGTTGTCCCCTATCACCTCTGCTTTTCAACATAGTGTTGGAAGTCCTCGCCAGAGCTATCAGGCAAGAGAAAGAAATAAAAGGCATCCAAATTGGGAATGAAGAAGTTAAATTGTCACTCTTTGCATATTTCATGATGCTATATATAGAAAACCCTAAAGACTCCACCAAGAAGCTATTAGAAACAATCAATGAATACAGTATAGTTGCTGGCTACAAAATCAACGTACAAAAGTCCTTTGCTTTCCTATATACCAACAATGAAATCTCAGAAAAAGAGATATAAAAAACAATTCCTTTTGCAATTGCAGCAAAAAGAATAAAATACCTAGGAATAAACTTAACCAAGGATGTGAAGGATTTATATGCTGAAAACTATAAGACATTTTTGAAAGAAATTGAAGAAGACACAAAGAAATGGAAAGACATTCCGTGTTCATCGATTGGAAGAATCAACATAGTTAAAATGGCCATATTACCCAAAGCCATATACAGATTTAATGCAATCCCCATTAAAATCCCAATGGCATTTTTTAAAGAAATAGAACAAAAAGTAATCAGATTTGTTTGGAACCACAAAAGACCCCGAATAGCCAAAGCAATATTAAAAAAAAAGAACAATACTGGAGGTATCACACTCCCTGATTTTTGCTTGTACTACAGGGCTACAATAATCAAAACAGCTTGGTATTGGCGGAAAAACAGACACATAGACCAATGGAATAGAATTGAGAACCCAGAAATAAAACTACATAAATATGGACAGACAATTTTTGACAAAGAAGCTAAAAACATACAATGGAGGAAAGACAGCCTCTTCAATAAATGGTGCTGGCAGAATTGGATAGCTACGTGCAAAAGAATGAAACTGGATTGCTATCTGTCACCATGTACCAAAATTAATTCAAAATGGATCAAAGACTTAAGCATAAGACCTGACACAATAAACTGCATTGAAGAAAACGTAGGTACTAAACTTATGGACCTTGGGTTCAAAGAGCATTTTATGAATTTGACTCCAAAGGCAATGGAAGTAAAAACTAAAATAAACAAATGGGATTATATGAAACTGAAAAGCTTCTGCACAGCAAAAGAAACTATTGACAAAATAATGAGGCAACCAACTGAATGGGAGAAGATTTTCGCAAACAGTTCCTCTGATAAGGGGCTAATATCCAAAATATACAAGGAACTCATGAAACTCAACAACAAAAAAACAAACAACCCAATTGAAAAATGCACAGAGGACCTGAAGAGACATTTCTCCAAAGAGGATATACAAATGGCAAATAGACATATGAAAAAATGCTCAACATCGCTAATCATCAGAGAAATGCAAATGAAAACCACAATGAGATATCACCTCACCCCAGTCAGAATGGCTTTCATCAACAAAACAAATAGTAAGAAGTGTTGGACTGGCTGTGGAGAAAAAGGAACTCTCATACACTGTTGGTGGGAATGCAGACTGGTGCAGCCGCTATGGAAGGCAGTGTGGAGGTTTCTCAAGAAATTACGAATAGAATTACCATATGACCCAGCAATCGCTCTCCTGGGTATCTACCCCAAAAATATAAAAGCATTTCTCTATAGAGACACGTGTACGCCAATGTTCATTGCCGCTTTGTTTACGGTGGCCAAGACATGGAAACAACCAAAATGTCCTTCGATAGATGAATGGATAAAGAAGTTGTGGTACATATACACAATGGAATACTATTCGGCGTTAAGGAAAGATGATATAGGAGCATTTGTGACTACATGGATGGATCTCGAGAGAATAATGCTAAGTGAAATAAGTCAGACAGAAAGAGCAGAGAACCCTATGATTTCACCGATATGTGGTATATAAACCAAAAAGAACAAGACAAACAAATGAGAAACAAAAACTCATAGACACAGACAATAATTTAGTGGTTACCAGAGGGTAAGGGGGTGGGGGGTGGGTGATGAGGGTAAAGGGGATCAAATATATGGTGATGGAAGGAGAACTGACTCTGGGTGGTGACCACACAATGGGATTTATAGACGATGTAATACAGAATTGTACACCTAAAATCTATATAAATTTACTAACAATTGTCACCCCTATAAAATTAATTAAAAAAAAAATGAAAGAACTCTACAAGAACTTTCTGACTCCGTCAGAAAGAGCAATATAAGAATAACAGGCACACAAGAAGGAGAAGAAAGAGAGAAGGGAACAGAGAGTATATTCAAACAAATAGTCAATGAGAAATTTTAAAACTTATGGAATGAACTGGATCCTCAAATCCAAAGAGCAAATAGAACACCTAATTACCACAACCCCAACAGACCTGCTCCAAGCCACATTGTATTGAAGGTGTCAAAAATCAACCACAGAGAAAGAATCCTCAAGGCAGCCAGGGAAAAGAAGACGGTAATGTACAAAGGAAAGCCCATTAGATTATTATCAGATTTCTCACCAGAAACTACAAGCCAGGAGGGAATAGAACCAAATATTGAAACTATTGAAAGACAGAAATTATGAGCCAAGAATAATACACCCAGCGAAGATATCCTTTAGATACGAAGAAGGAATAAAGACCGTTCCAGACACACAGAAGCTGAAGGAATTTTCTAATACACGACCTGCACTACAAGAAATACTAAAGGAGGCTATTCGACCACCATCAACAGGGACAATCTGTGGCAACTGAAACATAAAAAGGGGGAGAGTAAAGGCCTGTTCCGGAACATGAGAATGGAGAAAGTAAGCATGCTGAAGAAAATGGAATAATGTAAATATCAAACTTTCTTTTACATAAACTTAAAGGTAACCACTACAAATAAATCCAGAACTGAAATGTACACTCTAATAAAAGGAAAAAAAAAAAGAGGACAACATCATAGAATACAACCACACAGAAATACTAGACAACAAAAAGACAAAGAAACAATGGACACACAGCCTTACCAGAAAACTAAAGATAGAATGACAGAATATCGTCACATATCAATAATCACCCTAAATGTAAATGGACTCAACTCACCAATAAAAAGGAACAGAGTAGCAGATTGGATCAAAAAACTAAACACAACCACACGCTGTCTTCGAGACACATCTCAGCTACAAGCATAAGAGTAGACTCAAAGTGAACGGGTGGAAATTGACACTCCAAGCAAATGGTGTCCAGAGAAAATCAGGTGTAGCTATACTTATATCTGATAAAACAGACTTCAGGGTGAAAAAGATAACAAGAGACAAAAATGGACATTTCATAATGGTAAAGGGGACTATACAACAAGAAGACTTAACAGTCATCAGTATTTATGCACCCAATCAGGGAGCACCAAAATATACCAAGGAACTACTAACAGAACTTAAAGGAGAATTTGACCAAAACACAATCATACTAGGGGACATAAATATATCATTGACAGCTATGGATAGATCATCCAAACAGAAAATAAATAATGAAATAGAAGCCCTAAATGACACATTAGATGAAATGGACATAATTGAGAATATAGAGCACTTCATCCTAAAACATCAGATTGTACATTCTTTTCTAGTGTACATGGAACATTCTCAAGCACACACCATATATTGGGACATAAAATCAGCCTCAGCAAATTTAAGAAGATTGAAATCATACCAAGCATTTCTCTGATCACAAGGCTTTGAAATTGGATATGACTGCAAAAAGATAGCAGAAATAACCACAAATAAATGGAGATTAAACAACATACTTTTAAAGAATGACTGGGTCAAAGAAGAAATTAGAGGAGAGATCAAAACATACATAGAAACAAATGACAATGAAAGTACATCCTACCAAAATTTTTGGGATGCAGCAAAAGCAGTTGTAAGAGGAAAATTTATATAATTACAGGCCTATCTCAAGAAACAAGAAAAATCCCAAATAAATAACCTCACGTTACACCTTAAAGAACTAGAACAAGAAGAAAAAAATTAAACCCAATGTCAGCAGAAGAAAAAAAACAATAAAAATCAGAGCAGAACTAAACGAAATAGAGAACAAAAAGACAGTAAAAAAATAATGTGACAAAGAGCTGGTTCTTTGAAAAGATTAACAAAATTGACAAACCCTTGGCTAGACTCACTAAGATAAAAAGATAGAAGACACTAATTATCAAACTCAGTAATCTAAAAGGGGAATTCATCACGGATGCCACAGAAATACAAAGGATCTTCCAAGAATATTATGAAGGACTATATGCCACCAAATTCAATAACCTAGAAGAAATGGACATGTTCTTGGAAACAGACAGCCTTCCTAGGCTGAACAATGAAAAACTGGAAAACCTAAACAAATTGGTCACCAGTAACGAAATTGAATCAGTCATCCAAAACCCTCCCAAAAGCAAAAGTCGGGGACCAGATGTCTTCACTAGTGAATTCTAACAAACTTTCAAAGAGGATCTAATGCCAATCCTGCTCAAATCTTCCAAAAAATTGAAGAAGAGCCAGTACTCTCTAACTCATTTTATGAGGTCAACATTACCTTGATTTCAAAACCTGGTAAGGACAACAAACAAAAAAGAGAACTACAGACCAATATCTCTTATGAATACAGATGTAAAAATTATAAACCAAATTTTAGAAAATCCTATGCCACAATGCATTAAAATGATTACTCATCACAACAAAGTGGGATCAATCCAGGGGCACAAGGATGGTTCAACATACACAAGTCCATCAATGTGATACATCACATAAATAAAATAAAGGGCGAAAATCATAAGATTACATCAATTGATACAGAAAAAAGCCTTTGACAAGACACAACACCCATTTATGATTAAAACACTAATAAAATATGTATAGAAGGAAAATACTTTAACATAATAAAGGCCATATATGACAAACCCACAGGTAACCTCATAATAGATGGTGAAAAACTAAAGCCCTTTGCTTTATGTTCAAGAACACGACAGGGCTGTCCCCTATCACCTCTGCTTTTCATCATAGTGTTGAAGTCCTCGCCAGAAGAATCAGGCATGAGAAAGTAATAAAACACATCCAAATTGGGAATAAAGAATTTAAATTGTCACTCTTTGCAGATGACATGATGCTGTATATAGAAAACCCTAGAGTCCAACAAAAATTTATTAGAAACAATCAACGAATACAGTAATATGGCCGGCTACAAAATCAATGTGCAACAGTCCATTGCATTCCTATATACTAACAATGAACTCTCCGAAAAAAGAAATAAAATGAAACAATTCCTTTTGCATTTGCAGCAAAAAGAATAAAATACCTAGGAATTAAATTAACCAAGGAAGTAGAAGATATATATGCTGAAAACTACAAGACATTTTTAAAAGAAATTGAAGAAGATACAAAGAAATGGAAAAACATTTTGTGCTCATGGATTGGAAGAATCAACATAAAAGCTAAAATAAATGAATGAAACTATATCAAACTTCAAAGCTTCTGCACAGCAAAAGGAAGCATTGACAAAATAAAGAGGCAACCAAGTGAATGGCGAAGATTTTTGCAAACAGTGCCTCTAATAAGGGGCTGATATCCAAAATATACATATAACTCATTCACCTGAACAACAAAAAAACAAAGAACCCAGTTGAAAAATGGGAAGAAGAACTGAGGAGGCATTTCTCCAAAGAGGACATACAAATGGCAAATAGACATAGGAAAAAATGCCCAACATCACTAATCATAAGAGAAATGCAAATAAAAACCACAATGAGATGTCACTTCACCCCAGTTAGGACGGCTATCATCATCAAGAGAAATAGTACAAGTGTTTGAGAGGCTGTGGAGAAAAAGAAACCGTCATACACTGTTGTTGGGAATGTAGACTGATACATCTGCTATGGAAGGCAGTGTGGAGGTTCCTCAAAAAATTACGAATAGAATTAATATATGACCCAGCAATCCCTCTCCTGGGTATCTACCCAAAAAATCTGCAAACACTTATTCATAAAAATATATGTGCTCCGATGTTCATTGCAGTTTTATTTATGGTATCCAAGATATGGAAACAACCAGTGTCCTTTGATAGATGATTAGAAAGAAGATATGAGATATAGAGAGAATGGAGTACTATTTTGCCATCAGAAAAGATGAAGTAGTGCCATTTACAACAACATGGATGGAACTTGTGATTATTATGCTAATCAAATAGGCTAAAAAACTAGATAACCATATAATTTCACTGATATGTGGTATATAAAACTGAAAGCAACAAAGGAACAAGAGAAACAAATGAAGAGATACAAACTCATTGACACAGACAATAGTTTA
The DNA here is from genome assembly GCF_964194185.1 of Rhinolophus hipposideros. NCBI lineage: Eukaryota > Metazoa > Chordata > Mammalia > Chiroptera > Rhinolophidae > Rhinolophus > Rhinolophus hipposideros. The sequence goes on from NC_138046.1 coordinate 34,897,206, forward strand.
GTGGTTACCAGAGGGTAATGGGGGAGGTGGGTGGTAGATGAGGGTAAAAGGGATGAAATATATTCTGACGGATGGAGAGCTGACTCTCTTTCATGAATACATGTCAACGAAAAAACATCCGCCTTAGAGAAAGCTTATAAGAATTTATTTGAGCCAAACTGACTACAATTGCCAGGAAGTGAAGTCTCAACGGATTGAGAAAATGCTCCAGAAAATGGCCGTTTTGCAACTTATTTCATACATTAGAATCAAAGTAGGAAGGTTACTTGAAAACCATTACTTGTAGATTAAGGGACAGGGAGAAAGCGAAGTGTGGAAATCTCTGGGATTGGATAAAAAGCAAAATGGAGAGACACACACTTTTTTGTTTACATTGGTAGGTGCAGGATAGTTAATAGCATATCACAGCACATAGAGATAGTATTTGAGAAACAAGATAACAATGAGGGATTTTGTACTTTCCTGCTCTGGTGTGGTGGATTGTGCCACCTGTTGTGTCTGGAAAAAGGGATTACTCTCACATTCCAAAGGGTATGTTTTCCTGGATGCAAAAAGAAAACAGACAGGCTCACTTTTGGGAAAGGTTGACATTTGTCAAGGAAGCTACAGGCCAAAGATGTGACTACCCTTCATGGCCCACCTTAGTTAGGAATTTTTATGTTCATGCCATCCTATGTGGTTGTTTTCAGTCTCTTGGGCTTGTCAGGTTTAATATGTGGTCTCTTTTCTGTCCACACACAATGTGACATATAGACGATGTATTACAGAATTGTACACCTGAAACCTATGTAACTTTACTAACAATTGTCACCCCAATAAACTTGAATTAAAAAATAAAAGAAAAAATATATAAATGTCTAACCACTATGATGTACACCTGAAATTAATGTAAAATAATATTGAATGTCACCTGCAACTGATATTAATTAAATAATTAATTAATTAAAAAATATATATGTATCAGCCTTTCATGTAAATTTTGAAAATACAGATGGCTTTTAAATACATGGAAAGATGTTCAGTCCCATTCATGACTAAAAATATATGTAAATTAAAAATTCAACATACTATTTTTTACTTCAAAGAATGGCAGAGATTAAAAAGGGTGCTGATGACGGTTTGGGAGCACACTCTTCAATTGCGCAACTGTTACAGTGCTGAAGGTCCAGCTGCTCACAGCATGAAAGACAAAACTAGAGAGGCTTGGTGGAAAGAAAGGCAGGTTAATTCAAAACGCTGGTATTCTGAGAGTATGGAAGACTCCTGTCCAAAGGCGACCCACCTCCAGCATGGCCAAAAGTATTTATAGGCAGGTAAGGAGAGGCAAAACAGAGGAAGGGGAACTTACTCAGGCAATTCCTGAAAAAAGGTACTTCCCGGAGGCTGGTGTCTTGCAGGGATAGGAGTAGATCTTATGCAGATGTAAAAAACGTCTTTCTTTCTTTCATTTTTAAAGCTTTTATTAAAATATAGCTAACATACAATATTATATTAGTTTCAGGTATACACAATAATGTACATTTCTATACCTAAAGAAGTGATTCATGCTATTGTGGAAGCTAATAAGTTCCATGATCTCTCACCAAAAAGCTGGAGACCCAGGAACCAGGAAAGCTGGTAGTATAAATTCCAGCCCAATTCCAAAGGCCTGTGAACCAGGAATGCTCATGGTGTAAGTTTCAGTCCAAGAGCAGAAGAAGATGGAAATATAAGTTCAAGTGGCCAAGCAGAGATAGAGAATTCAGCCCTCCACCTTTTGTTCTATTCAGTCCCTCAATTGACTGGATGATGCCCACCCACATTGGTTAGGAGGATAATCTGCTTTACTGAGCCTGACAATTCAAATGCTAACTCTTCTGTAAACACCCTTAGAGACATACCCAGAAATAATGTTTAAAAAGATCTCTGGTCATTCCTTGGCCCAATCAAGTTGCCACATAAAATTAACCATCACACACATATTTTTGACCCCTTATTCCATTTCTAAGTATACTTGTATATCTTACACACATGCTCCCATATGTACACAATTAACTACGGAAGTGTAAATTTCTGGCAGCAATCTTTGTACTGTCTGTTCAAAAAATAAATTATATTTTTTAAAAGAGAAAGAAAGAAATGCCTTTAAGAAACTGTCTCAGGTAAAATTGAAAATGCAGAGAATTATAATTCTTTCTCTGCTTCTGTCCTTCTTTATACTTTCAGTAATGTCCTCTTCCCCAAGGCCTCCATTCCCGTACTCTGGACTTTGTCCTTTTCCCTCAACAATAGGTACTTACCTTGTGGCTTCATTTATTCAGGACCTTTATAGATGACTGAGACTCATCTATTGTTTTTATTCTTACTAAAGTGTTAGGGGCTGACAATTTGATCTATGAGGTGTGATCACAAAATACAGTGAATGTTTAAATAAAAAAATTACAGTAAAAAACACATTACCATTAATCCCCCTCAAAATACTCCTCCCGCATCAAACACACTTATCCCATCGTTCTTGCCACTTTTTGAAACAGTTCTGAAGTCTTCTTTCATGAGTGTCTTTACTTCATCCTCCATCGACAATGCCCTGTGTCAATGCGCTTCTGGTACACGGCAATTTCTATCAAATAAAAACATTACAGTGTGTCGTCATCCACCTTATTCACAGGATCTGGCAACATAAGACTTCTGGCTCCTCCCCAAAGTCAAAATGATTGAGGATATCAAGGCAGTCACAATAGCACAACTGAAGACACTCACGAAAGAGGACTTCCAGAACTGCTTCAGAAAGTGACAAGAATGGTGGAATAAGTATGTTCGAAGCAAGGGGGAGTATTTTGAGGGAGATTAATGGCAATGGATTTTTAATGTAATATTTTCTTTTATTATTTAAGCATTCATCATGTTGTTAGATCACACCTCATATTACTCTTTCCAATTAAATTTTATATTTAAACAAAATATTTGAATCAAGTAACAATTCAAGAATTTTTATATTATGGAGGGAGGGTGGTGGTCTCTTTTCCCTCCCATGCCACCATCTCAAGGCAAATTAGGGTGAGGGACACCTCAAGAGCTTGAAATGTATCATCTTCAATTTGAGTATTATAAGGACTGTTACCTGACATGTGACTAGAAAATACCTAAAGTCAAAATATTGTGGCTATAGAGGCCTAGTATTGGTAGAATACGAAGAGAAAGTACTGCTTTGAGAGTGACTTTTATTTTCACTAATGGCAGGAAAAGTTGGATTTTCTTGTGGGCCATATGAGGACCCCACAAAAGTAAACAGTGGTGAGTTATACTATAAAAGGATACTACTAAAGAAGATTTCCTGCCAGGTGTAAGGGGACCTTGGACAAGATGCTGGAGGTATACTGCAAGAAACTATAACTATTTCTCCTCAGTTGGAGAATATCAGCAGAACCCACCAAATGTACCCAAGAAAGGAAGTAATTATATTTTCAATATTGGCCATACAGAGAGGGTGTTAATATCAGATGACATTAGTAATAGTCAAGTAAGTCCTTTTTGGTCCCTTGTTTATGCACAACTCCAATCATAGAAGAGCAAGAGTCAGCATAGTGATTTGAGGTGGAGGGAGGAGGGTAAAAAGGAAGGACTGCCACTCTCATCTGACAATTCATTCTTATACTGATCTGTTGAGTGGCTTTGAAAGTTGACATTATGAAGGATTCTGTCCTAGGCCTTGTGTTCTTCACATACTACACAGTTTCCTAGAATCTTATCTACTTCCTCAGTTTCAATTAACATGATTTTTATGTTTGTTTGATTGTAACACTTCCTAATCTCTGAGGTTATTGTGCTTGTTTTCCATATTTATCATCTGTTTTTCTCCACTAGGATATAAACTTCGTGGCAGTGACTGTGGCCAATCTTCAGTACCTAGCAAAATGCCCAGTATATAGATATAAGAAGTAATTTTTTCAGTCACTAAATGAGCATAACTGTGATAAATACTTGGCATACAGGGATAGATGAGGAATGGTGGTCCTTACCCTTCAGGAATTCACTACTTAATGGAGAAGAAAGCCACACATGAACAGATAATTGCCATAATTGATCAAGTTAATGCACAGTTTGTTTTTGGAAAAGAGGTGATAAGCTTTGCATGGGACAGTCACAGAAGGCTTCGAAGAGGAGTTTTGTGTTAGCTATATCTTAGTGGATAAACAAGAAATGTATTAGTTAAAAAAAAGAAGAAAAGGGGAAGAGAAAGACAAAAGCATGAAGACATAAAAACAAATGATACACTCTTATCCTTAAAATAGTTTCCAATAGTAGAAGAGAAAGAAGGGGCACAACAACCTGAGAAAAAGTAGAGGCAGTGAACCTGAACTGTGAGATGTTAGCTATCAGTTCCATGTGGGGAGAGGTCATAAAATAAGCCAGTACACATGGGCCACAAGCCTAACTCACTAGTTGCAAAATTGCATCCCTACTTCTTTTCATTCTGAGATGGATCTGTCTGGCTAGTTCCCTGCTTAAGTCTGTGGATTTTTACAAAGAAGTGCCTCAGACTGCTAGTTGTATTACATGGAAGGAGACAGTTGCCATTCCCTGAAAGGTAAATCTATGAAGTGGGCCTTGGTTGGCCAACTAATTAGAAGATGCTGTGGGTTTCCTGCCAGGCTGTACTTGAAATTCAAAGAATTTCCCTCTAAGAGAAAATGCCACTCAGACTTGCATTGTTCAACTTAATCAGTCCCAGGGATAGTGTGTGTGTGTGTGTGTGTGTGTGTCTGTGTGTGTGTGTTCATGAATGTCTCAAATATAATAGGTTGAAATTGTTAATTCTCTTGTCACATGTGTTTTGTTCTACCATTAACTGTGATTACCTTGGAAGTCCTCCCCTCTTGATTAGTCCGCATCACATCACATTCTCATGACAGCAAACTTGGAAAAAGAATAGGGGAATGTCCAGGGGTTATGGAGGCAGCTGAGATTGTGTTCCTCCACCTAAAAATGTTCCCTCCTGCCTTTCCTATTGTGGTAGATCATGCTAAGTCCTAGAAACCTTTTACATGTCACACACACACACACACACACACACACACACACACGCGCGCGCGCGCGCACGCGCGCGCGCGCGCACACACCAAAAAAAAATATATCCCACAATATTAAACCTTGGATGTTATGTTTCTTTCTTCTGCTTCTACAATAATTATTTTATTTTATTTTTTCCTCAGCTTCCTCTTCTATAAAATGGGGATAAAAGCACTGGTCTCTGCTTTTCCCTCTTCACTATCTAATATGTAGGCATGACTGTGTGCTCTCTATGATTTTAAAAGACATTGCAGAGACTCTGGGATTTATTTTGACATTTCAAGGACAAAAACTTCCATAGCATTACTAATACAGTTTCTATAAAACATTAACCTTTCTTTTAGATTGTCTTTCCTTCCCAAAATAGGTAACCATTTAATCTTTCTATTTAAATATTATACTCAAATGAATTGAGCCAGATGTATTGCATTCTCTTGATATATTTATTTGAGTTCTGTTCTGTACTATAGCTGAATGAAATGGGTAATTTCCCAGCAAACAAGTGTAATACAAATAATCCATCCTCAAATGAGAAATATGTTGAGAAATGAGACAATATTAGTTTTTAAGGGAAATACAACTGCGGCCTTTGTTGGCTGAAAAGTTTCTGAATTCCTTATGTTTTAAATGTAGCTATGGTTGTTTAAACTGCCATAGTAAACATTGTTAATAACACACACATAATATTGTTGTCTTGGCATGGGGTTAATATGAAAATAGATATTATTCTCTAGGCTTACAGGAAGAAATTTAGTAACAAGATATGAACTGAAAACTACAGTAGCTTTACCTTACTGTACGGGCAAGCTGTTTGTTTATTGGCAAGATTCAGGTGCAATTGGAGCCTTTCTTTTTCGTTAACAAATTAATTTCAGTTACCTTCTCCTTATTTATTAATTAGGATGTAATTGTAAAGTCACTTTAGTTATCTAACAAATGTGTTAATTAGATCCTCTAAATTACAGTGATTACATTTACTTCCTTTGGTAACATGTTCTTGAGATGTAAGTGAACTCTGGCAAACATGTTTGAATCTCTTTGTAAAAAGTGTACAAGCACAGCTACTTTGTCATTCTGTCCTAGTTTACATGGACACAAGCCTCTTTGGGGTGAGGCCTGGGATTCATTGGAGATGAAAACCGAAAGGGCTCATGGTTTAGGGCCAATAAAATGCCATGCCAGTCAATGCAATCCCAGTAAATAGCATTCTGAGGCTTCCAATTTTGTATCCAATGAGGGATCACACCCACTAAAGAATCCCTTCATATGAAGTCAGCAGCACAAGGAGATAGGATGGCCAAGTGCATAAAGAAACTTGTCTTTGACTGAGACACACCCCTGCACATGCCTGCCTCCTTCACCCCATCAAATCCTCTATAAAATGTTGAATGACCTTATACCGTCCTTGGCTACTCATTGGGAGCCTTTCTCCTGGTCTTTCCTCCCCAATTACCCCATCTTCTCGTTACTCTTCTAGTCTTTGTCTCAAAGGACTAATCTGATGAGCAATACCAACTATCCCTCCTTTTCCACAAATCTCCAAAATATAGTTTTCTTTTCCTAGGGTCTTCTGCATCTCAACTTAAAGGAGTGATGCTCAGTACAGTAATTATAGGCGATTATGTTAAACACAAGTCACAACTCAGGAGTTGCCCATTTGTTATATGCAATGAGTAAGTACTACTGGGCTCTCTCATTCATTTTCTCTGCATCATTGAAGAGGTTCTCTTCTTTTCTTTTTATCTTTTTCGTTTTTTTTTTCTTTTTTCCAGGTCTTTCCCTTTTTTAAATTATAAAATGATGTTCATAAATTCCATTTCAAAGTTGAAAAGCAATTATTTGAGAACAACTGAAAGAGTTCTCAGAGACCATCTGGACGAGAAATGGCATAGGTTTCATCCCAATGGCCAACTTTGTTCTATTCACACCTAGTGCTGTCTGCTTTGTAGTTTTAGAATTCTGAGGCCTTGTATAGCTTCAATGGTAAAGAATGGTATGACTGATAAGCATTCTCTACCATTGGTGTGAAAATGGGAGATAGCAGCCTGTGTGTCAGGTATTCCGTGTATTTTTTTTTCTTTCCATTTTATACCAGGGATATCTCAGTAACCCTTTCATTTCTATACAAGATGATGAACAAGCATGATTGGAGATTTGAATTTTGTAGCTGGTAGATGGTACCAACTGATGAGTCATACGTTCTACTTTTCTCTCCCCCTCCATGCCCTCCAAATTGTGTTTCCAGGCTTTTTAGAATTTAGAACAATATTTTCTTGTAGGACAAATGTTATATGCAGTTTTGGAGATGGTTTGGAGCAGCAGCCAAACGCCCTATTCATGGAATTGCCACAATTGAAGTCACTTTTTTCCCTGTCAAGTCAGTGAAGATGTTGTAGCAAAATGTAACTATGTTCCATGCACAACAGAACACAAAATTCTCATTAGCCACCACTGTTGATATTGGTGATAGTATCAGATTAGCTCTTATTATGTACTGGTAGGGAAGACCAGGCCATGGAGAGGGCAGGGTATTTTGCTGTAGAATAAAATAAAATAGAAGGGTTGCAGTTTGGGGCACAGTCCAGGAAATCAGGTCCTGGTATGGAAGAGTGCGCTTGAGAGTTCTAGGCACCAGAGACACTAGAACACAAAGAAGAACAGTCAAACACCCCAATGTCAAATATTGTCCTCTCTACAGGTTGACAGTTTTGAAACAGATAATACTCAGTGCAGTCTACGTGTGTGTGTGTGTGTGTGTGTGTGTGTGTGAGAGAGAGAGAGAGAGAGAGAGAGAGAGAGAGAGAGAGAGAGTTTTGCAACAGATAATACTCTATAATACTCTATGCAGTGTGTGTGCGCGAGAGACAGAGAGAGAGAGAGAGAGAGAGAGAGAGAGAGAGAGAGAGAGAGAGAGAGAGACTGTGCAGATAGGTAGAGTAGCCTAGGATGCAAACAAGTGTCACCAAATCACATGACTTATATACTTTAAAGAGTAACTACAATTAGAAACTTTCAAATGGTAAGAAAGGAATCAAGAAAAAGTGAAAGATAACAAGACAAAGGTACATTCCCTCACTAGGCAACCAGCCCTACTTTCAGTACCTTCCTGCCTTCTGGCTGCCACACTTAGAATTTTATTCCCAGTAAATTTGCCCATATGGTGAATATATAAATTTTAAAAAAATATATTATAGTAAAAGACACATTGCCATCAATCCCCCTCAAAACACTCCCCCTCACTTTGAACACACTTATCCCAACATTCTTGCTATTTTTTGAAGCAGTTCTGGAAGTCCTATTTTGTGTGTCTTTACTTGTGCTGTCGTGGCTGCCTCTATGTCCTGAATCATTTTGACTTTGGGGAAAAGCCAGAAGTGTCAGGGTGCCAGATCAAGTGAATAAGGTGGATGACGACACACCATAATATTTTTAATTTGACACAAATTGCCATATACCAGAAGTGATGTGTGACACAGGCATTGTCATGATGGAGGATGGTTTATGGCACATCTTAAAACACACCTTCTCTCAACTGTAACTCACTCCCGATTGACTGCACTGAACAAGTTGAAACTTGCCACACATTTTTACTAAAGTTCAATGTGCTTCTCCCCATATTGAGATGCCTGCCTTTCCGTTGGATTGCACTCGGCAGCAGCATTCACCATATTCTTTGATCACAAAGGAAAAGCTCCATGTCACACATAGGTTCTGGTATGAAACTTTCTGTCAAATAAAAAGGTTACGGTGTGTCCTCATCCACCTTATTTACCATATCTGGCACAATGCAACTTCTGGCTCTTTTTCAAAGTCAAAATGACCATGAAAGGTAAACGTTTTAAAGTGATTCAAGACTTTGAGGCAGTCACGAGAGTGCAACTAAAGCTACTCACCAGAGAAGACTTCCAGAACTGCTACATAAAGTGACAAGAATGATGGGATAAATGTCTTTGAAGTGAGGGAGGGGAAGTATTCTGAGGGGGATTGATGGCAATGTGTATTTTACTGTGATATATATATATATATATATATATATATATATATATACACATATATATATATATATGGTGTGTGTGAGTGTTTATACATATGTGTATATATGTATATTAATTTAAACATTCAACTTCTTTGTAGATCACACCTGATACATGAAACAACTTTTCTTTTTTTCGTTCTTTTTTTTCATTAAAGTTTATTGGGGTAACAATTGTTAGTAAATGTACATAAATTTCAAGTGTAAAATTCTATATTACATCATCTGTAAATCCCATTGTGTGTTCACCAACCAGAGTCAGTTCTCCTTCCATTACCACATATTTGATCCCCTTTACTACATCTACCACACTCCTCCTCATTACCATCTGATAATCACTAAACTATTGTCTGTGTCTATGAGTTTTTGTTTCTCATTTGTTTGTCTTGTTCTTTTGCTGTTTTTGGTTTATATACCACATATCAGTGAAATTATACTGTTCTCTGCTTTTTCAGTCTGACTCATTTCGCTTAGCATTATAATCTCAAGATCCATCCAAATTGTCACAAATTGTCCTATTACATCTTTTCTTACCATCAAATAGTATTCCATTGTGTATATATACCAAAACTTCTTTATCCATTCATCTATTGAAGAAAATTTTGATTGTTTCCATGTTTTGGCCACCGTAAACAAAGCAGCGATGAACATTGGAGCACATTTGTCTTCATGATTAAACGTTTTCAGATTTTTTGGGTAGATACCCAGGAGAGAGATTGCTGGGTCATATGGTAATTGTATTAGTAACATTTTGAGGAACCGCTAAACTGCCTGCTACCACGGCTGTATCAATTACATTCCCATCAACAGTGTATGAGGGTTCCTTTTTCTCCACAGCCTCTCCAACACTTGCTACTATTTGTCTTATTGATGATACCATTCTAACTGGGATGAGGTGATATCACGTTGTGGTTTTTATTTGCATTTCTCTGATGATTAGTGATGTTGAGCATTGTTTCATATGTCTATTTGCCATTTGTGTGTCCTTTTTGGAGAAATGTCTCTTCAGGTCCTCTGCCCATTTTTCAATTGGGTTGCTGTTTTTTTGTTATTGAATTGTATGAATTCCATGTATATTTTGAATATTAGCCCATTATAGTAGGCACTGTTTGCAAAAATCTTCTCCCATTCAGTTGGTTGCCTTTTTATTTTGCTGATAGTTTCTTTTGCTGTGCAGAAGCTTTGAAATTTGATAAACTCCCATTCATTTCTTTTAGCTTTTACTTCGCTTGCCTTTGGAGTCAAAGTCATAAAACGCTCTTTGAACCCAAGGTCCATAAGTTTAGTACCGACGTTTTCTTCTATGCAGTTTATTGTTTCAGGTCTTATACTTAAGTCTTTGATCCACCTTGAATTAATTTTGGTACGTGGTGACAAATAGAATCCAGTCTCATTCTTTTGCACGTGGGTATCCAATTCTGCCAGCACCATTTATGGAATAGACTGTCTTATCTCCATTGTATGATTTCTGGTTCTTTGTCAAAAATCATCTGTCCATATTTATGTGGTTCTATTTCTGGGTTCTCAATTACATTCCATTGGTCTAGGTGTCTGTTTTTCTGCCAATACCACGCTGTTTTGATTATTGCTGCCCTGTAGTACAAGCTAAAGTCAGGGAGTGTGATATCTACAGAATTGTTCTTTTTTTAAAGATTCCTTTGGCTATTTGGAGTCTTTTGTGGTTCCAAACAAATCTGATGATTTTTTTTCTATTTCTTTAAAAAAATGCCATTGGGATTTTGATGGGGATTGCATTAAACCTGTATATTGCTTTGGGTAATATGGCCATTTGAACTATGTTGATTCTTCCAATGCATTAGCATGGAATGTCTTTCCATTTCTTTGTGTCTTCTTCAATTTCTTTCAAAAATGTCTTGTACTTTTCAGCATATAGGTCTTTCACATCCTTTGTTAAGTTTATTCCTAGATATTTTATTCTTTTTGCTACAATTGCAAAAGGAATTTTTTTCCCTTCTGAGATTCCATTGTTAGTATATAGGAATGCAATGGACTTTTGTACATCGATTGCGTAGCCAGCCACATTACTGTATTCGTTGTTGTTTTAATAGCTTTTTGGTGGAGTCTTTAGGGTTTTCTATATACAGCATCATGTCATCTACAAAAAGTGACAATTTAACTTCTTCATTCTCAGTTTGGATGCCTTTTATTTCTTTCTCATGTCTGATAGCTCTGGCAAGGACTTCTAACACTATGTTGAAAAGCAGAGATGATAGGGGAAAGCCCTGTTGTGTTCCTGAACATAGAGCAAAGGAGTTCAGTTTTTGCGGTTAATTGTGACATTAGCTGAGGGTTTGTCATATATGACCTGTATTGTGTTAAGGTTTTTTTTCCTTTTATACCTATTTTGTTAAGTGTTTTAATCACAATTGGATGTTGTTTTTAGTCAAATAATATTTCTGCATCAATTGAAATAATTGTATGATTTTTGTCCTTTATTTTGTTTATGTGATGTATTACATTGATGGATTTGCATATGTTGAACCATCCTTGTGCCCAGGGGATGAACCCCACTTTGTCGTGATGAATAATCTCTTTAATGTGCTGCTACATTCGATTTACTAGAATTTTGTTTAGAATTTTTCATCTGTATTCTTCAAAGACATTGGTCAGCAGGTTTCCTGTGTGTGTTATCCTTACCAGGTTTTTGTATTAGGATAATGTTGGCCTCCTAAAATGAGTTAGGGAGTGCGGTCTCTTCTTTAATTTTTTGGAAGACTTTGAGAAGGAAGGGTATTGGATTCTCTTGAACTTTTGGTAGAATTCAGTAGTGAAGCTCTCTGGTCCTGGACTTTTGCTTTTGGGAAGGTTTTGGATGACTGATTCAATATAGTTACTGGTGATCTGTCTGTTTAGATTTTCCAGTTCTTCATGGTTCAGCTTAAGAAAACTGTATGTTTCTAAGAACTTGTCCATTTCTTCTAGGTTACTGAATTTGGTGGCTTATAATCATTCATAGTATTCTTGGATGATCCTTTGTATTTCTGTGGCACCTGTGATAACTATCCCTTTTTCATTTCTGATTTTGTTTATTACTGTATTTGCTATTTTTATATTACTGGGTATAGCCAAGGGATTGTCAATTTTTTTTCAATTTTTTCTAAGAAACACTCTTTGTCACATTAATTTCTTCTGTCATCTTTTTGTCTTCTATATTTCATTTAGTTCTGCTCTGATTTTATTATTTCATTTCTTCTGCTACCTTGGGTTCAATTTCTTCTTTTTCTTGTACTTTAAGGTGTAATGTGAGGTTTTATTTGGGATATTTCTTGTTTCTTGAGATAGACCTGTAATGATATAAATTTCCCTCTTAAATCGGCTTTCGATGCATCCGCAAAATTTTGGTAGGATGTATTTTCATTCTCATCTGTTTCCGTGTATCTTTTAATCTTTCCTCTTTGACCTGGTCATTTTTTAAATGTATGCTGTTTAATCTCCACGTATTTGTGGTATTTCCTGCTTTCTTTTTGAAGTTGATATCCAATTTCAAAGCCTTGTGTTTAGAGAATATGCTTCGTATGATTTCAATCCCCTTAAATTCACTGAGGCTATTTTTATGTCCCAATATATGGTCTATCCTTGAGAATGTTCCATGTACACTAGAAAAAAAAAGTATACTCTGATGTTCTAGGATAAAGTGCTCTAAAAATGTCAATTATGTCCATTTTATCTAATGTGTCATAGCGGGCTGCTATTTCGTTATTTATTTTCTGTTTGGATGATCTATCCATAGCTGTCAATGATGTATTTAAGTCCCCTAGTATAATTGTGTTTTGGTCAATTTCTCCCTTCAGTTCTGTCAGTAGTTGCTTGGTATATTTTGGTGCTCCCTCATTGGGGGCATAAATATTGATGACTGTTATGTCTTCTTGTTGTATAGTCCCCTTTACCATTATGAAATGTCCATCTTTGTCTCTTGTTATCTTTTTCACCCTGAAGTCTGTTTCAAATGATATCATTATGGCTACACCTGATTTTCTCTGGATACCATTTGCTTGGAGTGTCAATTTCCACCTTTTCACTTTGACTCTATGCTTGTCCTTGTGGCTGAGAGGTGTCTCTTGGAGACAGCATATGGTTGTGTTTAGTTTTTTGATCCAATCTGCTACTCTGTGCCTTTTGATTGGTGAGTTCAGTCCATTACATTTAAGGTGATTATTGATATGTCAGTATTTCCTGTCATTCTACCTTTAGTTTTCTGGTAAGGCTGTGTCTCCATTGTTTCTTCACCTTTTTGTTGTTGTCTATTATTTCTGTGTGGTGGTATTCTATGATGTTTCCCTCTGTTTCTTCTTTTATTACAGTATATCTTTCACTTCCGGATTTCTTTTGCGTGGTTACCCTTAAGTTTATGTAAAAGAAAGTTTGATATTTAGAGTATTCCATTTTCTTCAGCACGCTTACTGTCTCCATTCCCATATTCTGGTTCAGGCCTTTACTCTCTCCCTTTTTTGTTGCCACAAATTGTCCCTGTTGATGGTGGTCGAATATACTCCTTTACTTTTTCTTGTAGTGCAGGTCGTGTATTACAAAATTCCCTCAGCTTTTGTATGTCTGGAAAGGTCTTTATTCCTTCTTCGTATCTAAAGGATATCTCTGCTGGATATATTATGCTTGGCTCATAAGTTCTCTCAATAGTTTGAATATTCGGTTCCACTCCCTCCTGGCTTGTAGAGTTTCTGCTGAAAAATCTGATGATAATCTAATGGGCTTTCCTTTGTAGGTTACCGTCTTCTTTTCCCTGGCTGCCTGGAGTATTCTCTCTTTGTAGTTGATTTTAGACAGCTTCAATACAATGTGCCTTGGAGAAGGCCTTGTTGGGATTGAGGTAATTAGGTGTTCTATTTGCTTCTTGGATTCGAGGATCCAGGCCTGTCCACAAATTTGGGAAGTTCTCATCAACAATTTGTTTGAATATATTCTCTGTTCCCTTCTCTCTTTCTACTCCATCTGGTATGCCCAATTATTCTTATATTGCTCTTTCTGATAGACTCAGAAAGTTCTTTTAGAGTTCTTTCATTTCTTTTTAGTCTCAAGTCTCTTTCTTCTTCCATCTGTGTAATTTCCAGGTTTCTATCTTCGAGATCACTGATTGTTTCCTCCATCTGGTCAACTCTACCACCTCAGCTGGTTATTTCATTCTTAAGTTCTTCTATTGAGTTCTTAATCTCCAGATATTCCATTTGGTTCTGTTTTAAAATTTTAATCTCTTTCGTAAAATGCTCATTTTGTTGTTTGATTGCGTTTCTGATATCATTAAATTGCCTTTCTATGTTTTCTTGCATCTCGTTGAGTATTTTCAGAACTGCAATCTTGAATTCTGTCTCATTTAAGACACATATTTCCATATCTTTAAGTTCCTTTTCTGGAGTCTGTTCACTTTCTTTCCGAGCTGTCTTGTTGCCTTGGTTATTCATGGCAATTACTGATTTATTATTTCTCTTCCTAGACATCTACAGGAGTGGCTTCTGCAACAAGTTGATAGGAAAAGATCTTTCTTTTGTTTTCCAGTCCTTGTTGGTAGAATGTTTTATTTTCTCTCCTTTTTTTCTCATCCTTTTCTTTCTTCTTTCACACAGTGATGCTATGTTTTCTCTGGACTATTCCAGCTTCTCACACAATGGGGGGATTCCCTGGGAGACAAGCTTCTCCTCTGTTAACAGTTCGCCTTGGTCATAGGACGCCATGTCCCTGTGGGGATGCGGAGAGATTTTGAAGGTCCAAAGCTCTTTCTGCACCAGATTCAGAGCCTGTATGTTTCAAGAGTTCTGTTTACTCCTGCAGGGATCCACCCAGATAGGTGGGGCCAGGAGCGGAGTGAGTTGTGAGAGGTGGCCCAGAGCAATGGCGGCAACCACCACCACAGCCGATCCCGCTTCCACAGATCCCTCCCCTTTGCTGGAACTAGTTGGGCTGTGAATCTGTCTGTAGTCCACAGTTCTCAGAACAGCAAATATTCTGTTCTTTTGATATGACACTGCTAGTGTTCCGCTTCTATCACCGGGCAGGTAGGGGCGGGGCGATTTCTCGGAGAGTAGGGAGGGGGCAGCTAGTCTCAGTGCCTAAGGCTTCTGTTCTCTGCTCGGCAGTGAGCGCTTAAACCACCAGTTTCAGGCGTCTTCCCTCAGTGTTTTCTCCGAAGTCTCTGCCATGAGCTTTTGTTTCAGACATGTTATATGCTGTTCCCTCACCTCTGTGGGCCATTAGCAGAGCCCTAGAAGTCCGAGTTCTTCCCTTTACTGCAGCTGCAGTAGTTCTGGGATGCAGCGAGCTCGGAGCACTGAGCTACGTCTGCGTCCTGTGCCAGCGTGGCTCCATCTCCGCACTTCTCACTTCCCTCCTTCCCGGCTCGTGGGATTCTCCCACCTTTAGGTGAATTCAGTAGTGGGCCTCTTTGTCTTGCCTGTCTGCTTGCAGGGAGTCCTTTGTGGAGTTATTGTTGTTCGATTAGTTGTAAATTCCAGAGGAGCTTTACAGAGGGTCTCCTTAAGCTGCCAGTTTGATGACATCTCTCTCTTTCAATTTCTTAAAAAACTAAACATGCAACTGAAATACAAATTACCAATTGTAGCTCTGGGCATTCATCTCCAAGAAATGAAGACTTCCATTTAAGCAAACTTTTACACAAATATTTATAGAATCTTTATTCATAATATCCTCAACTGGAAATAATCCAGGTAACCAAATGAAGCAAACTCTGGTACATTCAGAATACTTCTCTGGCATAAAAAGCAATGAACTATTGATAAAAACAACAATGTGGATTACTCTTAAGTGAATGATGCTCTGGGGGACAGCATCAATCCCCAAAATATGTATATTCTTTGATCCCATTCTTTATATAACATAATTATAGAAATTGAAAATATATTAGTGGTCACCCTGGGTAAAGGATGGGTGAACATTTGCATGCCCAACACTACATCTTTTGAGAAACAGCATCAAAGACTTCACATTGTGGGGAATTAGGCATCATTCAAATAGGCAATCCAAGTCACTAAACAAAGAATAAAACAACAAGAAATACAAGATCCCCAAATGAAAGAGGGAATGATTAGCCAGAGTTGCTATAATACAGTGCCTAAAATATCCACTTTTCAAAAAAATTACAAGATATGCAAAGGAAGTTAATATGAGGTTTACTTTCTAATGAAAATGGGCTCACCATTATTGCAAGTGACAGCTTCCTTGGACTGAATGGGTTGCCAAAAACGTGGAGGTAATCACACAACAAACAAACAAAAATCTTGCTGTGCTAAGATGAGAAAAGCTATTGAGAGCCTTGTAACCTCAGATGCCAAGTTAACTAATATGGCAGCAACAAACCCATCTTTGGTGGCAACTATAATTTTCTTTTTTTTTTTTAATCTTAGATCAGTGGTTTCCAAACTTTGCTGTACACTGGAATCACCTACCTCCTACTTCCAGCTATTCTGATTTAATCGATGTGAAATACAACTTGGGCATCAGAAATTTTAAAAGATCCCCATATGATTCTAATGTGCAACGAAGTTTGAGAACTACTCTTTTATGTTGTTGTTATTATTTAGAACAATAGAAATACCTACCTTTTCATGCATTTACTGTGGGCCAAGAATACAGAAAAAGTCTGTGTTATCCTTAATATTATAAAACCCATTTTATAAAAGAAAATGAGCTCAGAGTGGTTAAATGACTTTCCCAAGGTTACTTCCCTGGGAAGTACCAGATTTAGGATTCAAAATCAAGTATATTTAATTTGATAATGCACTACATTAATGTGGTAATGACACAGTAACCATGTTATTGAAAATGTGTATGGATGTCATATCTTAGTATAATGAATGATATTTTCGATTCACCAGAGAGCTTGTTATTTATAACAACTTTGCAGTAAATACACATTTATCTTCTACATTATTCTCAGGATTATGACTTAGCAACAGTAGGCTCTTGTAAAGGAGCCTTCAGGATTTCATAGACAAAAAGCTCAGAATGGTTCAGTAAACGTGGTACAAACACCAAAACAAATAAAGTGATTATTTTTAGACTGCATTAATAAAAATATGATATCTATACTGGGAGAAGGTTATTAACTGTACTCTGCTGTGATCAGAACACCCCAAAGTATTATGTATAGTTTCTAGGCTTTATCACGGCTTTTTAGAGGTTTTTATTAAACATAACTAACATACAATGTTATATTACTTTCAGGTGTACACTATAGTTATTCAACAATAATATACCTAAAGAAGTGATCATCATGATAAGTTCAGGAGCCATCTGACGCTGTACATGCTATCACAATATTATTGACTATATTCCCTATGCTCTATGTTACATTGCCATGATTTATTTGTTTTATTCATGGAAATTTGAACCTCGTATTTTTATTCACCTCACCCCTTTTAATTTTTTTTCAATTACAGTTGCATTCAATATTATTTTATATTAATCTCAGGTGTATAGCCTGGTGGTTAGACATTTACATAATTTAAGATGTGATCTCCTGACTAGTCTAGTATGCACCTGGCGCTATACATAGCTATTATCATATTATTGACTATATCCCCTATGCTTTACTTCACATCCTTATGACTATTTTTGTAACTAGCAATTTATACTTCTCAACCCCTTTACCTTTTTCACGCTGTCCTCTAATCCTCCTCCCATCTATCACCCCAATAAGTCTAGTACCCATCTGACGCTATAGTTATGACAATATTATTGACTATATTGCTTATGCTATACCTTATATCCCCATGACTACTTTGTAACAACCTCTTTGTACTTCTTAATCCCTTCTTCTTTTTCGCCCACTTCCCATCTGGAAACAATCAAAATGTTCTCTGTTTCTATGAGTTTCTTTTATTTTGTTTGTTTATTTTGTTCTTTAGATTCCACATATAAGCAAAATTACATAGTATCTGTTTTTCTCTGTCTGACATACTCTACTCAATACAATAACAGGTTCATCCATGCCACTGCAGTTGGCAAGAACCCATTCCCTTCCATGGCCAAGCAATATTCCATTGTATATTCAGAGGGTGCCAAATACATGTATACACATTTTAAGAAAGGAAAACTGTATTAAAATTGTAATACTCAATGTATACCAATAACAGAAGATGAAAACAAGTCATGTTTGACTTCTGCAATTACAAGAGGTGCTCAAAGTCATTAAAATCAGCATCCAGACACTTCTGATTATGGTGAATTATTGCTTGAGCAATGTTGAACAAAGTGTCCACTTCTATACATTTTTTTGACACCCCTGGTATGTATCACCTCCTTTTTATCCATACTTCCATCAACAGACACCCAGGATGCCTCCACGTCTTGGCCATTGCAAACAATGCTGCAATGAACATATGGATGCACACATCCCCTTGAAGTAGTGTTTTGGGTTTTTTCAGATAAATACGCAGAAGTGAGATTGCTGGGTTCTTCTTTGTCTCTTGTTACAGCCTTATTTTACCAGGTAGAAGTATTGCTACCCTAGCTTTTTGTATTGTTCTTGTTCCCATTTTCAAGAAATATCTTTTCCCATACCTTTACTTTCAGTTTGTGTGTGTTTTTCAATTTGAAGTGAATCTCATGTAGGCAGCATATGTAAGGATCTTGTTTTCTTATCCATTTGGCCTCTCTGTTTTTGGATTGGAGCATTAGTCCATTTTCATTTAAAGTAATTGTTGATAGATATGTAGTTGTTGTCATTTTATTATTCCTGTTTTAGATTTCTTTTTTCTTTTTTTTTATGTATTATAGAAGTCCCTCTAGGATTCCTTCTATACCTGTTTGGTAATGAATTCCCTTAGCTTTTATGTTTTATTTTATTTTTTTTTCTGGGAAGCTCTTTATCTGTGCTTTGATTGTAAATGATAGCTTTGATGGGTAGAGTCATCTTGGTTGTGGCTTTTTCTTTTCATCATCTTTTCATGCCAATCGCTTCTGGCCTACAAAGTTTCTGTTGAGAAATCAGCTGGTAGTCTTTTAAGAGTGCCCTTGAAGGTAACTACCTGCTTTTCTCTTGGTACGTTTATAATTATTTATTTGTCTTTATCCTTTTGAATTTTAATTATGATGTGTCTTGGTGTGGGCCTCATCTGGGTTCATCTTCTTTGGGACTCTCTGTGCTTCCTGGGATTGTATGTCTATTTCCTTTGCCAGGTTAGGTAAGTTTTCCATCATTATTTTTTCAAATAAGTTTTCAATCCCTTGCTCTCTCTCTTTTCCTTCTGGTACCCCTATGATACAATGTTGTTATGCTTGATGTTGTCCCAGAGATCCCTTAAACAATCCTCTTTTTTTTTTCTTTATGTTTTTCTGATTGGGTGTTTTTTGCTACCTTATTTTATAAATTACTTATTCAATATTCTCCTTCATCTAATCCACTTTTGAGTCCCTCTAATGTATTCATCATTTCAGTTATTGTATTCTTTATTTCTGACTGGTTCATTTTTATGTGTTCGATCTCCATTTTTATGTTTCCTATCTCTTTGTTGAAGTTCTCCCTAAAATCACTGAACATCCTTATAATCAGTAGTTTGGTCTCTGCATCTGGTAGATCACTTGTCCCCATCTTGCTTAGTTCCTTTTCTGGAGATTTGTTCTGTTCTTTTATTTGGGACACGTTTCTTTTTCTTCCCATTTTGGTTGCCTCCCAGTGTGTTTGTTTCTATGTATTACGTAGAGCTGCTATGTCTCCCTGTCTTAGTAGAGTGATTTTATGTAGTAAGTGTCCTGAGGAGCCCAGTGGCACAATCGTCCTGGTCATCTGAGCTGAGTATTCCAAATGTGTCCCTTGTGTGTATTGTGTGTGCCCTCCTGTTGTAGTTCATCCTGGGTTGCTGTTTGCATGTCATTGGAAGGGACTGGGCCTCAGGCTGATTGGTTGTGAGAACTGGCTGTGACTACAATGGATGAACTGTTGTGCAAGAATTGATCCTACAGAACAGGATTTACTTTAGCAGGTCTCTAGTGCCTTCCCACTCTGCCCATTTGGTGTGTTGTCCTTGGAGGTGGCTGGGTGATGCTCCAGCTGTGTCTAAAGCTAGCCACTGGGCATGCCAGCCCCAGGGCTTTCTAGGAGGAACCACACAATAGGCCAAATTTAGCCTCAGCCTGTGCCCTGCCCATAGTCACCTGGCATAAGCCACAAAGAAATGTGCACATGGCCACAACCCTTGTAGGCCTAAGAGGTACCTCAAAAGGCTGAGCCACAGCCCAAGGCCAGCTTTCACTAATGCTGGGCTTAGGTCTACTCAGCCAGACATACAAGACACACTGAGACCATATGCTCTTCATTTGGGTTTTGTTAACGTTTGAGAGATTTTAAGAAAATCTACATCATAAGCCAAGAGAGGCCATTTGTATGGAAAGACCTCTGGAAGCAGCTTGAGTGTGCTCAATAATTGGGTGGGCTGGAGTCTCAATGAATAACTAGCATGGGGTGAACAAACTGTGTTTGCCAAGTTGATGGAGACTCAGATATGGCAGCCACCTGCATTTGCACTCTGGGAAGTGGATGGAAATGCTCAACAAAGAAATTGGCATATGCCAGCTCCTCCATCTGGAAGAAAGCTGTTCCTTCAACCCTCACTCTGAAGCCAGAAACTCAGTTCCTCCCCATATGTCCCTGACACCTTTAGAGCTGCTGCCCCAGTGCTGGAGCTCAGAGCAAGAGAGTCCATTGGTAATTCCATGCATAGGCCCTGTAAGATGAGCAGCTTGGATTCCAGCTGCCTATGTCTCACTCAGCCACAATCTCCACTGTTTTTCACAACCAGAAGTTATGGGGACTTCCCTCTCTGGCACTGGAACCCTAGGCTGGGGAGCCTAATGTGAGGCTGGGACCCATTGCTCTTCCAGGGGTTACCTCTGCAGCCAAGACATCCCTTCCAATTGTTAATGGTCACACTTGGTGTGGATTCAGCCTGTTCTCTGCCCCTCTTACCAGTCTCAAGATGGCTTTCTCTGCATGTATTTACTTGTAGGGCTACAATTCAGCTAGAATTCAGGTGATTTTCACAGATGGTCGTTCTGTATTTTAGTTGTAATTTTGATGTAGTTTTGAAAAGAGGTAAGCACAGCATTTACTTACTCTGCCATCTTTACTAGAAAGCTTTACCATTATTTTTTTATTATTATACTAAAGTTTTATAGGATCACAAAACCATATCCAATACACTTAAGGCCATATATGTTTCAAAAATTTTCAGGATTTACAGAGATATTGATACACACTATACATTATTTAGCACACTCAATGGGACCTGGGACAGAACTCCCTAATCAAACACATTAATATTTCTGGAACAAAATCAATTAATATATATACTACATTATAATAATGAAGATTATAAACAGCTTTACATCGGTTTAGATTTTGCTGAATCATTACTAAATTATTCAGTTTAAGTCAGGCTTAATGATCAAATGATAGGAAAAAAAACTTTTTTCTTTCAAAGCTTTTTGGGTTCTAAATTACTTATAAGGCATCATGGAACTGTATATGCCCAGAGTGGTAAGATTCAAACAATATAAAAGAGTAAAAATGGAAAGAAAAAAAAAGAACTGTCTCTCTCTCTCTCTCTTAAACCTTAGTCTCAGTTTCAGAGCAGTAACTGCTTTTAATCATGTCTCTTAGGGCTTTTCTTGCTGATTATCACCAAAACACAAAATGTGTGCTTATACATCTCTTTCTAAATGTATAAACTTTAAAAATAATATAGTAGCTTCCTGCCAATATATAATTAGTTCATTCTACAACCCCACTTCTCCTCACTGACCTCCTGCCACTACTGTACCCTAAAACCCTGCTAGCCAGGTTTTATTTTTAGACATAACTGTGTATACTAAAATTTATTTTCTTAACCTTTCTATTTTATATCTGACATCAAGTTTTTAAAAGGAAGTAACCACAAGTATAATAGAGAAATAAAATAATGTCTTATAAGAAACACAGAGTCCAAAGAAGAGGTGAATCAAGAAAAAGATGGAAGTTATCATCAAATATTTTAAGAATTATCATGAAGATGAGAGAACAGTATTCTGTGATCCTTATGAGATTAGAATTAGAACTAATAGATAGAATCTATAGAACAGATTTTGGATCAGTGTAAGCCAAAATTTAGAAGGATATGCAAGGGCCATACAAAGAAGGTATAGACAACTTCAATGGTAGCGAGCTCCTTATTACCAAAGGTGTTTAAGCAGGAGCTCAGTAACCTCTTGACAGGGAATTTACAGAGAAATTCAAACATCTATTGGGCAATGTGAACTAAATGAAATTTAACATATTTTCCCATTTTGTAACTTTATAACATTTTGTTTAGTCTCTAACTTCTCTTACAGTTTAAAAATATCTATAATCTTATAACATTGGTTTCAATAGCATTATGACTGAAACTAATTAACCAGTTTTCCAATAAGTAAATGATCTGCCATATATTGAATCAGTGTCTTAAACTCATAATTCTATACTATTCTTCCAGGAAATTCTATACTATTCTTCCAGGAAATTCCACCAGACTCTTCTGTGATTTTTGCTCCAGAACAGACTAGTTCTTTATGGATACCAAAGGAACTAAGAAATGTTTGTATCTGGTCATTATTCTTACAAACCCTAGACAAGAGACTAGAAAGGAGAGAAAGGAGAAAGAGGAAAGAAAGAGGGAATTAATAGGGGACAGATTGATTATGTCTGAGGGCTAGAGTCTTGGATATAAGGGAACAGGAAGGTAGATTAAGACCTTAAAAGAGTCAAAGAAATCCTCATTTATCCAAAGTTTGCCTATTGGAAAAAAAAGTTTCAAATTTAATCCCCAGTTCTCCAACTTATTATTTTTCATTCTCGGTGAGAAGACAGCCACTCACAGAAGAAATTCTGCTACAGGTAAGTGTGGTAAGAATCTCCCTTACATACTCAACCTTGAAAACTGCAGAGATGAATGGAGATATCTCAGGGACATTTGTTAGTAAATGAAAGTTAAAAATTGGAGAAAGATCTTATAATTTGTTGTCTAACCATCCTCATTAATGAATTATTTTCTTCCTAATTTCCTTTCTTTTACTTTTCATTAAACAACTGTACACAATGTCTAAATAGCCTTAAATCTCAATGAACTAGCCAAGAGCATTTGCCCTAGTATGCTTTATTTTGCAGGCAGGTCTATTTTAATGTTTAAGAGAAAAATATTATTTTTTAAAAAAATTAAAGTTTATTGGGGTGACAATTGTTAGTAAAGTTACATAGATTTCAGGTGTACAATTCTGTAATACATTATCCATAGCTTATATTGTGTGTTCACCACCGAGAGTCAGTTCACTTTCCATCACCATATACTAGACCCCGTATAACCTTTTCTAGAGCCCCTCCTCCTTACCTTCTGGTAAACCCTAAACTATTGCCTATGTCTATGAGTTTTTTTCCCTTCATTTGATTGTCTTATTCTTTTGTTGTTTTCAGTTTTATATACCAGATATCAATGAAATTATATGGTTCTCTACTTGTTTTGTCTGTCTTATTTCGCTTAGCATTATAATCTCAAGATACATCCATGTTGTCACAAATGGTACTATTTCATATTTTCTTACCACCAAGTAGTATTTCATTGTGCATATATACCACAACTTCTTTCTTCATTCATCTATCGAAGGACATTTTGGTTGTTTCCATGTCTTGGCCACCATAAATAAAACTGCAATGAACATTGGAGCACACATGTCTTTATGGATAAATGTTTTCAGATTTTTTGGGTAGATCCCAGAAGAGGGATTGCTAGGTCATATGGTAATTCTATAATTTGCATTCCTATATACTAACAATGAAATCTCAGAAAAAGAAATTAAAAAAACAAGCAAACATTTCCTTCTGCAATTGCAACAAAAAGAATAAAATATCAAGGAAGAAACTTAACCAAGGTGTAAAAAACCTATATGATGAAAACTATCAGATTTTCCTAAAAGAAATTGAAGAAGACACAAAGAAATGGAAAGACATTCCATGTTCATGGTTTGGAAGAATCAACATAATTAAAATAGCCGTATTACCCAAAGCAATATACAGATTTAATGCAATCCTCATCAAAATCCCAATGGCATTTTTTAAAAATATAGAATAAAAAATCATCAGATTTGAACGGAACCACAAAAGGCTCTGAATAGTCAAAGCAATCTTAAGGAAAAACAGCATTGCTGGAGGTATCACACTCCCTGACTTTAGCTTGTATTACAGGGCTACAATAATCAAAACAGCATGGTATTGGCAGAAAAACAGACACAGACAATGGAATAGAATAGACAACCCAGATATAAATCCACATAAGTATGGACGGATAATTTTTGACAAAGAAGCTAAAAACGTACAATGGAGTAAAGACAACCTCTTCAATAAATGGTGCTGGGAGAATTGGATAGCCACGTGCAAAAAAATGAAACTGGACTGCTATCTGTCACCATCTACCAAAATTAATTCAAAATGGATCAAAGACCTAAACACAAGACCTGAAACAATAAACTGCATAGAAGAAAACATAGGTACTACACTTATGGATCTTGGGTTCAAAGAGCATTTTATGTATTTGACTCCAAAGGCAAGGGAAATAAAAGCTAAAATAAATGAGTGGGACTATTTCAAACTTAAAAGCTTCTGCACAGCAAAAGAAACCATCAACAAAACATAGAGACAACCAACCGAATGGGAGAAGAATTTTGCAAACAGCGCCTCTGATAAGGGACTAATATCCAAAATATACAAGGAACTCATGCAACTCTACAACAACAGAAAACAAACAAAAAAAACAAACAACCCAATTGAAAAATGGGCAAAGGACCTGAAGAGACATTTCTCCAAAAAGGACATACAAGTGGCCCATAGACATATGAAAAATGCTCAACATCACTACTCATCAGAAAAATGCAAATAAAAACCACAAGGAGATATCACCTCACCCCAGTTAGAATGGTTATCATCAACAAGACAAATAATAACAAGTGTTGGAGAGGCTGTGGTGAAAACGGGTCCCTCACACACTGTTTTTGGGAACGCAGATTGGCCCAGCCACTATGGAAGGCAGTGTGGAGGTTCCTCAAAAAATTGAGAAAATATTCTTTGCATATTCCTGCCTCATCTCCTCAGCATTTCATTTTCTGGAATCACAGAATGTAATGCCTACCACCGAATTACTGATTCACCCATGTATATGTGTACAGTCATGCAAAACCTCCTAAATATGTCATAAACAGAAATGTATGCATACTTTTAAATGCATGAGTGAAAATTAAATGTGTACGGTGAAATTTTTAAATTATTTGAATAATTCCAATGAAATAGTACATTTTTCAGCAGAATATCAGAAAATCCAAAGTAATTTTCCTATTTCTGTTTGTATTTTACCCGAAGAAATCAGCATGTTTTATTTAAATGGTGAAACTTAAATTACATCACCCACCACCGTAACTGCTTGCCTCCACACATATACATGCACACACACACACACACACACACACACACACACACACACACACTTCTGCTCATATTCAGATATATTTCTCTATTTCTCTATCAACAGATTTGGTGCCAAGGAGCAAATGTATATTTATTTCCGGAAGCAAGGGTGGTTATAAACTTGTTGGAGTAGGCCTATGGAGATATAACTAAATTAACCAAGAAAGGGCCTACTTACAAAGGATGATTAGTAAAGGATGATTAATAAAGGATTAATAAAGGATGAACCTTATTTAATCTAGAAAAATGAAGACTGAGAAAAAAGAGTGGTGGATAGTCATGAAATCATTAAAAGAGATAGGGAGAATGATCTTGATTGCCAAGTTTCACAACATGGAATTAGATAAGAGATGTACAAACATAAATAAGAAATTTGAGAACACTAGGACTGTCACCAAGGAAAGGAATCTTGTACTACATGACAAGAGGAGGGTACATTAGTAGGATTTTCTAGTTTAAGAGGCTGTATCATCCTGAGTTTCAAAAACTATTTCAGTTATTCCATGGATAAGAGTCACAATGATGTGTAAGAAACTCACATGATATATAACTCAAGCTTTCAAAGAACACACTCAACTTTGAAAATGCTCACTCTCGAGATAGTTCTTATATTTTTGTGTTATTTGTTTGACTTATTGTTATTTTTTTATGAACTAAAATCAAAAGATAACAAAGATATACAACAGGTAGTAGTAATGAAATATTAACCAGTTATTTATATGCTTTCTTCTTGGAATGCCCTGTGTCATATAAGTGTTCCCAAATCCCCTGTACAGGATGTGTTGGGGGAATGACACATCGAGAGGTCTTGTATCAAATAAATGTGATTAAAACCAGGAAAAAAAATCAATCCATAGTTGGAGGAAACTGGGTGAAAAGTACACACGACCTGTCTATATTTTTTGCAAATTCCTTTAAATCTATAATTATTTCAAACTTTAGGTATGGTAGGTGACTCTGATAATCACAGAGATATCCATAGAGACTGACATCTATTATAAAATTTTACTTCTAAGAAAACAGGAGTAGTTTTGGAGGCCTATGACAAAAACAGGACATTAGTTGTTCCCATGCATGCCCTAGTCCCTCATCCCCCTGCTGCCATGCCCAGACCCAATGAAGAAATTATTGCACTATAATGTATAATGATGCCATATCCTTTCACAATAGCTGAAATGTATGAGGACAGATTTCTGTGTAAACATCTATCCCCATGTAGAATTATCCTGAAAGTTTTCCCAAAATTCTTTCTGTATCTCAGATGATTCCATCAAGCCCACCTAGAACCTGTCTCAGAAATAAGTAGAATATTTCCTCCCATAAAAAATGAAGCTGATGCCCAAGATTATTTTTTTCCAAGACAGAGAGCTATGCATGGCTAAATCCATTAAGCTAAACAGTATGCTTCCCCCACACTCCTGGTGGCTTCTTTTTGAATGCCAACTCTTTGCATGCAGAATACCACTGATTCCTGCAAACACAATTGCTTTATTTGTATGTGAGATGAAAAGGCATGTTTGTCAATACACAAGCCCTTAATGTAGAACTTATATTGGATCAATTCTATAGTGAATATACCCAGTAGGTGTTGAGTACTAATTTTTATCAGTTAATGGAGATAATAACTGCCAGGGAGAGAGGGTGCAGGGGTAGTGAGGTGAGGTTAGAGGAGGCACAAAGCCTTCATTATATCGTCATGGGCCACATTGGGATTCAGATCAGCTAATGACAAAAAGTTCTCTTCAGGCAACAGTGAGTCAACTGACAAGCTGGCAATCACTCCCACAACCTCTTCAAGTCTGTCTTTAAATTAAATATTCTTTAATCTCCTCATCACTTCCTCTCATGCCAATTGTAGCAAGATAAATGTTACATTAGATACCATCACATACTTTCAATTAAAGAGGATTTGGAGCATATTTTGGTAATTTGAATGCAGGCATTTCAGTTTTTGAAACTGGAGAAATGATAAAGCTTGCTTCTTTGGTGCTAATGAACAGCCTGAATCATTAACCGGTATGCATAGGTCTCCTCCTCTCCATCATTTTTAAATTTTAAGTTGGGATTCAAACTAATGCTTTATTGCAGGGAGCAATTCTTCCACTGACATCGCATTTCCCATTCCTCCTGCCTGAGTCACCAATCAAGGAGAAAGTTTGCCAAGACACAGAGAATATCTATACTATCAGCTTGTCCTGTATCTAGATTTTGGCTATCCATGACATCAAAAGAAGGTTACAAAAAGTCACTAAGAGAACAAAAAGGAAATTGGATTCAGGAAAGGAACCAAGGGTAGAGAAAATTCAATGACAAAGTTCTTTTAGAGCCCAGATGGCACCCGGCTTTCAGGGTATATTGCTTAGATGGTCAAGAAAGAATCATAAATTTACACAAATATCTGATGGCTAAAATAGTACAGGATGGTCTTTCATGGATGCAGCAGGCAAATCCAGAGAGACGTGGTTTTAAGGGATACGCTAGAAAGCCTACTGCCCCCACCTCCTTAACGACTCATCAGACAATACTCTTTTCTCCTGACTGAGAGATTTCAAATGCAGAGAGCTATGGATATAGCAAAACATCGGCTCATATTCATTCAAAGATGGCCATGAGGCTCCTTTCATTTTTAACTGCAAATCTTTCCTACAAAGAAGGTAATAGAGCTTGCAGGTGGGAGAGAGATAGAGGAATCACTGAGGGATGCCCAAAAGAGACTAAAGGAAAGAAGACACACTTAGCAGTGTTGCCTTAAACAATTTCAACAGAGATTAGCTATCTATGCAGAATATCTGGCCTTTCTGGGGTCCATATTAATGAGAGGGACTGAGCACCATCCACTAGTAGATATCCACGTTTGGAAAACTTTCCCTTTGCCACTATTCCTATCAGTCTCAGAAATTAGGCCAGTACCATAATGTCATAGTTCAAAATTGGAAGGTACATAAATAGTCTCAAATATCTATCTACCTGTGAGCCTCTTACCTTGTTTCCCCCAAAATAAGATCTAGCCAGACAATCAGCTCTAATGCATCTTTTGGAGCACAAATTAATCTAAGACCTAGTCTTATTTTACTATAAGATCGTGTCAATATAATATAATATAATATAATATAATATAATATAATATAATATAATATAATATAATATAATATAATATAATACAATACAATATAATATAATATCTGTGTCTTATATTAATTTTAGCTCCAAAAGACGTGTTAAAGCTGATTGTCCAGCTAGGTCTTATTTTCAGGGAAACAGGGTAAAAGCAAAACTCCACTTATTACAATATGCACTGAAGCACAAAATTTCTTCAAGTATCTCACAGCATTTTTGACCTGAGTACACTTAAAGGGCTCAGGTATGGCTAAGGTCAGGCAGTAGGAAACCAAGTATAAGACAAAACCAGCTACATAATTTGCAGGTCTCCAGTACAAAATTAAAATGTGAGGCCCTTGTTCAAAATTATTAAAAACAGCAGTAACAGCAGAGCATTAAGCCAACAATGAGATTCATCTGAGCATAGAACCCTGTTTGAAAGCACAGGACTCATGTCCATGAAGTGTATTCTGGTACAATGCATGGGTTCTTAAAGGAGATGCCTCTGAACAACTCAATGTAGCAGACATGTATTTTTCCTCAGATCATCTATTTGCAATGAGAAGAGCCATGAGAAGGAAAAAAACACACAAAAAAAACAAAACAAAACAAAACACACACACACAAGAACCACTATGAAGGATAAAAACACATTGCATTGTTGTCATTGTTATCACATTTTTAATATTTATTTTGGTTTTTTTGTTGTTGTTGTTATTGTTGTTGTCAATTTCTTAAATGGGATTTTTTTCTGCAGAGGGTAGTGGGGAGATAAAATATTTTTACAGGAGTAAGTTTGGACTCAGGTACTTGGCCCATAACCCCTTCTGACAGGAGTGGGTGAAAGCTCCATTATTGCATATCTTGAGGATTAATCACTATGCTGCATCAGCAATCCTAGATTCAACTACAGTTAAATTGTGAAATGCTAGAATAATATACGGCCTTCCTGTGGTATACTGAATAATTCATATCATTGTTTCTCTCAGGAAAAAAATGGCCTGGATACACTGAGCCTGCTATTAGTTCTTGTGAAATTTTAGTAAAAATGGTAAAGGTTTTGGTTATCTTTCTAAGAGGAAGTTGACTAGTCTAAAACAGAGTCCCATATGTCCTTGAAACATGAAGCAACCTGGCCCTGCCATTAAGACTTGGTATGCTAAGTTACAGTGAAAAATATGTATGTTGCTTAAAAGGTCAAAGTCACAGATATTATCCCAGCTCTGTCCATTAACTTTGTTTTCATATAATCACAAAATGAATACAAACCTGGTTTCAGACTGAGCCCTGACCGTGGTGAGCCATCTTCTAGTTCTATCATTAATCATAATAGATTTAAGAGAAAGAGGATAGATGACTCTGTATAATTCATTCTACTATATCTCCAACCCAGACAACTTTCCTGAAATGCACTCGTACCTACCTGACTACAGAACGTCTCCACCTGGATTTTCCCAGGAAAACCTTAAACTCAATATGTCCAGTATTAAATGTCTCTTACATGCCAGTCTACCTCATCTTTTCAACTGTTCTCATCTTATTTATCCTGCTCCTATCCAGTTGCATGAGCTAAGATCTTGGAGTTATATTTGAGTCTTCCTTTTCTCAGTGCCAATCCCTCAGGGCTAAGGTGAGACTAGTGGAAGAATTTAGGCACTTGGGACAAATAATGTAAGTTATTCCTCAAAGACATGCCAAAATTGAGCCAGAAAAGTGATTTCAAAATGGGATGCCAATCTATAGGGTGTGTGGTGTGGGTATATGGACAGAAGAACTATAATAATTCAAGTATAGAACCAAATGGAGGTCAAAGAACCAGTGGCAATAAAAGCAAAAAACAGGGAATAGCATCAGAAACAGACTGGGTTCAAATCCCAACAACACTACTGACAAGTTTTTTTTTTTTTTCTTTCCTTGTTCATAAAATAGGACAGAGGTCAGCAAAGTTTGAGGTCAGCAAAAACAACAAAGTTTGTTTTGTTTTTGTGAAGGGCTAAATAGTAAATAATTTAGGCTTTGCAGAACACACAGTGTCTATAGTAGCTATTCAACTCTGCCACTATAGCATGTAAGTACTCATAATGACAATACGTAAATGTTTTGGTGTGGTTTTCTTCCACATTTTATTTACAAAAACAGATGGCAGGCTATTTTTGACCCACTGGCTATAGTTTTGTGACTCTAGGAATCATCAGTCTATGGTAATAAATTAACCTTCTAATCTTAGAAACTGAACATAATAAAAGTATTTTTTGCTCACATCACACACAAGAAAGATGAAAATATTTTCCTCCATCTTGTAACTAATATCTGAAACATATGACCTCCAAAATGACATGGAAGGGAAAGAGAGGACTGAAGAATCCTATTAGTAAAGGAAGTAGTTGACATATTTTTAAGCCACATCCCATTGGCCAAACTCCAGTCTCATGGCCTGAATCTACTGAAAAGGATGCTAGATAATCTAGAAGAGTATATGAATATTTAGTGAGCAACTCACAGTCATTACTATATGAAGTGACAACAATTTCTGTCCATATTGTTGTTAGGTTAAAAATATATAAAACATTTAACACAGTTCCTGACATATAAGAATTACTCAGTAAATATTCAAACACTCCTAACCCCTTCCTTCTGATCATTTCTTCTCAGTATGCCATAAAATGCCTTTCACACTCAGACAGAGCTATTTATTGAACTTACATCTATGTGTTGTTTTCTTATTCTGTTTCTTCTACTCTTCCTTCTTTGTTATTTCCACCTAACTAATACATACTCAATTATTTTTCATATTCCTACTGCAATGTGATATTTATTTCCTTTAACTTACCCCAAGCAGAGTGACTTAGCTCCTCCTCTTGTACCACCACACTTAGTACACACCATGTGCACAGTAATGAGCATGTTGTAATGTCATTAAATGTACATATATGTCTCTTCCACCAGACCGTGAACTCCATGAGTGAATGATATCAATATTTTTCAGAATTTGCCAGTCTTATATATAACTAATAGTCAATAAGTGTTCATTAAACTCAATTGGTTAATCTTAATGGTGGACATTTTGGATCCTAAGCATCCTCTAGTCATAATAGGAGGGGCTTGAGACAGATGGGGAAATTTTACTATTTATGTCAGCTATAGCCCCAGTGCTTTATTGGTAGCTTCACAGACTGAGACCTGGAACACAATAAAAACACTTAATGAAAGTTTTCTAAAATCTACAAAAAAGAGAAAAGCAGAAAAGGTATTTGTCACTCTATAGGCCCCCAAAATCTTCTAATTTTATTTATTTTTTTATTTTTCATGAAATCCAGTCCATTGAGGGGAAGAGTTTACTAAATTCAGGCAAAGTAATCAGTGTGGATAGTGTATATACCACAGAGCATATTCACTGTCATTTCCGAGTTGGTACATCAGGAATACTTGTGAAGCTGCACTAAGTGAGCAATCTGTAACCCAAGACCCAGTGACCCTGACACCTGGGACATTTTACTGCTGAGTGCTGAACATTTATGTTTAGAGAGACTCCCACAGCAACATCAGTACCATCTACCTTGCTACACCTCTCACTCTCAGTGGAAATCAACCAAAGTAGGCTAAAAAAAAAAAAAAAAAAAAAAAAAAATCCCAGTCATTCTTTGGTGTCTTAGCTCAACTTTATTTATTTATTTTTTTTTATTTTTTATTTTTTTTATTAATTTTATTGGGGTGACAATTGTTAGTAAATTTACATAGATTTCAGGTGTACAATTCTGTATTACATCGTCTATAAATCCCATTGTGTGATCACCACCCAGAGTCAGTTCTCCTTCCATCACCATATATTTGATCCCCTTTACCCTCATCACCCACCCCCCACACCCTTACCCTCTGGTAACCACTAAATTATTGTCTGTGTCTATGAGTTTTTGTTTCTCATTTGTTTGTCTTGTTCTTTTTGGTTTATATACCACATATCAGTGAAATCATAGGGTTCTCTGCTTTTTCTGTCTGACTTATTTCACTTAGCATTATTCTCTCGAGATCCATCCATGTTGTCACAAATGCTCCTATATCATCTTTCCTTAACGCCGAATAGTATTCCATTGTGTATATGTACCACAACTTCTTTATCCATTCATCTATCGAAGGACATTTTGGTTGTTTCCATGTCTTGGCCACCGTAAACAAAGCGGCAATGAACATTGGCGTACACGTGTCTCTATAGAGAAATGCTTTTATATTTTTGGGGTAGATACCCAGGAGAGCGATTGCTGGGTCATATGGTAATTCTATTCGTAATTTCTTGAGGAACCTCCACACTGCCTTCCATAGCGGCTGCACCAGTCTGCATTCCCACCAACAGTGTATGAGAGTTCCTTTTTCTCCACAGCCTCTCCAACACTTGTTACTATTTGTTTTGTTGATGAAAGCCATTCTGACTGGGGTGAGGTGATATCTCATTGTGGTTTTCATTTGCATTTCTCTGATGATTAGCGATGTTGAGCATTTTTTCATATGTCTATTTGCCATTTGTATATCCTCTTTGGAGAAATGTCTCTTCAGGTCCTCTGCCCATTTTTCAATTGGGTTGTTTGTTTTTTTGTTGTTGAGTTTCATGAGTTCCTTGTATATTTTGGATATTAGCCCCTTATCAGAGGAACTGTTTGCGAAAATCTTCTCCCATTCAGTTGGTTGCCTCATTATTTTGTCAATAGTTTCTTTTGCTGTGCAGAAGCTTTTCAGTTTCATATAATCCCATTTGTTTATTTTAGTTTTTACTTCCATTGCCTTTGGAGTCAAATTCATAAAATGCTCTTTGAACCCAAGGTCCATAAGTTTAGTACCTATGTTTTCTTCAATGCAGTTTATTGTGTCAGGTCTTATGCTTAAGTCTTTGATTCATTTTGAATTAATTTTGATACATGGTGACAGATAGCAGTCCAGTTTCATTCTTTTGCACGTAGCTATCCAATTCTGCCAGCACCATTTATTGAAGAGGCTGTCTTTCCTCCATGGTATGTTTTTAGCTTCTTTGTCAAAAATTATCTGTCCATATTTATGTGGTTTTATTTCTCGGTTCTCACTTCTATTCCATTGATCTATGTGTCTGTTTTTCCGCCAATACCAAGCTGTTTTGATTATTGTAGCCCTGTAGTACAAGGAAAAGTCAGGGAGTGTGATACCTCCAGTATTGTTCTTTTTTTTTAATATTGCTTTGGCTATTCGGGGTCTTTTGTGGTTCCAAACAAATCTGATGATTTTTTGTTCTATTTCTTTAAAAAATGCCATTGGGATTTTAATGGGGATTGCATTAAATCTGTATATGGCTTTGGGTAATATGGCCATTTCAACTATGTTGATTCTTCCAATCACGAGCATGGAAAGTCTTTCCATTTCTTTGTGTCTTCATCAATTTCTTTCAAAAATGTCTTATAGTTTTCAGCATATAAATCCTTCACATCCTTGGTTAAGTTTATTCCTAGGTATTATATTCTTTTTGCTGCAATTGCAAAAGGAATTGTTTTTTCTATCTCTTTTTCTGAGATTTCATTGTTGGTATATAGGAAAGCAATGGACTTTTGTACGTTGATTTTGTAGCCAGCAACTTTACTGTATTCATTGATTGTTTCTAATAGCTTTTTGGTGGAGTCTTTAGGATTTTCTATATATAGCATCATGTAATCTGCAAAGAGTGACAATTTAACTTCTTCATTCCCAATTTGGATGCCTTTTATTTCTTTCTCTTGCCTGATAGCTCTGGCGAGGACTTCCAACACTATGTTGAAAAGAAGAGGTGATAGGGGACAACCTTGTCGTGTTTCTGAACGTAGAGCAAAGGGCTTCAGCTTTTCACCATTAATTATGAGATTAGCTGAGGGCTTGTCGTATATGGCCTTTATTATGTTGAGGTATTTTCCTTCTATACCAATTTTAGTAAGTGTTTTAATCATAAATGGATGTTGTATCTTATCAAATGCTTTTTCTGCATCAATTGATAGAATCATATGATTTTTGTCCTTTATTTTGTTTATGTGATGTATCACATTGATGGATTTGCGAATGTTGAACCATCCTTGTGACCCGGGGATGAACCCCACTTGGTCGTGATGAATAATCTTTTTAATGCATTGTTGTATTCGATTTGCTAGAATTTTGTTTAGGATTTTAGCATCTGTATTCATCAGAGAAATAGGTCTGTAGTTTTTTTTGTGTGTGTGTTGTCCTTACCAGGTTTTGGTATCAGGGTAATGATGGGCTCATAAAGTGACTTAGGGAGCACTGACTCTTCTTCAATTTTTTGGAAGAGTTTGAGCAGGATTGGTATTAGATCCTCTTTGAAGGTTTGGTAGAATTCACTGGTGAAGCCATCTGGTCCAGGACTTTTGATTTTGGGAAGGTTTTTGATGACTGATTTAATTTCGTTACTGGTGATCGGCCTGTTAAGATTTTCCAGTTCTTCATGATTCAGCCTTGGAAGGCTATATGTTTCTAAGAACTTGTCCATTTCTTCTAAGTTATTAAATTTGGTGGCATATAGTCCTTCATAGTATTCTTGGATAATCCTTTGTATTTCTGTGGTGTCCGTGATAACTTCTCCCTTTTCATTTCTGATTTTGTTAATTAGTGTCTTCTCTCTTTTTATCTTAGTGAGTCTAGCCAAGGGTTTGTCGATTTTGTTAATCTTTTCAAAGAACCAGCTTTTTGTCACATTAATTTTTTCTATTGTCTTTTTGTTCTCTATTTCATTTAGTTCTGCTCTGATTTTTGTTATTTCCTTTCTTCTGCTGACCTTGGGTTTCGCTTGTTCTTCTTTTTCTAGGTTTTTAAGGTGTAACGTGAGGTTATTTATTTGGGATTTTTCTTGTTTCTTGAGATAGGCCTGTAATGATATAAATTTCCCTCTTAAAACTGCTTTTGCAGCATCCCAAAATTTTTGGTAGGATGTATTTTCATTGTCATTTGTTTCTATGTATGTTTTGAGCTCTCCTCTAATTTCTTCTTTGACCCAGTCATTCGTTAAAAGTATGTTGTTTAATCTCCATGTATTTGTGTTTTTTCCTGCTTTCTTTTTGCAGTTGATATCCAATTTCAAAGCTTTGTGATCAGAGAATATGCTTGGTATGATTTCAATCTTCTTAAATTTGCTGAGGCTGATTTTGTGTCCCAATATATGGTCTATCCTTGAGAATGTTCCATGTACACTAGAAAAGAATGAATAGTCTGATGTTTTAGGATGAAGTGCTCTGTATATGTCAATGATGTCCATTTCATCTAATGTGTCATTTAGGGCCGCAATTTCGTTATTTATTTTCTGTTTGGATGATCTATCCATAGCTGTCAATGATGTATTTAAGTCCCCTAGTATAATTGTGTTTTGGTCAATTTCTCCCTTTAGTTCTGTTAGTAGTTACTTGGTATATTTCGGTGCTCCCTGATTGGGGGCATAAATATTGATGACTGTTATGTCTTCTTGTTGTATAGTCCCCTTTACCATTATGAAATGTCCATCTTTGTCTCTTGTTATCTTTTTCACCCTGAAGTCTGTTTCATCGGAAATCATTATGGCTACACCTGATTTTCTCTGGGTACCATTTGCTTGGAGTATCAATTTCCACCCTTTCACTTTGAGTCTATGCTTGTCCTTGTAGCTGAGATGTTTCTCTTGTAGGCAGCATATGGTTGGGTTTAGTTCTTTGATCCAATTTGCTACTCTGTGTCTCTTTATTGGTGAGTTCAGTCCATTTACATTTAGGGTGATTATTGATATGTGAGGATTTCCTGTCATTCTGTCTTTAGTTTCCTGGTAAGGCTGTTTCTCCATTGTTTCTTTGCCTTTTTGTTGTTGTCTGTTATTTCTGTGTGGTGGTATTCTATGATGTTTCCCTCTGTTTCTTCTTTTATTACAGTATATATTTCAGATTTGGATATTTTTTGAGTGGTTACCCTTCAGTTTATGTAAAAGGAAGTTTGAATTTAGAGTATTCCAGTTTCTTCAGTACGCTTACTTTCTCTATTCCCATATTCCAGTTCAGGCTTTGCGCTCCCCTTTTTATCTTTCGGTTGCCACAAGTTGTCCCTGTTGATGGTGGTCTAATAGCCTTCTTTAGTATTTCTTGTAGTGCGGGTCGTGTATTAGAAAATTTCCTCAGCTTCTGGATGTCTGGAAAGGTCTTTATTCCTACTTCATATCTAAAGGAGATCTTTGCTGGATATATTATTCTTGGCTCATAATTTCTTTCTTTCAATAGTTTGAATATTTGGTTTCATTCCCTCCTAGCTTGTAGAGTTTCTGCTGAAAAATCTGATGATAATCTAATAGGCTTTCCTTTGTAAGTTACCATCTTCTTTTCCCTAGCTGCCTTCAGGATTCTTTCTTTGTCATTGATTTTAGACAGCTTCAATACAATGTGCCTTGGTGAAGGCCTGTTGGTATTGAGGTAATTAGGTGTTCTATTTGCTTCTTGGATTTGAGGATCCCATTCTTTCCACAAGTTTGGGAAGTTCTCATCGACGATTTGTTTGAATATATTCTCTGTTCCCTTCCCTCTTTCTTCTACTTCTGGTATGCCCATTATTCTTACATTGCTCTTTCTGATGGAGTCAGAAAGTTCTTGTAGAGTTCTTTCATTTCTTTTAAGTATCAAGTCTCTTTCTTCTTCCATCTGTGTAAATTCCAGGTTCCTATCTTTGATGTCACTGATTCTTTCCTCCAGCTGGTCAACTCTACTACCTAAGCTGGATATTTTATTGTTAATTTCTTCTATTGAGTTCTTAATCTCCAGAAATTCTATTTGGTTCCTTTTCAAAATTTCAATCTCTTTTGTAAAATGCTCATGGTGTTCTTTGATTGTGTTTCTGAGTTCATTAAACTTCCTTTCTGTGTTTTCTTGCATCCCGTTCAGTTTTTTCAGAATTGCGATCTTGAATTCTCTGTCATTTAAATCACAAATGTCCATATCTCTAAGTTCGTTTTCTGGAGACTTTTCACTTTCTTTCTGAGCTATCTTGTTGCCTTGGTTATTCATGGCAATCACTGATTTACTATTTCTCTTCCTAGACATATACAGGAGTGGCTTCTACACCAGGTTGATAGGTATGCGAATAGCTTTTGAAGTTCCAAAGCTCTTTCTGCACCAGATTCAGAGCCGGTATGTTTCGGCAGTTCTGTTTACTCCTGCAGGGATCTGCCCAGATAGGTGGGGTCAGGGGCGGGGTGAGTTGTGAGAGGTGGCCCGGAGCAATGGCGGTGACCACCACCACAGCCAGTCCTGCTTCTACAGCTCCCTCCCCTTTGCCGGAACTAGTTGAGCTGCGAATCTGTGTCTGCGGTCCACAGCTCTCAGAGCAGCAAATATTCTGTCCTTTGATCCGACACTGCTACTTTATGGCTTCTAGCACCGGGCAGGTGGGGGCGGGGCGAGCTCTGGGAGGGTAGGGAGGGGGCGGCTAGTCTCCGTGCCTAAGGCTTCCGTTCTCCGCTCGGCAGTGAGGGCTTAAACCACTGATTTCAGCCTTCTTCCCTCAGTCTTTGCTGCCGGGAGCGTTGGGTTCAGCCGTGCTCTAAGCTGCCCCCTCAGCTCTGTGGGCCGTAAGCGGAGCCCTAGCAGTCCGAGTCCTTCCCTCTCCCGCAGCTGCGGAAGATCCGGGAACAGCGGGCTCTGAGCACTTAGCTAGGTCTGTGTCCTGGGCCCGCGCAGCTCCGTCTCCGCACTTCTCCTCTCCCTCCTCCCCCGCTCACGAGATTCACCCACCTGGAGGTGAATTCAGCAGTGGGCCTCTTCGTCTTGCCTGTCTGCTGTGTAGGGAGTCCTTTGTGGAGTTATTGTTGTCCGATTCGTTGTAAATTCCAGGGGAGCGTTACAGAGGCTCACCTCACGCCGCCATTTTTTTCCCCTGGATCCGGCCTTTCCTCTCAACTTTTGTAAAGTTGTATCAGATAGTGACTTTTATTGTTCAATTATCCATCACATTCAGTACTTTTTATTATTATTATTAAAAAAAACCCCATAGTAATCATAGCTTCCATTCACTGAGCAGAATCAAAGTGCCAGGAATTTATATTAACTCTACTAAGCACTTTGGAAGCTTCAAAATACCACTCCTGACCTGGTGATTCTTGATTCAGCCTACTGTTCTATATGACTAACAGGGAAAATCACCACCTCATTCAAGCCCTAAAAATGATAATGTTTGCTTTCTGTATCTCAGGGCTAGACCCTAACTGATAACAAAGCCTGCAAGTAAATGGGAGGCAGTACATAGTACAGACTTCTGTATTCAAATCTTAGCTCTGACACTTAACCAACTATATGGTTTTGAACCAGTTCCTTCATTTTTCTGATCCTGTTACATTGTGTATAAAATGCAACTAATGATAGTGACTATTTCAGAGAGTTATTGTAAAGATTAAACAAGATAATGTTTGGCAAACTCTTAAAGTTTCAGTTACATAATCAGCACTCAATAAACATAAGTTATTATTATTTTGATAATGTGGATAAAATAGGCTAGAGATGATCATGAGGAAGTGGGCAGGACCTCTCCCACGGATGGATAAAGGAACAGACATAAGTCCTCTTCTTGTTCTAGGAAGAACATCAATATATCTGGTGAGAACCATGAAAGAATCAGAGAATAAACACCAGCAGATAGAATGTTAAGCAGTAATGTTTGGATGAATATTTTTGGAGACATTTGCTAAGTGATATCTAAATAAGACCCAGACAAGATATGGGGCTAGGAAAACTGTATTGCTTGTATTCTAGGAGAAATAATAAAAGAGGGCTCACAAATTTTCCTCAAGGTGAGGCTCAGCTTGTCCAGGTAAAGGGAAGCAGACGTCAAGGGGAAAAAAAAAAAACCCTCAGATTAAAAAAGGGTGAAATTTTTGACAATGTGAATAGACTTTGAGGGCATTATGCTAAGTGAAATCAGACAGAGAAGGACAAATACCATATGATGATCTCACTTATAGGTGGAGTCTAAAAATAATAATAATAACCTCAGAGAAACAGAACAGATTGGTAGTTGTTAGAGGCAGGGAGCGGGGGTGGAGGAAATGGGAGGTTTTCAAAAGGTGCATACTTCTAGTTATAAGATAAATAAGTTCTGGGAATGTAATGTGCAGCATGGTAACTATAGTTAACTATACTGTATTGTATATTTGGAAAATTAAGAGAGTAGAACTTAAAAGTTTTCATCACAAGGGAAAAATACATTTGTAACTATGTGCTGATGGATGTTAACTAAACTTGTAGTGATCACGACAATACTATTATCACATCTGAAAAAATGAACCCAAATTCTTTAATTGTATAAAATATTCTGTCAGTGTTCAGCTATCCCTGATTGTTTCACTATTTTTTTAAATATATGACTTCTTTACCTTGTTTTTTTTTTCATTTAGCATTGCATCATGGAAGTAATACCACAGTACTAGATAGATATATTTTAAAGAGGCTTTTAGTATAATAAAGCATCAAGACTTTCCCATGTGAAAAGAAAACTGTATTAGCAAGGTCAGGATTTACTTACCTTGCAGATGCTCTATTTGAAAGAATCTGAGAGGCCCACACACTTCCCACACTAAGCAACATAGGGGTCATCCCATAATGGAGTTGTCAGTAATATACTTCTTATTCTTAACCTGGATGAGAAGATGAGAGTGGAGGAAAAGAGAAGTGAGACTAAAAAGAGAAGCAGCTGTCAGTACACATACAGAAATAAAAGTTGACCAGCAAGTAAGGGAAAAGCAATATTCACCATTCTCCAACTGCCATTTTGTATTTGCAACTATCTAGTAGAAATTTTGCTTCCTTTTTATTAGTGGAATATACATACAGGCCCCTCAAGATGTGGGACATGGTGGGCTGGCATTTATTTAGGTATCTCTGGCACTAACTGTGAACTTGGGAAAATCACAACTTGAGTTTCAGTTGTATCATCTTTAAATTTTGAGACTGGGTTATGTAATCTTGAACAATCCTTCAAACTCTTAATACTCAATGTTTTCTTTCAAAACTTGAAATTAAAAAAAAATAAAATCACCAGAATCATTTGTGGAAATTTAAAGTTAAAAAAAAAATCAGGGCTTGCTCTTTGCAGGAGGAACTTCACTGTCTGAAAACAAGAGTAGTAGACTTAAATAAAACAGAGCAGACTGCTCACAACAATCCAGCTATAATAAATAAATAAATAAATAAATAAATAAATAAATAAATAAATAAATAAATAAAATTTATAGGGGTGGATACATTTGACTGGGATTTAGAGTCGGGTGCTATCTTGAGAACTGAGACAAGTAAACCAGGTACATAAATAGCAGATGGGAACCTGAGCATGATAGAAAGAAGCAATGGCAGCAGAAAATATGGAAAAGTGGAAAAAATGTCCACCAGTGAAAAATCTGTTAAAAAACATCAAGCAATTTTGGTCCAATCTGATATGATTTAAAGCAATAAATTCTTATGTGTCATTTCCACTTCCAATGTTCAGTACAAGATTGTATATGGGGAAAATGATCATCAAAGTTTATAAGAAAGATGAATGAAAATCTAAATTTCACAATGTAGAAGAAGCATACTTCTCTCTAGAGGTGGGACAGGTAAAACAAAAATAGCATTATTCTTGGTTGTAAAAACCATATTACTTTACCATGTGGTTTACTGCTAAGGGAAGAGACTAGGATGGTCAAGGAACATCCAGCACTTATCAAACTGGTGGCAGCATAGATAGCAGCTTCTCTATCTGAGGTGACATGGAAATGCCCAGGGTGAGCTTTCAAAATTATTGTGATGTAATGTGGAGGGCAGTGTGAAGGGACTTAAATGGGAGGAGTTCAGGAGTTCAAGTCTTAGTTAAGAATAAATCCCAAATTTCTTATGTAACCTTTGAATATTCACTTGACTTTGAATATTCACTTGACTTTGAATATTCACAAAGTGACTTTGAATATTCACTTTGAATATACCTTAGGCCTCAGTTTGCTCATCTGTAAAATGACTTTAAACCTTTAAAAATTTTATTAAGAAATCCATTTCTTGGTTGGAGTTTCAAAAAAAATAATAAATAATACTACTAATAATAATATACTAATACTGATAACAACTGTCACACAAACAAACAGGCTCTGGTCACAATGCTCATTGTAATCCCTTAAGAAATGTCTTCATCAAATTGCTTCTGTAAATGCCTAGGAAGAGAAATAATAATTCTTTAATTGCCGTGGATAACCAAAGTAACAAGACAGCTCAGAGAGAAAATGAAAAGTCTCCAGAAAACGAAATTAAAGACATGGAAATATGTGACTTAAATGACAGACAATTCAAGATTGCAGTTCTGAAAAAACTTAGTAAGATGCAAGAAAACACAGACAGGAAGTTTAATGAACTCAGAAGCACAACAACAACAAAAAAAATTACAAAAGAGATTGAAATTTTATAAAAGAACCAAATAGGATTTCTAGAGATTAAGAACTCAATAAAAGAAATGAAGAATGAAATAGCCATTTAGGTAATTAAGCTGTCCAGATGAAAGAAAGAATCAGTGACATCAAAGGTAGAAATCTGGAAATGACAAAAATGGAAGAAGAGAGAGACTTGAGACTTAAAGGAAATAAAAGAACTCTTCAAGAACTTTCTGATGCCATCAGATAGAACACTATAAGAATAATGGGCATACCAGAAAGAGAAGAGAAGGAGAAGGGAACAGAGTATATTCAAACAAATAGTTGATGAGAGCTTCCCAAGCTTGTTGAAAGAACTGGATCCTCCAATCCAAGAAGCAAATAGAATGCTTAATTACCTCAATTCCAACAGGCCTTCTCCAGGGCACATTGTATTGAAGATGTCAAAAATTAACGACAAGGAAAGAATCCTCAAGACAGGGAAAAGAAGACAGTAAACTCCAATCATGAGATTGTGCAGCAGAAACTTTATAAGCCAGGAGACAGTGGAAACAAATACTCAAACTAGTGAAATAGAGAAGTTATGAGCCAAAAATAATATATCCAGAAAAGATAAACTTTAGATATGAAGGAGGAATAAAGACATTTCTAGACATACAGTAGCTGAGGGAATTTTCGAACACACAGGCTATACTACAAGAAATACTGAATGAGGCTATTCGACCTGAAACAAAAGAGCAAAAGAATATAAAAGCATGAGTAGTATTATGAAGAGACAGACAGAAGCAGGAAATGGCAACCCATACACCAAATAAGAGAAAATTAAACATAACATATAGGGTAAAAAAGAAAAAAAAAACTCTTAAAAGAAACAGAGAGTAAAAAGACAGCTTACTACTGCAGCTCAGAAATCAACTCACAGCATAAATAAGGGTAATTTGTGACAACAAAAACATAAAAGGGGAGAGAGTAAAACTCTGAACTGGCACAAGGGAAAGAAGAAAGGAAACATCTGAAGAAAATGGAATACTAAATATGAAACTTTCTTTTACATAAACTTAATGGTACCACTCAAAAAGAAATCCAGAGATGAAATGTATAATGCAAAAAGGAAGAAACAGAAGGAAAAGTCATAGACTACAACCACACTGCAATAATAGACAACAAAAAGGGAAAGAAATAATGGAGACACCATCGTACCAGAAAACGAAATATAGAACGATAGGAAATACTCATATATAAATTATCACACTAAATGTAAATGAACTGAACCCACAATTCAAAAATGCAGAGTTGCAGATTGTATCAAAAAAGTAAAATCAACCATATGCTGCCTCCAAGAGACACATCTCACTTACAAGAACAAATATAGACTTAAAGTGAAAGGATGGAAATTGACACTCCAAGAAAACGGTATCCAAAGAAAAGCAAGTGTAGCTATACTGATATCAGATGAAACAGACTTCAGGATAAAAAAGGTAATAAGAGACCAAATGGGCATTTCATAATGATAAGTGGGACTATAAAACAAGAAGACATAACAGTCATCAATATTGATGTCCCCAATCAGGGTGCACCGAAATATACCAAGCAACTACTAACAGAACTAAAGGGAGAAACTGACAAAAACACAATTATAGTAGGGGACCAAAATACATCATTGACAGCTATGGAAAGATCATCCAAACAGAGAATAAAAAGGAAATATCAGCCCATAATGACACATTAGATGAAATGGACATAATTGACATTTATAGAGAACTTCATTCTAGAACACCCAACTATACATTCTTTACTAGTGTATACTGAAAATTCTCAAAGATAGACCACATATTGGGACATAAAACTAGCCTCAGCATATTTAAGAAAACTGAAATCTCACAAAGCGTATTCTCTGATTACAAGGGTTTGAAATTGGACAATTACAAAAATAAAGCAGGATCAACCAAAAATATGTGGAGATAAAACAATGTACTTTTAAAGAAAGACTGGTTCAAAGAAGAAATAAGAGGAGAGATCAAAATATACATAGAAACAAATAAGAATAAAAATACATCTCACTAAAATTTTTCAGGGGCAGCAAAACAGTTTTAAGAAGGAAATTTATATCATTACAGGCCTACCTTAAGAAACAAGAAAAATATCAGATAAATAATCTCACGTTATACCTTATGAACTAGAAAAACAAGAACAAATGAAACCCAAAGTCAGCAGAAGGAATAAAATAGTAAAAATCCTAGCAGAACTCAATGAAATAGAGAACAAAAAGACAATAGAAAAAAATTAATGCAACAAAAGAGCTGGTTCTTTGAAAGGATTAATAAAATTGAGAAACCCATGGCTAGATTCACTAAGATAAAAAGAGAAAAGACACAAATAAACAAAATCAGAAATGAAAGAGTGGAGGTTATCACAGATGTCACAGAAATACAAACGATCATCCAAAAATACTATGGAGTATTATATGCTACAAAATTCAATAACCTGGGAGAAATTGACATATTCTTAGATTCATATAGGCTTTCTAGGCTGAATCACGAAGAATTGGAAAATCTAAAAAGACTGATTAAGAGTAAGGCAACTAAATGAATCAGTCATCCAAGACCTTCCCAAAAGCAAAGGTCTGCGCCCAGATGGCACCACTATTAAATTCTACCAAATGTTCC
The DNA here is from genome assembly GCF_964194185.1 of Rhinolophus hipposideros. Taxonomy (NCBI): domain Eukaryota; kingdom Metazoa; phylum Chordata; class Mammalia; order Chiroptera; family Rhinolophidae; genus Rhinolophus; species Rhinolophus hipposideros. The sequence continues at coordinate 34,941,950 of NC_138046.1, forward strand.
AAGAGGATATAATAATACCTGTTCTACTCAAACACTTACAAAAAAAATTGAAGAAGAGACAATCCTCCCTAACTCATTTTATGAGGCCAACATTACCCTGATACCAAAACCTGGTAAGAATAACACAAAAAAAGAAAATTACAGACTAACATCTCTGATGAATACAGATGCAAAAATCCTAAACAAAATTTTAGAAAATCGAATGCATCAATGCATTAAAAAGACTATACATCACAAGTAAGTGGGGTTCATCCCATGAGTACAAGGATGGGTCCATTTATGGAAATCGATCAATGTGATACACCACATAAACAAAATAATGGACAAACATCATATAATCATATCAATCAATGCAGAAAAAGCACATGGCAAGATACAACACCATTTATGATTAAAACACTTAATAAGATGGATATAAAAAAGGAAAATGCCTTAACATAATAAAGGCCATATATGACAAACCCTTAGGTAATATCGTACTTAATGGTGAAAAACTGAAGCCCTTTGCTGTATGTTCACCAACATGACAGGGCTGCTGGCTATCACCACTGCTTTTCAACATAGTATTGGAAATCCTAGCCAGAGAAATCAGGCAAGAGAATGAAATAAAAGGCATCCAAATTGGGAATAAAGAAGTTAAACTGTCACTTTTTTGAGGGGGCATGATGTTATATATAGAAAATATTAAAGACTCCACCATAAAGCTGTTAGAAACAATAAACGAATGCAGTAAAGTTGCCAACTACAAAATCAATGTACAAAAGCCCATTGCATTTGTATATAGTAACAATGAAATCTCAGAAAAAGAAACAACCAAAAATAAGCAAACTATTCTTTTAGCAATTAGAACAAAAGAAATAAAATAAAATAAAATACCTAGGAATAAACTTAACCTAGGATGTGAAAGACCTAAATACCGAAAATTATAAGAATTATTTAAAAGAAATAGAAGAGAGACACACAAAAAATGGAAAGACCGTCTGTGTTCATGGATTGGAAGAATCAACATAGTTAAAATGACCATGTCACCCAAAGCAATATACACATTTAATGCAATCCCCATCAAAGTCCCAATGGCATTTTTTTAAAGAAATAGATCAAAGCAGCAAGAGAAAGGGAGAAGGTTACATACAAGGGAACTCCCATAAGACTATCAAATGACTTTTCTACAGAAACATTGAAGGCCAGAAGGGAGTGGCAGGAGATACTCAAAGTGATGGAACACAAAGGCCTACAACCTAGATTGCTTTATCCAGCAAGGCTATCATTTAAAGTTGATGGAGAGATAAAGAGCTTCCCAGAAAAGAACAAACTGAAAGAATTTATTACAACCAAGCCAGCATTGCAAGAAATACTAAAAGGACTTCTGTAAATGGAAGAAAGATGAAAACAATTTACTACAACTTTAAAAATGGCAATAACTATGTACCTATCAATAATCACTTTAAATGTAAATGGATTAAACGCTCCAATCAAGAGACATAGGGTGGCTGAGTGGATAAGGAAGCAAGACCCTTGTATATGCTGTATACAAGAGACTAATTTTAGATCAAAAGACACACACAGGCTGAAAGTGAAGGGTTGGAGTAACATATTTCATGCAAATGGAACCAAAAAAAAAGCTGGAGTTGCAATACTTATATCTGACAAAATAGACTTTAAAATGAAGAACATATTAAAAGACAAAGATGGGCACTATATAATAATAAAGGGATCAATCCGACAAGAGGACATAACCCTAGTAAACATCTATGCACCTAACATAGGAGCACCTAAATATATAAAACAGGTACTGATGGACATAAAGACAGAGATCAACAGCAACACTATCATAGTAGGGGACTTCAACACACCTCTGACAACAAGGGACAGGTCCTCCAGACAGAAAATCAATATGGAAACAACAGCCTTAAATGATACTTTGGAGCAGTTGGATTTAATTGATATTTTCAGAGCATTTCACCCCAATGCTGCAGAATACACGTTCTTCTCAAGTGCACATGGAACATTTTCTAAGATAGATCATATGTTAGGTCACAAAACAAGCCTTGATAAATTTAAGAAAATTGAAATCATACCAATTGTCTTCTCTCATCACAGTGCTATGAAATTAGAAATGAACTACAGGGGAAAAAAACCAGGAAGATACACCAGTTCATGGAGGCTGAATAACATGTTGCTAAATAATGAATGGGTCAAGCAGCAGATCAAAGAAGAAATCAAAAGATATCTTGAAACAAATGAGAATGAGAACACGACGACTCAAAATCTATGGGATGCTGCGAAAGCAGTCCTAAGAGGGAAGTTCATAGCACTGCAGGCCTACCTAACGAAACAAGAAACATCACTAATTGACAGTTTATCTTCACACTTAAGGGATCTGGAAAAAGAACAGCAAAATAAACCCAAAGGGAGCACAAGGAAGGAGATAATAAGGATCAGAGCAGAAATCAATGAAATAGAAACCAGAAAAACAATAGAAAAGATCAATGAATCCAAGAGCTGGTTCTTTGAGAAGATAAACAAAATTGACAAACCTTTAGCCAGACTCATTAAAAAAAGGAGAGAGAGGACCCAAATTAATAAAATCAGAAATGAAAGAGGAGAAGTGACAACAGACACCACAGAAATACAAAAAAAATTAAGAAATTACTATGAGCAACTATATGCCAACAAATTTGACAATCTGGAAGAAATGGACAATTTCCTAGAGGCGCACAACCTTCCAAGGCTAACTCAAGAAGAAACAGAAAGCCTGACCAGTCTGATTACCACCAGGGAAATTGAATCAGTAATCAATAATCTCCCAACAAACAAAAGCCCTGGACCAGATGGCTTTACAGGTGAATTTTTCAAAACGTTCAAAAAAGAATTATCACCTATTCTCCTCAAGCTCTTCCAAAAAATCCAGAAGGAAGGAAGACTCCCAAACACTTTTTACGAAGCCACTATCACCCTGATCCCAAAAGCAGACAAAGACACCACAAAAAAAGAAAACTACAGGCCGATATCTCTAATGAACATCGATGCAAAAATTCTCAACAAAATATTAGCGAACAGAATTCAGCAATACATTAAAATGATAATACACCATGATCAAGTGGGATTCATCTTTAGTATGCCAGGGTGGTTCAATATCCACAAAGCAATTAATGTGATACACCACATTAACAAAATGAAAAATAAAAATCACATGATCGTATCAATTGATGCAGAAAAGCATTTGATAAAATCCAGGAGCCATTTATGATAAAAACCCTTCAGAAAGTGGGATAAGAGGGATCATATCTCAACATAATAAAGGCCATATATGACAAACCCACAGATAACATCATACTCAATGGGGAAAAGCTAAAACCATTCCCCCTAAGATCAGGAACAAGGCAAAGTTGCCCACTTTCTCCACTTCTATTCAAAATAGTGTTGGAAGTTCTAGCCACAGCAATCAGACAAGAAAAAGAAATAAAAGGCATCTAAATTGGTAAGGAGAAAGTAAAATTATCATTATATGCAGATGATATGGTACTATATATAGAGAACACTTAAGACTCCACCAAGAAACTATGAGACCTGATAGATGAATTTAGTAAAGTAGCAGGATACAAAATTAAAATTCAGAAATCAGTTGCATTTGTATATACCAATAATGAAACATCAGAAGGAGAAATTTAAAAAAGCAATACCATTTACAATTGCTCCAAAGACTATAAAATACCTGGGAATAAATTTAACCAAAGAAGTAAAAGATCTGTACTCAGTATATTATAGGACACTGAAGAAAGAAATGAAAGTAGATACAAATAGATGGAAACACATACCATGTTCATGGATAGGAATAATTAATATAGTTAAAATGTCCATACTGCCTAAGGCAATATAATTTTCTTCGCAATTCCTATCAAACTACCAACAACGTTTTTCACAGAAATAGAACATGTAATCCTAAAATATATATGGGACCATAAAAGAACCCGGATAGCCTCAGCAATGTTGAGAAATAAGAACAAAGTGGGAGGTATAACAATACCTGACATCAAGTTATACAAAAAGTCTACAGTAATCCAAACAGCATGGTACTGGCATAAAAACAAACACTCAGATCAATGGAACAGAATAGAGAATCCAGAAATAAATTCATGCCTATATGGCCATTTCATCTACGACAATGGAAGCAAGAATGTATGAAGGGGTAAAGACAGTCTATTCAATAAATGGTGCTGGGAAACCTGGACAGACACATGCCAAAAAATGAAGCTTGACCACCTCCTTACACCATATACAAAAATAAATTCAAAATGGCTTAAAGACTTAAATGTAAGATCTGAAACCATAAAATACCTAAAAGAAAATATAGGAAGAAACTTCACAGACATTACCCGGAGTAAGATTTTTACTGATACATCCCCTCACGCGAGGGAAGTAAGAGCAAAAATAAACATGTGGGATTACATCAAACTAAAAAGTTTTTTCACAGCAAAGGAAACCATCAATAAAACAAAACGGGATCCTACTGAATGGGAAAAGATATTTGCCAATGATATACCTGATAAGGGGTTAATATCACAAATCTATAAAAAACTCACTCAACTTAGCTCCAAAAAAGCAAACAACCCAATTGAACAAATGGGCAGAGGACATGAAGAGACATTTTTTCTAAAAAGGACATACAGATGGCTCACAGACATATGAAGTAATGCTCAACCTCACTAACCATCAGAGAAATGCAAATAAAAACCACAGTGAGATACTACCTCACCCCAGTCAAAATGGCTATCATCAATAAATCAACAAACAACAAGTGCTGGCGTGGATGTGGAGAAAAGGGAACTCTTGTGCACTGTTGGTGGGATTGCAGATTGGTGCAGTCACTATGGAAACAGTATGGAGGTACCTCAAAAATCTGAAAATGGAACTACCTTATGACCCAGCAATTCCACTCCTATGTATCTATCCAGAGAAATCCAAAACTCCAATTCAAAAATCTTTATGCACTCCTATGTTTATTGTACCACTATACACAATAGCCAAGACATGGAAACAACCGAAATGCCCATCGGTAGATGACTGGATTAAGAAACTGTGGTACAATTATACAATGGAGTATTACGCAGCCATAAAGAAGAAAGAAATCTTACCATTTGCAACAACATGGATGGAACTAGAGAACATTATGTTAAGTAAAATAAGTCAGACAGAGAAAGACAAATACCATATGATCTCACTTATATGTGGAATCTAAAGAAAAGAATAAGTGAATGAACTAATCAGAAACAGTTTTGGAGACAGAGCAAAAACTGAGGGTTGCTAGATGGGTGGGCGGGGATAAGGGGGAAGGTGAGGGGATTAGAAAACAGTCGGTAACCACAAGATGGCCATGGGGTTTTGAAAATTAATTTGGGGAACGTAATCAATAATGTTGTAAAGATTTTGTAGGGTATCCAATGGACACGTGTCCCATTTGGGAGACCACCTCAGAGATGATGTAGATGCCTGACCACTGCACTGTACACCTGAATCTAAACCATAATGAATGCCAACTATAACTTTATATATATATATATATATATATATATATATATATATATATATATATACACACATATATACACACATATATATGTACATGTGTACATATATATGTATATATATGTATGTATATAATTACAAGAAGTGGAGTGCAGCATTAAGAATAGAAACAGTGGAAATATAATGGCTCTGTGGGATGTCAGAGGGATAGTGGATGGGGGTGGGGGGTCCACACAGTGTGAGGGATATAAATGATAAACGTCTAAGTATTACTTTGTCTTGTGCACCTGAAACTAATAAATTAATTTAAAAAAATACTTAAAACAAATTTTGTAAAAAAGAGACTTAAACAACCTATGAACCAATTGCAGTATATAGAGCATATTTGTCACCTAATTCAAACAAATAAAATTGTTAAATTATATAATAAAATTGGGTACTATGAAAAGGTAAAAAAAAAATTTAAGAATAAAATTACCATATGACCCTACAATCCCTCTCCTCAGTATCTATCCAAAAATTCTGAAAACATTTACCCATAAAGATATATGTGCTCCAATGTACACTGCAGCTCTATTTATGGTGACCAAAACATGGAAACAACCGTAGCGTCCTTCACTAGATATTTGGACAAAGAAGATATGGTATATATACACAATGGAATACTACTTCTTCCATAATAAAAGTAGAAATAGTGCCATTTGCAAAAATATGAATGGATCTTGAGATTACTGTGCTAACCGAAATAAATCACACAGAAAAATTCAAGAACCATCTGACTTCACACATATGTGGTATATAAAACTAAAAGCAACAAAGGAACAAGACCAAAAAATGAAGAAACGAAAACTGGTAGACACCAACTACAATAGTTTAGTGGTTATCAGAGAGTAAATGTTGGGGGGTGATGAGGGTAAAGGGGGTCAAATATATAGTAATGGAAGGAGAACTATTCTGCGTGGTTAACACACAATGTGATATATAGACGATGTATTACAGAATTGTACACTTGAAACCTATGTAACTTTACTAAACTTTGTTACCCCAATAAAATGCAATTAGAAAATATTTGCTAAGGTTAGTTTGGTGACCAAATATATGTCTATCCTTCAGAATGTTTTACGTACACAGGAAAGTAATGCATAGTCTGGTGTTCTGGCATGAAATGCTCTGTAAAGGTCAATTATGTTCATTTGGTTTAATATGTCATTTAAGGCTATATTTCTTTATTCATTTTCTGTTTGGATGATCTATCCATAGCTGTCAATGGCATATTTATATCCCCAACTATATTTGTGTTTTTGTCATTTTTTCCCTTTAGTTCCTTTAGTAGTTGCTTTGTATATTTTGGTGCTCCGTGATTGGGAGCATAAATATTGGTAAATGTTATGTCTTCTTGTTAGTTGTCCCTTTTGTCATTATGAAATATCCGTCTTTGTCTCTTGTTACCATTTTTATCTTGAAGTCTGTTACATCAGATATAAGTATGGCTACACACATTTTTCTCTGGATGCCATTTGCTTGGAATATAATTTTCCACCCTTTCATTTTTAGTCTATATTTGTCCTGCAGGCTGAATTATGTCACTTTGAGGCAGCATATCATTCTGTTTTGTTTTTGGATCTAATCTGCTGCTGTGCTCCATTTTATTGGTGAGTTCAGTCCCTTTACATGTAGGGTGATTATTAATATATGTGGATTTTTCATAGCAGTTTTATCTTTTGTTTTTTGGTAGGTCTGTGTCTGCATTGTTTCTTTCGCTTTGGATTTCTGTCTGTTATTTTCGTTTGGTAGCATTCTATGATTATTTCTCTGTCTTCTCTTTTTTGTGGTATGTGTCTCAGTTTTGGATATTTTTTGAGTGGTATTTATGTAAAAAAATTTAATATATACAGCAGTTCTTTTTTCTTCAGCATACATCCTACGTTCATTAATTTTGGAAATTCAGATATTAACTCCACCCCTTTAATGTTTTATTGTCAAATTATTCCTAGTTATGCTCTGAGGTTTTTTTCTAAGTTGCAGTAGCAAATTGCCTTTTTTTTCAATGTTTTTATCTCTTTCACCTTTAATTTTTCATTTTTAAGTATATAGTGCCATATTCTGAGTAGGGGTTGCCATTTCCTGATTTGTTTATCTGTTTGTCATCTTTCTCATAGTTTTGTATCCTTTTGACTTTTTGTTTCAGTGAGAATAACCTCCTTAAGTATTCCCTATAATGCAAGCCTTGTGGTTGAAAATTCCCTCAGCTTCTGTATGCCTGAAAAGATGTTTATTATTCCTTTATATCTAAAGGATAACTTTGCTGGATATATTATTCTTGCCTGGTAAACTCTTTTTAAATAGTTTGAAGATTTTATTCCACTCCCTTAAAGTTTGTAGAGTTTCTGCTAAAAAAAAAAAAAAAGAAAAAAAGAAACTGATGATAATCTTATTGGCTTTCCAATATAGTTTACTGTCTTCTTCTCCCTGGTTGCCTTGAGAATTATTTCCTTCTCATTGATTTTTGACCATTTCAATGTAATGTACCTCGGAGAAGGCCTGTTGTAATTCAAATGATTAGGTATTCTGTTTGCTTTTTGAATTCTATGACACTCTTTTTTCCATAGGTTTGGGAATTTCTTGTTGACTGTTTGTTTCAGTAGGCTCTTGTACTCTTCTCTCTGTATTCTACTTCTCATATGCCCATTATTCTTATATTGTTCTTTCTGATGGAGTATGATAGTTCTTGTAGAGTTCTTTCATTTCTTTTTCTTCTTCTATCTGTGTCATTTCCAGATTAGTATCTTCAGTATCACTAATTCTTTCCTTCTTCTGCTTAGCTCCATTTCCTAAGTTTATTATTTCATTCTTCATGTCCTTTATTGATTTCTTTTTTAAAATTTTAATTAAAGTTTATTTGGGTGACAATTGTTACTAAAGCTACATAGATTTCAGGTGTACAATTCTGTATTACATCATATCCCATTGTGTGTTCACCACCCAGAGTCATTTCTCCTTACATTAACATATATTTGATCCCCTTTAACCTCATCTATCACTCCCTCCCCCCTTACAGTCTGGTAAAGACTAAATTATTCTCTGGGTCTATGAGTTTTGTTTCTCATTTGTCTGTCTTGTTCTTTTGTTGTTTTTGGTTCATATACCACATATCAGTGAAATAATATGGTTCTCTACTTTTTCTGTCTGACTTATTTCGCTTAGCATTACAATCTGAAGATCCATCCATGTGGTCACAAATGGTCCTATTTCACCTTTTCTTACCGCCAAATAGTACTCCATTGTGTATACATACCACAACTTCTTTATCCATTCATCTATCAAAGGACATTTTCGTTGTTTCTATGTCTTGGCCACCATAAACAAAGATGCAATGAACATTGGAGCACACGTGTCTTTATGGATAAATGTTTTCAGAATTTTTGGGTAGATAGCCAGGAAAGGGATTGCTGGGTCATATGGTAATTCTATTGGTAATTTTTTGAGGAATGTCTACACTGCCTTCCATCAACTGAACCAGTCTTCATTCCCACCAACAGTATATGAGGATTCCTTTTTCTCCACAGTCTCTTCAAAACTTTTTACTGTTAGTCTTGATGATAGCCATTCTAACTGGGGTGAGGTGATATCTCATTGTGGTTTTTATTTGCATTTCTCTGCTGATTAGTGATGTTCAGCACTTTTTCATATGCCGAGTTGCCATTTGTATGTCCTCTTTGGAGAAATGTTGCTTCAGTTCCTCTGCCCATTTTTCACATGAATAGTTTGTTTGTTGTTGTTGTTGTTGTTTTTGTGTTGCATGAATTCCTTGCGTATTTTGTATATTAGCCCCATATTGGAGGTACTGTTTTCAAAAATCTTCTCCCATTCAGTTGGTTGCCTCTTTATTTGTCGATGGTTTCTTTTGCTGCTAGAAGCTTTTAAGTTTGATATATAGTCCCACTCGTTTATTTTAGCTTTTACTTCCATTGTATTTGGAGTGAAATTCATGAAATGCTCTTTGAACCTAAGGTCCACAAGTTTAGAACAGATGTTTTCTTCTATGCAATTTATTGTTTCAGGCCTTATGCTTAAGTCTTTGATCCATTTTGAATTAATTTTGGGACATGGTCACAAATAGCCGTCCATTTTCATTCTTCTGCACGTGGCTTTCCAATTCTGCCAGCACCATTCATTGAAGAGACAGTCTTTTCTCCATTGTATGATTTTTGTTTGTTTGCCAAAAATTATCTGTCCATATTTATGTGGTTTTATTTTGGGGCTCTCAAATTTATTCCATTGGTCTATGTGTCTGTTTTTCTGGCAATACCATGCTGTTTTGTTTATTGCAGCCCTGTAGAACTACCTAAAGCCAGGAAGTGTGATACCTCCAGCATTGTTCTTTTTTCTTAAGATTGCTTTGGCTATTCGGGTTTTTTTGTGGTTCCAAACAAATCTGATGTTTTTTTTTTGTTGTTGTTTGTTTGTTCTACTTCTTTAAGAATGCCATTGTGACTTTGATGGGAATTTCATTAAATCTGTATATTGCTTTGGCTTATCTGGCCAGTTTAACTATGTTGATTCTTCCAATAGATGAGCATAAAATTTCTTTCCATTTCTTTGTGTCTTCTTCAGTTTCTTTTAAAAATGGCTTGTAGTTTTCATCATATAGGCCTTTCTTATCCTTGGTTAAGTTTATTCCTAGGTATTTTATTCTTCTTGCTGCAATTGCAAACGCATTTTTTTAAAATTTCTCTTTCTGAGATTTAAATGTTAGTATATAGGAATGAAATACACTTTTGCAAGTTTATTTTTTAGACAGTAAATTTACCGTATTTGTTCATTTTTCTAATAGCTTTTTGTTGGAGTCTTTACAGTTTTCTATATACAGCATCATGTCATCTGCAAAGATTGACAATTTAATTTCTTCATTCCCAATTTGGATGCCTTTTATTTCTTTCTCTTGCCTGATGGCTCTGGCGAGGACTTATAACAGTATGTTGAAAAGCAGAAGTGATAGGGGATAGCCCTGTCATGTTCCTGAACTTATAGCGAAAAGATTCAGTTTTTCACCATTAATTGTGATATTAGGTGAGGGTTTGTCTTATATGGCCTTTATTATGTGAAGGTATTTTTCTTCTATAGCTTTATTATTAAGTGTTTAAATCATAAATGGATGTTGTATCTTACAAATATTTTTCTACACCAATTGATATAGACATATGATTTTTGTCCTTTATTTTGTTTATGTGATGTATCACATTGATTGATTTGCGTATGCTGAACCATCGCTGTGCCCCTGGGATGAATCCCATTTGGTCGTGATGCATAGTCTTTTGAATGCATTGTTGAATTCGATTTGCTAGAATTTTGTTTAGGATTTATGCATCTGTACTCATCACTGATATTGGTCTGCGTTTTTCTTTTTTTTTTTCTGTTGTCCTTACCAGGTTTTGGTATCAGGGTAATGTTGGCCTCATAAAATGAGTTAGGGAGTCCTGTCTCTTCTTCAAATTTTTGAAAAAATTTGAGCACGATTGGTATTAGATCCTCTTTGAAGGTTTGTTACAATTCACTAGTGAAGCCATCACTAGTGAAGCCGCGACTTTTGCTTTTGGGAAAGTTTTGGATGACTGATTCAAATAAAGAGTAAGGCCTTCCATGGTTGGATGCATCACGTATTATACTATAATGTTCCCCCCAATAATCCTTTTCCTGTAATAGATAAAATGTTTTGCCTAGCAAAGAATAACATTTACTAATTACCACACTGATAAGATTAACAAATTTTACTAAATATGATTCTAAGCCAGCGTCAAAATACCTGGAAAGGCCCATTTGGTTGTGGAAAGATAAGCCTGAAAGATTTTCATCATCAAAATGGTGGCGTGATGTGAGCCTCTGTAAAGCTTCCCTGGAATTTACAACTAATCGAACAACAATAAATACAAAAAGGTATCCCTGCACAGCACACAGGGAAGATGAACAGGCCCACTACTGAATTCTCTAAAAGGTGAGTGTATCACGCAAGCAGGGAAGGAGGAAAGGGAGAAGCGTGGAGACGGAGCCGCACGGGCAGAGGACGCAGAACTAGCTCAGTGCCCAGAGCTCACTGCATCTCAGAACTATAGCAGCTGTGGGAGAGGGCAGAACTCAAATTGCTAGGGCTTGCCTTATGGCCCACAGGGGTGAGGGGGAAACATATAACATGGTGGAACACAACGCTCACGGCAAAAACCCTTGAGCAAAGACTGAGAAAAGAAGGCTTAAAATGGTTGTGTAAGCCCTCACTGCTGAACAGAGAATAGAAGCCTTAGGCACTGAGACTGGCTTCCCCTTCCCTACCCTCCCAGAGCTCACCCCGCCCCCAAATGCCCAGTGCTAGAAGCAGAACAGTAGCAGTGTCAGATCAAAAGAACAGAATATTTGCTGTTCGGAAAAATGTTGACCGCAGAGACAGTTTCACAGCCCAACTAGTTCCGTCAAAGGGGAGGGAGCTATGGAAGCAGGACTGGCTGTGGTGGTGGTCGCTTTCATTGCTCTGGGCCACCTGTCACAACTCAAACTGACCCTGGCCCCACCTATCTGTGTGGATCCCTGCAGGAGTAAACAGAACTGCTGAAACACATGGGCTCTGAATCTGGTGCAGAAAGAGCTTTGGAACTTCAAAAGCTCTCTGCATCCCCACAGAAACTTGGTGCCCTATGACTCAGGCGAACTGTTAACAGAGGAGAAGCCCGTTTACCAGGGAATCCCCCTATTGTGTGAGAAGCTGGAATAGTGCAGAGAAAACATAGCATTACTGTGTGAGAAAGGAAATTAAAGGCTGCAGTTGGAGAGAAAATAAAACATTCTACAAACAAATATTGGCAAACAAAAGAAAGACCACTTCCTATCAACCTGTGCAGAAGCCACTCCTGTAGATGTCTATGAAGACAAATAATAAATCAGTAATTGCCATGAATAACCAAGGCAACAAGACAACACAGAAAGAAAGTGAAAAGTCTCCAGAACAGGAACTTAAAAATATGGAAATATGTGATTTAAATAACAGAGAATTCAAGATTGCAGTTCTGCAAAAAATCAACGAGATGCAAGAAAATACAGAAAGGCAATTTAATGAACTCAGAAACACAATCAAAGGACAACATGAGCATTTTACTGAAGAGATTGAAATTTGAAAAAAGAACCAAATGGAATTTCTGGAGATTAAACTCAATATGAGAAATTAAGAATGAAATAACCAGCTTAGGTAGTAGAGTTGACCAGATGGAGGAAATAATCAGTGACATCTAAGATAGAAACCTGAAAAGTACAAAGACGGAAGAAGAAAAAGACTTGAGAGTTAAAAGAAATGAAAGACTCTACAAGAACTTTCTGACTCTATTAGAAAGAGCAATATAAGAATAATGGGCATACCAGAAGGAGAAGAAAGAGAGAAGGGAACAGAGAATGTATTCAAACAAATTGTTGATGAGTACTTCCCAAACTATTGGACAGAATTGGATCTTCGAATCCAAGAAGCAAATAGAACACCTAATTACCTCAATCACAAAAGGCCTTCTCCAAGGCACATTTTATTGAAGATGTCTAAAATCAATGACAAAGAAAGAATCCTCAAGGCAGCCAAGGGAAAAAAAAGGTAACCTACAAAGGAAAGCTCTTTAGATTATCTTCAGATTTTTCAGGAGAAACTCCCAAAGGCAGTAGGGAGTAGAACCATATATTCAAACTATTGAAAGAGAGAAATTATGAGCCAAGAATAATATATCCAGCAAAGATATCCTTTATATACAAAGGAGAAATAAAGACCTTTCTAGACATACAGAAGCTGAGGGAATTTTCTAATACATGACGTGCACTAAAAGAACTACTACAGGAGGCTATTCGACCACCATCAACAGGGACAATGTGTGGCAACATTAAAAGGTGGAGAGTAAATGACTGAAACAGAATATGGGAACGGAGAAAGTAAGCGTGCTGAAGCAAATGGAATACTCTAAATATCAAACTTTTTTTTACATAATCTTAATGGTAACCACTCATAAAAACATCCAGAACTGAAATATATACTGTAATAAAAGAAGAAACAGAGAGAAACATCACAGAATACCACCACACAGAAATAGCAGAAAACAAGAAAAAGGCAAAGAAACAATGGAGACAAAGCCTTACAAGAAAACTAAAGATAGAATGACAGGAAATCCTCATATATCAATAATCACCCTAAATGTAAATGGACTGAACTCACCAATAAAAAGGCACAGATTACCAGATGGGGTCAAAAAACTAAATCCAACCATATGCGGTCCCCAAGAGACACATCTCAGAAACAAGGACAAGCATAGACTCAAAGTGAAAGGGTGGAAATTGACACTCCAAGCAAATGGTACCCAGAGAAAATCAGGTGTAGCTATAATGATATCAGATGAAACAGACTTCAGGGTGAAAAAGATAACAAGAGACAAAGATGGACATTTTGTAATGGTAAAGGGGACTATACAACAAGAAGACATAAGAGTCATCAATATTTATGCCCCCAATCAGGGAGCACCGAAAAATCTAAAGCAACTACTAAGAGAACTAAAGGGAGAAATTGAACAAAAACAATTAAACTAGGGGACTTAAATACATCATTGACAGCTATGGATAGATCATCCAAACAGAAGATAAATAACGAAATTGCAGCCCTAAGTGACACATTAGATGAAATGGACATAATTGACATATAGAGCAATTCATCCTAACACATCAGACTTTACATTCTTTTCGAGTGTACATGGAACATTCTCAAAGATAGACCATATATTGGGACATAAAGTCAGCCTCAGCAAATTTAAGAAGATTGAAATCATACCAAACATATTCTCTGATCACAAGGCTTTGAAGTTGGATATCAACTGCGAAAAGAAAGAAGGAAAAAACACAAATACATGGAGATTAAACAACATGCTTTTAAAGAACGACTGGGTCAAAGAAGAAATTAGAGGAGAGATCAAAAGATACATAGAAACAAATGAAATTATAAATACATCCTACCAAAATTTTTAGGATGCAGCGAAAGCAGTTTTAAGAGGTAAATTTATATAATTACAGGAATATCTCAAGAAACAAGAAAAATCCCAAATAAATAACCTCCTCTTACACCTTAGAAAACTGGAAAGAGAAGAACAAGTGGAATGCAAGGTCAACAGAAGAAAGGAAATAACAAAAATCAGAGCAGAACTAAATGAAATAGAGAACAAAAAGACAATAGAAAAAATTAACGTGACATAAACATGGTTCTTTGAAAAGATTAACAAAATTGACAAAGGCTTGGCTAGACTCACTAACATAAAAAGAGAGAAGACATTAATGGGATTTATAGACGATGTAATACAGAATTGTACACCTGAAATCTATGTAAATTTACTAACAATTGTCACCCCAATAAATTTAATTAAAAAAAAAATAAAAAAAAAACAAATGGCTAATAGACATGAAAAAATGCTCAACATCACTAATCATCACAGAAAAGCAAATAAAAACCACAATGAGATATCATCTCACCTCAGTCAGAATGGCTATCATCACCCAGACAAATAGTAACAAGTGTTGGAGAAGCTGTGGAGTAAAAGAAACCCACAGGCTGTGGGAATGCAGACTGGTGCAACTGTTATGGAAGTTAGTGTGGACGTTCCCCAAAAAATTACACATAGAAATACCATATGACCCAGCAATCCCTCTCCTGGGTATCTACCCAAAAAATTTGAAAACACTTATACATAAACACACGTGTGCTCCAATGTTTATTCCATCTTTGTTTACAGTGGCCAAAGCATGGAAACAACCAAAATGTCCTTCGATAGATGAATGGATAAAGAAGTTGTGGTATATATACACAATGCAATACTACTCGAAGGTAAGAAAAGATAAAATAGGACCATTTGTGACAACATGGATGGATCTTGAGTGTATAATGCTAAGGGAAATAAGTCAGACAGGAAAAAAGCAGATGACTATATGATTTCACTAATATGTGGTATATAAACCAAAAACAACGAAAGAACAAGACAAACAAATGAGAAACAAAAACTCATAGACACAGACAATAGTTTAGTGGTTACCAGAGGTTAAGTGGTGTGGGATGTGGTAGATGAGGTAAGGGGGATGAAATATATGGTGATGGAAGGAGAACTGACTCTGGGTGGTCAACACACAATGCGATTTATTGATGATGTAATACAGAATTGTATACATGAAATCTATGTAATTTCACAACAATTGTCACCCCAATAAATTAAAAAAATATATGAACAGACTTTTCAATGAAAGTAAAATAGGAATGGCAAAAAATATATATTTACAATTTCTGAGAATTAAGTTTGAGAACTCATCCTAGAAAAAGTGTTACATGCCTCTTTGGTGAATATCACTGTGGTCACCGTTGAAGCATTCTCCTTGGGATCAATGCACTGATGGTAGTGCTTAGTGCACCCTTCAAAGCAGTTTTGAAACTCTTTCTGGAATGGTATCAAAGCTCTCATATTATGCTTGATGTCCTGAATTTCATCAAAATATTTTCCTTTCAATATTTCCTTTACCTTCTGGTAAATTAAGAAATCATTGGGGGCAAGATCAGGTGAATATGGAGGGTGTTCCAGTAGTTATTTGTTTACTGGCTAAAAATTCCCTCATCAACAGTGCCATGTGAGCTTGTGAATTGTGAATCAAGAGCTATGAATTGTTGGCAAAAATTTCAGGTCGTTTAATTTTCATGCAGCTTTTCCAGCTCTTCCAAAGGGTAATCTTGGTTAACTGTTTTGTCCAGTTGGTGTAAATTTATAATGGATAATCCAACTGATATCAAAAAAGGTTAGCAGCATTGTTGCAACAAGTTCACAAACTTAATTGTCATACCTCATATGTTTTGATACTTTTAGGTTCAATCATTTGATTACATCCATCTTTTCATAGATAAGAATTATTTGCAATAACACACCAAATATTATTGATATTTGAATGAGGGAGACAGGAGCCAGATTATAGTGTGACTTATATGCCATGCTCAAAGCTTTATATTTTTTCCTGAAAGTCACAGGCTAATACTGAAGGGTTTAAAGTAGAGAAATAATGAGATCAAATTTTAGATTATGTTTTATATAAAGTTAATTCTGGGAACAGTGATAAAGGTGGCTTGGAGAGGGAAATACAAGTAGCAAAAAGAGAAATTTGGAGGTTATTCCCATATTCTTGTTGAAAAACAACTAATACTTGAAATTGTGCTAGTAGGAACACAGGAGAGGGGGTAGATTTAAGTGATATTAGGATATAGAATCACCTGAAAATCTATGTTAGGAGGTTGGATGTGGAAAATGAGAAAAGGAAACAAGTTTAAGATCCTTTCTAGTTTTCACATTTGAAGAAGTAGGTAGATGGGAGCTCCATTTCTGCACACTTGAAGGCCATGGGAAGAGGAACAGCTTTGGGTAATATAATTTTGGATATGTCGGCTCTACGATATCTGTGAAACGTAACAGAAAGGTTACATGTTACTTACATGTTAGATGTTAGAATTGTATTACTATTATTCTCTTCTAAATTTCCCCAGTGGAATTATATGATTAGTCTCCCACGAATCCAATCCAAATTCAGATACTGTGCAGGTGCTCAGTCGTAGTTATTGACATGATTTAATTTGTACACACTCTGCCTCAAACCACCCACAATAACCACCTAAGCAAAGAGAATGGAAAAGACAGGGGTGTTCATCTAGCCTGACAGAGCAGGGCTGTAGTCTACAAATTATCCCTGTTGGGATAATTTTGCAGCTTATTCCTTAAGCTGCAAAGCAGATGCCTGAAGAGAAGGTGAGCCTATACCATTTGCAGAGGCAATTTGGTTGTCATGACTGTGAATTGTGCTGTGGCAGAGCTGCCTTTCCTAAACTCCCTCACTTTTTTTTCTTCTCTGGAATTATGCTATGGCCAACACACATCTGTGGCCCTGAAAGAAAAATCAATGGAGTAGAGATAAAGGAACTGACTATTTCTTCATTGGAAATTTAAATAATAGGGAAAGCAGTTCTTCACTGCTGCACCCAATTACAGAACAGCCCAATCAACTTCCATTTGTTGGAGTAAATTGACTATTTAGGATGTATTTTAAAATAGTGCATGCGTCGTTTACTAAAATGTGTTTTATTGTACAATAGTGTCACATTTTTGCTGTATTTAAAGAACTCATTTTGAGTAGGCAGGGCCTGTGACAGCAACTTAGGAAAAACTTTTCCATTTGACACATCCTTCATAAAGACTAATGACCATTTTGCTTTCAGAATAGGCAAATAAACCCACAAGCAATTAACCTGATTTTTCATACTTTACAGTCCATCAGAAGCATATGTTGCCTAGATTAACTTCATCACCAAGCCATTTCATACTTCTTGACACTGGAGGTGGGTGGCCTTTCCACAAAATCAGATGTACTTTAATGGTTTGGCCTTTAAAGCCCAAAAGATGGCTTTGGTGGTCCAACGCAAAATTTTGAAGAATACAAACACCAGCAAAAGAAAAGCAGTGTGTATTTTGGAATGGTTGGGCATTTTTTTTACTCTCAGGAATTGAATCTTTATCTAGGGAGAATTGAGTCCCATTTATAGAATTCAAAAGGCTATAGTTCAGGCTATGAATGGTAACTTGATATGGAGGTTTTGGCTGCCTCTCTGTGTTTATTTCTGTGTATTAGGTAGTGATGCTATTTGTCCTGGCCTTAATAGAGTGGTGTTATGTATTAGGTGTCCTGTGGGGTCCAGTGATCCAGTCTCCGAGGTCACCTGATCCAGGTGCTACAGATGTGTCCATTGTGTGTGTTGTGTGTGTTCTGCTGTTGTAGTTGAGTTTCAGTTGCTGTTTGCATGTCAATGGAAGGGATTGATCCTTAGAATGATTGGTTGTGAGGACTGGCCATCACTATAGTGGAGGAGGTATTGTGCAGAGGCTGAGCCTACAGAGCAGGATTAGCTCTACAGTGCTCTGGTGTCTGCCCAGTCTGCCCTTTGGGTGTGTTGTCCATCAATACAGCTGGATGATTCTCTAGCTTGGTCTGAAGCTGGCCACTGGGTGTACCAGCCATGAAGCCTCCTAAGAGTCCAAGATAAGCTACACCCTGTGCCCTGCCCAGAGCCACCTGGCATGATCCTCAAAAGCAATCGGCAGATCGCGACCACCTATGCTAGTTTGAAGGAACCTTGAGAGGCCAAGCCACTATCTAAAGCTGGCTGACACTACTCTTGGGCTATGGCTGCACAGCCACAGTTTCAGGGAACACTGAAGCCAGATGGTGCTTTGTTTTTAATTTATTTTTTTTTTATTTTTTATTGGGGTGACAATTGCTAGTGAAATTACATAGATTTCAGGTGTACAATTCTGTATTACATCATCTATAAATCCTATTGTGTGTTCACCATCCAGAGTCAGTCCTCCATCCATCACCATATATTTGACCCCCTTACCCTCATCTCCCTCCACCCACCCTCACTTACCCTCCAGTAACCACTAAACTATTGTCTGTGTCTATGAGTTCTTCTTTCTCATTTGTTTATCTTCCTCTTTTCTTGTTTTTGGTTTATATACCACATTTCAGTGAAAACATAGGGTTCTCTGCTTTTTCTGTCTGACTTATTTCGCTTAGCATTATACTCTCAAGATCCATCCATGTTGTCACAAATGTTCCTATATCATCTTTCCTTACCACCGAATAGTATTCCACTGTGTATATATACCACCACTTTTTTATCCATTCATCTGTCGAGGACATTTTGGTTGTTTCCAGGTCTGGGCCACCGTAAACAAAGCTGCAATGAACATTGGTACACAAGTGTCTTTATGTATAAATGTTTTCAAATTTTGGGGGTAGATACCCAGGAGAGAGATTGGTGGATCATACGCTAATTCTATTCATAATTTTTTGAGGAACCTCCACACTGCCTTCTATAAGAGCTGCACCAGTTTGCATTCCCACCAACAGTGTATGAAGGTTCCTTTTTCTCCACAGCCTCTCCAACACTTGTTACTATTTGTCTTGTTGATGATAGCCATTCTGACTGGGGTGAGGTGATATCTCAATGTGGTTTTTATTTGCATTTCTCTGACGATTACTGATGTTGAGCATTTTTTCCTATGTTTATTTGCCATTTGTATGTCCTCTTTGGAGAAATGTCTCTTCAGGTCCTCTGCCCATTTTTCAATTGGGTTGTTTGTTTTTTTGGTGGTTGATCTTCATCAGTTCCTTGTATATTTTGGATATTAGCCCCTTAGGCACTGTTTGCAAAAATCTTCTCCCATTCAGTTGGTTGCCACTTTATTTTGTCGATGGTTTCTTTTGCTGTGCAGAAGCTTTTAAGTTTCATATAGTCCCATTCGTTTACTTTAGCTTTTACTTCCATTGCCTTTGGAGTCAAATTTATACAATGAAATTTGAACCCAAGGTCCATGAGTTTAGTACCTATGTTTTCTTCTATGCAGTTTATTGTCTCAGGTCTTATGCTTAAGTCTTTGATCCATTTTGAATTAATTTTGGTACATGGTGACAGATAGCAGTCCAGTTTCATTCTTCTGCACGTGGCTATCCAATTCTAACAGCACCATTTATTGAAGAGGCTGTCTTTCTTCCATTGCATCTTTTTAGCTTCTTTGTCAAAAATTATCTTGTCCATATTTATGTGGTTTTATTTCTGAGTTCTCAATTCTAAACCCTTGGTCTATGTGTCTGTTTTTCTGCCAATACCATGCTGTTTTGATTATTGTATCCCTGTAGTACATGCTAAAGTCAGACAGTGTAATACCTCCACCATGGTTCTTTTTTCTTAAGATTGCCTTAGCTATTTAGGATCTTTTGTGGTTCCAAACAAATCTGATGATTTTTTGTTCTATTTCTTTAAAAAATACCATTGGGATTTTGATGGGCATTGCATTAAATCTGTATATTGCTTTGGGTAATATGGCCATTTTAACTATGTTGATTCTTCCAATCCATGAGCATGGAATATTTTTCCATTTCTTTTTGTCTTCTTCAATTTCTTTCAAAAATATATATATAGTTCGCAGCATATAAATCCTTCAAATCCTTGGTTATGTTTATTCCTAGGTATTTTATTGTTTTTGCTGCAATTGCAAAGGGATTTGTTTTCTGTATTTCTTTTTCTGAGACTTCATTGTTAATATATAGGAATGCAATAGACTTTTGTACGTTGATTTTGTAGTCAGCAACATTACTGTATTCGTTGATTATTTCTAACTACTTTTTGGTGGAGGCCTTAGGGTTTTCTATATATAGCATCATGTCATCTGCAAAGCGTGATAATTTAACTTCTTTATGCCCTATTTGGATGCCTTTTATTTCTTTCTCTTGCCTAATGGCTCTGGCAAGGACTTCCAACACTATGTTGAAAAGCAAAGGTGATAGGGGACAGCCCTGTCATGTTCGTGAACGTAGAGCAAAGGACTGCAGTTTTTCACCATTAATTATGAGACTTTGTTAAGGTAGTTTCCTTCTATACCTATTTTATAAAGTGTGTTAATCATAAATGGATGTTGTATCTTGTCAAATGCTTTTTCTGCATTGATTGATATAATCATATGATTTTTGTCCTTCATTTTGTTTATGTGATGTATCACATTGATGGATTTACGGATGTTGAATCATCCTTGTGCCCCGGGGATGAATCCGAGTTGGTCGTGATGAATAATCTTTTTAATGCATTGTTGTATTCGATTTGCTGGAATTTTGTTTAGGATTTTTGCATCAGTATTCATCAGAGATATAGGTCTGTAGTTTTCTTTTTTTGTGTTGTTTTTACCAGGTTTTGGTGTCAGGGTAATATTGGCCTCATAACTGAGTTAGGGAGTACTGTCTCTTCTTCAATTTTTTGGAAAAGTTTGAGCAGGATTGGTATTAGATAGATCCTTTTTGAAGGTTTGGTAGAATTCACTAGTGAAGCCATCTTGTCCTGGACTTTTACTTTTGGGAAGGTTTTGGATGACTGATTCAATTTCGTTACTGGTGATCTGTCTGTTTAGATTTTTTAGTTCTTCACGATTCAGGCTTGGAAGGCTATATGTTTCTAAGAACTTGTCCATTTCTTCTAGGTTATTGAATTTTGTGGCATGTAGTCCTTCATAGTATTCTTGCATGATCCTTTGTATTTCTGTGGTGTCCATGATAACTTCCCTTTTTTCATTTCTGATTTTGTTAATTAGTGTCTTCTCTCTTTTTGCCTTAGTGAGTCTAGCCAAGGGTTTGTCGATTTTATTAATTTTTTCAAAGAACCAGCTCTTTGTCACATTAATTTTTTCTATTGTCTTTTTGTTTTCTAATTCATTGAGCTCTGCTCTGATTTATGTTATTTCCTTTCTTATGCAGACCTTGGGTTTCACTTGTTCTTCTTTTTCTAGTTCTTTAAGGTGTAACGTGAGGTTATCTATTTGGGATTTTTCTTGTTTCTTGAGATAGGCCTGTAATGTTATAAATTTCCCTCTTAAAACTGCTTTCGCTGCATGCCAAAAATTTTGGTAGGATGTATTTTCATTGGCATTTGTTTCTATGTATCTTTTGATCTCTCCTCTAATTTCTTCTTTGACCCAGTCGTTCTTTAAAAGTATGTGGTTTAATCTCCATGTATTTGTGTTTTTTCCTACTTTCTTTTCGCAGTTGATATCCAATTTCAAAGCCTTGTGATCAGAGAATATCCTTGGTATGATTTCAATCTTCTTAAATTTGCTGAGGCTGTTTTTATGTCGCAATATATGGTCTATCCTTGAGAATGTTCCATGTACACTTGAAAAAAATGTATAGTCTGATGTTTTAGGATGAAGTACTCTATATATGTCAATGATGTCATTTCACCTAATGTGTCATTTAGGGCTGCTATTTCATTATGTATCTTCTGTTTGGATGATCTATCCATAGCTGTCAATGATGTATTTAAGTCCCCTAGTATAATTGTGTTTTGGTCTATTTCTCCCTTTAGTTCTGTTAGTAGTTGCTTGGTATATTTTGGTGCTCCCTGATTGGGAACATAAATATTGATGACTGTTATGTCTTCTTGTTGTTTAGTCCTCTTTACCATTATGAAATGTCCATCTTTGTCTCTTGTTATCTTTTTTACCCTGAAGTCTGTTTCATCTGATATCATTACGGCTACACCTGATTTTTTCTGGGTACCATTTGCTTGGAGTGTCAATTTCCACCCATTCACTTTGAGTCTATGCTTGTCCTTGTAGCTGAGATGTGTCTCTTGGAGACAGCATATGGTTGGGTTTAGTTTTTTGATCCAATCTGAACTCTGTGCCTTTTTATTGGTGAGTTCAGTCCATTTACATTTAGGGTGATTATTGATATATGAGGATTTCCTGTCATTCTATCTTTAGTTTTCGGGTAATCCTGTGTCTCCATTGTTTCTTTGCCTGTTTGTTGTTGTCTATTATTTCTGTGTGGTTGTATTCTATGATGTTTTCCTCTGTTTCTTCTTTTATTACAGTATATATTTCAGTTCTGGATTTTCTTTTTTTTGAATTAATGTAAAAGAAAGTTTGATATTTAGAGTATTCCATTTTCTTCAGCACACTTACTTTCTCCATTTCCATATTCTTGTTCACGCCTTTACTCTCCCCCTTTTTATGTTTCGGTTGCCACAAATTGTCCCTGTTAATTGTGGTCGAATAGCCTCCTTAGCATTTCTTGTAGTGCAGGTAGTGTATTAGAAAATTCCCTCAGCTTCTGTGTGTCTGGAAAGGTCTTTATTCCTTCTTCATATCTAAAAGATATCTTTGCTGGATATATTATTCTGGGCTCATGATTTCTCTCTTTCAATAGTTTGAATATTTGGTTCCACCTACTCCTGTCTTGTAGAGTTTCGGCTGAAAAATCTGATGATAATATAATAGGCTTTGTTTGTAGGTTACTGTCTTCTTTTTTCTGGCTGCCTTGAGGATTCTTTCTTTGGTGTTAATTTTAGAAAGCTTCAATACAATGTGCCTTGGTGAAGGCCTGTTGGGTTTGAGGTAATTAGGTGTTCTATTTGCTTCTTGGATTCGAAGATCCAGTTCTGTCCACAAATTTGGGAAATTCTCGTCAACAATTTGTTTGAATATATTGTCTGTTCCCTTCTTCTTTCTTCTTCTTCTGGTATGCCCATTATTCTTATATTGCTCTATATGATGGACTCAGAAAGTTCTTCTTCATTTCTTTCATTTATTTTAGTCTCAAGTCTCTTTCTTCTTCCATCTGTGTAATTTCCAGATTTCTATCTTCGATGTCACTGAATATTTCCTCCATCTGGTCAACTCTACTACCGAAGCTGGTTATTTCATTCTTAATTTCTTCTATTGCGTTCTTAATCTCCAGAAATTCCATTTGTTTCTTTTTTAAAATTTCAATCTCTTTTGTAAAATGCTCATGTTGTTCTTTGATTGCGTTTCTGAGTTCATTAAATTGTCTTTCTGTGTTTTCTTGCATCTCATTGTGTTTTTTCAGAACTGCAATCTTGAATTCTTTATCATTTAAGTCACATATTTCCACGTCTTTAAGTACCTTTTCTGGAGACTTTTTACTTTCTTTCTGAGCTGTCTTGTTGCCTTTGTTATTCATGGCAATTACTGATTTATTATTTCTCTTCCTAGACATCTACAGGAGTGGTTTGTGTAACAGGTTGATAGGAAGAGGTCTTTCTTTTGTTTTCCAATATTTGTTGGTAGAATGTTTTATTTTCTCTCTGACTGCAGCCTTTTTTTTTCTTTCTTACACAATAGTGCTATATTTTCTCTGCACTATTCCAGCTTCTCACTCAATGAGGGGATTCCCTGGGAGACGGGCCTCTCCTCTGTTAACAATTCGCCTGGTTTATAGGGTGCCACGTCCCTGTGGAGGTGCGGAGACCTTTTGAAGTTCTAAAGGTCTTTCTGCACCAGATTCAGAGCCCGTATGTTTCAGCAGTTCTGTTTACTCCTACAGGGATCCGCCCAAATAGGTGGGGCCAGGTGTGGGGTGAGTTTTGAGAGGTGGCTCAGAGCAATGCCAGTGACCACCACCACAGCTGGCCCTGCTTCCACAGCTGTCTCCCCTATGCCGGAACTAATTAGGCTGTGAATCTGTGTCTGCGCTCCACAGTTCTCAGAACAGCAAATATTCTGTCCTTTTGATCTGACACTGCTACTGTTCTGCTTCTAGCACTGTGCATTTGGGGGCGGGGTGAGCTCTGGGAGGGTAGGGAGGGGGCAGCTAGTCTCAGTGCCTAAGGCTTCCATTCTTCGCTTGGCAGTGAGGACTTAGACCACCATTTTTAGACTTCTTCTGTCAGTCTTTGCTCCGAGGTCTCTGCCGTGAGTGTTGGGTTCAGCAATGTTATATTCTGCCCCCTCAGACCTGTGGGCCATAAGCGGAGCCCTAGCAGTCCGAGTTCTTCCCTTTTCCACAGCTGCGGTAGTTCCAGGATGCAGCGAGCTTGGAGCACTGAGCTAGGTCTGCGTCCTGTGCCCGATCTGCTCCGTCCCACACTTTTCCCTTCCCTCCTCCCCCGGTAGTGCAATTCGCCCACCTGGATTTGAATTCAGTAGTGGGCCTTTTCATCTTGTCTGTCTGCTGTGCAGGGAGTCCTTTGTGGAGTTATTGTTGTCGATTAGTTGTAAATTCCAGGGGAGCTTACAGCGGCTCACCTCAGGCCGTCATTCTGATTCTATTCCATATTCCTGATCTTAAAGAAACGGCTCTTTCAGCTTTTTATGTTGATTATGCTGCTTGCTGTGGATTTGTCCTACATGACC
Organism: Rhinolophus hipposideros; assembly: GCF_964194185.1. Taxonomy (NCBI): domain Eukaryota; kingdom Metazoa; phylum Chordata; class Mammalia; order Chiroptera; family Rhinolophidae; genus Rhinolophus; species Rhinolophus hipposideros. Next base: position 34,967,254 of record NC_138046.1, read on the forward strand.
TCTATCATGTTGAGGTATATTCCCTCTACTCCTCCTTTGCTGACATTTTTTAGCATAAATGGATGCTTGATTTTGTCAAACACCTTTTATACATCTATTGATATGATCATGTGATTTTTAATGTTTATTATGTCTATGTGGTGTATCACGTTAACTGATTTATGATTATTAATCCAAGCTTGCTACCCAGGAATAAATCCCATTTGATCATAGTGTATGATCTTTTTAATGTATTGCTGTATTTTGTTTGCTAATATATTATTTAGAATTTTGCTTCTATGTTCATTGGAGATATTGGCCTATAGTTTTCTTTATTTTTCTAATTCTGTCTGGTTTTGGAATCAGGGTAATGGTAAGCTTGTAAAATGAACTGGGAGCTTTCCCTTCTCTTGAATATTTTGTAATATTTTGAGAGTTATAAGTGTTAATTCTTCTTAGAATGTTTGATAAAATTCTCCTATGAATCCATTTGGTCGAATACTTCTATTTGTTGGGAAATTTTAGATTACTGGTTCAATTTAATTAGTAGTAATCAGTCTATTCAGATTTTCTGTTTCTTCTTGATTCAGCCTTGGTAGGTTGTATGCCTCTAGGAATATATCTATTTGTTCCAGATTGTCCAATTTGTTGGTGTATAGTTGCCCATAGTATTTTCTTAAAATCTTATTGCTGTTGTGTCTGTTGACACTTCTCTTTCGTTTCTGATTTTATTTATTTCCGTTTTCTCTTTTTTTTCTTGATGAATCTGGTTAAAGTTTTGTCAATTTTGTTTATCTTTTCAAAAAAAACTACCTCTTATTTTCATAGTTATTTTGTATTTTTTAGACTCTATTTCATGTATTTCTTTTATAATTAAAATTTATTGGAGTTACAATGGTCAACAAAACTACATTGGTTTCAAGTGTACAATTCTATAATATATAATGTGTATACAAGGTCTGACAATTACATTCATAAACTTGCCACCATGCACTTACATTGGCAGCTCTGTACAAACAGCTCAGTAATGTTTCATAACTTTGGTATATCAATGTCTCACAACGGTATTTTGTGTTGACGTGTGGTGGTGTCTTGCTGAATGGCATTCACTCTTGCTGTTGCATGTTTTGTGTGCCATCGTGAGAATGTCTGAGCTTGAATTAGAGCAATGAACAAACATTAAATTTCTTGTTAAACTTGGCAAGAGTGGAAGTGAAATCAGGGACATGTCAGTCCAAGTTTACAAGGATAATTCCATGGGGAAAACGGCAGTGTGCAAATGGATTAAACATTTTTCTGAGGGGAGAAAATGCATCACTGATAAAGAGAGCTCAGGGAGGACAGTAACAAACATAACTGACAAAAATATTGCAAAAATTCATCGAATTGTGTGTCAAAATTGTCAGCTGACTGTGAGAAACATAGCAGACCAAGTAAACATTGAAAGAGAAACAGGAAAATCTTAACTAAAATCTTGGCATAAGAAAGGTGTGTGCGAAAATGGTCATGAACAAGCTCACTGATGAACAAAAGCAAAGGAGAGTCGAGGTTTGCCAAGATCTTTTGGAGAGGCAAGATTATGTGTTGGGTCATGTTATCACTGGTGATGAAACATGGGTGCACCAATACAACCCTGGAACAAAGTGTCAAAGTGCTCAATGGAAGTCAGCCAGTTCTCCACAACCAAAAAAATGTGCTGTCAGTCCAAATCAAGAGTCAAAATGATGTTGCTAAACTTTGTTGATATCAGAGGGACTATTCATTATGCATTTGTACCAACTGGACAAAGAGTTAACAAAGTTTACTGTTTGGAAGTGCTGAAAAGGCTGCATGAAAAAGTTACATGAAAATGACCTGAACTTTTCACCAACAAATCATGGCTCTTGCATCACAACAATGTACCAGCTCACACAGCACTGTCTGTGAGAAAGTTTTTAGCCAGTAAACAAATAACTGGTCCCCAATGACTTATTTCTTTACCCAAAGATAAAGGAAATATTGGAAGGAAGACATTTTGATGACATTCAGGACATCAAGAGTAATACAATGACAGCTCTAATGGCCATTCCTGAAAGAGTTCCAAAATTGCTTTGAAGGGTGGAGTAGGCACTAGCATCAGTGCAGAGCTTCCGAAGGGGAGTACTTCAAAGGTGACCATAGTGATATTCATCAATGAGGTATGTAGCACTTTTTTTTAGGATAAGTTTGTGAACTTAATTGCCAGCCTTATATTGCATTATGTGTTCACCACCCAGAGTCAGTTATCTTTCCTTCACCATATATTTGACCCCCTTTACCCTCTTCCATTCTCCCCTCCCTTTACCCTCTGGTAACCACTACACTGTTGTCTGTGTCTATGAGTTTTTGTTTCTTTATTTGTTTGTCTTGTTTCTTTGTTGCTTTTATTTTTATATCCCACATATCAATAAAGTCATATGGTTCTTCTCTGATCTTTATTATTTACTTCTTTCTACTCATTGTAGGCATTGTCTGCTTTTCTTTTCCTAGTTCCTTTAGGTGTAAGCTTAGATTATTTATGTGTGATTTTTCTTGCTTCTTGGGGTAGGCCTGTATTGCTATGAATCTCCCTGTTAGAATTTCTTTTGCTGTTTCCAATAGATTTTGGATCATTGTGTTTTCATTTCTCTCAAGTTATTTTCTAATTTCTTCCTTGTTCTGCTTCTTAACCCATTCATTGTTTAGTAGCATGTTACTTAGCCTCTACATGTTTGTGTTTTTTGAAGGTTTTTTTTTTCCTGGTAAATGATTTCTAGTTTCATACCATTATAGTTGGATAGGACACTTGATGTTTTCAATCTTCTTAAATTTGTTGAGACTTGTTTTGTGGCTTAACATGTGATCTATCTTGAAAAATATTCCATGTGCAATTGAAAAGAAAGCTTATTCTGATGCTTTGTGGTGAAATGCTCTAAAAATGTCAAATAAATCCCTCTGTTCTACTGTGTAATTTATGCCACTGTTTCCTTGTTGATTATCTGTCTCGAAGTTCTGTCTATTGGTTTCAATTTGTTGTGAGAGCCCCCTCCTATGACTGTACTACTATGAATCTCTCCCTTTATGTTAGTCAATGTTTACTTTATATATTTAGATATTTATGTGCTCTATGTTGGGTGAATAAATATTTGGAAGGATTATATCCTTCTGTTGGAATGATCCCTTTATCATTATGAAATGTGTTTCTTTGTCTCTTTGTATAGCATTTACTTTAAAGTGTGTTTTGTCTGATGATTGCTAGCTCAGCTTATTTTTTATTTTTGTTTGCATGAATTCTCATTTTCTATCCCTTTACTTTCAGTCTGTATGTGTTTTTCAATCTGAAGAGTATGTCCTGTAGACATGATACATATGGCTTTTGTTTTCTTATCCATTCAACTACTCAATGCCTTTGCTTGGAGGATTTAATCCATTTACACTTAAAGTGATTATTCATAGGTATTAATGGTTAGTTATTGCTATTTTTTATTCATGTTTATGTTATTTTCTTTTCCTCTTCTTAAAGCAGTCACTTTTTTTTTTTTTTGTAATACTGGTTTAGTGCTGATGAACTCCATTAGCTTCTTCATGTCTGAGAATCTCTTTATTTCTTTTCCATTCTAAACGATAGCTTTCCTGGGTAGAACAGTCTTAATTGCAGGTCCTTGCTTTTCATAACTTTGAATATTTCATGTCAATCACTTCTGGCCTGCAAAATTTCTGTTGAAAAATCAGCTGACAGTCAAATGGGAGTTTCCTTGTAGGTAACTGACTACCTTTCTCTTATTGCTTTTAGGATTCTCTCTTTGTGTATAACCTTTGCCATTTTTATTATGATGTGTCTTGGTGAGGGCCTCTTTGGATTTATCTTTTTTTGGATTCTCTGTTACCTGGACTTGTATGTCTATTTCCTTCACCAGTTTAGTTTTCAGTAATTATTTCTCTAAATATGTTCTCAATTCCCTGTTCATTCGCTCCTGCTTCTAGTACACCTATGATGCAAAGTTGTTATGCTTGATGCTGTCCCAGAGGTCCCTTAAGGTATCCTCAATTTTTAATTTGTTTTTTCTTCATTTTGTTGTTCTGAATGGGTGCATTCTGCTACTTTGTTTTCCAAATCTCTTCTCTTCATTTAATCTGCTCTTGATGAATTCTGCTGTATTCTTCATTTCGGTTATTGTATTCTTAAGTTGTGATTGGTTCTTTTGTTCGGTTTCTATTGTGTGTGTGTGTGTGTGTGTGTGTGCGCGCGCACTTGATATCAATTTCTTTCAGTTGTCACTAAGTTTTGAACTCTGTATCCTGAAGATTGCTTGCCTCCATTTTGTTTATTTCTTTTTCTGAAGTTTTATTCTGTTCTTTCACTTAGGTCATGTTTCTTTGTCTCCCTATTTTGGCTACCTCTCTGTGTTTGCTTCCGTGTATTAGGTAGATCTCCTTCATCTCATACTCTTGGCAGGGTAGACTTATGCAGTAAGTGTCCTGTGGAACTCAGTGGTTTAGTCTTCCTCATTACCTGAGCCGGGTGCTCCAAGTCTGTCCCTTGGGTGAGCTGTGTGTGTCCTCCTGTTATTATTAAGTTTTGATTGCTGTTGGCATATTAGTGGGTTGGATTGATGCTCTGTCTTACTGGTTGTGAAGATTGGACAGGACCACAGCATAAGAGTTGCTGTGTGGGGGCTGACCCCACAGAATGGATTTTCCCCAGAGGACTTTGATGTCTGCTGAGGCCACCCTTACAGTGTGCTGCTTTGGGGGCTAATTGGGTGGTGCACAGTTTTGTTCTGAAGCTGGACACCTGGTATATTGGCTCTAGTTTCTCTTGCAAAGGGTTCCAGTGCAAGCCAAGATCAGTCACTCTTTGTGACTGGTCTAGGACTATGCGGTAGGAGCTACAAAGTGATCCATCATTGGTAGCTGCCTGTGCTGGATCTGGAGGCATGTGGGAGATGCCACACTGCAAACTGAAGATGGCTTCCACCAGTACCAGGCCTGAGCTTACTGAGCCAAAGTCACAGGAGACCCCAAGACCTGTCACATCCTGCTGGCTATCCTTATGACCAGATGCTAAAAGAGCCTCAGGCAATATGTTAGTTTTGTGAAGGGGGTCTCAGAAAGTCACCAGGCAAGGGCATGTGGTGTTCACCCCGTTAATACATATTAAGATTTAATAACAGTGCCAAGCCTGAGACCACCGAGTAAGAGGCACACAGTACACTGAGGGCAATTTCCACCTCTTTGGTGCCTGTAGACATTTGAGAGCTTTTAAGAAAGATTGTAGCATGTGCCAAGAGTGTATGGCCACTTCTGAAAGAGACTCTGGCAGTGCATGACTTGGGTGGGCTGCCTTCTCAGGGAGTCATCAAGCCAATGTGAGTGATGTTCACCAGGTTAATTCAGATTTAGCTTTTGCTGTATGAGGAAGGGCTCAACACAAGAATGATGGTGCCTAGACATCAGCTGTGTTGGAGAAGAGTTCAAACATGGTTAATTGTGGCTGTCCCTCCAACTCTCACCTTGAAGTCACACAACTCAGTATCTCCCTTTGTATCCCTGGTTCTCCCTGAGCCACTGTCTCACCACTGGAACCCAGGTTGAGTGCCTGCAAGTGAGTCTTTGTGCAGGATATTTTAGAAGACACATGTGTGTTCAGCAGCCTTCTGTCTTATAGGGGGCGGGTGCCTGTAAGGCACCATCACATAACTGAGAAGCATGAGATAGAGGAAGTTACTTGGGTCTTTAGATAACACCCACATTTCTGTAGGGGCTGTCTGGATGGCTTAAGACTGCTAGCCTGCGGCAACCCTTCTTATGTTAATGCCCCTCCACCCAGCAAAAGAATGTATATAACCCCTGATTGAGCTGCAATAGAGACTTGATCAGAACTCCTGTCTTGTCTCCGGTCTTTGTGTCTCCCATTTTCCTCCCTTCTAGGTGCTTTGGGGTCCCTCGTGTAGTGTCCCACGGGTCGGGACACTGTCTCACCTGAATGAACAGAATCCTCACTAAGTTTCACAGCTGGATGTTGTGGGTGCCCCTCTTCTAGGCACTGGTGCTCTGGGTTGTGGAGCCTGATGTGGGTCTGAGACCCCAAGCTACTCAGAGGGGCCTCTGCAGCTGAGATATCGCTCCTGATTATCAACCAGCACATATGGGTATGAGGCCAGCTTGTTTCACATCTCCACTCCTCCTACCTGTCTTTATATGGCTTCTTCTTTATAGTCTTAGTTATAAAACTTCTGTTTGGCTGGTCTTCAGATGGTTCTTCAGGCTGACTCTTTTATAATATAGTTGTAATTTTGATGTGGGCATGGGAGATGAGCACAGCGTTGATCTACTCTGCCATCTTGACTGGAACTCTGCCCAATTAAATTTTTATAATGATGCCAAGTCCATTCATTGGAAAAATAATAGTCTCTTCAACAAATAGTGTTGTGAAAATGGATTTCCACAACAAAAAAGTAAAACTGGACCCTGACCTCACATAATATACAAAAATTAATTCAAAATGGCCAAAATTCATAAAAAAGTGGTAAACCATAAAATTATTAGAAAACAGCAATAACAAAGGGGTAACTCTTCATGACCTTGGATTTTTAGCTATGACACTGAAAGCATGAGTAACAAACAACAATAGATAAATTAAACTTTACAAAAATTGAAAACTTTTGTTCATCAAAGGACATTATCAAAAAAGTGAAAATACAACCCAAAGAATGGGAGAAAATATTTGCAAATCTTATACTTTGTAAGTGTTTAATATCCAGAATATATAAAGACTACAACTATTAGGACAAATTGCTCTAAATAATTCCTGTACATGAGTCATAACTCCACAGTTATATTCTCAGTTCTCAAAGTGCTGTAATCAGGTTTCCTGTGTCTACCATAAGACCGATCAGATAATAGGACCTTTAATAAGTGAGTGCTTGATGACCAGAACTAGTTAATCTTTTCCAGAATGTTATATTTCATGGCAAGAGTAAATCCTCCCATTTCATTGACATAAACAGCTTAGATTTCATGACTATTTATAGTCCCTCATTGCCTGCCTACATTGTTCTGGGCACGAAACTCCATCTTCTAAATGGTCCTAATTACAATTTTCTTAAACAATGATTACATGAGGTTTTAGTTGATTTTGATGATCAAACTCACAGGTGATACATAGATAAACTCCTGTTATACATTGAATGATGTATGCTATCTAAAATTGCCTGCACATGTTATAATTTTCAGCCAGAACCAAGATACTGCAATTTAACAGACACTGATATAGTTATTACATCATATTCAATTCTACTTTAAGAATCTCTCTTGAAAATAATCTGAATTAGACAACATTACATGTACAAAGAGGTCTATCACAATGCTTTTAAAATATGCAAATAGCTTTTTTAATGTCTAAACAATTTTTTAATTAAATGTATTCAGGTGACAATGGTTAGTAAAATTATATAAGTTTCAAGAGTACAATTCTATAATACCAACCAGAGTAAGTTCTCCTTCCATCACCATATATTTGACCCCCTTTACTGTCTTTTACCATTCCCCCCCTCTCTGCTTACCTTCTGGTAACCACTAAACAGTTATCTCTGAGTTTCTGTGAGTGAGCTTCTGTTTTTTGTATGTTTGTCTGTTTTTTGTTGTGTTCCTTTGTTGCTTTCAATTTTGTATCCTACATATGAATGAAGTCATATGGTTCTTGACTTTTTCTGTCTGACTTATTTCCATAGCATAATCTCAAGGTCTATCTATGTTGTCACAAATGGCACTATTTCATCTTTTCTTATGGCAGGGTAGTATTCCATTGTGTATATACCACATGTTCGTTAGCCAATCATCTATTGAAGGAAATTTTGGTTGTTTCCATACAATGTTGAAAGGTACAGAGTAACAATTAAATATCGCACAAAAATATTCCATGTAAAAATAATCAATGTTCATAAGTTAATGTATTGATTTCATTTTTATTACTATAATTTTTTCTTACAAAATAATTATAAATATTTAATATCTTCAATTCTGCTTTTCTTGAATAGCATAAAATTTTAGCATGTCCCCATTGCAATAAACAGACAATCACTAAAACTATGTTTTGAAGACTCCTACTGCATTCTATAATGTTATTTACACATTCTTTTAGTGTTCAGATTTGGTTTGGACTGAATATCATTATATATACATATATGTCCAAAACTCTTATTATTATCTTAGGATATATATATATATATATATATATATATATATATATATATATATTTTTATGTATTTCTTTTTTTTAATTAATTTTATTGGGGTGACAATTGTTAGTAAATTTATATAGATTTCAGGTGTACAATTCTGTATTACATCGTCTATAAATCCCATTGCGTGTTCACCACCCAGAGTCAGTTCTCCTTTCATCACCATATATTTGATCCCCTTTACCCTCATCACCCACCCCCCACCCCCTTACCCTCTGGTAACCACTAAATTATTGTCTGTGTCTATGAGTTTTTGTTTCTCATTTGTTTGTCTTGTTCTTTTTGGTTTATATACCACATATCAGTGAAATCATAGAGTTCTCTGCTTTTTCTGTCTGACTTATTTCACTTAGCATTATTCTCTCGAGATCCATCCATGTTGTCACAAATGCTCCTATATCATCTTTCCTTAACGCCGAATAGTATTCCATTGTGTATATGTACCACAACTTCTTTATCCATTCATCTATCGAAGGACATTTTGGTTGTTTCCATGTCTTGGCCACCGTAAACAAAGCTGCAATGAACATTGGAGTACACGTGTCTCTATAGAGAAATGCTTTTATATTTTTGGGGTAGATACCCAGGAGAGCAATTGCTGGGTCATATGGTAATTCTATTCGTAATTTCTTGAGGAACCTCCACACTGCCTTCCATAGCGGCTGCACCAGTCTGCATTCCCACCAACAGTGTATGAGAGTTAGTTTTTCTCCACAGCCTCTCCAACACTTGTTACTATTTGTTTTGTTGATGAAAGCCATTCTGACTGGGGTGAGGTGATATCTCATTGTGCTTTTCATTTGCATTTCTCTGATGATTAGCGATGTTGAGCATTTTTTCATATGTCTATTTGCCATTTGTATATCCTCTTTGGAGAAATGTCTCTTCAGGTCCTCTGTCCATTTTTCAATTGGGTTGTTTGTGTTTTTGTTGTTGAGTTTCATGAGTTCCTTGTATATTTTGGATATTAGCCCCTTATCAGAGGAACTGTTTGCGAAAATCTTCTCCCATTCAGTTGGTTGCCTCATTATTTTGTCAATAGTTTCTTTTGCTGTGCAGAAGCTTTTCAGTTTCATATAATCCCATTTGTCTGTTAGTAGTTGCTTGGTATATTTCGGTGCTCCCTGATTGGGGGCATAAATATTGATGGCTGTTATGTCTTCTTGTTGTATAGTCCCCTTTACCATTATGAAATGTCCATCTTTGTCTCTTGTTATCTTTTTCACCCTGAAGTCTGTTTCATCGGAAATCATTATGGCTACACCTGATTTTCTCTGGATACCATTTGCTTGGAGTGTCAATTTCCACCCTTTCACTTTGAGTCTATGCTTGTCCTTGTAGCTGAGATGTGTCTCTTGTAGGCAGCATACGGTTGGGTTTAGTTTTTTGATCCAATCTGCTAGTCTGTGTCTCTTTATTGGTGAGTTCAGTCCATTTACATTTAGGGTGATTATTGATATGTGAGGATTTCCTGTCATTCTCTCTTTAGTTTTCTGGTAAGACTGTGTCTCCATTGTTTCTTTGCCTTTTTGTTGTTGTCTGTTATTTCTGTGTGGTGGTATTCTATGATGTTTCCCTCTGTTTCTTCTTTTATTACAGTATATATTTCAGATTTGGATATTTTTTGAGTGGTTACCCTTCAGTTTATGTAAAAGGAAGTTTGAATTTAGAGTATTCCAGTTTCTTCAGTACGCTTACTTTCTCTATTCCCATATTCCAGTTCAGGCTTTGCGCTCCCCTTTTTATCTTTCGGTTGCCACAAGTTGTCCCTGTTGATGGTAGTCGAATAGCCTCCTTTAGTATTTCTTGTAGTGCAGGTTGTGTATTAGAAAATTCCCTCAGCTTCTGGATGTCTGGAAAGGTCTTTATTCCTCCTTCATATCTAAAAGAGATCTTTGCTGGATGTATTATTCTTGGCTCGTGATTTCTCTCTTTCAATAGTTTGAATATTTGGTTCCATTCCCTCCTAGCTTGTAGAGTTTCTGCTGAAAAATCTGATGATAATCTAATGGGCTTTCCTTTGTAAGTTACCGTCTTCTTTTCCCTGGCTGCCTTGAGGATTCTTTCTTTGTCATTGATTTTAGACAGCTTCAATACAATGTGTCTTGGTGAAGGCCTGTTGGGATTGAGGTAATTAGGTGTTCTATTTGCTTCTTGGATTCGAAGATCCAGTTCTGTCCACAAATTTGGGAAATTCTCGTCAACAATTTGTTTGAATATATTGTCTGTTCCCTTCTTCTTTCTTCTTCTTCTGGTATGCCCATTATTCTTATATTGCTCTATATGATGGACTCAGAAAGTTCTTGTAGAGTTCTTTCATTTCTTTTAAGTCTCAAGTCTCTTTCTTCTTCCCTCTGTGTAAATTCCAGGTTCCTATCTTCGATGTCACTGATTCTTTCCTCCATCTGGTCAACTCTACTACCTAAGCTGGATATTTTATTGTTAATTTCTTCTATTGAGTTCTTAATCTCCAGAAATTCTATTTGGTTCTTTTTCAAGATTTCAATCTCTTTTGTAAAATGCTCATGGTGTTCTTTGATTGTGTTTCTGAGTTCATTAAACTGCCTTTCTGTGTTTTCTTGCATCTCGTTCAGTTTTTTCAGAATTGCGATCTTGAATTCTCTGTCAGTTAAATCACAAAGGTCCATATCTCTAAGTTCCTTTTCTGGAGACTTTTCACTTTCTTTCTGAGCTATCTTGTTCCCTTGGTTATTCATGGCAATCACTGATTTACTATTTCTCTTCCTAGACATCTACAGGAGTGTCTTCTGCAACAGGTTGGTAGGTATGCGAAGAGCTTTTGGAGTTCCAAAGCTCTTTCTGCACCAGATTCAGAGCCCGTTTGTTTCAGCAGTTCTGTTTACTCCTGCAGGGATCCGTCCAGATAGGTGGGGCTAGGGGCGGGGTGAGTTGTGAGATGTGGCCCAGAGCAATGGCGGCGACCACCACCACAGCCAGTCCTGCTTCCACAGCTCCCTCCCCTTTGCCGGAACTAGTTGAGCTGCGAATCTGTGTCTGCGGCCCACAGTTCTCAGAGCAGCAAATATTCTGTCGTTTGATCTCACACTGCTACTTTATCGCTTCTAGCACTGGGCAGGTGGGGGCGGGGCGAGCTCTGGGAGGGTAGGGAGGGGGCGGCTAGTCTCCGTGCCTAAGGCTTCTGTTCTCCGCTCGGCAGTGAGGGCTTAAACCACTGATTTCAGCCCTCTTCCCTCAGTCTTTGCTCGGAGGTCTGCCGTGAGCGAGCGTTGGGTTCAGCGGTTTTGTATGCTGCTCCCTCAGCCCTGTGGGCCGTAAGCGGAGCCCTAGCAGTCCGAGTCCTTCCCTCTCCCTCAGTTGCGGAAGATCCGGGAGTAGCGAGCTCCGAGCACTGAGCTAGGTCTGTGTCCTGCGCCCACGCGGCTCCGTCTCCGCACTTCTCCTCTCCCTCCTCCCCCGCTCGCGCGATTCACCCACCTGGAGGTGAATTCAGTAGTGGGCCTCTTCGTCTTGCCTGTCTGCTGTGCAAGGAGTCCTTTGTGGAGTTATTGTTGTCCGATTTGTTGTAAATTCCAGGGGAGCGTTACAGAGGCTCACCTCACGCCGCCATTTTTTTTTCTCTCCAGGATATATATTTTTTAATTAAAGTTTATTGGAGTGAAAATGGTTAGTAAAGTTACATAGGTTTCAGGGTACAATTCTGTAATGCATCATGTATATATCACATTGTGTATTCACCACCCAGAGCCAGTTCTTCCATCACCATATATTTGATCCTGTTTACGCTCATCTAACATCTCCCCCAAACCTTCTGTCTGGTAACCATTAAACTATTGTCTATGTCTATCAGTTTTTGTTTGTTTGTTTGTCTTGTTCATTTGTTGCTTTCACTTATACATCCCAAATATCAGTGAAATCTTATGGTACTTGACTTTTTCTGTGTGACTTATTTCTCTGAACATAAAATCTCAAGATCCATCCATGTTGTCACAAATGCACTATTTCACCTTCTCTTGTGGCAGGATAGAATTCTGTTGTGTATATATACGACATCCTTTATTCAATGATCTAACAAATGACACTTTGGCTGTTTCCATGTTTTGGCCAAGGTAAATAATGCTGCAATGAACATTGATGTATACACAACTTTATCATATATGTTTGCAAATTTATTGGGTAGGTACAAAGAAGAGGGATTGTTGGGTCATACGGTAATACTATTTTCAATTTTTTGAGGAAACTCCACACTGTATGCAAAAGAGGCTGCATCAATCAGCATTCCCACCAAGAGGGAATGAACATTCCTTTTCTTCCATGACCATCCCAACACATTATTTATATTGTTAATGATAGATAGCCTTTATAACGCGTGTGAGGGAATATATCATTGTTGGTTTTATTTACATTTATCTGATAATTAGAGATGTTGAACATTTTTTCTTTTTTTTCATTAAAGTGTATTGGGTGAAAATTGTTAGTAAAGTTACATAGATTTCAGGTGTACAATTCTCTATTGCATCACCTATATATCATATTGTGTCTTCAGTACACAGAGACACTTCTGCTTCCATCACCATATATTTGATCCCCTTTACCATTATCTACCACCCCCTTCCCAGCTCCCACCAGAGTACCAGAGGGTACTCTGGTAACCACTAAACTATTGTCTGTGTCTATGAGTTTTTGTTTCTCATTTATTTGTCTTGTCCTTTTGTTGTATTTGGTTTATATACCACATTTCAGTGAAATCATATGGTTCTCTGCTTTTTCTGTCTGACTTACTTCGATTAGCATCATACTCTCAAGAAGCATCCATGTTGTCACAAATGTTCCTATATCATCTTTTTTTACCGCCGAATAGTATTCTATTGTGTATATATACCACAACTTCTTTATCCATTCATCTATCGAAGGACATTTTGGTTGTTTCCATGTCTTGGCCACCATAAACAAAGCTGCAATGAACATTGGAGCACACGTGTCTTTATGAATAAATGTTTTCAGATTTTTTGTGTAGATACCCAGGAGCGGTATTGCTGGGTCATATGGTAATACTATTTGTAATTTTTTGAGGAACCTCCACACTGCCTTCCATAACGGCTGCACCAGTCTGCATTCCCACCAACAGTGTATGAGGGTTCCTTTTTCTCCACAACCTCTCCAACACTTGTTACTGTTTTTCTTGTTGATGATAGCCATTCTGACTGGGGTGAGGTGATATCTCATTGTGGTTTTTATTTGCATTTCTCTTATGATTAGTGATGTTAAGCATTTTTTCCTATGTCTATTTGCCATTTGTATGTCCTCTTTGGAAAATGTCACTTCAGGTCCTCTGCCCATTTTTCAATTCGGTTGTTTATTTTTTCATTGTTGAGTGTCATGGGTTCCTTATATATTTTGGATATTAGCCTCTTCTCGGAGGCATTCTGCAAAAACCTTCTCCTATGCAGTTGATGGCCTCTTTGTTTTGTCGATGGTTTCATTGGCTGTGCAGAAGATTTTAATTTTGATATAGTCCCATTCATTTACTTCAGCTTTTACTTCCCTTGCCGTTGGAGTCAAATGCATAAAATGCTCTTTGAACCCCAGGTACATAAGTTTACAACGTATGTTTCCTTCTATGAACTTTATTGTTTCAGGTCTTATGCATAAGTCTTTGATCCATTTTGAATTAATTTTGATACATGGTAACAGACAGCAGCCCAATTTCATTCTTTTGCATGTGGCTTACCAATTCTGCCCACACCATTTATTGAGGATGAGGTCTTTCCTCCATTTCATGTATTTTGCTTCTTTGTAAAATATTATCTGTCCACTTTTATGTGCTTTTGTTTCTGCACTCTCAATTTTATTGCACTGGTCTGCGTGTCTGTTTGTCTGCCAATACCATGCTGTTTTCTTTGTGTCTTCTTCAATTTCTTTTTCCTGCAATTGAAAAAGGCATTGTGGTTGTTGTTTTTTTTTTAATTCCTTTCTCTGAGATTGCATTGTTAGTATACAGAAATGTAATGCACTTTTGTACGTTTATTTTGTAACCGGCAACTTTACTGTATTCATTGATTGTTTCTAACAGCTTTTTCGTGGAATCTTTAGGGTTTTCTATATATAGCATCATGTAATCTGCAAAGAGTGACAATTTAACTTCTCCATTCCCAATTTGGATGTGTTTATTTCTTTCTCTTGCCTGATTGCTCTGGCAAGGACTTCAAACACTATGTTGAAAAGCAGAGGTGATAGGGGACAGCCCTGTCGTGTTCCTGAATGTAGAACCCAGGGCTTCAGATTTTGACCATTAATTATGGGATTAGCTGATGGTTTGTCATATATGGCCTGTATTATCTTAAGGTGTTTTCCTTCTACCACTATTTTCTTAAGAGTTTTAATCATAAATGGATGTTGTATCTTGTCAAATGCTTTTCCTGCATCAATTGATATAATTATACGATTTTTGTTCTTTATTTTGTTTATGTGATGTATCACATTGATGGATTTGTGTATGTCGCACCATCCTTGTGCCCCTGGAATGAACCCCACTTGGTCGTGATGAATAATCTTTTTAATTCAAGGTTGCATTCGATTTACTAGAATTTCGTTTAGGATTTTTACATCTGTATTCATCAGAGATATTGGTCTGTAGTTTTCATTTTTTGTGTTGTCCTTACCAGGTTTTGGTATCAGGGTAATGTTGGCCACATAAAATGAGTTTGGGAGTACTGACTCTTCTTCAAACTTCTGGAAGAGTTTGAGCAAGATTGGTATTAGATCCTCTTTGAAGGTATGGTAGAATTCACTAATGAAGCTATCTGCTCTCGGAGTGTTGCTCTTGGGAATGTTTTCGATGACTGATTCAATTTCCTTACTGGTGATCGGTCTGTTTAGATTTTCCAGTTCTTCATGGTTCAGCCTTGGAAAGCTATATGTGTCTAAGAACTTTTCCATTTGTTCTAGGTTATTGAATTTGGTGGCATATACTCCTTCATAGTATTCTTGGATGATCTGTTTTATTTCTGTGGCATCCGTGATAACTTCCTGTTTTTCATGTCTGATTTTGTTTATTAGTGTCTTCTCTCTTTTTATCTTAGCGAGTCTAACCAATGGTTTGTCAATTCTGTTAATCTTTTCAAAGACTCAACTCTTTATAACATTAATCTTTTCTATTGACTGTTTCTTCTCTATTTCATTTCGTTCCTCTCTGCATTTTATTATTTTTCTTCTTCTGCTGACCTTGGGTTTCCTGTGTTCTTTTTCTAGTTCTTTAAGGTGTAATGGGAGGTCATTTGTGGTTTTCTTGTTTGTTGAGATAGGCCTGTAATGATATAAATTTCCCACTTAACATTGCTTTTGCTGCATCCCAAAAGCTTTGGTAAGATGTATTTCCATTGTCATTTGTTTCTATGTATCTTTGATCTCTCGTCTAATTTCTTCTTTGACCTGGTCGTTCTTTAAGCGTATTTTGTTTAATCTCCAAGTATGTGTGTTTTTCTTGCTTTCATTTTGTAGTTGATATCCAATTTCAAAACCTTGTGATCACAGAATATCCTTGGTATGATTTCCATCTTAAATTTGCTGAGGCTAGTTTTATGTCCCAATATATGGTCTATTCTTGAGAATGTTCCATGTACACTAGAAAAGAATATACAGTCTGATGTTTTAGAATGAAGTGCTGTGTAAATGTCAATAGTGTCCATTTCATCTAATGATTCATTTAGGACTGCTATTTCATTATTAGTTTCTGTTTGGATAATCTATGCATAGCTGGCAATGACATATTTAGGTCCTCAAGTAAAATTGTGTTTTTGTCAATTTCTCCATTTAGTTCTGCTAGTAGTTGCATGGTATATTTTGGTGCTCCCTGATAGGGAACATAAATATTGATGAATGATATATCTTCTTGTTGTGTAGTCCCCTTTACCATTATGAAATGTCCATCTTTGTCTCTTGTTATCTTTTTCACCCTGAAGTCTGTTTCATCTGATATCATTATGGCTACACCTGATTTTCTCTGGATACCTTTGCTTGGAGTGCCAATTTCGAACCTTTCACTTTGAGTCTATGCTTATCCTCGTAGCTGAGATGTGTTTCTTGGAGACAGTGTATGGTGTGTTCAGTCTTTTTCATCTAATTTGCTACTCTGTGCCTTTTTATTGGTGAGTTCAGGCTATTTACATTTAGGGTGATTATTGATATGTGAGGATTTTTCCTATCATTCTATCTTTAGTTTTCTGATAAGGCTGTGTCTCCATTGTCTGTTTGCCTTTTTGTTGTTGTGTATTATTTCTGTGTGGTGCTATTCTATGATTTTCACATTGTTTCTGGTTTATTACAGTTTATATTTCAGTTCTGGATTGTTTTTGAGCAGTTACCATTAAGATTCTGTAAAAGAATGTTTGATATCTGGAGTATTCCATTTTCTTCAGCATGCTTACTTTCTCCATTCCAATGTTACGGTTCAGGCCTTTACTCTCCTACTTTTCTTATTTTGGTTGCCACCAATTGTCCCTGTTGATGGTGTTCGAATAGCCTCCTTATGTATTTCTTGTAGCGCAGGTCGTGTATTAGAAAATTCCCTCAGTTTCTGTATGTATGGAAGGGTCTTTATTCCTCCTTCGTATATAAAGGATATCTTTGCTAAATATATTATTCTTGGCTCATAATTTCTCTCTGTCAATAGTTTGTATATTTGGTCCAATCCCTCCTGGCTTATAGAGTTTCTGCTGAAAAATCTGATGATAATCTAATGGGCTTTCCTTTGTAGGATACCGTTTTCTTTTCCCTGACTGCCTTCAGGATTCTTCCTTTGTTGTTGATTTTTGACTGCTTCAATGCAATGTGCATTGGAGACAGCCTGTTGGGGTTGAGGTAATTAGGTATTCTATGTGCTTCTTGTATTCGAGGATCCAGTTCTTTCTACAAGTTTGGGAAGTTCTCATCGACTGTTTGAATATACTCTCTGTTCCCTTCTCTCTTTCTTCCCCTTCTTGTGTGCACATTATTCTTACATTGTTCTTTCTGATGGAGTCAGAATGTTCTTGTAGATTTTGTTCATTTATTTTAACCCTCTAGTCCCTCTCTTCTTCCTGTTGTGTTATTTCTAGATTTCTGTTTTTGACGTCTTTCATTCTTTACCTCATCTGGTCAGCTCTGTTACCTAAGCTACCTATTTCATTCTTCATTTCTTTTATTGGGTGTTTAATTTCCTCAAATTATGTGTTTTCTTTTTAAAAAAATTCAATCTGTTTGGTAAAATGTTCATGTTGTTCCTTGATTATGTTTCTGAATTCATTAATCTGCCTATCTGTCTTGTCTTTCATCTCATTGAGCTTTTTCAGAACTGCAATCTTGAATTTTCTGTCATTTAAGTCACATATTTCCATATATTTAAATCCATTTTCTGAAGACTTTCCCTTTTTTTTGAGCTCTCATTTTGCCTTTGTTATTCATGGCAATTTTGTATTTATTATTTCTCTTCCTAGATATCTATAGGAGTCAGTTCTGCAACTGGTTGGTAGAAAGAGGTCTTTTTTTTTTGTTTGTTTCCCAGTACGTGTTGGTAGAATGTTTTATTTTCTCTCCAACTGCAGACTTTTTTTCACTCTCACACTGTAGTGTTATGTTTTATTTGCACTATTCCAGCTTCTCACCCAGTGGTGGGGATTCCCTGGAAGGTGGGCTTCTCCTCTGTTAACAGTTCACCTGTGTCAAATGCACCATGTCCGTGTGGGGATTTCGAGACCTTTTGAAGTTAAAAATCTCTTCTGGCACCAGATTCATAGCCCGTGTGTTCCAACAGTTCTGTTTATTTCTGCAGGGATCCACCCAGATAGGTGGGGACATTGGCACTGTGGGTTTTGAGAGGTGGCCCAGAACAATGCTGGCGACCACCATCACAGCCAGTACTGCTTCCAGAGCTCCCTCCCCTTTGCCGGAATTAGTTGGGCTGTGAATCTGTGACTGCAGACCACAGTTCTCAGAATTGGAATTATTCTGTTATTTTGATGTGACACTGGTACTATTCCACTTCTTGCCCTGGGCAGGTGAGGGTGGGGCAAGCTCAGGGAGGGTAGGGAAGAGGTAGCTAGTCTCAGTGCCTAAGGCTTCTGTTCTCTGCTTAGCAGTGAGGGCTTCAACCACCGTTTTCAGCCTTCTTCCCTCAGTCTTTGCTCCGAGGTCTCTGCCATGAGCATTGGGTTCAGCTGTGTTACATGTTGCCCCCTTAGTCCTGTGCGTCATAAGCGGAGCCTTAGCAGTCCGAGTTCTTCCTCTCCCGCAGCTGCAGTTGTTCCAGGATGCAGCAAGCTCGGAGCACTGAGCTAGGTCTGCGTCCTGCGCCTGCGCATCTCTGTCTCTGCACTTCTCCCTTCCCTCCTCCCCTGCTCGTGCAATTTGCCCACCTTTAGGTGAATTCAGTAGTGAGCCTCTTTGTGTTGCCTGGCTGCTTGCAGGGAGTCCTTTGTGGAGTTATAGTTGTTCTATTTGTTGTATATTCCAGAGGAGATTTCCAGAGGCTCACCTCACGCTGCCATTTTGATGACATCTTGAACATTTTTTCATATATCTGTTGGCCAATTTTTTTGTCCTCTCTGGAGAAATGTCTATTCAGGTCTTCTGGCCATTTTTAAATTGGATTGTTTGTTTTTTGTTGTTGTTTAGCTGTATGACTTCCTTATATATTTTGGATATTTGCCCCTTATCAAAGACGTCGTTTGAAAAAAATCTTCTCCCATTACGTTGGTTGCATCTTTATTTTGTTGACGATCTCTTTGCTGTGCAGAAGATTTTTAGTTTGATATATTCCCATTCATTTATTTTAGCTTTTACTCTCCTTGCCTTTGAAGTCTAATTCATAAAATTCTCTTTGAACCCAAGATCCACAAGATTAGTACCTATGTTTTCGTTTGTACAGTTTATTGTTTCAGTATTTATGTTTAGTTCTTTATTCCATTTTGAGTTAATTTTGGTACACGATGACAGATAGCAGTCTAGTTTTCATTCTCTTGCACGTAGTTTTCCAATTCTCCAAGGACCATTTATGAATGAGGATGTCTTTTCTCCATTTTATGGTTTTGACTCCTTTATTGAAAACTATCTCTCCATATATATGTGGGTTTATTTCTGGGTTTTCAACTATTTTCCATTGGTTTCTGTGTCTGCTTTTCTGCCAATACCATACTGTTTTCATTATTGGTTGTTCTGTAGTACAAGCTGAAGTCAGGGAATATGATACCTCCAGCAGTATTCTTTTTTTCTTAGAGTTGCTTTGGCTATTCAGGGTCTTTTGCTGTTCCATACTAATACAATTTTGTTGTTGTTGTTGTACTATTTAAAAAAAAATTCCTTTGAGATTTTGATGGGGATTGCATTCAATCTGTATATTGCTTTGGGTAATATGGCCATTTTAACTATGTTGATTCTTCCAATCCATGAGCACGGAATGTCTTTCCATTTCTCTGTGTCTTCTTCAATTTCTTTTAAAAATGTCTGCAGTTTTCAGCATATAAGTCTTTCACATCCTTGGTTAAGATTATTCCTAGGTATTTTATTCTTTTTTCTGCAATTGCAAGAGGAATCTTTTTTTAATTGTTTTCTCAGAATTCATTGTTAGTACATAGGAATGCAGTAAACTTTTATACATTGATTTTGTAGCCGGCAACTTTACTATTTTTTTTATTGATTCTAATAAGTTTTTGGTGGAGTCTTTAGGGTTTTCTATATAGAGCATCATGTTTTCTGCAAAAAGTGACAATTTAACTTCTTCATTCCTAATTCTGATGCCTTTTATTTCTTTATTTTGCCTGACTGCTCTGGGTAGGACTTCCAACACTATGTTGAAAAGCACTGGTGATAGGGGGCAGCCCTGTCTTAGTCCTGAATATAAAACAAAGGGCTTCTTTGTGTCCCCAAAACTGTTTCTGATTAGTTCATTCACATAGTCTTTTCTTTAGATTCCATATATAAGTGAGATCATATGGTACTTGTCTTTCTCTTTCTGACTTATTTCACTTAACATAATGTTCTCTAGATCCATCCATGTCGCTGCAAATGATAAGATTCCTTTCTTCTTTATGGTTGCGTAATACTCCATTGTATAAATGTACCACAGCTTCTTAATCCAGTCATCTACCGATGGGCATTGAGGAAGGTATTCAATAATGTTGTAAAGATTTTGTTGGGTATCCGATGGACATGCGTCCTATTTGGGAGACCACCTCAGGGATACTGTGGATACCTGATCATGGCATTGTACACCAGAAGCTAAATATTAATGAATGCCAACTATAATTTTATATATATATAATGTGATGGTTCAGTGTGAGGTCGGAGGGATAGTGGATGGGTGTAGGGGGGTTCACAGTGTGAGGGATATAGATGATGAACGTCTGAATATTACCTTGTCTTGTACACCTGAAACTAGTAAATAAATAAAAAAAAACAAAGGGCTTCCATTTTTCACTGTTAATTATGAGATTAGCTAAGTGTTTGTCATATGGTCTGCATTATGTTAAGGTGTTTTTCTTCTGTACCCATTTTATTAGTGTTTAGATGATAAATGTATGTTGTATCTTGTCAAATAATTTTTCTACATCTACTAAATCATATGTTTTTTGTCCATTATTTTGTTTATATGATGTGTCACATTGATCGATTTGCCTATGTTGAACCATCCTTGTGTCCCTGGGATGAATCTCACTTGGTCGTGATGTATAATATTTTAATGTATTGTTGTATTCGAAATGCTAGAATTCTGTTTAGGATTTTTTCATCTGTATTCATGAGAAATATTGGCCTGTGGTTTTCTTTTTTCTGTCATCCTTACCAAATTTTGTTGTCAGGATAATGTTGGCCTCATAAAATGAGTGAGGGATTATTGTCTCTTCTTCAATCTTTTGGAAGAGTTTCAGTATGAGATTCTTTGAATGTTTGGTAGAATTCACTACGAAACCATCTGGTCCCAGACTTGCTTTTCGGAAGGTTTTGGATGACTGACTCAATTTTCTTACTGTTGATCTGTCCATTTAGATTTTCTAGTTCATGTTGATTCAGCCTAGGAATGCTATATGTTCCTAAGAACTTGTCCATTTCTTCTAGGTTATTGAATTTGATGGCACATAGTCCTTTATAATATTCTTGAATGATCCTTTGTATTTCTGTGGCATTTATGGTACTTTCCCTTTTTTCATTTCTGATTTTCTTTATTTGTGTCTTTTTATCTTAGTGAGTCTCCTCAAGTGTTTGTCAATTTTATTAATCTTTACAAAGAAACAGAACTTTGTTGCCTTAATGTTTCTATTGTCTTTGTTTTTTCTCTATTTCATATAGGTCTGCTCTGATTTGTATAATGTCCTTCCTTCTGCTGACTTTGGGTTTCATTGGTCCCTCCTTTCCTAGTTCTTTAACGTATAATGTGTGAGGTTTTTTATCTCGGACTTTTGTTGTTTCTTGAGTTAGACCTGTAATGATATAAATTTTCCTCTTGTTACTGCTTTTGCTGCATCCCAATAATATTGGTAGTAAGTATTTTCATTCTCATTTGTTTCTATGTATCTTTTGATCTCTACTCTTATTTCTTCTTTGACCCTGTTATTCCTTAAATGTATATTGTTTAATCTCCACATATTTGTGCTTTTTCCTGCTTTTTTTTTTTTTTTTTTTTTTTTTTTTTTTTTTTTTTTGCAGTTGATATCCAATTCCAAAGCCTTGTGATGAGAGAATATGCTTGGTATATTTTCAATCTTCTTAAATTTGCTGAGGCTAGTTTTATGTCCCAATATATGGTCTAATCTTGAGAATGTTCCATGAATATCAGGGAAGAATGTATACTCTGATGTTTGAGTATAAAATGCTCTATAAATGTAAATTCTGTCTATTTCATCTTAAGTATCATTTAGGGATGACATTTCCATATTTATTTTCTGTTTGTATGATCTATCCATAGCTGGAAATAATGTATTTAGGTTTCCTACTAGAAATGTATTTTGGTCAATTTCTTTTTTTTTTTAATAGTTTTATTTTATTTTATTTTATAATGTGTTGGTCAATTTCTTGCTTTAGTTCTGTTAGTAGTTGCTTTGTATACTTCGGTGCTCCCTGATTGGTGGCATAAATATTGATGAATGCTATGTCTTCTTGTTGTATAGTCCCCTTTATCATTATGAAAATCCATCTTTGTGTCTTGTTATCTTTTTCATCCTGAACCCTTTTTCATCTGATATAAGTATTCTAATACCAGATTTATCTGAATTACATTTGCTTGGAGTGTCCATTTCCACCCTTTCACTTTGAATTTATATTTGTCCTTATAGCTGAGATATGTCAGTTGGAGGCAGCATATGACTGGATTTAGTTTTTTGATCCAATCTGCTACTTTGTGCCTTTTTGTTGGTGAGCTGAGTCCTTTTACATTTAGGGTGATTATTGATATATTTGGATTTCCTACCATTCTATCTTTTGTTTTCTGGTAGGATAGTGTCTCCATTGTTTCTTTGCCTTTTTGTTCCTGTCTATTATTTCATTGTGATGGTATTCAGTGATTTTTCATTATGTTTCTTCTTTTTTAGTGTTATACATTTCGTTCTGAATTTTTTCTTTTTTTTTTTTTTTTTGGAGTGGTTACCATTAAGTTTATGGAAAAGAAATTTTCACATTTAGAGTATTTCATTTTTTTCAGCATCCTTCCTTTCTCCATTCCCCTTTGTGGGTTCAGGCCTTTACTCTCTTCCCTGTTATGTTTTTATTGTCACAAATTATCCTGTTTATATTATGAATTGATTTCTGCATTGCAGTTGTAAGAGTTCTGTTCCTATTTTTTTTCTTTTTTAATTTTTTTTCTTCTTTACCCTGTATGTTATATTCAAGTGTATAGTGTCCTACTTGCTGTAGGGGTAGCCATTTCCTGCTTGTCTTTCTGTTCATAGTAGTCATCATGGTTTTGTGTTGTTTGGTTTTTTGTTTCAAGTCGAATAGCCTCCTTTAGTATTTCTTGTAGTGCAGGTCCTGTGTTAGAAAATCCCATCAGCTTCTGTATGTCTGGAAAGGTCTTCATATCTAAAGGTCATTCATATCTAAAGGATATCTTTGCAGGATATATTATTCTTGGCTCATAATTTCTCTATTTCAATAGTTTGAATATTTGTTTCCACTCCCTCCTGGCTTGTAGAGTTTCTGCTGAAAACTTTGATGATAATTTATTGGCTTTTCTTTGCAGGTTACTATCTTTTTTTCCTGGCTGCTTTGAAGATTCTTTCTTTGTTGTTAATTTTTGACAGCTTCAGTACAATGTGCCCTAGAGAAGGCCAATTTGGATTGAGGTAATTAGGTACAATATTTGATTCTTGGATTTGAGGATCCAGTTCTTTCCACAGGTTTGAGAAATTCTCATTGACTATTCATTTGAATAGACTCTCTGTTCCTTTCTCCTCTCTTCTTTTTTTGGTATGTCCGTTATTTTTCTATTGCTGTTTCTGATGGAGTGGGGAAGTTCTTGTAGAGTTCTTTCATTTCTTTTAAGTCTCAAGTCTCTCTCTTTTTGATCTGTGTCATTTTCAGATTTCTATCTTCGATGTCACTGATTCTTTCCTCCATCTGGTCAGCTTTATTTCCTAAGCTGACTATTTCATTTTTCATTTCTTTTGAGTTTTTCATCTCCAGGATATCTATTTGGTTGTGTTTTTGTTGTTGTTGTTGTTGTTTTTTAAATTCCAATCTGCTTGCTAAAGTGTTCATTTTGTTCATTAATTTTGTTTCTGAGTTTATTAAACTGCCTATCATAGTTTTCTTGCATCTTGTTGACTTTTTTCAGAACTGCAATCTTGACCTCTCTGTCAATTAATTCACATATATCCAAGTCTTTAAGTTCATTTTCTGGAAACTTTTCATTTTCTTTCTGAGTTACCTTGTTACCTTAGTTATTCAAGGCAGTTATTGAACTATTATTTCTCTCCCTTGGCATCCACAGGAGTGGGTTCTGGAAGAGGTTGATAGAAAGAAGTCTTTCTTTGCTTCCCAGTAGGTATTGGTGGGATGCTATATTTTCTTTCCCACTGCAGGCTTTATTCTTTCTCATGCTGTAACATTATATTTTCCCTTGCACTCTTCTTGCTTCTCACATTGTGGGAGGTGTCTCTGAAAGTTGGGTTTCTCCTCTGCGAGCCGGTTTCCTAGGTCTAAGAGTGCTGCCTCTATGGGGAAATGTGGAGAGCTTCTGAATTCTCAAAGCTCTTCCTACACCAGATAGAATGTCTGTGTGTTTCAAAGGCTATGTTTACCCCTGCAGGTATCCACCCAGCTAGATGCAGATGGAGGCAAGGTGGATTGTAAAAGGTGGCTCTTAGCAATGGCAGTCACTACCAGCAGAGTTGTTTTGCCCCTTTTACTGGAATTGCTGTGAGTCTGTGGTTGAGGGTATTCAGTTCTCAAAACTTTAAACATTTCTTTTTGATCTGACACTGCTACTGTTCTGCTTCTAACACTGGGAGTGTGGGGGTGGTGAGAGCTCT
The DNA here is from genome assembly GCF_964194185.1 of Rhinolophus hipposideros. Classification (NCBI taxonomy): domain Eukaryota; kingdom Metazoa; phylum Chordata; class Mammalia; order Chiroptera; family Rhinolophidae; genus Rhinolophus; species Rhinolophus hipposideros. The sequence continues at coordinate 34,991,945 of NC_138046.1, forward strand.
GGGATGGTGGGGAAGGGTCTGCTGGGCTCCCTGCCTATGTCTTCTGTCATCTGCTTGACAATGAGGGCTTAAACCACCATTCTCACTCTTTTCCCCTTAGTCTTTGTTCCGAGGTCTCTACTGTGAACATTAGGTTCAGCCGTCTTATATGCTGATCCCTCAGATGGAACTCTGGTCCATAAGAAGAGCACTAGCAGTCTGAATTCGTCTCCCTCCCAGAACTGCAGTAACTCAGGAATGCAGGCAGCTCTAAGCTGCAGTCTGCATCCTGTAGCCTGAGGCCCTCATTTCTTCACTTTCCCTCTTTCCTCCTTCCCTGCTTGCCCAATTTGCCCACCTTTAGATGATTCCAATTGCACATCTCTTAGTCTTGCCTCTATGCCACAATGGGAGTCTTTTGTTGAACTATAGCTATTCACTATTTTTGTATATTCCAGGGGAGATTTCAAGAGGCTCACCTCATGCCACCATTTCTGTGATATCATCTTAGCATATACTCTTTTTTTTTAATTTACTGGGGTGACAATTCTTAGTGAAATTACATAGATTTCAGGTGTACAATTCTGTATTACATCATCTATAAATCCCATTGTGTGTTCACCACCCAGAGTCAGTTCTCCTTCCATCACCATATATTTGATCCCCCTTACCCTCATCACCCACCCCCCACCCCCTTCCCCTCTGGTAACCACTAAACTATTGCCTGTGTCTATGAGTTATATTCTTAAAGGAGAAATTATTATATTAAAAAGTGTGCTTTTGTTTGAGGCATTTGATATATAGATGGTGCTCAACTTATAATGATTTGACTTACAATTTTTTGACTATATAATGGTGCAAAAATAGTAGACATTCAGTTGAAACCATACTTCAAATTTTGAATTTTGATCCTTTTTTTTTTTTTTTTTGCTAGAAATATGAGATGTGATACTGTCTCATGATGCTGGGCAATGGCAATGAAGCAGGCCCTGATTGGCACCCCCATAGTAGATGCCTCTCTGAGTCCCGGGCCTCATGTTTCTTAGACTTCCCTATAGCTTAACAATAAGTCATCCCTCTGTGGTTTGAGCCATCCAGTTCCTTGTTTTAGAAAATCCTTGAAATTTATGATTAATATCTTTAGACATATTGGTCACAATCTCTATGGTCTAGCATTCTTTCCAGGCTGACCCCATCATTGTTCCTGGGTTGCTGACTCTACCAGAAAATCATGTGACCAGAGGGAAGGCTCCATGCAGACCCCTGGAACCATCATATGGCCTCTGGGGGATGCCCAGATTTTTCCTCAAATACCCCAAGCTGGACTGAGAATGCTAAGGTAGTTTTTGAGGTGTTAACCCACTGCATTCTCAGACCACTTGTGCTCTGATAACAAATGCATGTGGCCCAATTCTTGTGTAGGTCTGTTGACTGAGCAGCACAGGCAGCACAAATCTTGGACTTGGTTGGCTTCCAGTTTCAGCAGTGGGCTACTGCTCACAGTCAGCTTCAGGATCACAAAGATAAACAACTGATATTCCACCAGGTACAGTGTTGTTAGTGTTTTTCGTACATTGGTTTTTGTGTTTTGATATATCATCATGTATACAAAACACTCATCTGTGTCTTCTGCTTCTGATGAAAAGAAGAGTAAGGCAATTCCTCTTGACGTGAAACTCAAGAGACTTGCTCATCTGTAGACACATTGAAAATAAGCTAGGTTAAACTGTGATGTTCAGTAGGTTAGGTATATTAAATGCATTTTTGATTTACTATATTTTCAACTTACATTGGGTTAATTGGGACACAACCCCATTATAAGTTGAGGAGTATCTGTATTGCAAAATAAATCCTCAGAAAGTTTTACAAGTTTATATTCAGTACAAAATACCTGATTTTTATTTTAATGTTGATTTTATAATTACTAGTAAGAAAGAACAGTTTATATTATGACTGTCTCATAATGTTTCCTATACATTATGCCACTAAGGTTTTAAAATATTTATTATATATTTGTGTGTTTTTTATACATTTATGAATACCAATTATTATTTAAAATGTTTTCTCACAAACACCATGTGCTATTTTTTCAAATATGATGTTTTTTGACATTCAGAATTTCTAATTTTTATGTAATCAAATATATCGGTTTTCCTTTGTGCTTTCTTATATGATTATGAGTTCTTTCCCATTCAGTGAAAACTTGATTATGTTTTCTTCTAGATGTTACTGGCATTTATTATTATATATAACTCTTTAATTCTTATGGAATTTATTTTGCTGTGCTCTGTGAGATATAAGTATAATAGTACTCTTCTTTAAAAATAGATAATATATTGCTCCAGCACATTACCTAAATATCTCAATATCAACATTATTTAACATATTTAAGACAGGAAAATTAAAAATATAAACTCTATCAAGAGGGAAATTACTAAATGCTGCTCAATGACAAATATAAATTATTGCAAAGTAAAGGAAATAATTTACCATTTTTGAAGTATTTTAAGGGCATGGAAATATTGTCTGACATAATGTTAAATAAAATAATCAGAAAATAAAATAGTTATACATGTCTTAGTCCATGTATAACTATGGACTGATATAGCAAAATATGCAGAATGGGTAGTTCATAAACAACTTAAATTTATTTCTCACAGTTCTGGAAGCTGGAAGTCCAAAATAAGAGTCTCAGCATGGTCAGGTGAGGGCCTACTTCTAAGTTTCAAACTTTTCATTGTAACTTCAGATGAGGAAAAGGGTAGGGATCTCTCTGGGTCCCATATACAAAAGCATTAATACCATTCATAAGGTCTCTGCTCACATAACCTAAGCACCACCTGACAACCTCAACTCCTGATACCGTCACTTTGGGCATTAGGATTTCAACATATGAATTTGACAGAGAGAGGGACAGGATAATTCAGACCACAGGGAGATAGACAACATCCATTATCAAAAGTAGAAGGAAATATACCAAAATATTATGACTATATAATAATGTATATTGTTAGATTATGTGGTTTTTCTGTGTATGTTCTGCATTTTACAAGTGACATTTAATAATATGCATTACTTACACTGTTTTCAGGTATTAAGAAAAATAAATTTTCTAATAACAGCTCAAAGGAAACCAAACTAGGCAGGGACTCAAGTGAAATAGATTCTTGGAGTTTTAATGATACAAGATTAATATAAAATATTTATCAATGTTAAGCTAGCTATCCAGGCATCTACATTAACAGAGATATACTATCCCATTCATGGATAGCAATAGTCTGATGCATTTCTGTAAACAAAGGTGCTGCTGCATTTGGTTCTGGGTTCTGTATCTTAAAGAGTATTAACAAATTAGAATACATTAAGAAAAGGTTTAAATAATATAAGTAAGAGAAAAATTAAACATGTGGGATTACATCAAACTAAAAAGTTTTTTTCACAGCTAAGGAAACCATCAATAAAACAAAACGGGATCCTACTGAATGGGAAAAGATATTTGCCAATAATATAACTGATAAGGGGTTAATATCACAAATTTATAAAAAACACACTGAACTCAACTCCAAAAGAGCAAACAACCCAATTAAAAAATGGGCAGAGGACATGAAGAGACATTTTTCTTAAAAGGACATAGACAGGGCAAACAGACATATGAAGAAATGATCAACCTCACTAACCATCAGAGAAATTCAAATAAAAACCACAATGAGATACCACTTCACTCCAGTCAAAATGGCTATCATCAATAAATCAACAAACATCAAGTGCTAGCGCGGATGTGGAGAAAAGGGAACGCATGTACACTGTTGGTGGGATTGCAGATTGGTGCAGCCACTATGGAAAACAGTACGGAGGTATCTCATAAATCTGAAAATGGAACTACGCTATGATCCAGCAATTCCACTCCTAAGTATCTATCCAGAGAAATCCAAAACTCTAATTCAAAATCTTTATTCACTCCTATGTTTATTGCAGCACTATACACAATAGACAAGACATGGAAACAACCGAAATGCTCATCGGTAGATGACTGGATTAAGAAACTGTGCTACATTTACACAATGGAGTATTACGCAGCCATAAAGAAGAAAGAAATCTTACCATTTGCAACAACATGGATGGACCTAGTGAACATTATGTTAAGTGAAATGAGTCAGACAGAGAAAGACAAATACCATATGATGTCACTTATATATGGAATCTAAAGAAAAGAAAAAGTGAATGAACTAATCAGAAACAGTTTTGGAGACATAGAGGAAAAATTGAGGGTAGCTAGATGGGCGGGGGGTGGGTATAAGAGAGAAGGTGAGGGAATTAGAAAATAGTTGGTAACCACAAGATGGCCACAGGGTTTTGAAAATTAATTAGGCGAATGTAATCAATAATGTTGTAAAGATTTTGCAGGGTATCCGATGGACACTTGTCCCGTTTGGGAGACCACCTCAAGAATGATGTAGATGCCTGATCACTGCACTGTACACCTGAAGCTGAACAATAATGAATGTCAACTGTAATTTTATATATCTGTATATATATATGTATATATATGTATACATATGTATATACATATATATACATATATACATATATATGTATATATATATATATGTATATACTTACAAGAAGAGGATTACAGCATTACGAATAGAGACAGTGGAAATGTAATGGCTCTGTGCGATGTCAGAGGGATATTGGATGGGGGAGGGGGGTTCACACAGTGTGAGGTATGTAAATGATAAACGTCTAAGTAAAAAAAAGAAAAGAAAAGGTTTACCAGAGTAGTTAGGGATATATATATACACGTGTGTGTGTGTGTATATATATATATATACATATATATATATATATATATACATGTATATGTGTATATATATGTATACATATGTATGTGTATATATGTATATATACACATATACATATATATGTATATATATACACATACATTTATATGTATATGTATGTACATATAAAGGGAAATTAATTTTCAAATATTTGAAGGCAGTTTTGTGTCACATCCAACCCCTAGAAAAAAAGACAGAACTGAAACTGAAGCTAGAGAAATAAATTTCACTATTGTAGTTTCAGACAGAAACTAGATTGTCACATGTCAGTACTACCGTAGAAAGATTCCTGTTGTAAGTGGCAAGGTAGACTCAATGACCAAAAATATGTATTTCAACCTTGAGATTCTCTGACTCTAAGATTATCTGATCAGTTTTACTTAGGGAAACACACTTCTTCATACCATTTACTATCGTTCAGAACATGAGAAATTCAAATTCAACTTATTTATTCATATGGCATTTCAATCTGTTTTAGGCTAAAAGTCATAATGTTCATGTCCTCTGCCATAATGACATATGTGCTCTGATGTTCACTGAAGCTTTATTTACAGAGAGCAAGACATAGAAATAACCAATGTGTACTTTGATAGATGATTGGATAAAGAAGATGTGGTATACATACACAATGGAATACTACTCTGCCGTAAGAAAAGATGAAACTGCTGTTTGCAACAACATGGATGGATCTTGAGATTATTATGCTAAGTTAAATAAGTCACATGGAAAAAGTCAACAACCATATGACTTCACTGATATGTGGGATGTAAAACTGAAAGCAACAAAGGAACAAGATAAACAAACAAAGAAACAAAAACTCATAGATACAGACAATAGTTCAATGGTTACCAGAGGATAAGAGAGGATAGTAGGTGAAGGTAAAGGGGGTCAAATATATGGTGATGGCAGGAGAACTGACCTGGGTGGTGAACATACAATGTGATATACAGATCATGTATTACAGAATTGTACACTTGAAACCTATGCAATTTTAATAACCATTGTCACCCCAATAAACTATAATTAAAGAAAAGAAAATATGAAATTAAAAAATGTAATGTTCATATGATGAACTACATCATATGAACTACTGATACTACAAAAGAGTTTCTAAGAAAGCAAAAAATTAAGTTAGAAAATGTGTTTAAATTTCATAACAAAATGCTCTGGAGAGTCGGGCCGGCCCGGTGGCTCAGGTGGTTAGAGCTCCATGCTCCTAACTCCGAAGGCTGCTGGTTCGATTCCCACATGGGCCAGTGGGCTCTCAACACACACATACACACACACACAAAAAAAAAAAGGCAAAAAAATTGTAAAAAAAAAATGTAAAAAAAAAATGCTCTGGAGAGTCATTCAGATAATGGTATTTCAATTAGTATAAGATGTATTTATTATAATACTGTTCACAGGATACTAATAATGCTCTACACATGACAGAAAATATAAATCACACACAAAACTCATAATACAATAACATCACCATGGTATCAATGGCTATGATTAGTCTCATAATTCATAGAGAATATATCATTATGATTTAAGAATTAAACGTTACTCAAACCTTTTTTATTATGATGAAAGATATGTAATTATACTTCTTGACAGGCATTCAATCTAATGACAGAGAGTGAAAAAAAACAAGGGTTCTACCAATAAGAATTTGAGTTATTTATCAATTTGGCATAAAACTTCTGTGTTCAGATCAGAACTGTGTCAGATTTGTGAATGTGTAGCCGAGGTGACAGGTTCCTTTTGAGTAATTTCAAAGCATATCAAAATATTTATGAGCATTACTGAAATTTTTTAGGGTATTTTCTTTTTTTTTTTTGATTAAAGTTTATCGGGGTGACAATTGTTAGCAAAGTTACATGGATTTAAGATGTACAATTCTGTAATACATCATCTATATACCACATTGTGTGTTTACCACCCTGAGTCAGTTCTATTTCCATCATCATATATTTGATCCCTTTTACCCTCATTTTCCTCCTTATCCTCTGGAAACCATTGTCGGAGTCTATGAGGTTTTGTTTCTTCATCTGTTAGTCTCGTTCCTTTGTTGTTTTCAGTTTTATATACCACATATCAGTGAAATCATATGGTTCTCAACTTTTGCTGTCTGACTTATTTCGCTTAGCATTATAATCTCAAGATCCATCCATGTTGCTGCAGCATTACTGAATATTAATGGATATCAGGATAATCACAGGATGGTTGGATATAGCCAATCATTCATTGTGAAAACACCTTGACTAGGCTAAGGTGGACAAAGTAATTCATTCATTAATCATTAACTAAGTTTCTAATATTTGCCATCTAGACCTTAATTATGGTACAGATATGTTATCCCTGCTACTAAGCACTTTACAGTTTAATCAACATTATGAAATTTGTGCAATCAACGTTACAAAATTTATGCACAAATAAATAATGGAGGGTACCAGGTGATAAAAACTACAAAAGAGGGGGAAATTAAAGTGTTTTGGGTATTCAGAGGAGGGAAATATTGCTTTCAGATAGGAGGAATGTGAAGGAAATGGTATTTGAGTTAAACCCAAAAATGATATTTAGGATTTGGACATGGAGAGAAAGGAGGACAAGATAGAAAAATATTCTAGGAGAAGGACTATAGCAGAGGGAGAGAGAGAGAGAGAGAGAGAGAGAGAGAGAGAGAGAGAGAGAGAGAGGAAGAGAGAGAAACTGCTGATAAGTAGAAAGCATATTCAGTAACCAAGAGTAGTGCTACATTACTGAAGTGAATGGCAGAAAGGAATGTACTGAGAGATAAGACTAGAATGATAAGTTTGAAGGAGACTGGGGGAGGGGCACCTAGAGTGCTTGGTTAAACAAATTTAAAATTATTTGGTACTGAGGTGCTTCTAGGAGTTGAGCAACTAGTGACAATAAGATGCCTCATTTTCCAGAAACGGATTCATGCTACATCTGACAGAAGGGGTAGATAAGCCAATGTTCTTTCATAGACTACCAAAAACTTCTGTTTGGCTGCAGTTTGCACTTAAGGACATCACTATTGAATGGTAATGAAATAACAAGTGGTAAACAAGGGCTGCCCTGAGAAAACTGAGATGCATAGTCATTCTAGATTTTTAAATTTAGCCTAGTTCTATGGAGATAGTATCTTAAAACTCTCAGTGTTCACAGTTGCATATGACCAAACATAAGATGATGTGAGTTGGAAAAAAGTAAGAGTTCTGAGAAGGAGCTATAATATCTGCAAAAGTAAGATTTGAAATTTGAACAGATAAGAAACTTTTGACTAGGCATAGACATCAAGGTAAAAGAGAAGTAGAAGCTGGAAGACTACTTTAAGAGTTGAAAGGCAGAACTGAAGTGGAAGTGAGAGGGAGCCTGAGAAAGTATGCCTGACCTGAGTCTATGCTTATTTTAATGGAATGGATATCTGAATAGAATTTTTTTTTTTTTTTTTTTTATTTTATTTTTTTTTTATTAATTAATTTATTTATTAGTTTCAGGTGTACAAAACAAGGTAATACTTAGACGTTCATCATTTATATCCCTCATACTGTGAACCCCCCTCCCCCCATCCTGAATAGAATTTTTAAAAGAATTACTTCATTGACTCTCATTGGCTCTCCTTGAAAAAACATTTTTAAAAGATAACACTCTTTACTTCTCCTTGTAAGAAGTTGTTTCCCTCTTTAGAAAACTAACTCCATTATGGATTTCATGCATGTCAGGCTCAATAAGCAGGGATATGATTATATCAGAAAGTAGTATACAATGTGTGTGTTTTAAAATTTCTAGGAGAATAATAATTTGCAATCTTTATTTAAATCATTAAGCTTTTCTGCCTCTATCACTCCCTCTCAGCATGACAAGAAAAGTGCAAACCTTATCCCTTTGTAAAAGAAAAAAAATGGCTGATGAAATATTAATAAAGATTACTAACAAAGTAATCACTATGACTCAGATTGTAGAGAGCCATGCGACTGAGTGAACAAAATCATTCAGCAACAGGGCAAGTTATTCAGATGTTTTAAAGCAGATGGCACCACCTCTAAAAACTGCAGGGAGCCTTTGGAATGAGGCTGTGTGGAACGTGGGGGCATTTCAAAGAAGGGAGTTGTATTATTAGGATTAAAGAGTAGGAAATAAGAAGGGGAATTTCAATGAAAAACTCATAGCATATCCACACAGTAGCATGGAGGCCATCATTTCCACACTAAAATGGTCACATTTCTCTCAGTCTTGACTTTATGACCATCACAGGAATTGATTTAAGCCATCCATGTTCCTCAGTACCAGGCAGCCGTGCTGAGGCTTTCAGATAATATGCACATGTAACTGGCTAAAGTGGACTTTATTTTAAAAAGCAAATAGTGAGACCTACTCTCACCAGGGCAGCCACACCAGAGCCCAGCAGCCTGGGAAAGTGATGCCCATTAAGCTCCTAGGAATTTTAGATTTTGAAAACATTCACTGCACAGGATTCAATATTATATGGTTCATTGGGGTCTGCGTTCCCTGGCCTTGGATATTTTTTTTTTTGTTGACTAATAGGATTAGAAGATCATGTGATGTTGAAGTAGGAGGATTTATCTTGGTGATCTTAGGATCCTGGTTCCATTGTAGGTACAATTATGCAAAGCTAAGAATACAGAAAAGAATTGCCAGACAATTAATTAAAAATAAGATTTTATATGAAAGTACCCACCTTCACCCTGAAAGAAAATCCAGACAACAACAACAACTGAACAGAGTCTTGAGCATAGAAAACCCAAACACAACTCACTGAAGTCAGTGTGAACAAAGTTGAGATCAACAATGGAAAACATTATGTGTATCATGAAAAGCCTTTTAATTAAGGATATAAAGTGTGTGTACGTTGTAAAAGAAAGAAAGAAAGAAAGAAAGAAAGAAAGAAAGAAAGAAAGAAAGAAAGAAAGAAAGAAAGAAAGAAAGAAAGAAAGAAAGAAAGAAAGAAAGAAAGAAAGAAAGGGAGGGAGGGAAGGAGAGAGAGAGAGAGAGAAGGAAGGAAGAAAGGAAGGAAGGAAGGAAGGAAGGAAGGAAGGAAGGAAGGAAGGAAGGAAGGAAGGAAGGAAGGAAGGAAGGAAGGGAGGGAGGGAGGGAGGGAGGGAGGAAGGAAAGAAAGAAAAAGAAAAAGCACATAGTGAGACTTGGGGCATTTCCCGTGATAGGTGAAACAAAGTCACTCAGAAACAATCTTACCCATTTTGGGGATTTTTGTTTTAGATTGCCTTTGTTTAAATGCTATAACAAAAGTCCATTACCAGGTAACTTAAACAATAGACATTTATTTTCTCACAGTTATGGAAGCTGGAAGTCTGAAATTAGGGTGACAACATGGTTAGGTTCTGGTGAGAACTTTCTTCCTAATGTGCAAACAGCCTCTTTCTGTGTGCTCATAAGGCCTTTCTTTGGTGTGTGCATGTGGAGAGAGGGGGCTCTGGTGTCTCTTCCTCTTTTCATAAGGCTTTGGTTCCATTATGGGGGACCTCATCTTAATTCTAATTATGTCTGAAAGGCCCTACTTCAAAATACCATCACATTGGGGGTTCTGTCTTCAACATATGAATTTTGAGAGGACACAGTTAGACCATAACAAAGATTTAGCTTGTGATAGAGTCTTGGAAAAAAGTCAGAAGGGAACCACTCTTTCTTATGTAGAATCAACACATGTCTTATGCTGCCCAAACTTCTCTAAACTCAGGGTCATTTACCTTTTACCTCTGCCAAGACACACACAGAAAGAGAGAGAGAGAGAGAGAGAGAGAGAGAGAGAGAGAGAGAGAGATTTTATGCTAACTCTAGCAATGTAGCTATCATATTCAACAAGCTGAGGGACTTATGTTTAACAGGGATGTTTAAAGAAGCCACTGCATATCATATCAAGCTTTGCAAGAATGACTTCAGGATGAGGGATTGCTGCACATGCATCTGTGGTATATTAGTTTGCTTGGGCTGCTATAACAAAATACCATAGACTGAGTGTCTTATAAACAACAGAAATTTATTTCTCACAGTTCTGGAGGCTAGGACGTCCAAGACCAAGGCATTGGCAGATTCAGCATCTCTTACGAACACACTTACTCTTTCATATATGGCTATCTTCTTGCTGTGTCCTCACATGGTAAAAGTCGTGAGGGAGCTCTCTGTGGTCTCTTTTATAAGAGCACTAATTCCATTCATTAAGGCTCATCTCTTATGACATAATTACCTCCGAAAGTCTCCACCTCCTAATACCATCACATGGTGATTAACTTTCAACTTACAAATTTTGGGGTACAAAAAAATTCAGTCTATAGCATGTGGTATTCAAGTTGTGCTATTGTTACCTTCTCCCTTCACCTTTAGGAAGGTCCTCTCATTATCAGTATTCCAACTCTACCACATAATAAATAAGCCATGTGCCAAAGGAGAGATTCTTCACATGAGTAAATTTCAACATTATTGTAGAAATAAAATTGGACAACATACATTAACCAGGTGATATAACCATTTTTATAACTGAAAAATTTGAGGCCTAGTGAGGCCTTCATAGATTTATTCAAGGTCAATAAACGAATTATCAAGGAAACACAAAGAATGATCCAGGTCTCCTGAATCCTAAAAGAGTTCCTTTCTTTAAAAGCATACTGCTGACTGGAAAAGACCCCTAGGGCCTCCTTTGATAGGTATAAGCTAGAAACGTAACTAAGGTCATTTTTATAAAGGAAAAGGAATTAAAGAAAGATAAAACTGCTGCTATTTCTCAAAGATGTGTAGTTCAGTAACATCTGCCACAGTGAATAACTCATGGAACAAAGGACATTGGTGAGAGTCCAAAGGGTAGAGTGAGGCCATCCTGACTTCAATTTTTTTCAAAATCAAAAGAGAAGCTTCATTACTATTTTAAATGATGTTGGAAGATTGATATGGTACTGTTGCAAAGTACCAGTAGATAAGAAAGCCAAAGAATAAACATTCTTTATAGCTCTGAGGGTTTAATAAGAAGGGAGACCAGGGGTGTCAAGGTACAAGTTTGCACTACAAAAAAACTGACTGACATTTGTTGTAAAACAATTAATTTCTATTAGTAAATACATTTAAAACTATATTGCTTTTACATAAAACTGTGAACCTTCTAAAGTACCCTTTATTCAATTAAACTACTGACATAGGTTCAGACCCTGATAAGCTGTGCAGTTCATATACATTGGCAATATTCAAGTACTGCTTTTCTTTTATTGACAAACACTAAAGACTAATGAATTAAGAGGAGCACAACTTCAAACATGAAGTATGTCAACATCAGAGGTGTAAACATGCCCCTAATTAATGAATTTAATAATAATTTCCATCTGGTTTAAGATATTAAACCAAATGTGATGTTTACAAAGTAATAAGATACATGTAAACAAAAACATAAACAAATAAAACAAAAAAATCTAGTTTCAACACACATATAAATGCAGTCACAAACAAGAAAATGAGACTTCCAGCAACTTCAGCCTGGAATCTAGAAATAGACAAATAATTAAATAAATAATTAATTAAATAAACAAAAACCTGAAATAGTTCTCCAAAAAGCTCAAGTAATTTATCTCATAGAAGTATTTTATCTCTTGCTCAGATTCATAAATTCATATATCTATATTAATATATCTATGGATATATCTGTGTATAAAAGCAAAATAAACTTACTCATTTTCCCATCTATATAAGATAAGAAGTAGCAAATTAGAAGCTACAAGTAAGTAAAAAAGTTATCATTTCAGGTTGACATACCACAATGAAAAATCACATTCTTGTAACAAGCGAGAGGATAAGAGCTCTAAGACTATACCCAAACTATTAAAAGCACTGCAGTTTGGGGCCATTTGGAGTATGAATGACATATTTAAATAAACACCTAGGACATGATAATGTGTCCTGATGTTTGACGGTCATATTGATACAGTCATCAACAACAACAAAAATTATATTCTGTTAGATTCTGTCTCTTATCTGGATATGAATTTATATAAAACATAATTTAATTTCTTGCTGAATTTCTAAACATTTCAGTTATTTTTTTCTGGTATGAATCTTTCTTTTTAATTAAAATTGATGTATATAATATGTCATGGAAATGGCAATGTGAGTTGAGACTATAGAACCCTCCCCTGGAATTTACAACAAATTGAACAACTATAATTCTACAAAGGACTCCTTGCACAGCAGACAGACAAGACTAAGTGACTCGTAACTGAAATTATCTAAAGGTGGGCAAATTGGGCAAGCTGGGGAGGATGATAGCGGGAAGTACAGAGACGCATGCCATGCAGGCCCAGGGTGGAGGCCAGAGCTCAGAGCCTCATGCACCCTGCATTCTGGAGTTACCTTAGCCATGGAAGAGGGAAAAATTCATACTGCTAGCACTCTCCTTATGACCCACAGACCCGACTGAGGGATCAGCATATAATATAGCTGAACCCAATGCTCACGGCAGAGATCGCAGAGAAAAGACTGAGGGAAGAAGGGTGAAAATGGCAGTTTAGGCCCAGAGCCTAGCCGCCCCCTCCTCACCCTCCCACAGCTCATCCCATGCCAACTTCCCCAGTGCTAGAAGCGGAATGGTAGCAGTATCAGATAAAAAGAACAGAATATTTGCAGTTCTGAGAACTGCTCACACCATGGACTCACAGCCCAACTACCTCCAGTGAAGGGGAGAAAGCCTTGGGTACAGGACAGGCTGTGCTGGTGCTTGCCACTATTGCTGAGAGCCATCTCTAATAACCCACACCACACCTGTCCCCACCAATCAAGGAAGATACCTGCAGGGGTAAACAGAGCGGCTGAAACACACAGAACATGAATCTGGTGCAGGAAGAACATCAGAACTTCAGAAGCTTTCCACATCCCACAATGGAGTCAGTGCCCTGAGACCCAGGCATTTGCTCACAGAGGAAAACCCACCTTCCAGGGAATCCCCCCATTGTGTGAGAAGCTAGAACAGTGCAGAGAAAATATAACAATACATCGTGGGTAAGAATTAAAGGCTACAATTAGAAATAAATTAAAGCATTCTAAAAACACCTACTGGAAAGCAAAGGAAAGACTACTTCCTACCAACCTGTGGCAGAACCCATTCCTGCGGATGCCTAAGAAGACAAATAACAATTTGTTAATTGCCATAAATAACCAAGGTAACATGGCAGTTCCGAAAGAAAATGAAAAGTCTCCAGAAAACGAATTTAAAGACATGGAAATATGTGACTTAAATGACAGAGAATTCAAGACTGTAATTCTGAAAAACTTAACAAGATGCAACAAAACACAGGCAGGCAGTTTAATGAACTCAGATACACAATCAAAGAACAACATGGACATTTTACTGAGAGATTGAAATTTTAAAAAATAACCAAATAGAATATCTGGAGATTAAACACTCAACAAAAGAAAGGAAGAATGAAATAGCCAACTTAGGTAATAGAGCTGACCAGATGGAGGAAAGAACCAGTGACATTGAAGACAGAAATCTGAAAATGACACAGATCGAAGAAGAGAGAGACTTCAGACTTAAAAGAAATGAACGAACTCTACAAGAACTTTCTGACTCCATCAGAAAGAGCAATATAAGAATAATAGGCATACCAGAAGGAGAAGAAAGGGAGAAGGGAACAGAGAGTATATTCAAACAAATAGTCGATGAGAACTTCCCAAACATGTGGAAAGAACAGGATCCTCAAATCCAAGAATCAAACAGAACACCTAATTACTTCAACCCCAACAGGCCTTCTCCAAGGCACATCGTATTGAAGCTGTAAAAAATTAAAGACAAAGAAAGAATCCTCAAGGAAGCCAGGGAAAAGAAAACGATAACCTACAAAGGAAAGCCCATTAGATTATCATCAGATTTTTCAGCAGAAACTCTACAAGCCAGGAGGGAGTGGACTCAAATATTCAAACTATTAAAACAGAGAAATTATGAGCCAAGAAAAATATATTCAGCAAAGGTATCTTTTAGATAGGAAGGAGGAATAAAGACCATTCCAGACATCCGGAAGCTGAGGGAGTTTTCTAACACAGGACCTACACTACAAGAAATACTAAAGGAGGTTATTCGACCACCATCAACAGGGACAATTTGTGTCAACCAAAACATAAAAAGGGGGAGAGTAAAGGCCTGAACCAGCGTAAGGAAATGGAGAAAGTAATCATGTTGAAGAATACAGAATACTCAAACTATGAAACTTTCTTTTACGTGAACTTAACGGTAATCACTAAAAAAATAAAAATAAATAAAAATCCAGAACTGAAATATGCAACATAATAAAAGAAGAAAAAGAGAGAAAACAAATCATAGAATACCACCACACTAAAATAGCAGACAACAACAAAAAGACAAAGAAGCAATGGAGACATAGTCTTACGAGTAAACCAAAAATAGAATGATAGGAAAACCTATCAATAATCACCCTTGTAAATGGACTGACTCACCAATAAAAAGACACAGAGTGTTAGATGGCATCAAAAAACTAAACCCAATCATATGCTGCCTCCAAAAGACACATCTCAGTTACAAGAACAAATATAGCCTCAAAGTGAAAGGGTAGAAATTGACACTCCAGGTAAATGGTATCTAGAGAAAATCAGGTGTAGTCATACTGATATCAGATGAAACAGACTTCAGGATGAAAAAAGTATCAAGAGACAAAGACGGTCATTTCATAATAGGGGACTATACAGCAAGAAGACATAAGAGTCGTCAATATTTATGCCTCCAATCAGGGAGCACTGAAATATACCGAGCAACTACTAACAGAACTAAAGGGAGAAATTGACCAAAACACAATTATAGTTTGGGATTTAAATACATCATTGACAGCTATGGATAGATCATCCAAACAGAAAATATATAAATAAATATCAACCCTAAATGACACATTAGATGAAATGGATGTAATTGACATTTATAGAGCACTTCACCCTAGAACATCAGACTATACATTCTTTTCTAGTACACATGGAACATTTTCAAAGATAGACCATATATTGAAACATAAAATTAGCCTCAGCAAATTTAAAAAGACTGAAAATATACCAAGCAAGTTCTTTGATCACAAGACTTTGAAATTGGGTATCAACTGCAAAAAGAAAGCAGGAAAAAACACAAATATGTAGAATTCAAAAAACACAGTTTTGAAGAACAGGGTCAAAGAAGAAGTAAGAGTAGGGATCAAAATATGCATAAAAACAAATGATAATGAAAGTACATCTTACCAAAACCTTTGGGATGCAGCAAAAGCAGTTTTAAGAGGGAAATTTACATAATTACAAATGTAACTCAAGAAACAAGAAAAATCCCAGATAAATAACCTCACATCACACCTTAAAGAATTAGAAAAAGAAGAACGAATGAAACCTAAAATCAGCAGAAATAAAGAAGTAATAAAAATCAAAGTAGAACAAAATGAAATAGAGAACAAAAAGACAATAGAAAAAATTAATGTGACAAAGAGCTGGTTCTTTGAAACGTTTAATAAAATTGACAAACCCTTGGCTAATCTCACTGAGATAAAAAGAGAAAAGACACAAATAAACAAAATCAGAAATGAAAGAGGGGAAGTTACCAGGGATGCCACAGAAATCCGAAGGATCCTCCAAAAATACTATGCAGGACAATATGCCACCAAACTCAATGAACTAGAAGAAATGGACAAGTTCTTGAATCATATAGCCTTCCTAGTCTGAATCACGAAGAACTGGAAAATCTAAATAGACCGATCACCAGTAAAGAAATTGAGTCAGTCATCCACAAGTTCAAAAAAAGAAAAGAAAAGTCTGGAACCAGAAGGCTCAACAAGTGAATCCTACCAAACATTCAAAGAGGATCTAATACTTGTCCTACTCAAATGCTTCCAAAAAATTGAATAAGAGACAGTACTCCCTAACTCATTTTATGAGGCCAACATTACCCTGATACCAAAACCTGGTAAGGATAACACAAAAATATAAAATTACTGACTGTCAGGCAGAGTGTCAGGCAGGGTCTCTGGTCCCGCTCCCCATATAAGAATGCAGGACACAGTGAGGCCAAAAAGGAACACCCACTGAGCCACAGATGGGGGAGCAGGGTTGGAGACACAGGAAGCAGGAGCCACTCTATCTGCAACCTGCCTGTCCACTTCTCTGCAATCCGCAACCCGCACTGCACCGTGCTAACTGCAGTTCGCGCTTGCCAGCTCAGCGACCATTTTCTTGCTAGCCCCCATTTTCTATTAGCGTAGCCACAGCAGTTATATTAGTGGTCAATGGCTCGTTGGTTACAGCTGACGGCCAACTAGCCACAGCTGATTGCCATCCAATCACAGTTGATGGCAATTTATTACCTGAGACAGCACCTTTCTATGTGAGGCCGAGAGCCTGGAAACTGCTCTCTGGGGCTCTGTCCCCACACTGACCAATAACTCAGATAAATACAGAGGCAGGGTAGGCCCAGTAACTCAGGTGGTTGAAGCACTGTGCTCCTAACGCCGAGGTCGCTGGTTCAATTCCCACATGGGCCAGTGAGCTGCACCCTCTACAGTTTAGATTGTGAACAATGGACTGCTGTGAGTGCCTGTGGGTTGCGGTGTGCTGCCATGTGCTGCATGTGTTACTGTGTGCTGCCATGTGGGGACAAAGCCCCCCCAAAAAAGTTTCCAGGTTCTCGGCCTCACATAGAAAGGTGCTGGCTCGGGTAGTAAATGGCCATCAACTGTGATCAGATAGCCAGCAGCTGTGGCTAGTTGGCCGTCAGCTGTAACCCGTAAACCATTGGCCACTAATATAATGGCTGTGGCAACTCTAGCGGAAAGAATGGGGGCTAGCAAGAAGATGGTAGCTGGCAAGCGCAGACTGCTGTTAGGCAGATTATGTAGATCCTGCTTCCTGTGTCTCCAGCCCAACCACCAGAGAGAATATATTGGTTTGACTTCCCTATCTATAGCTCTGTGGGTGTTCCTTTTTGGCCTTACCATGTCCTGCATTCTTATGTGGGGAGCGGGACCAGAGACCCCGCCTGACGTCCCGCATGACTAATGGCGCAGCGAGCAGGGTCCCCCGCACGACACATGGCGTAGTCGGCAGGATACGGTGCTGGCCAAAGCTTTCCGAAGGGCGTTGGAGCAGTTTGTGCGTATGAAAGGTCAGTCTGAGAAAGACCAGGAGTAGCAGCTGCAGGAGAGCTCGATCCCCATGGAGGGGTGGAAAGACGTGGATGGTTCCCCAACCAGCAGAGGCCGGAGAAAGGGAAGGTTGTTGCTGCCCTGTGGGCTGGAAACTGCTTGCTGAGGCTGCCCGGATGCAGAACTTGTCCTGGGAGGAAACACTTGCTGAGTCTTCCTTGGGAGATGAGGGTGAGGTCAGGGTCATCCCTCACCCCCAGGACAGCCCTGGCAAATGACTATGGACTATGAGGAATTGCCTTCTATCCCTGATTTAATGGACGCTTGACTGGGAACATATCACCATGTAGTGGGACTGGCGGATGTTTGCTTTTGTGTCTTGACTGGCCGCCATTGATAATATGTAAGCACCTTGATGTGAGCCGCTGTTGTTCCAGCACAGTACCCCGAGAGGCCCAGAGAGAGAGTGGCAGTGCCCTGAGAGGCCCTGGCTGTGTCCAGGAAGTCTGGCTGTGTCCAGAGATAGTGGCAGTGCCCTGAGAGCCCTGGCTGTGTCCAGGAAGTCTGGCTGAGCCCAGAGAAAGTGGCTGTGTCCAGAAAGTCTGGCTGAACCCAGAGAGTGTGGCAGTGCCCTGAGAGGCCCTGGCTGTGCCCAGGGAGACAGGTGGTACCCTAAGAAGCCCAGGAAGTCTGGCTGTGCCCAGAAGTACTGGTGGTGCCCTGAGAAACCCTGGGTGTGCTCAGAGAGCCTGGCTGTTTCCAGGATATTGCATTCACCTCCAGGCTCCTCGCACAGGGACACTCGCGGAAGACACTTGTCGAGTAGATTGTGAGGCGAGACCCTGTAGGGGTGGAGTGTGGGGACAAAGCCCCTAAAAAACAGTTTCCAGGCTCTCAGCCTCACATAGAAAGGTGCTGGCTCGGGTAGTAAATGGCCATCAACTGTGATCAGATAGCCAGCAGCTGTGGCTAGTTGGCCGCCAGCTGTAACCCGTAAGCCATTGGCCACTAATATAACAGCTGTGGCAACTCTAGCAGAAAGAATGGGGGCTAGCAAGAAGATGGTGGCTGGCAAGCGCAGACTGCTGTTAGGCAGACTATGTAGATCCTGCTTCCTGTGTCTCCAGCCCAGCCGCCAGCGAGAATATATTGGTTTGACTTCCCTATCTATGGCTCTGTGGGTGTTCCTTTTTGGCCTTACCGTGTCCTGCGTTCTTATGTGGGAAGCGGAACCAGAGACCCCGCCGGACGCCCCACACTACACACCGTGTGCTGCCATGAGTAGCTGGTGGCCAGCATGAATGACTGGCAGCCATCGTGAGCAGCCGGCAGCCTATGAGAGGTGCTGTGAGCCGCTGTGAATGGCTGACCGACAACTGCCAATCAACTGCTTCAGTCAGGAGGAGCGCAAGGCTCTTAATACCAGCATGGGTCAAGGAGTCGTGTCCTACACAACCAGACTGAAAAACAAGGTCTTGAACTGGAGTGGGCAGGGGGAGGTGGAAGAAGGGAGGAAAAATACAGATGCAAAAATCATGGAAAAAATTCTAGCAAATCGAATACAGCAATACATTAAAAAGTATATAAATTACGACGATGTGGGGTTCATCCAAGGGACACAAGGATGGTTCAACATATGCAAATAAAAAAATGTGATATAGCACATAAAGAAAATAAATGACAAATGTAATATGATTATATCAATAGAAGCAGAAAAAGCATTTGAGAAGATAAAAGATCCATTTGTGATTAAAACACTTAATAAAATAGGTATGGAAGGAAAATACATTAACATAATAAAGACCATATGTGACAAACCCTCAGTTAATATCATAAGTAACAGTGAAAAACAAGCCCTTTGCTCTATGTTCAGGAACAAGACAGGGCTGTCCCCTGTCACTTCTGCTTTTCAAAATAGTATTGGAAGTCCTAGCCAGAGCAATCAGGTAAGAGAAATAAATAAAAGGCATCCAAATTGGGAACGAAGGAGTTAAATTGTCACTTTTTGCAGATAGCATGATGCTCCATATAGAAAACCCTAAAGACTCCACGAAAAAGCTATTAGAAACAATAAACGAACACAAAAAATGTTGCTGGCTCCAAAATCAATGCACAAAAAAGTCCATTGCATTCCTCTATACTAACAATGTAACCTCAGAAAAATAATTCCTTTTGCAATTGCAACAAAAAGAATAAAATACCTAGGAACAAACTTAACCAAAAATGTAAAGAACCTATAAGACATTTTTAAAAGAAATTGAAGAAGACACAAAGAAACGAAAAGACATTCCATTTTCCTGAATTGGAAAAATCAACATAATTAAAACAGCCATATTACCCAAAGCAATATACAGATTTAATGCAATCCTCATCAAAGTCCCAATGGCATTTTTTCAAGAAATAGAACAAAAAATCATGAGATATGTTTGGAACCACAAAAGACCCCAAATAGCCAAAGCAATCTTAAGAAAAAAGAACAATGCTGGGCGTATCACATTCCGTGACTTTAGCTTGTACTACAGGGCAACAATAATCAAAACAGCATGGGATTGGCAGAAAAACAGACACATAGACCAATGGAATAGAACTGAGAACCCAGAAATAAAAAAAATATATATGGACAGATAATTTTTGACAAAGAAGCCAAAAACACAATGTAGAAAGACAGCCTCTTCAGTAAATACTGCTGGCACAATTGGAAAGCCACGTGCAAAAGAATGAAACTGGACTGCTATCTGTCACCATGTACCAAAATCAATTCCAACTGGATCAAAGACTTAAGCATAAGACCAGATACCATAAACTGCTTATAGAAAATAACATAGGTACTAAATTATGGACTTTGGGTTCAAAGAACATTTTATGAATTTGACTCCAAAGGTAATGGAAGTAAAAGCTAAAATAAATGAATGGGACTATATAAAACTAAAATGCTTCTGCACAGCAAAAGAATACATCAAAAAAAATAAATAGACAACCAACTGAATGTGAGAAGATTTTTGCAAACAACGCCTCTGATAAGGGGCTAATATCCAAAATATATAATGAATTGATACAACTCAACAACAACAAAAAACCAACAATCAAATTAAAAAATGGTCAGAGGACCTGAAGAGACATTTCTCCAAAGAAGACATACAAATGGCCAATAGGCATATGAAAAAGAGTTCAACATCACTAATCATCAGAGAAATGCAAATAAAATCCACAATGAGATATCATCTCTACACCAGTTAGAATGGCTATCATCAAAAAGACAAATAATAAGTACTGGAGAGGCTGTGGATAAAAAGGAACCCTCATACACTGTTGGTGGGAATACAGATTGGTGCAGCAGCTATGGAAGGCAGTGTGGGGGTTCTTCAAAAAATTAAAAATAGAATTATCACATGACCTAGCAATCCTCTCCTGGGTATCCACCAAAAAAAACTGAAAACAATTATCCATAATTATATATTTACTCCAATGTTCATTGCATCTTTATTAACGGTGGCCAAGACATGGAAATAACCAAAGTATCCTTCAAAGGATGATTAGATAAAGAAGCTGTGGTGTATATATGCAATGGAATACTATTCTGCCATAAGAAAATATGAAATAGTAGCATTTGCAACCACATGGATGGATCTTGAGAGTATAATGCTAAGCAAAATAAGTCAGACCGAAAATGTAGAGAACCATGTGATTTCACTGATATGTGGTATGTGGGGAGAAAACCCCAAAAAACAGTTTCCAGGCTCTCGGCCTCACAATAGAAAGGTGCTGGCTCGGGTAGTAAATGGCCATCAACTGTGATCAGATGCCAGCAGCTGTGGCTAGTTGGCCGTCAGCTGTAACCCGTAGGCCATTGGCCACTAATATAACGGCTGTGGCTACGCTAGCAGGAAAGGAATGGGGGCTAGAGAGAAGATGGTGGCTGGCAAGCGCGGACTGCTGTTAGGCAGATTATGTAGATCCTGCTTCCTGTGTCTCCAGCCCAGCCACCAGCGAGAATACATTGGTTTGACTCCCCTACTTATGGCTCCGTGGGTGTTCCTTTTTGGCCTTACCGTGTCCTGCGTTCTTGGGCGGGGAGTGGGAGCTGAGACCCTGCACGACATGGTATATAAAACTGAAAACAACAAGACAAACGAATGAAGAAACAAAAACACATAGACACAGACAATAGTTTAATGGTTATGAAAGGGTAATAGGTGAGGGGTGTGGTAGATGAGAGCAAAGTGGATCCAACATATGGTGATGGAATGACATCTGTGTCTGATTGGTGAACACACAATGTGATATATACATGATGTATTACAGAATTGTACACCTGAAAACTATGTAACTTTACTCACAATTGTCACCACAATAATCTTTAATTTAAAAAATTTTAAAATTGATGTACCCTGTTGATGATGATCCCAAATGCAAGTCTTTCTTACAGTGTGCAGAATAATGTAAACAATAATTTTTTTTCTGGTCATGTTAAATCTATCATTTAGAGTGTTTCAGTATAAACATATAAATACATCTTGCAATATTTTTTGAACACTCAGGCCATAATCACTACCAAATAAAATCAGAAAGTCCTGAAAATTCTCCTTCCAAAATATTTCTAAAATCTGACCACTCGGAAGAGAGGAAAAAAATGGCAACGTGAGGTGAGCCTCTGTAACGCTCCCCTGGAATTTACAACGAATCAGACAACAATAACTCCACAAAGGACTCCCTGCACAGCAGAAAGGCAAGACAAAGAGGCTCACTACTGAATTCAGCTCCAGGTGGGTGAATCGCGCGAGCTGGGGCCGCGCGGGCGCAGGACGCAGACCTAGCTCAGTGCTCCGAGCTCACTGCTCCCGGATCTTCCGCAGCTGCGGGAGAGGGAAGGACTCGGACTGCTAGGGATCCGTTTACGGCCCACAGGGCTGAGGGGGCAGCATATAGCACGGCTGAACCCAACGCTCGCTCACGGCAGACCTCGGAGCAAAGACTGAGGGAAGAGGGCTGAAATCAGTGGTTTAAGCCCTCACTGCCAAGCGGAGAACGGAAGCCTTAGGCACGGAGACTAGCCGCCCCCTCCTTACCCTCCCAGTGCTCGCCCCGCCCCCACCTGCCCGGTGCTAGAAGCCATAAAGTAGCAGTGTCGGATCAAAAGACAGAATATTTGCTGCTCTGAGAACTGTGGACCGCAGACACAGATTCGCAGCTCAACTAGTTCCAGCAAAGGGGAGGGAGCTGTGGAAGCAGGACTGGCTGTGGTGGTGGTCGCCACCATTGCTCTGGGCCACCTCTCACAACTCACCCCGCCCCTGGCCCCACCTATCTAAGCGGATCCCTGCAGGAGTAAACAGAACTGCTGAAACATACCCGCTCTGAATCTGGTGCAGAAAGAGCTTTGGAACTCCAAAAGCTCTTCGCATACCTATCAACCTGTTGCAGAAGACACTCCTGTAGATGTCTAGGAAGAGAAATAGTAAATCAGTGACTGCCATGAATAACCAAGGCAACAAGATAGCTCAGAAAGAAAGTGAAAAGTCTCCAGAAAAGGAATTTAGAGATACGGACATTTGTGATTTAAATGACAGAGAATTCAAGATTGCAATTCTGAAAAAACTGAACAAGATGCAAAAAAACACAGAAAGCCAGTTTAATGAACTCAGAAACACAATCAAAGAACACCATGAGCATTTTACAAAAGAGATTGAAATTTTGAAAAAGAACCAAATAGAATTTCTGGAGATTAAGAACTCAATAGAAGAAATTAACAATAAAATATCCAGCTTAGGTAGTAGAGTTGACCAGCTGGAGGAAAGAATCAGTGACATCGAAGATAGGAACCTGGAATTTACACAGATGGAAGAAGAAAGAGACTTGAGACTTAAAAGAAATGAAAGAACTCTACAAGAACTTTCTGACTCCATCAGAAAGAGCAATATAAGAATAATGGGCATACCAGAAGGAGAAGAAAGAGGGAAGGGAACAGAGAATATATTCAAACAAATCGTCGATGAGAACTTCCCAAACTTGTGGACAGAACTGGATCCTCGAATCCAAGAAGCAAATAGAACACCTAATTACCTCAATCCCAACAGGCCTACACCAAGGCACATTTTATTAAAGTTGTCTAAAATCAAAGACAAAAAAAGAATCCTCAAGGCAGCCAGGGAAAAGAAGACAGTAACCTACAAAGGAAAGCCCATTAGATTATCATCAGCTTTTTCAGCAGAAACTCTATAAGCTAGGAGAAAATGGAACCAAATATTCAAACTATTGAAAGAGAGAAATCATGAGCCAAGAATAATATATCCAGCAAAGATCTCCTTTAGATATGAAGGAGGAATAAAGACCTTTCCAGACATCCAGAAGCTAAGGGAATTTTCTAATACAAACCTGCACTACAAGAAATACTAAAGGAGGCTATTAGACCACCATCAACAGGGACAACTTGTAGCAACCAAAACATAAAAAGGGGGAGCGTAAAGGCCTGAACTGGAATATGGGAATAGAGAAAGTAAGCGTACTGAAGAAACTGGAATACTCTAAATATCAAACTTTCTTTTACATAAACTCAAGGGTAACCACTCAAAAAACATCCATATCTGAAATATATACTGTAATAAAAGGAGAAACAGAGGGAAACATCATAGAATACCACCACACAGAAATAACAGACAACAACAAAAAGGCAAAGAAACAATGGAAACACAGCCTTACCAGAAAACTAAAGACAGAATGACAGGAAATCCTCACATATCAATAATCACCCTAAATGTAAATGGACTAAACTCACCAATAAAGAGACACATAGCAGCAGATTGGATCAAAGAACTAAACCCAACCATATGCTGTCTACAAGAGACACATCTCAGCTACAAGGACAAGCATAGACTCAAAGTGAAAGGGTGGAAATTGACACTCTAAGCAAGTGGTACCCAGAGAAAATCACATGTAGCCATAATGATTTCCGATTAAACAGACTTCAGGGTGAAAAAGATAACAAGAGACAAAGATGGACATTTCATAATGGTAAAGGGGACTATACAACAAGAAGACATAACAGCCATCAATATTTATGCTCCCAATCAGGGAGCACCGAAATATATCAAGCAACTACTAACAGAACTAAAAGGAGAAATTGACCAAAACACTAGGGGACTTAAATACATCATTGACAGCTATGGATAGATCATCCAAACAGAAAATGAATAACAAAATTGCAGCCCTAAATGACACATTAGATGAATTGGACATAATTGACATATATAGAGCACTTCATCCGAAAACATCAGACTATACATTCTTTTCTAGTGTACATGGAACATTCTCAAGGATAGACCATATATTGGGACACAATACCAGCCTCAGCAAATTTAAGAAGATTGAAATCATACCAAGCATATTGTCTGATCACAAAGCTTTGAAATTGGATATCAACTGCAAAAAGAAAGCAGGAAAAAACACAAATACATGGAGATTAAACAACATACTTTTAAAGAACGACTGGGTCAAAGAAGAAATTAGAGGAGAGCTCAAAAAATACATAGAAACAAATGACAATGAAAATACACCCTACTAAAATTTTTGGCATGCTGCGAAAGCGGCATTACAGGCCTATCTCAAGGAACAAGAAAAATCCCAAATAAATAACCTCACGTTACACCTTAAAAAAAGTAGAAAAAGAAGAACAAGCAAAACCCAAGGTCAGCAGAAGAAAGGAAATAACAAAAATCAGAGCAGAACTAAATGAAATAGAGAACAAAAAGACAATAGAAAAAATTAATGTGACAAAAAGCTGGTTCTTTGAAAAGATTAACAATATCGACAAACCCTTGGCTAGACTCACTAAGATAAAAAGAGAGAAGACACTAATTAACAAAATCAGAAATGAAAAGGGAAGTTATCACGGACACCACAGAAATACAAAGGATAATCCAAGAATACTATGAAGGACTATATGCCACCAAATTTAATAACTTAGAAGAAATGGACAAGTTCTTAGAAACATATAGCCTTCCAAGGCTGAATCATGAAGAACTGGAAAATCTTAAGAGGCCGATCACCAGTAACGAAATTGAATCAGTCATCAAAAACCTTCCCAAAATCAAAAGTCCTGGACCAGATGGCTTCACCAGTGAATTCTACCAAACCTTCAAAGAGGATCTAATACCAAGCCTGCTCAAACTCTTCGAAAAAATTGAAGAAGAGTCAGTACTCCCTAACTCATTTTATGAGGCCAACATTACCCTCATACCAAAACCTGGTAAGGACAACAAAAAAAGAAAACTACAGACCTATATCTCTGATGTATACAGATGCTAAAATCCTAAACAAAATTCTAGCAAATCGAATACAACAATGCATTAAAAAGATTATTCTTCACGACCAAGTGGGGTTCATCCCCGGGGCACAAGGATGGTTCAACATTTGCAAATCCATCAATGTGATACATCACATAAACAAAATAAAAGACAAAAATCATATGATTCTATCTATTGATGCAGAAAATGCATTTGATAAGATACAACATCCATTTATGATTAAAACACTTACTAAAATTGGTATAGAAGGAAAATACCTCAACATAATAAAGGCCATATACGACAAGCCCTCAGCTAATCTCATAATTAATGGTGAAAAGCTGAAGCCCTTTGCTCTACATTCAGGAACACGACAAGGTTGTCCCCTATCACGTCTGCTTTTCAACATAATGTTGGAAGTCCTCGCCAGAGCTATCAGGCAAGAGAAAGAAATAAAAGGCATCCAAATCGGGAATGAAGAAATTAAATTGTCACTCTTTGCAGATGACATGATGCTATATATAGAAAACCCTAAAGACTACCAAAAAGCTATTAGAAACAATCAATGAATACAGTAAAGTTGCTGGCTACAAAATCAACGTACAAAAGTCCATTGTTTCCTATATACCAACAATGAAATCTCAGAAAAAGAGATAGAAAAAACAATTCCTTTTGCAATTGTAGCAAAAAGAATAAAATACCTAGGAATAAACTTAACCAAGGATGTGAAGGATTTATATGCTGAAAACTATAAGACATTTTTGAAAGAAATTGAAGAAGACGCAAAGAAATGGAAAGACATTTCGTGCTCATGGATTGGAAGAATCAACATAGTTAAAATGGCCGTATTACCCAAAGCCATATACAGATTTAATGCAATCCCCATTAAAATCCCAATGGTATTTTTTAAAGAAATAGAACAAAAAATCATCAGATTTGTTTGGAACCACAAAAGACCCCGAATAGCCAAAGCAATATTAAAAACAAAGAACAATACTGGAGGTATCACACTTTCTGATTTTTGCTTGTACTACAAGGCTACAATAATCAAAACAGCTTGGTATTGGCGGAAAAACAGACACATAGACCAATGGAATAGAATTGAGAACCCAGAAATAAAACAACATAAATATGGACAGATAATTTTTGACAAAGAAGCTAAAAACATGCAATGGAGGAAAGACAGCCTCTTCAATAAATGGTGCTGGCAGAATTGGATAGCTACATGCAAAAGAATGAAACTGGACTGCTATCTGTCACCATGTACAAAAATTAATTCAAAATGGATCAAAGACTTAAGCATAAGACCTGACAAAATAAACTGCATTGAAAAAAACATAGGTACTAAACTTATGGACCTTGGGTTCAAAGAGCATTTTATGAATTTGACTCCAAAGGAAATGGAAGTAAAAATTAAAATAAACGAATGGGATTATATGAAACTGAAAAGCTTCTGCACAGCAAAAGAAACTATTGACAAAATAATGAGGCAACCAACTGAATGGGAGAAGATTTTCGCAAACAGTTCCTCTGATAAGGGGCTAATATCCAAAATATACAAGGAACTCATGAAACTCAACAACAAAAAAACAAACAACCCAATTGAAAAATGGACAGAGGACCTGAAGACACATTTCTCCAAAGAGGATATACAAATGGCAAATAGACATATGAAAAAATGCTCAACATCGCTAATCATCAGAGAAATGCAATTGAAAACCACAATGAGATATCACCTCACCCCAGTCAGAATGGCTTTCATCAACAAGACAAATAGTAACAAGTGATGGAGAGGCTGTGGAGAAAAAGGAACTCTCATACACTGTTGGTGGGAATGCAGACTGGTGCAGCCGCTATGGAAGGCAGTGTGGAGGTTCCTCAAGAAATTACGAATAGAATTACCATATGACCCAGCAATCGCTCTCCTGGGTATCTACCCCAAAAATATAAAAGCATTTCTCTATAGAGACACGTGTACTCCAATGTTCATTGCAGCTTTGTTTACGGTGGCCAAGACATGGAAACAACCAAAATGTCCTTCGATAGATGAATGGATAAAGAAGTTGTGGTACATATACACAATGGAATACTATTCGGCGTTAAGGAAACATGATATAGGAGCATTTGTGACAACATGGATGGATCTTGAGAGTATAATGCTAAGTGAAATAAATCAGACAGAAAAAGCAGAGAACCCTATGATTTCACTGATATGTGGTATATAAACCAAAAACAACAAAAGAACAAGACAAACAAATGAGAAAAAAAAACTCATAGACACAGACAATAACTCAGTGGTTACCAGAGGGTAAGGAGGTGGGTGGTGGGTGCTGAGGGTAAGGGGGATCAAATGTATGGTGATGGAAGGAGAACTGACTGTGGGTGGTGAACACACAATGGGATTTATAGATGATGTAATACAGAATTGTACACCTGAAATCTATGTAAATTTACTAACAATTGTCACCCCATAAATTTAATAAAGAAAAAAAATGATGGCAAAAAAAAAATCTGACCACTCTCCTCTGACTCAACTTCTACAATCCTATACCAATCTACCATCACTTCTGACTTAGGATACTGGCACCAAATACCCCACAATGGGTTTCCCCAATTTTACTCCTGTTTATATTCTTTTTACATAGCAGTCAAATATTCTTTAAAGATATCAGGCCACACCCATGCTTAAAGGTGTCTAATGACTTCTCATAATTATTTGAACAAAATTCAAATTCTTAACAATGTGCAAAAAAGACCCTGATGATCTGCTCTTGCCTACCTCCTTAACTTCTTTTCTTATCTCACTTCAACCCATTCTACACTCTATACATATTTATTGTGCACACCACTACAGATCCTTTGCAATCTCTGTTTCTTCTTTTATTTTTTTATTTTTTAAAATTAAAATTTATTGGAGGTGACAATGTTTATTTAAATCACATTGGCTTCAAGTGTACTGTTCTGTAACATATCATCTATATATCCCATTGTGTATTCACCACCCACAGTCAGTTCTTCTATCATCATGTATTTGACCCTGTTTACCCTCATCTACCACTCACTCCCCTCCTCGTTACCCTCCGGTAACCACTAAACTATTGTCTGAGTCTATAAGATTTGTTTCTGTGTTTGTCTTGTTCTGGAGGTATCACACTCCCTGACTTCAGCTTGTACTACAGAGCAATAATAATCAAAACAGTATGGTATTGGCAGAAAAACAGACACACAGACCAATGGAATAGGATTGAGAACCTGGAAATAAATACACATAAATATGGACAGATAATTTTCAACAAAGGAACCAAAAACATACAATGTAGAAAAGACAGCCTCTTCAATAAATGACGCTGGGAGAATTGGAAAGTGACATGTAAAAGAATGAAACTAGACTACTATCTGTCACCATGTACCAAAATTAACTCAAAATGGACCAAAGACCTAAACATAAGACCTAAAACAATAAACTGCATAGAAGAAAACATAGATACTAAACTTACGAATCTTGTCTCTTTTTCACTCCACAAATCAATCTGTATTATATTCCCTTTTACTTTCTTCATAGCACTCATCACTTACTGAAATGATCTTGATTATTAAATTGCTTACTGTTTATTTCCTTCTTTACCACTAGATGTAAAGTCAATGGGAGCAGGAATATGTATCATGCCCACTGTGGTTTTCCCTGTAACTATGGTAAAGTTAGAATTAGAACCTAGATCTGAAGACTCAGTCCAATTCTTTTTTTCAAGAGGCTTAAATTCTATTTTGAGTGTCATGGAACACGTTAAGAATGATGCAGTATTGTCCTCAGTTAGCTATTTATTGTTCGAAATTAACCAAAAGTGATAAAAGATGCCAAAAAAGAGTAAGATTAATATAGCCAGGCCTCTTAATGGTAGATATTTTGTCCAGAGGAGATGGATTAAATACCTTCATTGCAGAGAGCAAGACAAAAGTAAAAGATAAAAGTAAAATATACATGTGTGGTATCATTATTTTGTATATGGACAAAATTTGCTTTATAACAATAACTCAAGTAAAAATCCCCCAAAATTTTGATTCTTGCCATTAACTCAGTGCTGTTCTATGTTTTCAGCAAAAAAATTCACAACTCAAACACTTATAATCTGAAATATATTAATTTGCAAGAAGGACCATTTGAAAAATTTGTTTTCTTTTGCCCATTGGATTGCCAGAAGTGACTGTGAACTAGGAAATGACCCTGGATAACTTTAGTCTCCAATATGTTACAATTAAACATGATCTTAACTACATTCAAATTTATTAGAAAGGGCCATGAAAGTTTCACAGAGAAAATGATGTTGTTATTAACGTGTAAACCAACCCTGTGGTTTGCATCAATCTGTACAAAAGACATGTGCTATAAATGCATAGGGAATTAATTATCAGTTGGACTGTGTGGGCTGCTTACAACAGGAGACAGAGTAGTAAAGAGCTAAGAGAACTTTTTATAAATCTGATCAAGCAAGAAAGACTATAGAAACAATAGAATACACTGTTCTGGGGTATATGCAGCCAGAAACAAAGACCCAAGACAAGGGCAGAAAAGATGAGAGAGGGAAAAAAAAAATTCCAAGGTCAGAGTCAGACTGACAGAGGCAATGAAAATGGGAGAGAATATACAGTTGCATTAAGAAAGCTGAGAATTATGAGTTTTCTCTTGTGATTTGACTCAAAATACATCAAAGTTTCTGATGAGGTATTTATGTTGGATTGTATATTCATGTGAATTATTTGTGCTGAAAATTTCAAATCATATGTGTTAGGCATAATGGATTAACTTCTGATCCTGAAACAGGAAAGGGAACCTATGCTCAAAGCCTTCAGGCTGCTTGGGGTGATGACTGTGAGATGAAGTGTACCATCTCACCAAAGACTTGTCTGACTTTCCAAACTAGGACAGCACATGTACTGAGGTATTTTTAAACAAATATATTGGAGTGTTTTACTTGATTTTAAATATTATACAATAAGAATACATCACTTTTATAGAGAAGAAAATACTAACTGAGAGATAAACACCACTAACAATTGGTATGTTTCCTTCCATTTTTTGTATTCCTGTTTACCAATATGCCATGTCATCTGGTTTGGAGTACAAAGTAAAGGCACATGTCTTCTGATATTTAAAGTAATACAAGTCTGGATCTCATCTCTCAATTTTAATCAGTCCTTTTTTTTTCTCTTATACATTGCTTTCTCCAATATTCCTCAGAATCCTTGTGGTGTGCCCAGTACTTCTACTGACTACTTGATTCACACTGCATGCAATGAGATACAGGCAATTTTCCAAATGGAAACCAAATTGCTATTAAAAAGAATGAATAAATACTGACTGGTCAGTGGGTGGCCAAAACAAATGTGTACTATATTTCCAAGGATTCTCAAGAAAAAGGGACTCTGAATTTCAGGCATTGTATTTTTTGGTGTATCACATAGTGGCTGCATCTTTCATCCGAAGAATTGAACTGTATAAAACAAATAAAATTAATATTAGGCAAATGTTTACCTCTCCTTTATCCTATTTTAAAGTATATTCTTTGTTTTAGGTATGGTTTTTCTCCTCCTGATTGTAATTATTTTCTTAAACTACAATTTAAAAATGAACTAGGCTGTAGGATGGGGGGAGGGGTGTTCACAGTGTGAGGGATATAAATGATGAACGTCTAAGTATTACCTTGTCTTATACACCTGAAACTAATAAAAAAAATAATAATAAAATAAAAAAAATGAACTAGGGCTTGAGCTAGTCTCCCTTTATGTCTTTTATGAAGCATTAACCACCTTAGTTACATTTGGTTTTGACCATTCACTTATTTCCATAATGATTTCAAAGAGCTGCTGAAAGGAAGCAGAAAATGATAATCTTAAACAAAAGTAGGGGTGAGGAGAGAAAGCATTAAAGTAGACTTGCATAAGTGTGGTTGAGTATGTGTGATGCATTATGTTTATGGTGATCAATGCCAATGTTGACACTATAGAATTACCATTCTCTGAAGGAAGTAAAGTGGCATTTGTAGGACAAATGCTAAATCTCCAAAAGGTGTGATGCATTGTGAATGCATTATAGACTTCTGGCAAGAATTAGAGTATCTTCACATTTAGAGTACATGCCCATATGCTGGCCACCTCATATCAATAATTTGGAGT
This sequence comes from Rhinolophus hipposideros, assembly GCF_964194185.1. Taxonomy (NCBI): domain Eukaryota; kingdom Metazoa; phylum Chordata; class Mammalia; order Chiroptera; family Rhinolophidae; genus Rhinolophus; species Rhinolophus hipposideros. Next base: position 35,024,348 of record NC_138046.1, read on the forward strand.
ATAGGATCCTACCAAACCCAGCCATCTAGAGCAAAATTGTTAAATTTGTAACATGTAATGGCAGAGTTCACCATTTTTGCTTCCATGTATCCATCCTCCTTTGTGACTTACCAAAAACCTTAATAATGCCCTCATAATAACTGGGACTCCTTGCTGTGGTACCATTTTGGAACTAAATATGTTCCACCCTTTTGAAGTTTTCTCATATATTTCTTTAATTGCAAACATTTCTATCTATATTTCATTTTCTTGGGATCCTCCAAGAAAATGGGCAACATTTCCAAGAAAATGGAGGAATGTTTTCATGGCAACATTTTTGATAGTGTTCAAAATCTAGCCAATCATTCTCAACTATTTCTTAATCTCAGAACACTTTGCTCAAATAATGTTTTACAGATTTGCTAGTACTGTGAAAGTGGACTGCATATACGTAATTGAGAAATTTGTAGTAAATTTTGTGCACTTGGAAAATTTTCTGATTATAAAAGCAACACATGATTTTTGCAAAATAAAACAGGGAGTGGAACGCAGAAAGTATAAGGAAGCAAATGAAGATCATCCATATCTCGTCACCTAAAGGTAGCCACTGTTAACATTTTAGTGTGTATTCTTTAAAACTATACAGCTTAGATAAAGAAGCTGAGGCTGAAACTTATATGAACACTGTAGAGATTAAGTAATTGAATAATATAATTAGTGCCTACCGTGATGCCTAGCATTCAGAAGAAACTAAATAAATATAACTATAGTTTGTCAATTTCGCATTCTATGTCTCATTTGATTCCCCATGCCATCACCCTGATGTAAATGAAATAAAATCAACAGTGTTATGGACTGAATGTTTGTGATATCACAAAATTCATATGTTGGAATCGTATTCCGCAATATAATTGTATTTGGAGGCGTGGCCTTCAGGAGATGATTAGGTCATGACAGTGGAGTCCTCATGAATGAGATTAGTGTCCTTATAAAATAGACCACAGAGAGCTCTCTGGTCCCTTCCACCATATGAGGACACTATGAGAAAATAGCACATATCAACCAATTAAAACAAGCAGTATTAGCATTATTTTCTCTAGATGTAGATGATTCTTGTTAAGAATAGAAATTTCCAGGCCCTGAATACTTGAAAAGTTTTTAATTCAATAGGTCTGGGTAGGTACCTGGCCTTTTGTATTTGCCAATATTTCAACACATTACTTTGGTACACAGATTTAGGAATCTTTGCTTTAGAGATATCACTGAATGAACTTTCAAAGGACATGCCACAAACCTTCTGAAAATATTTACTAAAATTCAAAAAACTCACTGCAAGGTAGGTATTGGTGGTGATTCTGAGCCATCTTGATGCACAGCCTTGAGAATCCTTTCCCTACACCCAATATGGTTTTTATTCTCAGTAAATATTTTACTTAAATTTATTTATTGGGGTGACAATTGTTAATGAAATTACATAGTTTCGGGTGTACAATTCTGTATTACATCAACTATAAATCCCATTGTGTGTTCACCACCCAGAGTCAGTTCTCCTTCCATCACGATATATTTGATCCCCCTTACCCTCATCTCCCTCCCCCCACCCCCCTTACCCTCTAGTAACCACTAAAGTATTGATGTGTCTATGAGTTTTTGTTTCTCATTTGTTTGTCTTGTTTTTGGTTTATATACCACATATCAGTGAAATCATAGGGTTCTCTGCTTGTTCTGTCTGACTTATTTCGCTTAGCATTATACTCTCAAGATCCATCCATGTTGTCACAAATGTTCCTATATCATCTTTCCTTAAAGCCGAATAGTATTCCATTGTGTATATATACCACAACTTCTTTATCCATTCGTCTATCGAAGGACATTTTGGTTGTTTCCATGTCTTGGCCACCGTAAACAAAGCGGCAATGAACATTGGAATACACGTGTCTCTATAGAGAAATGCTTTCAAATTTTTTGGGTAGATACCCAGGAGAGCGATTGCTGGATCGTATGGTAATTCTATTCCTAATTTCTTGAGGAACCTTCACACTGACTTCCATAGCGGCTGCACCAGTCTGCATTCCCCCCAACAGTGTATGAGGGTTCCTTTTTCTCCACAGCCTCTCCAACACTTGTTGCTATTTGTCTTTTTCATGATAGCCATTGTGACTGGGGTGAGGTGATATATCATTGTGGTTTTTATTTGCATTTCTCTGATGATTAGTGATGTTGAGCATTTTATCATATATCTATTTGCCATTTGTAAGTCCTCTTTGGAGAAATGTCTCTTCAGGTCCTCTGCCCATTTTTCAATTGGGTTGTTTGGTCTTTTGTTGTTGAGTTTCATGAGTTCCTTGTATATTTTGGATATTAGACCCTTATAGGAGGAACTGTTTGCAAAAATTTTCTCCCATTCAGTCGGTTGCCTCTTTATTTTGTCGATGGTTTCATTTGCTGTGCAGAAACTTTTAAGTTTCATATAGTCCCATTTGTTTATTTTAGCTTTTACTTCCATTGCCTTTGTAGTCAAATTCATAAAATGCTCTTTGAACCCAAAAAAGGTCCATAAGTTTAGTACCTATGTTTTCTTCTATGCAGTTTACTGTGTCAGGTCTTATGCTTAAATCTTTGATCCATTTTGAATTAATTTTGGTACATTGTGACAGACAACAATCCAGTTTCATTCTTTTGCACATGGCTATCCAATTCTCTCAGCACCATTTATTGAAGAGGCTGTCTTTCCTCCATTGTATGTTTTTAGCTTCTTTGTCAAAAATTGTCTGTCCATATTTATGTGGTTTTATTTCTGGGTTCTCAATTCTATTCCATTGGTCTATGTGTCTGTTTTTCTGCCAATACCATGCTGTTTTGATTATTGTAGCCCTGTAGTACAAGCTAAAGTCAGGCAGTGTGATACCTCCAGCATTGTTCTTTTTTCTTAAGATTGCTTTGGCTATTCGGGGTCTTTTCTGGTTCCAAACAAATCTGATGATTTTTTGTTCTATTTCTTTAAAAAAATACCATTGGGATTTTGATGGGGATTGCATTAAATCTGTATATTGCTTTGGGTAATATGGCCATTTTAACTATGTTGATTCTTCCAATCCATGAGCATGGAATATCTTTCCATTTCTTTGTGTCTTCTTCAATTTCTTTCAAAAATGTCTTATAGTTTTCAGCATATAAATCCTTCACATCCTTGGTTAAGTTTATTCCTAGGTATTTTATTCTTTTTGCTGCAATTGCAAAGGGAATTGTTTATTGTATTTCTTTTTCTGAGATTTCATTGTTAGTATATAAGAATGCATTGTATTTTTGTACGTTGATTTTGTAGCCAGCAACTTTACAGTATTCATTGATTGTTTCTAATAGCTTTTTGGTGGAGTCTTTAGCGTTTTCTATATATAGCATCATGTCATCTGCAAAGAGTGATATTTTAACTTCTTCATTCCCAATTTTGATGCCTTTTATTTATTTCTCTTGCCTGATGGCTCTGGCAAGGACTTCCAACACTATGTTGAATAGCAGAGGGGATAGGGGACAGCCCTGTCGTGTTCCTGAACGTAGAGCAAAGGGCTTTAGTTTTTCGCCATTAATTATGAGATTAGCTGAGGGTTGTCATAGATGGCCTTTATTATGTTAAGGTATTTTCCTTCTATACCTATTTTTGAGTGTTTTAATCATAAATGGATGTTGTATCTTGTCAAATGCTTTTTCTGCATCAATTGATAGAATCATATGATTTTTGTCCTTTATATTGTTTATGTGATGTATCACATTGATGGATTTGCAAATGTTGAACCATCCTTGTGCCCCAGGTATGAACCCCACTTGGTCGTGATGGATAATCTTTTTAATGCATTGTTGTATTCGATTTGCTAAAATGTTGTTTAGGATTTTTGTATCAGTATTCATCAGAGATATAGGTCTGTAGTTTTCTTTTTTTGTGTTGTCCTTACCAGGTTTTGGTATCAGGGTAATTTTGGCCTCATAAAATGAGTTATGGAGTTCTGATTCTTCAATTTTTTAGAAGAGTTTGAGCAGGATTGGTATTAGATCCTGTTTGAAGGTTTGGTAGAATTCACTAGTCAAGCCATCTGGTCCCGGACATTTGCTTTTGGGAAGGTTTTGGATGATTGATTCAATTTCTTTACTGGTGATTGGTCTGTTTAGATTTTCCAGTTCTTCATGGCTCAGCCTTGGAAGGCTATATGTTTCTAACAACTTGTCCATTTCTTCTAGGTTATTGAATTTGGTGGCATATAGTCCTTCATAGTATTCTTGAATGATCCTTTGTATTTGTGTGGTGTCCGTGATAACTTTCCCTTTCTCATTTCTGATTTTGTTAATTAGTGTCTTCTCTCTTTTTATCTTAGTCTAGCCAAGGGTTTGTCCATTTTGTTAATCTTTTCAAAGAACCAGCTTTTTGTCACATTAATTTTTCTATTGTCTTTTTGTTCTCTATTTCATTAAGCTCTGCTCTGATTTTTGTTATTTCCTTTCTTCTGCTGACCTTGGGTTTCACTTGTTCTTCTTTTTCTAGTTCTTTGAGGTGTAACATGAGGTAATTTATTTGGGATTTTTCTTGTTTCTTGAGATAGGACTGTAATGATATAAATTTCCCTCTTCAAACTGCTTTTGCCGCATCCCAAAAATTTTGGTAGCATGTATTTTCATTGTCATTTGTTTCTATGTATCTTTTGATCTCTCCTCTAATTTCTTCTTTGACCCAGTCGTTTTTAAAAGTGTGTTGTTTAATCTCTATGTATTTGTGTTTTTTCCTGCTTTCTTTTCGCGGTTGATATCCAATTTCAACGCCTTTTGATCAGAGAATATGCTTGGTATGATTTCAATCTTCTGAAAATTGCTGAAGCTGCTTTTATGCCCCAATATATGGTCTATGCATGAGAATGTTCCATGTACACTCGAAAAGAATGTATAGTCTGATGTTTTAGGATGAATTGCTCTACATGTGTCAATGATGTCCATTTTATCTAATGTGTCATTTAGGGCTGCTATTTCGTTATTTATTTTCTGTTTGGATGATCTATCCATAGTTGTCAATGATGTATTTAAGTCCCCTATTATAATTGTGTTTTGGTCAATTTCTCCCTTTAGTTCTGTTAGTGGTTGCTTGGTATATTTTGGTGCTCCCTAATTGGAGGCATAAATATTGATGACTGTTATGTCTTCTTGTTGTATAGTCCCCTTTACCATTATGAAATGTCCATCTTTGTCTCTTGTTATGTTTTTCACCCTGAAGTCTGTTTCATCTGATATCATTATGGCTACACCTGATTTTCTCTGGGTACCATTTGCTTGGAGTGCCAATTTCCACCCTTTCACTTTGTGTCTATGCTTGTCCTTGTAGCTGAGATGTGTCTCTTGGAGACAGCATATGGTTGGATTTAGTCTTTTGACACAATCTGCTACTCTGTGCCTTTTTATTGGTGAGTTCAGTCCATTTACCTTTAGGGTTATTATTGATATGTGAGGATTTCCTGTCATTCTATCTTTAGTTTTCTGGTAAGGTTGTGACTCCATTGTTTCTTTGCTTTTTTATTTTTGTCTGTTATTTCTGTGTGGTGGTATTCTATGATGTTTCCCTCTGTTTCTTTTTTTATTACTGTATATATGTTTCAGTTCTGGATTTCTTTTTGAGTTTTTACCCTTAATATTATGTAAAAGAAAGTTTGATATTTAGAGTATTTTATTTTCTTCAGCACGCTTACTTTCTCCATTCCCATATTCCAGTTCAGGCCTTTACACTCCCCCTTTTTATGTTTTGCTTACCACAAGTTGTCCCTGTTGATGGTGGTCGAATAGCCTCCTTTAGTATTTCTTGTAGTGCAGGTCGTGTATTAGAAAATTCCCTCAGCTTCTGTATGTCTGGAAAGGTCTTTATTCCTCCTTCATATCTAAAGGAGATCTTTGCTGGATACATTATTCTTGGCTCATGATTTCTCTCTTTCAATAGTTTGAATATTTGGTTCCATTCCCTCCTGGCTTGTAGAGTTTCTGCTGAAATATTTGATGATAATCTAATGGGCTTTCCTTTGTAGGTTACCGTCTTCTTTCCCCTGGCTGCCTTGAGGATTCTTTCTTTGGTGTTAATTTTCGACAGCTTCAATACAATGTGCCTTGGAGAAGGCCTGTTGGGATTGAGGTAATTAGGTGTTCTATTTGTTTCTTGGATTCGAGGATCCAGTTCTGTCCACAAATTTGGGAAGTTCTCATTAACAATTTCTTTGAGTATGTTCTCTGTTCCCTTTTCTCTTTCTTCTCCTTCTGTTATGCCCATTATTCTTATATTGCTCTTTCTGATGGAGTCAGAAAGTTCTTGTAGAGTTCTTTCATTTCTTTTAAGTCTCAAGTCTCTTTCTTCTTCCATCTGTGTAATTTCCAGGTTTCTATCTTCGATGTCACTGATTCTTTCCTCCATCTGGTCAACTCTACTACCTAAGCTGGTTATTTCATTCTCAATTTCTTCTACTGAGTTCTTAATCTCCAGAAATTCTATTTGGTTCTTTTCTAAAATTTCAATTTCTTTCGTAAAATGCTCATGTTGTTCTTTCATTGCCTTTCTGAGTTCATTAAATTGCCTTTCTGTGTTTTCTTTCATCTCTTTGAGGTTTTTCAGAACTGCAATCTTGAATTCTCTATCATTTAAGTCACATATTTCCATATCTTTAAGTTCCTTTTCTGGAGACTTTTAACTTTCTTTCTGAGCTGTCTTGTTCCCTTGGTTATTCATGGCAATTACCGATTTATTATTTCTCTTCCTAGACATTTAGAGGAGTGGCTTCTGCAATAGGTTGACACGAAAAGGTGTTTCTTTTGTTTTCCAATACTTGTTGGAAGAATGTTTTATTTTCTCTCTGACTGCAGCCTTTTTTTTTTTCTCTCTGACACAGTAGTGCTATATTTTCTCTGCACTTTTCCAGCTTTTCACACAATGGGGGGATTCCCATGGAGACGGGTCTCTCCTCTGTTAACAGTTCACCTGGGTTATAGGGCACCACGTCCCTATGGGGGTGCGGAGAGCTTTTGAAGTTCCAAAGCTCTTTCTGCACTCGATTCAGAGCCCGTATGTTTCAGCAGTTCTGTTTACTCCTGCAGGGATCCGCCCAGATAGGTGGGGCCAGGGGCGGGGTTAGTTGTGAGAGGTGGCCCAAAGAAATGGCGGCGACCACCACCACAGCTGGTCCTGCTTCCACAGCTCCCTCCCCTTTGCCGGAACTAGTTGGGCTGTAAATCTGTTTCTGCAGTCCACAGTTCTCAGAACAGCAAAACTCCTGTCCTTTTGATCTGACTGCTACTTTATCGCTTCTAGCACCGGGCAGGTGGGGGTGAGGTGAACTCTGGGAGGGGATGGAGGGGCAGCTAGTCTCAGTGCCTAAGGCTTCCGTTCTCTGCTCGGCAGTGAGGGCTTGAATCACAGTTTTCAGCATTCTTCCCTCAGTCTTTGCTCCGAGGTGTCTGCCGGGAGCGTTGGGTTCAGCCCTGTTATATGCTGCCTCCTCAGCCGTGTGGGCCATAAGCGGAGCCCTAGCAGTTTGAGTCCTTCCCTCTCCTGCAGCTGCAGTAGTTCCGGGATGCAGCAATCTTGGAGCACTGAGCTAGGTCTGCGTCCTGCGCCCGCGCGGCTTCGTCCCCGCATTTCTCCCTTCCCTCCTCCACCGCTCGCGCGATTAGCCCACCTGGAGGTGAATTCAGTAGTGGACCTCTTCGTCTTGCCTGTCTGCTGTGCATGGAATCCTTTGTGGAGTTATTGTTGTCCAATTAGTTGTAAATTCCAGGAGAGCTTTACAGAGGCTCACCTCACGCCTCCATTTTGATCTGGAGTCATTCAATATGTTTTATTGTCATGTGCATATGTCCTTGTATGTGCTCTATTGTCTTCTTCTACCTATGTGTTGTCCTCAATTCATGCTCTTTAGTAGCAGCCCCAGGCAAGTAAATTTGCATTCTTGATGTTTTTGTGTAGCCCTAAGTTATTTGACATAATGTGTTGCACCCAGCCACAGATCAATGAATATTACTGACTCACAAAATGGTGAATTTGAAGCAACCAGTCAATACTACATTTTTTTCTAAGGGAAAAGATATGGAATATACTTGTTTTAAACAACCTCCATTTGCCCATTGTTGTTGAAATGAGTACTTCCCTCTGGACAGAGTGAAAAATGGGTCCCTGCATCCTCTATCAGATTCATCCTTCTCTAGTCCTTCCTGAATGTAGTTCACAAGTCTCTGGCTAACATTATTTTTTAACCACTATAATGTGAGCCATTGCAAAATTCACAGAAATGGGCCTAGAAGTTAAACTAGTCTATCTTTGGTAGGCCACTGGTTAACTCACCCACAGAAGTTCCTTTACTATTCTCTTCTAGAAGTTCTGAAATGATATAATATCCAGAACTCTCTTCAACTTCCAATTCTTACACTGTAGTTTTTATTAGTGTGCTCTCTGGAATCAGACTGCCTGGAGTACAGTGCATGCCCTGACATGCTATCTGTTTAACCTTGAGCAAGGTTCTTACCTTCTCTATGCATCAGCTTTCCCATCTGTTAAAAAAAAAAGTGGGGGCATAATATCGGTATCTATCCCACAAAGGTTTTGTGAGGGTTAAATTTCGTAACGCTCATAAATAACTTAGTTAGCATTGTGACTGACACATGATAAGAGCTCTGCAACTGTTAAGGAAGGATGGTTTTATCATTGGCAGTGGCAGAACTGTGAAAAATATCTGGACCATGAGAGCCAAGTGATCGCATACAGCTGTTCTGACAACAGAGGTCAGAGTGGAGTAAAGGTACTGCCGAATGTAGGGCACCAGCAGCCAAGCACTGAAGAAGGAACCTGATAGAGAGGTTAGGATCTCAATTTCCTACTGGGTTCTTACATACTTTCAACAAGCAGTAATTACTACTCTTGTCAAAATGCAAGAGTGGGAATTAGTCTAACATTAGTGTTTCCTTCCCAAAATGTGTTGTGAAAGATTTTGGATTGCTGGTGCTTAACTTATTGACTTTGTTTTATTTTTTACCCCCAAGTATCAAACTGGTACATTGAGTCGCCAATTAGCTCTCCCTGTGTGCATGTGAGAGGAGAGAAGAAGTCTAAAATAAACTGATAGTGGCCTTTCTTGGTGGAACTGTAAGGACAATATCAACTCCACCACTATTTATGGTCAGTGCCACTCTGCAGCATCTCTGTGGACAACAACTCTGTTATGCAGTCTGAAAGGAATAGAGGTGGCAGCAAATAACGTTGGTCATGAATCCTTCTGTTTGTATTTTTATACTCTCCACAATACAAATAAATCTCCCCCCTTCATCTTTGAAAGCATCATTATGCAGGGTGTGTTAACTATTCTTATTGTGATAATCATTCCACAACATATACATGTATCAAATCATCACATTGTACACCTTAAACTTACACAATGTTATATGTCAATTATATCTCAATAAAGCTGGGACAAAAAAGAGCTGTGTTGTCAGTAGTCAATGAGACTCTCAGCTTCAAGGATGATTTTTCTCTTCAGGCTAAATCAGAACCTACTTTTCAGTGAGAATTTGGGAAGGTACATTTTCACTCTTCCATATTCAGGAAGAAAAAAAAAATATCAAATAACATTGTAAATGTTGGAAATCACAGTGCTGAAATGTGAGTCTCTTGTACTGTACAGCTAACCTTTGTAACCCTGACCACTCATTGTTGTCTATGCTTCAATTCCAGAATCACAACCCAGCAAGAATTCTGGCCAACTATATGATGTTTGTACTGAGGATATGAGTAGCATCTTACCATTGCCTCTTTTCCTACCCTATTACCAGACTCCATTCTCTCCCAATGTAAAGGCACTGAGAGCTTTGCAGCTCCATCAATAATTTATCTTCATCCTATTTCTCCCCGAATCTTTTCCTCATTACCACCAATGTACACTATAGATTATTTTCTCCATGATTTTACTTATGCTGTTTCCTCACCCTGGAATGCACTCCCTCCTCTTCCCTGACTCTTCAAGTTTTACTCATCTTTCAACACCCAGCTTAACTTTTCCCTTACTAATTAAGACTTTCTGTTGTTCTAGCACACACTGGCACACAGGTCTTAATTTCATGATATAATATGTATAATATGCATATATATGTATGTATATATGCATATATGTGTATGTATATATATGTGTGTGTGTATATATATATATATATATATATATATATACATACATATATATTTATTTATTTATATATATTCTGGTCTTCCTGGTATTAGTTAAAAATTCTGAAGGGTAATTTTACATTCAATACTTCATTTATACTTCTCACAACATTTTTTCATATGCTGTATGTATAAAGACTTACAATCCCCTGGGATCCCCAATTATTTTTATCCAGATGATCTTCAGTACCTACGTCCTTCTCCTACTAAATATCTAACACTCATTTTATTTTCAATTTTTAAAAACAGAGCAAACTATAAAAGAAGAGAAAAAGGTAATATTACATTTAAGACACTTAAAAGAAAAAGAAGCAAAAGAATAGAAAATAAAAACAATTTGCCAACATTATCTAGTATCACTTCTTATGGCTACAAAACTAATTCTGGACCATTCTTATTCATCCTGTGACTGAACTGAAATGTATCTGCTGCTCTGATTGTGTTTGTCTCAGAAAATTAGATAAAAAGTATTGGATTAGCATCAACTGAGAGCTTTCCAGACTCCAGATGTTCTATATGCATTTACTTCTTGAAGCAACAATCCTCCAATTCCCATTTTAAATATAAGGAGAATGAGAGCCACAAAAGTTTAGCAATTTCCTCTTATTTGCAGTATGTGTGTTACAGAGCCATAGTTTGAACCCTGATCTGGCTTTATTCTAGTGTCCATATTCATAATTATTATGCTTTGTGGTCTCTCTGTTTCTCTGGGCTGACTGAGGGCTCAATTGGACAAATGTGCTCCCTGTAGCTAATAAAGGCTGGCGAAGGCAGGATCTCTACAGGGTTATGTGATGCCAATGTATTTAATACTGCATGTAAAATTTACTATAGGTAAGGCATCACTGCATGGCATAAAAATTGTAGACTTTGAAGTCAGACATGCTAGTTTATAGTTCCTGACACTGCCACTAAATACTGTATAACAGCAGGCAAGTAATTTAATTTCTTTTAGCCTCAGTTTGTTTTCCTCATCTGAAAAATAAGGGCGTTAACTAGGTAATCTCTAAGGTTTCTTCTAACACTTATGTTCTATGAATTAAATATAAAAATTATTACCATAAAATAAAAGAGACAATTGCTTTAAGATCTGCAACAGAATCAACCAAAAGAAAAAATTGGCTCACTATAGTTAAGTATATGTGTTAAGCTAAATTTAGTCTTTCAGCACTCACAGACAATTTTGTCTATCAAGTTAATACAGAAATCAGTGTGAATGGTAAAGTTTTATGGTGATGGAAGGAGAACTGACTCTGGGTGGTGAACACACAATGGGATTTATAGATGATATAATACAGAATTGTACACCTGAAATCTATGTAATTTCACTAACAATTGTCACCCCAATAAATTAAAAAAAAGAAAGTGTCTCATTATAGTGTCACGGAAATAAATCCATCAGTTAAAAAGTCCACGGACGTTGTAGGAATCCACATTTACATCTGTGATATAGAAAGTAGGATATCACTACATGTCTCAGAGGTTTGAGCTGAGAACTCTGAATGAATAAAACATTAAAACGTAATGTGAACTCCAGTCTTTCACCCTTCCTCAGTCTCTCAGTTCAAGAAAAACAATTCATCTAAATCCCCTTGTGTTGATTCTTGCTATTTATCTGCAGTTATCTTGTCTGAGCATTTAGACCATAAGCTTCTGGGACAAAACTCTTCAGAAAGAAAAAAAAATAATTTACAACCAGATTTATAGCCAGTTGCCTTTAGACATGATTTAAGGTGACTTCTTTTATAGCTTGATACCTGCAGTAAACTTAAATCACACTGCTTTCTCAGTGGTAAAAATATTATTAAGTTTCAATGTTTTTTTAACCACTGACCTAATATTTGATGGGAATAAAATGAAGATTGAAGTACAATGGATAGGAAGAATAACTCCATCTGTTTACATTTGACTCATGATTGAATAGAAGTTGTTACCACTACTCAATATCTTTCATTTTAAAGGCTCTCAGACTGAAATTTGTGAATGACGGAATATTCTAATTGGACAATTTTATAAAATGTAAATACTATCTGACATACAAAGGCATAAGGGAAGGGACTCAAGGAAAAAACAAACAAACAAACAAACAAACAAAAAACCTTCTGCTGCCCTACTCTCTTGGTGCCTCATTTAAATCCAAGTTTTCAATGTGTTTAAGGGTGAGATGTTTATGAGTGTGTGTGTGTGTGTGTGTGTGTGTGTAAAATTAAAAGAGAAAAGAAAGAATAGAATAAGGAGAAGGAGAGGAATAAGAGGAGTGAAACAGAGGCACAGGTTGAAAAAGACAGAGAGAGGGAACCAAAGAATATCATATATTAGCTTCTGTTACAAAGTATGTTCAACATCACATGCAGCTTTGGGGACTGTGGCAAATATTGTCTTTTAATTTACCCCATTGCCGTTTACTCCACTTCCTCCCTATAAGATTTTGTTTGCTAAAATGTGCCTAGGCCCTGGAAATAAATCATGATAGGTCTAAGGAGTTATGACAATCTTGTTTCCCTTTCCCAGTGAATGGACTAGTGGGGGAGATATAATGCAATTCTGGCTGGCTAATGGAATTCCAAAAAAGTCTACTGGGAAATTCTGGAGAAGATTTTCCTTTCCTACAATTTCCCAGCAAGCTTAGATGTATGATTATTCATCTTCTGGTACCAGGCATATTTTAGCTTTAACTAAACCCAGGCTTTTGTTTTCCTGTGTTTCTTCCTGCTTTGTACATTCCCATATGAAGACATGCATGGAGCTATTTCAAACATCACCCACTAGTGACCACAAGGGGAGGGCAAAAATAATTACACTGATGCCTACTCAGTGCCCTGGCATCATCATTCTGTTAAATTAATTTCAGCAACAACTACTTCCAGATTTCTCATTTAGAGAACACTAAATATTCTCATGGTTAAAACCACTGTTTGTCTGATTTTCTGTTACGTGTAGTCATAAACATTCTCAATAATACAGGAAATCCACCCCAAAATGTGAGCTACTTCTCAATAGTTAGAATAAAAATCAAACACCAATATTTATTATGTTGGGAAACACATAAATTTCCAAATCTACCTCTCTTTCATGATTCATCTCTCTTTTGGCTCAGCCTTAAAGTGTCCCCACTCTTGGTCATGTTTGTCCTGTGTCTCTCCAGACTATCTCAATGTACAGACAACACACTCTGACACTCTACCATGCACTTTATTTCTGTCTTCTAAATTCATGACATCTCTCCAACAAAATTGTAAACTCTTTGAGGGTTGTGTTTGGCTCTTATAACCAAAACAACACATAGAAGAGTGCTGCTTTTACTTGTTAATTGAATTGTAATCCTTTTCTCTGTCCTGCTTATCATTGAGACTCTGAAACTCAGTGTCCCCCTTGTCAACAACAACAAAAAAAATCCATCCTAAGAGAAAGCTTATAAGAGTTTATTTGAGCCAAACCGATGACAACTGTTGGGAAGCAAAGTCTCAATGGATTAAGAAAATGCTCCAGAAAATGACGGTTTTGATACGGGCCAAGTGAGTAGCCCTCCCACTGAAAAACTTTTAAGTCTTCTTCCCTATAGGATTTTAAGTTTCCCTTTCCTTAGGTTTCCTTTCCCCCAGTTTCTTAGCTCCCTAGATCCTGGTCTTAATCACCCTTCAAATCAGCTTTTTAATCTTAAACAGAAGATTGTTCCTAACCTGAATTATAGGCAGTCCCCTAAACCCTGCTCAAGGCCATTCCAGGCCCAGGTCCTGGGTGAACACTGACACCTGAATAACCAGATTAACCAGAGGAGAAGATCACAGGCTCCACGAAACTAAACAGAATTTCTGTCACACTTGCATCGATGGCTTTGGGTCCTGCTTCTTGGGCCAAAACTTTTAAATCTGTTTAACCAAAATCTATTTTTTTCTCATTCAGGGGCCTTGGGGATATGGATGATACCCCAGCAAGATTACCAGTCCCAAGCAAAGAAGCCAACATGGTCTTCCAGGCAGATCTTGAGACCCCCTTCCTCTCATCTAAGACGAGATAGGGTGACAGTTCCATGAATCCCCAATAGGTAAGGACAGCTCTATGCCCCTGCCAAGAAGGAAGCAGTTACAGAAGAAAAGACCTCCTGTCCCTAAACTTCCCATAGAGATTTTATGGGGATCACGTCTCTCAAGGAGGAAAGAAGGCACGCAGTTAGAGACAGGCATCGGGTCTTTGCATTCATGTACAACTCACAGAATGTGACCACCCAAAAGACCCCCCCTCCACCCAAAACATCCCCTTTCACTATAATTGTCTACCCCAATGAGGAAACAAATGGGTACAAAATACCCATTTGATTAAACAGGCCACTCACACCTGTGCAGTAAAGGCCACAACCACCTTCATTTCACCTGGACCTCATTATAACGTCATTATAACACCATGCATATGCTCAGAAGTTCATTAATATCATTATAACAGACTGAATTCTGGGAAGGAACCTGCACAGTTTAAAAATATGAGATAATAGCCTCTTGTCAATCACAGGTGTCAATCAAGTGGTCCCATGCCTGGAAAAGAACAGCCCATTGAAGAGTAAAAAAGAGATAAAAACTCCAAGTCCTCGCCAGTCAGCACCTCTTGAGCCTTGCCTTTTCTTGGGCCCACTCTGAACTCTTTAGAACAGGGGTGTCCAAACTTTTTTCAATGGTTTTTACCAAGGGCCATATGCAGTAAAATACACAAACAGTCGGGCCACTCACTCAGGTAGAGTACGTATTGCCTCACCTGGTTTATTTAAGTAAACTAAACATATTTTTGGAATTTGCTGCAGGCCAATTAACAATGGATTGCAGACTGCAGTTGGCCCGCGGGCCGCAGTTTTGACACCCCTGCTTTAGAGTATACTTTCTCTTCTAATAATGGCTCTTGAGCCACTGCTTTCTGCTCAGGCCTGCTTCAATTTCTTTGAAGTGTACTTTTTCTTCTAACACACTGTTTTTTTTTTTTTTTCCCAACTTTACCTTGGTATCTCATTCAATTCTTTGCTTGAGACACCAAGAACCTGAACACCGTGCCGAGGAGGGCCCACTATCCGGTAATAGTTTTGCAACTTATTTTATACATTAGAATCAAAGGAGGAGGGTTACATGAAATCCATTGGTTGTAGAATGAGGTGGTGGAAGAAAGCAAAGCAGGGAAATCTCTGGGATTGGATAAAAGATAAAAGGGAGAGATACACACTTCTTTTACATTCATGGGTACAGGATAGTTAATAGCATTTTACAGCACATAGAGATGGTATTGGGGAACAAGACGGGTTGTGCCTCTTGGGGGAGTCCAGAAAAAAGGATTACTCTGACATTCCAAGGTTATATTATCTTAGATGCAAAAAATACAACAGATAGGCTCACTTAAGGTAAAGATTGACCTTTATCGAGGAAGCTACAGGACAAGCATGTGACTACCAGCCACAACTTACTTTTAATTAGGATTTTTTATGTTCATACCATCTTATGTGGTTATTTTCATTCTTCTGAGCTTGTCAGGTTTAACTTGTGGCCCCTTTTCTGTCCACACTCTTCAAAATGGATGTTAGTAGGAGTATGGTCCTTTCCATCAGAGTTTGGAGGGAGAGTCTTCTACTTCATTCCCCATTCTCCAATCCAGCTTCATATAAGTAGGTTTTAAATGAATATTGCCATCAGAGTAAATGTCAGTATTTTTATTATCTAAGGCTTCTGCTTTGCCAAAGTTAATCTGTTATTTTTGTAACATATCATTTTTGTACACAACAACTTGAGAATGTAATCAAAGAAGGGCATATGAGTGGATATTTTAATGATCGAAACAATGGCATAGCTACCATGTCAAGTCAATTTAAAAGCCTTGAATAAATTCACCAATGTTACAATTACCATTATTACAACTAATAGCAAGGCCTTGAAGATTATGAAGAAACTCAAATCCTTTTGAGTATTTGCTTGCACTTTTCTTTGGCTTTAGGTCATAGATTAATTAAGCAATTGTGCAAGAACTAAAATAAATAAAACAAGTAATGCATACACAATCACATTTCTTCTACAGGCTGTGCAACATTTTGAGTCTAAGAAAATGTGAAATCAGAATCATTTTTTTAGAATTTCCGGGTTGACTCATAAACATTTTTTCCCTGAAAACACTCAGGTTTTGCAAATATATAGATAATACCAAATCTACATCTTCAACTGAAACGCTGGATTTTGGCCTCACACAAAAGTAGATGTTTTGCCTTCTATTCTTCTTACTATAAACTAGGTACATATTTCACCCCCAAATTTTCAGTAACCTAAAGTGGATTCATTTGAGAAATGATGATTCATCCTCACCAATCAGGGCTTGAGTCCATGACTTCCAAAAGACCTTTATTTTGCTTTTGATTATTTCTTATTCAATGTATTCCTTTTACCATGATGATTATTTCTTATGTAAATGAATCAAATATGTCTTTGAGCAAGTCTAAAATGAATATCAGTAAAAACAGGCAATTAAAATTTTAGCACCTGCACAATTCAGTTGCAAAGCACTTTAAACAACAGTGCTAAATTTACTATATAGACAAGCAGATGCTTATATTAAATGTGGTTTAATCCTCTTTTCCAGGAAGCTTACACAACAAAAAATACAGCTGGAGGCTATAGTGACCCATTTATAACCGCAGTTGGATTTGTTACCAGGGAACCCATCAAAATCAGCTTAGCTTTTTTGAATGGCTCTTTCTGTATCTCTGTGTCTTTCTTCTCAATTGATTTTAGGGGCACTAAGTGGTTTAGTGATGCCAGCAAGGGGAAATGTTTTTCTTTCACTTTACCAACTCTGCAGGACTGGAATAAATGGAATACATGGCTATCCACATATTGTGATGGTTTGGGGGTTTCTCATTTCTCTCTTCCTCTTCCTCACACTTTCTTTACTGGAATGGTTTTCTATTCCCTTCTCCAAGTCATCCTTTTGGGATAAAACAAACCTATAGCAACTACATATTGCATGTAAGTATATTTCTCTTGTAGGAAATAAGCGAATGTGTTAAACAGATGTGGGGACAGAGCCAGGAGTGCAGTTTCCAGGCTCTCGGCCTTATGTGGAAAGGTGCTAGCTCAGGTAGTAAATGGCCAACTGTGATTGGATGGTCATCAGCTGTGGCTAGTTGGCTGTCAGCTGTAACCAGTGAGCTACTGGCCACTAATATAACTGCTGTGGCTATGCTAGCAGCAAATAGGGGGCTAGCAGCAGATGGTGGCTGAGCTAGCAAGAGCAGATTGCAGTTAGCATGGCGGATAGCAGCTAGCAAGTGAGGTTGGTTCGCAGAGAGAAGTGGACGGCAGGTTGTAGATAGTGTGGCTCCTACTTCCTGTGTCTCCTACCCAACTGCCAGCGAAACTATAATGGTATGACTTCCCTATCTGTGGCTCCATGGGTGTTCCTTTTTGGCCTCACCATATCCTGTGTTATTACGCGGGGAGTGGGAGCTGAAACCCCGCATGACACCTGCATGATAACAGATTATGCTTGACCAGCAGAAAGAAAAGGATTTTAGGTTAGTGTGAGAGACTCAAATGCCAGCACTCAACCAAAATTTGATCAGGTATACTTTGCTCCCTGCTTAAAAGAGGCAGGGCTGGAGTCAAATTAGCTATAGCTGATATTGCTTTCATTTATGTTCTTCAAAATTTGGCACCATTATACTCCTTGCTCATGATTCATTTCCTTATTTATTAAACAGGGCCATTTAATGACAATCTGATGTATTAGTGTTCTACTGTTGTGTTACAAATTACCACAGATTTACAGGCTTAAAACAACATTCATTTATTAGCTCACAGCTCTGTAGGTCAGAAGTTCAGGCAGGCTTGCCTAGGTTCTGTATTCTGAGTCTCACAAGTCTGAAATCAAGGTGTGTTGACAAGAATGGGCTCTTATCTGGAGTATGTGGGGGAAAACTTCCTAGCTCATTTAAAATTTTAGCAGAATTCAGTTCCTAGTAGTTATAGGACTAAGGTTCACATTTCCTCTGATCCTTTCACATGGTGCCCTCCATTTCAGAGCTAGCAGTAGCATGTAATTGGAAATCCTATGAACTCTTTTGGTACTACCAGCCTGAGAAAATTCTGCTTTTAAAGAAAATCATGTGATTAGATTAGGCACATCCAGATAATCTCCCTTTTGCTATGTAATGTGACATAATCAAAGGAATAACACCAAGAAACTCTAATTCATTGCTGATGAGAATGCAAAATAAGACAATGTCTTTGTAAAGCAGCTTGGCAGCTTTCTACAAAGTTAAGTATATTAGTAGACTTACCATTTGATTCAGTCAGTAATCATTCTCCTAGGAATTTTCCCAACTGATTTGAAAACATGTCCACAGAAAACCTCTGCATAAATGTCTATAGCAGCATTATTAATAATGATCAAAACCTGAAAGAAACCAAGATGTACTTCAATAGATGACTGTGAGACAGGTTACTTAGTATGATTACTAGGTAGATAGGGAGGATCCCTGATGGAATAAACAAAAAGCAGCCATATCCTGAAAATCCAAGTCCTGGAATGTCTCTTTCACTCCAGGACAGAGACATTAAAATACACCTTAAGGTTAATAGATAATCTCATATCCCTTCTGGTCAGACAAAGGAGCAGATATGATAGATAGGAATGGGTTGGTTCATTAATCCCTTCAGGATGAGCAAACAGGACAAACCTGATAGATGAATCCAATTGGAAATCTCCAGCCCTTTTCCCCAAGCAGGCAAGGGAAGGTATAAAAGAAAGAGCTTTTGCCTCAGTCATTGGGCACCGCGATTGGGGACCCCCTCCCACTCGGGAGCTGCAATCTCTTCTCCTGTCTCTAATAAACTATCCTCTTTTTAAAACTTTTTGCCTCTCCCTGGTCTGTGTTTCCATTCTTCGGCTTCACAAGACACGATCCAGGCCCGCACTCAGAAACTGCTGGCAGATCCAACATCACCCCCATCATTTGGGGAGTCACAGGAAAATATCCCCACATCAACTGGGTAAGCAAACTGTGACTTATACAATGGAATACTACTTAATGATCAAAAAGAACATATTATCAATCCACACAACAATATGGATGAATCGTAAATACATATTCCTAAGTGAAAGAAACCGGTCTGAAAAGACCTCATACTGTATAATCCCATTTACCTGACATTGTGGACAGTAAACAGATCAGTGTTATCAGGGGTTTATACAGGAGGGAAGGTTAAAAAGTTGAAGCAAAGGGGACTTCTTAGGTGGTGAAACTATTATGCATAATACTGTAATGGTGGATACATGACACTATACATTTCTCAAAATCCATAGAATTTTACAACACAAAAAGTGATCCTTAATGTATATAAATTTTAAAAATAATTCAAGATGTCAGGGGATACAAGGAAGGGATGCACACTGTGACAAGATAATTTAACTGTATTACAAATATGATTTAACCTCGCTGAAGGGAGTGAAGGAAAATGTACTTACCTAAGTAACTGAAAATGAGTAAGTTCTCTAAACTATAAGCAAAAGAATATGCACATTAGCACTATATTCTAGTTAGTAAAGTGTTGTCCCATGAGAGTAAGCTAGCAATTATAATAGTACTATACATATATGATGGGCTTGGAAAATTAAGTAAATGGACGGTGGGTAGTGGGAGTCAGGTTTTTCACTGTTGTGAGAGTTTACAGATAAGTAATAGGAAGAGGCAGGAATGATGCATGTGGTAATTAATTAGAGTTGAAGACATCAATATGAAGTCATGTTTAGTTTAATATGGTTACACATAGAAATTTTTTAGCCATATATATATATATATATATATATATATATATGTAATAGTATGCACACATTTATTTTCTTGCACTGTTAGCTAAGAGGGCCTATAAAAATTAACCCCAGAGTGATGTTGCAGGAATGGCCGCAGCGGGGCACACTTTTTGAGTTCTCCTCCGGAACTTAACACAAACGAGACACCTATAACCCATCAAAGGACTCTATGTTCATCATAAAGAATGGCTAAGAGACTCGTGCAAGGATTACTTGAAGGTGGGCAAATTGGGCGAGCAGGGGTAGAGGGAAGAGAGTGGAGTGGAGACATGGCCAGCATCTGTGGAGGTGGAAATGCCACAGGCATCTGCAGCTGCAGAGATGCAGGGGATCCCAGGACAGAACAGAGAACACAAAAGGTAGGAGGTGGGCTCCTTCCCTGCGTCCCACAGTTGATCTCTCCCGCCAAGAGTGCAGCCAGTTGGTCCCTAGGTCGGACAAAGGACACAAACTCTATACCTGGACCCCTCCCCCCACTCTTCCAATCCTACCCCTGCACTTCCAGAGGTTTAAACTGGTCCCTGAACTGAAGAGTAGTGTCAGATTACAGAGGAGCCTTAGTACTCAGGCTCTGGGAAGACCAGCGTGCAGCTCTGACCCAGGGAAGAGGCTGGGAAGAGTGTGATTTTTGCTGGGCTAGGACAGAAGAGACTCCTCCACCCCCAGACATTAACTTTTCTGGCTTGGGGGAAGCGTGTGACACTGCTGGGCTGGGAGAGAGAAGACCCCTCCATCCCCAGCCCCCACACTTTCTGGTCTGTCTAGGGCAGGGCAATTACAACGGTGGAGTCACTCCCAGGGATCAGCAGTAGGCGACAGAAGCAGCTCTGGGCTTTCAGTACCTCAGAAATCTCCCGCCCGCCACACACACACACACACACATACACACACACACACACACACACACACACACGGAAGAAGTGCCCTAAGACTCAGGATAACTGGACACAGGGCTGGTGGTGCTACTCTCAGTGTGCATATGTGCAGGCAACAGCAGAAACTGCACTGACTTTGTAGAAACTATCATCCAGACCCCTAAGCCCCATGCATCTAAATCTGCAACCCCAACGTCACTCTGGGCACCAGGTGACCAACTCTGCCTGCAAAATACACAGAGGACTCTTTGGTAAAGAAGAGGACAACCTGGAGTTTACTTAATGGGCTTAAGCCAAGACTGGCACTGCTATTTTGTCTGTTTGTTTTGTTTTATCTTTATATCTTTGATATCTTTGCCTGTGTTGAGTGTGGGTTGTCGGTTGTTTTTACATGTGAGTGTATTTGATTTTTTCTTTGTTGTTGTTCTGCTTGGTGATTTGCTTTGTTCTGAAATTGCCCTACCAAGGCTCAGCTTAAGAGGCACAAGATTCAACAAACCCAGAAACCGACTCCAGACCAAACCAGGGTACTACCGGGTTTGACCTACAAGTGACACACCCTGAGGGAATTCTTTACAGGCACAAGCGCCCATAAAGGCCAAACCACATTTAAGTGGTCAACCCTGATGCAACAGAACACCCTACGGTGGGCAGAGCCAAGTCTCACAACTAGTCAGCCTAGAAGTTAACCCCACCTACTCACAACCAAAAAGCAATTAAAGATCTTCTTTAACAAGACAATATACACAATGCAAGAGTCACCTTTGGAACACACACAGAGTAGAAGAGCAAAGTAGTGCAAGTCAAATAGAAAGGACGCATACTAAATAAGATAACCCACCAAGAACTAAGAACACAAGGGGATCTACCTAATACATCAAAGCAAACACAGAGAGTCAACCAGAATGGGGAAACAAAGAAACAGGTCCCAAATAAAAGAACAGAAGAAATCTCCAAAAATGGAACCAAATGAAACAGAGGTAACCAACCTATCAGAGACAGAGATCAGAACACTGATGATAAGAATGTTTAAGGAGCTTAGAGACGACATAAAGAAGGATAGAGTAATCATTATGACAATGAGTTAGAACTAAAGAACACAGTTACTGAAATAAAGAACTAACTTGAAGGAATTGACAGCAGGCTAGATGAAGCAGAGTATCAAATCAGCAACTTAGAAGACAAGTTAGCAGAGATCACCCAAACAGAACAACAGAAAGAAACAAGAATAAAAAAAACAACGAAGATGGTTTAAGAGACCTTTGGGAAAACATCAAGTGCAACAACATGCACATCATAGGAATACCAGAAGGTGAAGAGAGGAAGCAAGGGATTGAGAACATATTTGAAGTAATAATGTCCGAAAACTTCCCTAACCTGATGAAGGAAACCAACATACAAGCCCAGGAAGTACAGAGAGTTCCAACCAAAATAAACCCAAACAGGTCCAAACAAAGACATATTATAGTTAAAATGGCAAAGGTTAAAGACAAAGAGAGAATCCAAAAAGCAGCAAGAGAAAGACAGAGGCTTACATACAAGGGAACACCCATAAGACTATCGAATGACTTTTCTACAGAAACATTGAAAGCCAGGATGGAGTGGCAGGAGATACTCAAAGTGATGGAAAACAAAGACCTACAACCTACATTACTTTATCCAGCAAATCTATCATTTAAAGTTGATGGAGAGTGATATAGGAAAAATGGCGGCGTGAGGTGAGCCTCTGTAACGCTCCCCTGGAAGTTACAACGAATCGGACAACAATAACTCCACAAAGGACTCCCTGCACAGCAGACAGGGAAGACGAAGAGGCCGACTACTGAATTCACCTCCAGGTGGGTGAATCGCGCGAGCGGGGGAGGAGAGAGAGGAGAAGTGCGGAGACGGAGCCGCGCGGGCGCAGGACACAGACCTAGCTCAGTGCTCGGAGCCCGCTGCTCCCGGGAACTACCGCCGCTGCGGGAGAGGGAAGGACTCAGCCTGCTAGGGCTCCGCTTACGGCCCACAGGGCTGAGGGGGTAGCGTATAGCACAGCTGAACCCAACGCTCGCTCACGGCAGACCTCGGAGCAAAGACTGAGGGAAGAGGGCTGAAATCGGTGGTTTAAGCCCTCACTGCCGAGCGGAGAACGGAGCCTTAGGCACGGAGACTAGCCGCCCCCTCCCTACCCTCCCAGAGCTCGCCCCGCCCCCACCTGCCTGGTGCTAGAAGCGATAAAGTAGCAGTGTCGGATCAAAGGACAGAATATTTGCTGCTCTGAGAACTGTGGACCGCAGATACAGATTCGCAGCTCAACTAGTTCCGGCAAAGGGGAGGGAGCTGTGGAAGCAGGACTGGCTGTGGTGGTGGTCGCCGCCATTGCTTTGGGCCACCTCTCACAACTCACCCCGCCCCTGGCCCCACCTATCTGGGCGGATCCCTGCAGGAGTAAACAGAACTGCTGAAACAAACGGGCTCTGAATCTGGTGCAGAAAGAGCTTTGGAACTCCAAAAGCTCTTCGCATACCTATCAACCTGTTGCAGAAGACACTCCTGTAGATGTCTAGGAAGAGAAATAGTAAATCAGTGATTGCCATGAATAACCAAGGCAACAAGATAGCTCAGAAAGAAAGTGAAAAGTCTCCAGAAAAGGAACTTAGAGATATGGACCTTTGTGATTTAAATGACAGAGAATTCAAGATCGCAATTCTGAAAAAACTGAACGAGATGCAAGAAAACACAGAAAGGCAGTTTAATGAACTCAGAAACACAATCAAAGAACACCATGAGCATTTTACAAAAGAGATTGAAATTTTGAAAAAGAACCAAATAGAATTTCTGGAGATTAAGAACTCAATAGAAGAAATTAACAATAAAATATCCAGCTTAGGTAGTAGAGTTGACCAGATGGAGGAAAGAATCAGTGACATCGAAGATAGGAACCTGGAATTTACACAGAGGGAAGAAGAAAGAGACTTGAGACTTAAAAGAAATGAAAGAACTCTACAAGAACTTTCTGACTCCATCAGAAAGAGCAATATAAGAATAATGGGCATACCAGAAGGAGAAGAAAGAGGGAAGGGAACAGAGAATATATTCAAACAAATCGTCGATGAGAACTTCCCAAACTTGTGGACAGAACTGGATCCTCGAATCCAAGAAGCAAATAGAACACCTAATTACCTCAATCCCAACAGGCCTTCACCAAGGCACATTGTATTGAAGCTGTCTAAAATCAATGACAAAGAAAGAATCCTCAAGGCAGCCAGGGAAAAGAAGACGGTAACTTACAAAGGAAAGCCCATTAGATTATCATCAGATTTTTCAGCAGAAACTCTACAAGCTAGGAGGGAATGGAACCAAATATTCAAACTATTGAAAGAGAGAAATCATGAGCCAAGAATAATATATCCAGCAAAGATCTCCTTTAGATATGAAGGAGGAATAAAGACCTTTCCAGACATCCAGAAGCTGAGGGAATTTTCTAATACACGACCTGCACTACAAGAAATACTAAAGGAGGCTATTAGACCACCATCAACAGGGACAACTTGTGGCAACCAAAACATAAAAAGGGGGAGCGTAAAGGCCTGAACTGGAATATGGGAATAGAGAAAGTAAGCGTACTGAAGAAACTGGAATACTCTAAATATCAAACTTTCTTTTACATAAACTCAAGGGTAACCACTGAAAAAACATCCAAATCTGAAATATATACTGTAATAAAAGAAGAAACAGAGGGAAACATCATAGAATACCACCACACAGAAATAACAGACAACAACAAAAAGGCAAAGAAACAATGGAGACACAGCCTTACCAGAAAACTAAAGACAGAATGACAGGAAATCCTCACATATCAATAATCACCCTAAATGTAAATGGACTGAACTCACCAATAAAGAGACACAGAGTAGCAGATTGGATCAAAAAACTAAACCCAACCATATGCTGCCTACAAGAGACACATCTCAGCTACAAGGACAAGCATAGACTCAAAGTGAAAGGGTGGAAATTGACACTCCAAGCAAATGGTACCCAGAGAAAATCAGGTGTTGCCATAATGATTTCCGATGAAACAGACTTCAGGGTGAAAAAGATAACAAGAGACCAAGATGGACATTTCATAATGGTAAAGGGGACTATACAACAAGAAGACATAACAGTCATCAATATTTATGCCCCCAATCAGGGAGCACCGAAATATACCAAGCAACTACTAACAGAACTAAAGGGAGAAATTGACCAAAACACAATTATACTAGGGGACTTAAATACATCATTGACAGCTATGGATAGATCATCCAAACAGAAGATAAATAATGAAATCGCAGCCCTAAATGACACATTAAATGAATTGGACATAATTGACATATATAGAGCACTTCATCCTAAAACATCAGACTATACATTCTTTTCTAGTGTACATGGAACATTCTCAAGGATAGACCATACATTGGGACACAAAATCAGCCTCAGCAAATTTAAGAAGATTGAAATCATACCAAGCATATTCTCTGATCACAAAGCTTTGAAATTGGATATCAACTGCAAAAAGAAAGCAGGAAAAAACACAAATACATGGAGATTAAACAACATACTTTTAAAGAACGACTGGGTCAAAAAAGAAATTAGAGGAGAGCTCAAAAGATACATAGAAACAAATGACAATGAAAATACATCCTACCAAAATTTTTGGGATGCCGCGAAAGCAGTTTTAAGAGGGAAATTTATATCATTACAGGCCTATCTCAAGAAACAAGAAAAATCCCAAATAAATAACCTCATGTTACACCTTAAAAACTAGAAAAAGAAGAACAAGCGAAACCCAAGGTCAGCAGAAGAAAGGAAATAACAAAAATCAGAGCAGAACTAAATGAAATAGAGAACAAAAAGACAATAGAAAAAATTAATGTGACAAAAAGCTGGTTCTTTGAAAAGATTAACAAAATCGACAAACCCTTGGCTAGACTCACTAAGATAAAAAGAGAGAAGACACTAATTAACAAAATCAGAAATGAAAAAGGGGAAGTTATCACGGACACCACAGAAATACAAAGGATTATCCAAGAATACTATGAAGGACTATATGCCACCAAATTTAATAACTTAGAAGAAATGGACAAGTTCTTAGAAACATATAGCCTTCCAAGGCTGAATCATGAAGAACTGGAAAATCTTAACAGGCCGATCACCACTAACGAAATTGAATCAGTCATCAAAAACCTTCCCAAAATCAAAAGTCCTGGACCAGATGGCTTCACCAGTGAATTCTACCAAACCTTCAAAGAGGATCTAATACCAATCCTGCTCAAACTCTTCCAAAAAATTGAAGAACAGTCAGTACTCCCTAACTCATTTTATGAGGCCAACATTACCCTGATACCAAAACCTGGTAAGGACAACACAAAAAAAGAAAACTACAGACCTATATCTCTGATGAATACAGATGCTAAAATCCTAAACAAAATTCTAGCAAATCGAATACAACAATGCATTAAAAAGATTATTCATCACGACCAAGTGGGGTTCATCCCCGGGGCACAAGGATGGTTCAACATTCGCAAATCCATCAATGTGATACATCACATAAACAAAATAAAGGACAAAAATCATATGATTCTATCAATTGATGCAGAAAAAGCATTTGATAAGATACAACATCCATTTATGATTAAAACACTTACTAAAATTGGTATAGAAGGAAAATACCTCAACATAATAAAGGCCATATATGACAAGCCCTCAGCTAATCTCATAATTAATGGTGAAAAGCTGAAGCCCTTTGCTCTACGTTCAGGAACACGACAAGGTTGTCCCCTATCACCTCTGCTTTTCAACATAGTGTTGGAAGTCCTCGCCAGAGCTATCAGGCAAGAGAAAGAAATAAAAGGCATCCAAATTGGGAATGAAGAAGTTAAATTGTCACTCTTTGCAGATGACATGATGCTATATATAGAAAACCCTAAAGACTCCACCAAAAAGCTATTAGAAACAATCAATGAATACAGTAAAGTTGCTGGCTACAAAATCAACGTACAAAAGTCCATTGCTTTCCTATATACCAACAATGAAATCTCAGAAAAAGAGATAGAAAAAACAATTCCTTTTGCAATTGCAGCAAAAAGAATAAAATACCTAGGAATAAACTTAACCAAGGATGTGAATGATTTATATGCTGAAAATTATAAGACATTTTTGAAAGAAATTGAAGAAGACACAAAGAAATGGAAAGACATTCCGTGCTCATGGATTGGAAGAATCAACATAGTTAAAATGGCCATATTACCCAAAGCCATATACAGATTTAATGCAATCCCCATTAAAATCCCAATGGCATTTTTTAAAGAAATAGAACAAAAAATCATCAGATTTGTTTGGAACCACAAAAGACCCCGAATAGCCAAAGCAATATTAAAAAAAAAGAACAATACTGGAGGTATCACACTCCCTGATTTTTCCTTGTACTACAGGGCTACAATAATCAAAACAGCTTGGTATTGGCGGAAAAACAGACACATAGACCAATGGAATAGAATTGAGAACCCAGAAATACAACCACATAAATATGGACAGATAATTTTTGACAAAGAAGCTAAAAACATACAATGGAGGAAAGACAGCCTCTTCAATAAATGGTGCTGGCAGAATTGGATAGCTATGTGCAAAAGAATGAAACTGGACTGCTATCTGTCACCATGTACCAAAATTAATTCAAAATGGATCAAAGACTTAAGCATAAGACCTGACACAATAAACTGCATTGAAGAAAACATAGGTACTAAACTTATGGACCTTGGGTTCAAAGAGCATTTTATGAATTTGACTCCAAAGGCAATGGAAGTAAAAACTAAAATAAACAAATGGGATTATATGAAACTGAAAAGCTTCTGCACAGCAAAAGAAACTATTGACAAAATAATGAGGCAACCAACTGAATGGGAGAAGATTTTCGCAAACAGTTCCTCTGATAAGGGGCTAATATCCAAAATATACAAGGAACTCATGAAACTCAACAACAAAAAAACAAACAACCCAATTGAAAAATGGACAGAGGACCTGAGGAGACATTTCTCCAAAGAGGATATACAAATGGCAAATAGACATATGAAAAAATGCTCAACATCGCTAATCATCAGAGAAATGCAAATGAAAACCAAAATGAGATATCACCTCACCCCAGTCAGAATGGCTTTCATCAACAAAACAAATAGTAACAAGTGTTGGAGAGGCTGTGGTGAAAAAGGAACTCTCATACACTGTTGGTGGGAATGCAGACTGGTGCAGCCGCTATGGAAGGCAGTGTGGAGGTTCCTCAAGAAATTACGAATAGAATTACCATATGACCCAGCAATCGCTCTCCTGGGTATCTACCCAAAAAATATAAAAGCATTTCTCTATAGAGACACGTGTACGCCAATGTTCATTGCAGCTTTGTTTACGGTGGCCAAGACATGGAAACAACCAAAATGTCCTTCGATAGATGAATGGATAAAGAAGTTGTGGTACATATACACAATGGAATACTATTCGGCGTTAAGGAAAGATGATATAGGAGCATTGGTGACAACATGGATGGATCTCGAGAGAATAATGCTAAGTGAAATAAGTCAGACAGAAAAAGCAGAGAACCCTATGATTTCACTGATATGTGGTATATAAACCAAAAAGAACAAGACAAACAAATGAGAAACAAAAACTCATAGACACAGACAATAATTTAGTGGTTACCAGAGGGTAAGGGGGTGGGGGGTGGGTGATGAGGGTAAAGGGGATCAAATATATGGTGATGGAAGGAGAACTGACTCTGGGTGGTGAACACACAGTGGGATTTATAGACGATGTAATACAGAATTGTACACCTGAAATCTATGTAAATTTACTAACAATTGTCACCCCAATAAAATTAATTAAAAAAAAAAAAAAAGTTGATGGAGAGACAAAGATCTTCCCAGAAAGAATAAGCTAAAGGAATTTATTACCACCAAGTCAACATTGCAAGAAATACTAAAAGGACTTCTATAAACAGAAGAAAGATGAAAACAATCTAACTACAAATTTAAAAATGTCAGTAACTATGTACCTATCAATAATCACTTTAAATGTAAACGGATTAAATGATCCATTCAAAAGACATAGGGTGGCAGAATGGATAAGAAAGCAAGACCATTGTATATGCTGTATACAAGAGACTCACCTCAGTTCAAAAGACACACAAAGGCTGAAGTGAAGGGTTGGAGTAAAATATTTCATGCAAATGGTAATGAGAAGAAAGCTGGAGTTGCAACACTTATATCTGACAAAATATACTTTAAAATGAACAAGATATTAAAAGACAAAAGTAGGCACTACATAATAATAAAGGGATAGATCCAACAAGAGGACATAACCCTAGTAAATGTCTATGCACCCAACATAGGAGCACATAAATATATAAAACAAATACTGACTGACATAAACACAGAGATCAACAGTAACAGTATTATAGTAGGGGACTTCAACACACCTCTGACAACAAGTGACAGGTCTTCCAGACAGAAAATCAATATCGAAACAACAGCCTTAAATGACATATTGGTACACTTGGATTTAATCGATATCTTCAGAGCAATTCACCCCAAAGCAGCAGAATACACGTTCTTCTCAAGCGCACATGGAACATTTTCCAAGATAGACCATATGTTAGGCCACAAAACAAGTCATGATAAATTTAAGAAAATTGAAATCATACCAGTTGTCTTCTCTGACCATGAAATTAGAAATGAACCACAGGAAAAAAACTGGAAGACCCACCAATTCATGGAGGCTGAATAGCATGTTACTAAATAATGAATGGGTCAACCAGAAGATCAAGGAAGAAATCAAAAGATATTTTGAGACAAACAAAAATGAAAACAAAACGACCCAAAATCTATGGGAAGCCGCAAAAGCAGTCCTAAGAGAGAAATTCATAGCATTGCAGGCCTACCCAAAAAAACAAGAAAAAATTATTAATCAGCAGTTTATCTTCACACTTAAGGAATCTGGAAAAAGAACAGCCAAATAAGCTCAAAGGGAGTACAAGGAAGGAGATAATAAAGATCAGAGTGGAAATAAATGAAATAGAAACGAGAAAAGCAATACAAAAGATCAATGAATACAAGAGTTGGTTCTTAGAGAAGATAAACAAAATTGACAAACCTTTAGCCAGACTCACTAAAAAAAAGAGAGGACCCAAATTAATAAAATCAGAAATGAAAGAGGAGAAGTGACAACAGACACTGCAGAAATACAAAAAAATTTAAGAATTACAATGACAACTATATGCCAACAAATTTGACAATCTGGAAGAAATGGACAATTTTCTAGAGGCGTACAACCTTCCAAAGCTAACTCAAGAAGAAACAGAAAACAGGAATAGACTGATTACGACCAGGGAAATTGAATCAGTAATCAGCAATCTCCCAACAAACAAAAGCACTGGACCAGATGGCTTTACAGGTAAATTTTACAAAACATTCAAAAAAGTATTATTACGTGTTATCTTCAAGCTCTTCCAAAAAATCCAGAAGTGGGGAAGCCTCACAAACACCTTTTACGAAGCCTCTATCACCCTGATCACAAAATCAGACAAAGACACCACAAAAAAAGAAAACTACATGCTGATATCTCTAAAGAACATAGATGCAAATCTCATCAACAAAATATTAGCGAACAGAATTCGGCAATACATTAAAAAGATCATATACCATGATCAAGTGAGATTCATCCCTGGTATGCAAGGGTGGTTCAAAATCCGCAAATCAATGTGATACACCACATTAACAAAATGAAAAATAAAAATCACATCATCATATAAATTGATGCAGAAAAAGTATTGGCTAAAATCCAGCAGCCATTTATGATAAAAACCCTTAAGAAAGTGGGAATAGAGGGATCATATCTCAACATAATAAAGGCCATATATGACAAACCCACATCTATCATCATACTCAATGGGGAAAAGCTAAAACCATTCCCCCTAAGATCAGTAACAAGGCAAGGTTGCCTACTTTCTCCACTTCGATTCAACATAGTGCTGTAAGTTCTAGCCACAGCAATCACCAAGAAAAAGAAATAAAAGGCATCCAAATCGGTAAGGAGGAAGTAAAATTGTCATTATATGCAGATGATATGATACTATATAGAGAGAACCCTAAAGACTCCACCAAGAAACTGTTAGAGATGATAGATGAATGTAGTAAAGTAGCAGGATACAAAATTAATATTCAGAAATCAATTGCATTTGTATATACCAATAATAAAACATCAGAAGGAGAAATTGAAAAAAAAATCCATTTACAATTGCTTCCAGGACTATAAAATACCTGGGGATAAATTTAACCAAAGAAGTAAAAGATCTGTACTCAGAAAATTATAAGACACTGAAGAAAGAAATGAAAGAAGATACAAATAGATGGAACACATACCATGTTCATGGATAGAAAGAATTAATATACTTAAAAGGTCCATACTGCCTAAGGCAATATATATATTCAATGCAATTCCTGTGAAACTATCAACGATGTTTTTCACAGAAGTAGAACATGTAATCCTAAAATTTATATGGGACCATAAAAGACCCCGGATAGCCTCACCAATCTTGAGAAATAAGAACAAAGTGGCAGGTATAACAATACCTGGCATCAAATTATACTACAAGGCTACAGTAATCAAAACAGCATGGTATTGGCATAAAAACAGACACATAGATCAATGGAACAGAATAGAGAGTCCAGAAATAAACCCATGCCTATATGCCCATTTAATCTACGACAATGGAGCAAGAATGTACGGTGGGTTAAAGACCGTCTATTCAATAAATGGTGCTGGGAAACCTGGACAGACACATGCAACAAATGAAGCTGGACCACCTCCTTACACCATACACTAAAATAAATTCAAAATGGCTTCAAGACTTAAATGTGAGATCTGAAACCATAAAATTCCTAGAAGAAAATATAGGAAGAAATTTCACAGATATTACCCGGAGTAAGATTTTTACTGATATATCCCCTCACGCGAGGGAAGTAAGAGAAAAAATAAACATGTGGGATTACATCAAACTAAAAATTTTTTTTCACAGCAAAGGTAACCCTCAATAAAACAAAAAGGGACCCTACTGAATGGGAAAATATATTTGCCAATGATGTATCTGATAAGGGGTTAATATCGCAAATTTACAAAAAACTCACTCAACTCACTCCAAAAAAGCAAACAACCCAATTAAAAAATGGGCAGAGGACATGAAGAGACATTTTTCTAAAAAGGACATACAGATGGCAAACAGACATATGAAAAAATGTTCAAACTCACTAACCATCAGAGAAATGCAAATAAAAACCACAATGAGATACCACCTCACCCCAGTCAAAATGGCTATCATCAATAAATCAACAAAAATAAAACAGTGCTTCCGAGGATGTGGAGAAAAAGGAATGCTTGTGCACTATTGGTGGGATTGCAGGTTGGTGCAGCCACTATGGAAAACAGTATGGAGG
Organism: Rhinolophus hipposideros; assembly: GCF_964194185.1. NCBI lineage: Eukaryota > Metazoa > Chordata > Mammalia > Chiroptera > Rhinolophidae > Rhinolophus > Rhinolophus hipposideros. The sequence goes on from NC_138046.1 coordinate 35,056,756, forward strand.
TATCTCAAAAATCTGAAAATGGAACTACCTTATGATCCAGCAATTCCACTCCTAGGTATCTATCCGGAGAAATCCAAAACTCTAAGTCAAAAAACCTTTATGCACTCCTATGTTTATTGCAGCACTATACACATTAGCCACGACATGGAAACAACTGAAATGCCCATCGTTAGATGACTGGATTAAGAAACTGTGGTACATTTATACAATGGAGTATTACACAGCCATAAAGAAGAAAGAAATCTTACCATTTGCAACAACATGGATGGACCTAGAAAACATCATGCTAAGTGAAATAAGTCTGACAGAGAAAGGCAAATACCATATGATCTCACTTATATGTAGAATATAAAGAAAAGAATAAGTGAATGAACTAATCAGAAACAGTTTTGGAGACATAGAGGAAAAACTGAAGGTTACTAGATGGGAGGCGGGTGGGGATAAAAGGGAAGGTGCGGGGATTAGAAAACAGTCAGTAACCACAAGATGGCCACGGGGTTCTGAAATTAATTTGGGGAAGGTAATCAATAATGTTGTTAAGATTTTGTAGGGTATTCGATGGACACTTGTCTCATTAGGGAGACCACCTCAGGCATGATGTAGATGCCTTATCTCTGCATTGTACACCTGAAGCTGAAGCTGAACAATAATGAATGTCAACTACAAATTTGTATGTATGTGTGTATGTGTGTGTGTGTATGTATGTATGTATGTGTATATGTATGTACTTATAAGAAGTGGAGTACAGCTTTAGGAATAGAGACAGTGGAAATGTAATGGCTCTGTGTGATGTCAGAGGGATAGTGGATGGGGGTGGGGGGTTCACACAGTTTGAAGGATATAAAAGATAAACATTTAACTGTTGCTTTGTCTTATGTACCTGAAACTAAAAAAAAAAAAAATGTAAATCATATAGAAAAAAATAAAGCAAGGTTTAGAATTAGATAGAAGTGAGTTTCAACTCTGCCTCTATCTCTCAGTAACCTTGAACCAATCAATTTTTCTCAGATCATGGCATTTCCAGAACCAGTGAATAAAAAATTATAAATCAAAAAAAAAAAATTAACCCCAGCAGCAATAAGCATACCTAGTATCAAGTTTTGGGTTTCTGTGGAAATAAGTAAATACGTAAAGTGAAGGTTACTCAGAGCCAGCTAGGGAGTCAGCCCCCATTACTTACATTTTGAGAAACTCAGAGGCTGGCAGAGAAGTAGGAAATCTTTATAGTGGAAAAAAGGGAACTCTTTAGCTAAGCCTTGATTGGAGGCTGTTGGTATGGGGAAGCTACATGTAGGCAGACTGATTAGAAATGGGGTATCCTATGTAATTATTTGGAGGTGCATAGTCATAGTTATTTCTCCCTGGTTGATTCTAAGTTGGAAGTGCAGACAAAAATTTGGTAAGTTATCAGTTATTAATCAAGTCCTGGCCACTTTAGGCCAATTGCTACTGAGAATTTTGTTTAGTTTCCTGAGCTAGCTGCTAAAGTTGTGGTCTGACTTTCTGGAAGGCGGACTTTTAGATAATAGGCTGGCTTCCGGAGCTGGTTTCTGTACTAGATAATGGGTTGGTTTTCTGGGCAGGTCAATATAGCTTGTGAGTCAGAGTTACATTTTTATATATGATCAGGATGTTGTCTCTTGGTATATTAAGTCTTTCATTTTTAATACAATTCTACAATAAAAAGAACAAGAGCTCATTGTATAAATACCATCACTGATTATAGAACTGTGGAAAGAAATATACAAAATGAGCATGGAGCATATTTTAGTGTAATAAGCTAAGGGAGTGATGATTATGATGAAGATGATCATCATCAGGATAATGATAACAACCACCCTATAATAATGATAGTATGTCAAAGGGACACAGGAGCCAATTGTAGGAGCGTCCAGTGGTTAAAGCTGGAATAATGTGAGCAAAAAAAAAAACAACAGTATTTGATATAAATAAAAACAAGTATTAGATTATGACTCAAATTGTAAAATAAATACCCAAAATTTATATGGGTGTAAATAAATCATTGAATAAACAAATAAGTAGGGACTATGTTAAACTTCCTATTTTCATATTTTATCAATATTTATTATGTTTTAAAAAAACATTTAAAAAACAATATGGATGTCATCAAAATGGTGGCATGAGGTGAGCCTCTGGAAATCTACCCTGGAATTTACAACAAATTGAAAAACTATAACTCCACAAAGGACTCTATGCACAGCAGACAGGCAAGACAAAGACACTCAGTATTAAATTCACCTAAAGGTGGGCAAATTGCTTGAGCAGGGGAGGGGGGAAGGGAGAAGTGCGGAGACGGAGCCACGCGGGCACAGGACACAGACCTACCTCAGTGTTCTGAGCTCGCTGCATCCCGGAACTACCTCAGTTGTGGGAGAGAAAAACTCAGACTGCTAGGGCTCCACTTATGGCCCACAGGGCTGAGCTGACAGCATATAACACAGATGAACCCAAAGCTCACTGCAGAGACCTCGGAGCAAAGACTGAGGGAAGAAGGCTGAAAACGGTGGTTGAAGCCCTCACTGCCACAGAGAATGGAAGCTTTAGGCACTGAGATTAGCCGCCCCCTCCCTACCCTCCCAGAGCTCGCCTTGACCCCACCTGTCAGGTGCTAGAAGCAGAAGAGTAGCAGTGTCAGATCAAAATAAAACTACATTTGCACTTTTGAGAACTGTGATCTGCAGACACAGATTCACAGCCCAACTAGTTTCAGCAAAGGGGAAGGAGCTGTGGAAGCAGGACAGGCTATGGTGGTGGTCGCTGCCATTGCTCTGGGACAATTCTCACAACTCACTACACCGCTATCCCCACCTATCTGGGTGGATCCCTGCAGGAGTGAATAGAACTGCTGAAACACACAGGCTCTGAATCTGATGCAAAAAGAGCTTTGGAACTTCAAAACCTCTCCACACACCCCCTAAGACACAGGTAAACTGTTAACAAAGGAGAAGCCCAACTTCCAGAAAATCCCCTCATTGTGTGAGAACCTGGAATAGTGCAGAGAAAACATAACACTACAGTGTGAGAGAGAAAAAAAGGCTGCAGTCAGAGAGAAAATAAAACATTCTACCAACAAGTACTAGAAAACAAAAGAAAGATCTCTTCCTATCAACCTGTTGTAAAACACACTCCTGTAGATGTCTAGGAAGAAAAATAATAAATCATTGATTGACATGAATAACCAAGGCAAAAAGACAGCTCAGAAACAAAGAGAAAAGTCTCCAGAAAAAGAAGTTATATATATGGAAATATGTGACTTAAATGACAGAGAATTCAAGATTGCAGTTCTGAAAATACTCAACGAGATGCAAGAAAATACACAAAGGCAGTTTAATGAACTCAGAAACACAATCAAAAAACAACATGAGCATTTTACCAAAGATATTGAAATTTTTAAAAAGAACCGCATAGAATTTTTGGAGATTAAGAACTCAATAGAAGATATGAAGAATGAAATAGCCAGCTGTGGGGACAGAGCCCCAGAAAGCAGTTTCCAGGCTCTCGGCCTCATGTGGAGAGGTGCTGGCTCAGATAGTGGATGGCCGTCAGCTGTGTCTGGTTGGCCGTCAGCTGTGGCCTTTAAGCCATTGGTCACTGATATAACTGCCACGGCTACGGAGGGGAGCCGAGGAGAGTGAAGGAGGAGACTGAAGGAGAGTAAGGAGAGTCAAGGACAGTTGGTCGGTTGGCAGCAAAGCGGACAGCAGGTCGGACGTCGTGTAAATCCAGCCTCCAGTGAGACCATAGTGGTATGACTTCCCTACCTATGGCTCCGTGGGTGTTCCTTTTTGGCCTCACCATGTCCTGCGTTCTTATGTGGGGAGCGGGAACAGAGACCCCCGCAGGCCGCCCCGCCGGACACCCCTCACGACACCAGCTTAGGTAGTAGACATGACCAGATAGAGGAAAGAATCAGAGACATCAAAGACAGAAACCTGGAAATGAAATGGATGGAAGAAGAAAGAGACTTGAGACTTAAAAGAAATGAAAGAACTCTACAAGAACTTTCTGACTCCATCAGAAAGAGTAATATAAGAATAATGGGCATCCCAGAAGGAGAAGAAAGAGAGAGGGAAACAGAGACTATATTCAAACAAATAGTTGATGAGAACTTCCCAAACTTGTGGAAGGAACTGGATCCTCGAATCCAAGAAGCAAGTAGAACACCTAATTACCTCAATCCTAACAGGCCTTCTCCAAGGCACATTTTATTGAAGATGTCAAAAATCAACTACAAAGAAAGAATCCTCAAGGCAGCCAGGGAAAAGAAGACAGTAACATACAAAGGAAAGCCCATTAGATTATCATCAGATTTTTCAGCAGAAACTCAACAAGCCAGGAGGGATTGGACCAAATATACCAACTATTGACAGAGAGAAATTATGAGCCAAGAATAATATACCCAGCGAAAATATCCTTTAGATATGAAGGAGGAATAAAGACCTTTCCAGACATCCAGAAGCTGAGGGAATTTTCTAATACATGACCTGCACTACAAGAAATACTAAAGGAGGCTATTCGACCACCATCAACAGGGACAATTTCTGGCAACCAAAACATAAAAAGGGGGAGAGTAAGGCCTGAACCAGAATATGGAACAGGGAAAGTAGGCATTCTGAAGAAAATGGAATACTCAAAATACCAAACTTTCTTTTCCATAAACTTTATGGTAGCTGTTCAAAAAACATCCAGAACTGAAATATATACTTTAATAAAAGAAAAAAAAAAAACAGAGGGAAAATTCGTAGAATACCACCACACAGAAATAACAGACAAAGTTTAGTGGTTACCAGAGGGTAAAGGGGTGTGGGGGGTGGAAGATGAGGGTAAGGGTATCAAATATATGGTGATGGAAGGAGAACTGATTCTGGGTGGTGAACACACAATGGGATTTATAGATGATGAAATACAGAATTGTACACCTGAAATCTATGTAATTTTACTAACAAATGTCACCCCAATAAATTAAAAAAAGAAAACCAAGAGGTAGAACAATACCAAAGCTTATGAAAAAAAAATATATATATATACGTTTACCTCTTCATCCCTACTCCTAAATACACACACACACACACACACACACACACACACACGCACACATTCACGAATGAAGATTCCCTTTATTTATAAGTTACAGAAATTTCCAACTAACCAATATCTTAAACAAAACTTGGAATTTATTATTTTCTCATTTAACAAGAAAAACGGATATAATCACTCTAGGACTGAACTAATGTCTTCATAATGCCATCAGTGATTCAGTCTCCTTCCACCTTTTCACTCTGTCATTTGTAGTGAATGGACTTCATCCTCATATTTGTCCCTTCATAGTACCAAGAAATGTCCTCACGTCAATTATACATCCATATTCCCAGCAAAGAAAAAGACTAGGACAATGGATAAAATAATATTAATAAACTAAATTTGTTCTTTTATAGGGGTATTTGCTGGGAATTTATCCAAGATTTACTAACATTTCTTTGGTCTGAATTATTGGATCTGATATTTATTCTTAGCTAAAAATGTAGTAATAATTTCCTCCTGGCTTGAGGCCCTGGTGTCCTTTGCCAGTTCTCATCCCACCTGGGTGACTTGGAGGTAGTGAAGGACCTGCTGTTACAGGCACCACCTTAGTGCACCTAGTTAATCTCCAGTGCACTATGACCAAAAAACGGGGTAAGGTGAGCTGGTCACGGGGTTGCCAGGCACCTTGATCAGGAGTTGGCACCTTTTAGGGCAAATCTCCAGTGTTGATGCTGTTATGGCACTTTTACCTCTAGTGATGCCTTGTGGGCAGGGCTGGACCCTTTCTCTCCTGTCTCCAGCCCTCTCTGCACATCTGTCTAATGTTTTTATTTGACAGAAATTGCCATATACCAGAAGCAATGTATGACATGGAGCATTGTCATGAGGGAGGATGATTTACAGCACACTTTAAAACACACCTCTCAGATGTAGCTCACACCTGACTGACTGCAATGAACAAGTTGAAACTTGTCACACTGTTACTAAGGTTTGACGAGCTGCTTCCCATATTGAAGATTCCTGCCTTTCTGTTGGATGGCACTCGGCAGCAGCATGCACTGTATTTGTTAATCACAAAGTAAAGGCTCTGTGAACGCTGAAACCCTCATCCAAAAGCCCTTGTGATTGATGTATGACCTGTTCTACCAACAATTTTCTTACAAATGTATGTTCCAAGGAATTTGTCACTGCAGGATATAATTGCCTTTATATAATTCCCTGTCTTGGCTATACATTAGTCTAGCACATTCTGTAATAAAATTGTCTACTGGTTAAAATGTGTTAAAAGTTTTTTGAAGTACTCACACAAAAGTTTTATCTTAGAGTTTTAAGATTTGTTGTGTATCTGTGTAATTCTTAGTATAACTCAGACGCTAATAATGATTTTGCAGCTTTTTTTGATGCCCTCTCTTGACCTTTGACCCTTCATATAAAAGAGTAATATTATTTTCTATCTTTCCTTATTCAGCATCTACAACTCTCTCTCTGTCCATTATCTCTGTGTTGTGTATGTGTGTGTTTCTCACTGGTCTTTCAATACGTATTGTTGCGTTTTAATTTTCTGAAGGGGCAACATTCAGAATGACATAGAGCATTCCATACTTTTACTATTTATTTAGGAAAGTTAAGCTCTTTTTTTTTCAATAAAGTACTATGCCAGACCTCTTAATATTTTGTCTTTTGTTCATACTTATCTCCAAACTTGTTTTGAAAGCTATTGCTGTAAATTAGGAATACTTTATTGACTCGTTCTAATTATCATATATTTACTAAAGAAAAAAATGTGTTTTTTTGAGATCAGCAATTTTCTAGACACTCAGATTTCAAAATTACTATATGTCAAATATATTTTTAAATGACTTCCAAATAATAAAAATTCCCAAATTTTCAATCAACTTTTAGGTAGGTAATTGTCTGAGGCAAATATCTACTTAAAATACTTACTGTACTGAATTTATATCTGCAAATATATACATCATGTCATCTATATAAAATTATTAATTCTTACATATTGTTTACATATGATAAAGTTAAATTACATATCTAATTTTAAACATTTTTTTCCTACAATGAATTTTTAGGATAAATACTTATTCAAAGGCTGCTGGCATCTCTGTTATCAGTTGTTTATTAATTCAATGCAGTATTCCAGAACCACAAAAGACCCCAAATAGCCAAAGCAATCTTAAGAAAAAAGAACATTACTGGAGGTATCACACTGCCTGACTTTAGCTTGTACTACAGGGCTACAATAATCAAAACACCATGGTATTGGCAGAAAAACAGACACATAGACCAATGGAATAGAATTGAGAATCCAGAAATAAAACCACATAAATATGGACAGATAATTTTTGACAAAGAAGCTAAAAACATTCAATGGAGAAAAGACAGCCTCTTCAATATATGGTGCTGGAAGAATTGGATAGCCACATGCAAAAGAATGAAACTGAACTGCTTTCTGTCACCATGTACCAAAACTAATTCAAAATGGATCAAAGTCTTAAGCATAAGACCTGACACAATAAACTGCATAGAAGAAAACATAGGTACTAAATTTAGGGACCTTGTGTTCAAAGAACATTTTATGAATTTCACTCCAAAGGCAAGGGAAGTAAAAGCTAAAATAAACAATGGGACTATGTGAAACTTAAAAGCTTCTGCACAGCAAAAGAAACTATTTTGTTTTTTTTTTTATTATTTGATGAAAATGTATCACTAATTTATTTGCTTTATTGGTTGTTTTAGAAAAGTTTTTAGTGAGGTAAATTTCCTGGGTCCTTCTCTGTCTGAAGTTCTTTTTCTTTTATTCTTAAATGATTTTTTTTGTTTTGTTTTTTTGTTTGTTTTGTTATGTTTTGTTTTGTTTTAAAGAAACCATTGACAAAATAAAGAGGCAACCAACTGAATGGGAGAAGATTTTTGCAAACAGTGCCTATGATAAGGGGCTAATATCCAAAATATACAAGGAACTCATGAAACTCAACAACAACAAAAAAAACAAACAACCCAATTGAAAAAAGGGCAGAGGACCTGAATCTGACTGGCTTCGCCCACTTGCCACACTACCTTAAAGTTTCAGACAAAGTATTTTGAGTGAGTACACAATACAGTCAGCAGTGATGCTTTATGTAATTAGAACTGAAATAGGAGGGAAATCATTTAGGCTATGGCATGAAGTGACACCTGATTGTTTCCTCCTGTCAGTATGACCTGTTACTTGAAGCAGCTCATAGCATCTATCTACTGATACCACTTTGGGGGAAATTGGCTAGAGATGTGTCACAAGGACTTGGGTGAAGATGCACTTTCAACCTGAAATGTCAGTGATATAAGGACTTTTTTTTTTTCTAATGCCATTCCATTGACAGAGTGGCAGCATGAGCTAAGCCATCTCAAGGGTTCCAAATCAGGTTTGACATCAGGAAGACTTAGTCAAACCAGGATATTCAGTTCAGCATTTGAGTAATTAGATACCAATGATCTTGTTCTCAGGGTATTCACAGGTTTTTGCTTAATTTATCTCCATTAGTTAAATGGAAATTTAGTATCATGGAAGGTAAGGGATAAGGAAATGAGGAGAGGCACAGCCCCTGTAACTGGATGTAATACAGAATTGTACACCTGAAATCTATGTAAATTTACTAACAATTGTCACCCCAATAAATTTAATTTAAAAAAAAAAGAATCTGGACCAGAAACTTTCTGGCAAGAGTAGACAATATATAAACACATGAATAAAAGAAAAAATAAATGACTAGGAGCTGAATGGAAAAAAAAATCATCTCAATTACCAAATGGCTCCAGACCTCTTCTTTGCTCTTTCATATGAGGAAAATAATCTGGACAGCAAAATCAGTGATGCTGAGAGAAATGATGGCTATCTACAAGAGGAAAGCAGGGGCATCAGACCCAACATTTAGAGTAAAAAAAATTTTTTTGATAAAAACTCCAAGTCTAGAGTGATCTCAGGTTTGATTTTATTGTTATTGTTGTTGAAGTAGTTAGTTTCAGATATTTTAAATGTCTAATCTGGATACCTCAGCTAGCAATGCTATGTCAAATTACCCAGAAGATTTGACCTATGTAAAGCAAACTACAATAAAAAGTAGAGAGTTGAATACCAACATATATGGATTTTTATGTTTGTAAGCAATTGTTTCAGCATCATGGTGATAGCCAACATGATAATAGATTTAAAATGCATGTGGCTCTGGCTGGTAGAATTGTGGGTGATTTTTCGAAATATGTTTTGGTTATTTGTTTTCTATTTTTGGTCAATTAAAATATACTGTTGTGTAACTTTTTTAAATGTAAAAAAATAAGGTAACACTTTATCATCAAATTATATACCAGAAGTTTGGACAACCTTCAAAGTTTTTCAAGAGATTCTCTGCTGTATCCCCCTGTTTTTAGGCAGACCTGAGTCAAATTTACTCAAGTGGTAGCCTTTGGCATTACAAAGCACTCCATTGCTTAAATCCCTTTATTTTTCAATGAGGCAACAAAAACCAAGGGCAGATAAATACCTTTTTCCCAGGCACATAGGTCATTGGTGGCAGAGACTAAAAAGGATCACTGAAACTTGACACCATTGACATTTCATTTTTTTCTTACTCTCCCTCTCTGCAAACTACTTATGACCATCACCCTTTCTATGACTCCACCTTCCTCAGGGTCTATGTTTGAGGAATTTTGCTATGGGCAAGTGGTTTGAAAATACTATAGCCCTGAGAACACACTGTTTGGAAAAATTTCTATTTATCAGCCTTATCTGTATACATAAGCAGCTTATATTACATGTTATAAAGAAAAGGGTACCCTCTCAAAAAAATACCCTGAATAAAAGATTGCCCTCATTATTCTGCCACAGTACCTGTCATATCCCCATTCTGTCATGTCTGTAGAGCCATAGATGCAATATTCCATCAATCATGCATAAGAAGTTTATTGACAACAAACTATATAATGGGATCTACTTGTAATATATAAAAATTCAGAGATAAACAAACCCTGGCCCTTTTTTTTGAGGAGCTGACATAAGAGCTGTGAAGAAAAGCAAGTAGACAAGACTATTAAAAATTGTGATATAAATGTCTTACCACTATGTTGTTTTGTACATTTGAAACTAATTTTAAAACTTGTGGTATATTAATAGAATATTAATAGAATGAAATCTTACCATTTGCAACAACATAGATGGACCTAAAGGGTGTTATGCTGATGAAATAAGTCATACTGAGAAAAACAAATACCATATGATCACATTTATATGAGGACTCTAAAGAACAAAACAAACAAACAAAACAGATGTCTATGCAAATGTCACTTAGAGAGGTCTTGCTTTATTTTTCTTTTTTTAAATTAGTTTCAGGTGTACAAAGTAAAATAATAGTTAAATATTTAAACCCCTCATAAAGTGATAACCCACACCCCAAGCTACTACCCCTCTGACATAGTTGTTACACTACCATCAATTATCTTCCCTATGTTGTACTCCACATTCAGAGACTATATATACATTTATATTTAGTTATAGTTGACATTCAATATTATTCTACTTCAGATTCATGTGTATAGCACACTGGTCATGCATCTACACAGTCCATGAAGCGACCCTCCTGATAAGTCCAGTGCCCACCTAGCACCTTACATGATCTTTACAACATTGTTGATTATATTCCCCATACTGTATTAATTACCAATTTGTATTTCTTAATACCTTCACTTTTTTCACCCTGTCTCCAACTCCATTCCCATCTATCACCCTGATAGATATATACCTATCTGGTACCATACCTAGTTATTACAACATTAATGACTATATTCCTTATACTATACCCTACATCCCCATGACTACTATGTAACAACCAATTTGTACTTCGGAACCCCTTCCCTTTTCACACACCCTTAACCACCCTCCCATCTTAAAGAAGTCCCTCCAAGATTCTTTGTAATACTGGTTTGGTTGTGATGAACTCCTTTTTCTTGTCGGAGAAGGTCCTTATCTGTCCTTTAGTTATAAATTGTAGCTTTGCTGGGTAGAATAATCTTGGTTGCATGTCATTGCTTTTCATAACTTGGAATATTTCCTGCCACACCCTTCTTGCCTGCAAAGTTTCTGTTGATAAATGAGCTGCCAGTCTCATGGGGGCTCCCTTGTAGATTACTAAGTGCTGTTCTCTTGCTTCTTTTAAGATCCTCTTTTTGTCTTTAACCCTTTGCATTTTAATGATGACGTATCTTGGTATTGGCCTATTTGGGTTTATCTTGTTTGAGACTCTCTGCACTTCCTGGGCTTGTATGTCTATTTCCTTCACCAGGTTATGGAAATCTGTCATTATTTCTTCAAATAGGTGTTCAATTCCTTGCTCTCTCTCTTCTCCTTCTGGTGCCCCTATAATGAGAATGCTGGTACACTTGATATTGTCCTGGAGACCCCTTAAACTCTTCTCAGTTTTTTGGATTCTTTTTGCTGTTCTGGTTGGGTGTTTTCTGCTACCTTATCTTCTACATCGCTGGTTGAATCCTCTGCTTCATCTAATCTACTGTAGATTCCCTGTAAGATGTTCTTCATTTCCATTATTGTATCTTTTATTTCTGACTGGTTCTTTTTCATGGTGTCCATCTCCATTTTTGTGCTTCCAATCTCACTGTTGAAGTTCTTGCTGATGTCACTGAGCATTCTTATAACCAATGTTTGGAACTCTGCATCTGGTAGCCTGCTTATCTCCATTTTGCTTAGTTCTTTTTCAGGACTTTTGTTCTGTTCTTTTATTTAGGACGTGTTTCTTTGTCTCCCCATTTTGGCTGCCTCCCTGTGTTTGTTTCTATATAATAGGTAGGGCGGCTGTGTCTCCTAGTCTTAGTTGAGTGGCCTTATGTAGTAGACGTACTGTCGGGTTCAGTGGCACAGTCTTTCTGGTCATGTGAGCCATGCATGCCAGGTGTGTCCCTTATGTGTGTTGTGTGTGCCCTCCTCTTGTAGTTGACACTTGGTTGATGATTGCATATCAGTGGGAGAGTCTGACCGTTGGGCTCACCGGTTGTGAGGACTGGCCTTGACTACACTGGGAAAGTTACTGTGCAGGGGCTGACCCTACAGAGCAGGATCTGCCTCAGCAGGACTCTGGTGCCTACCCAATCCACCCCTTGGATGTGTCATATTTAGAGGTGGCTCGGTAATGCTCCAGCTCATTTTGAAGCTGGCCAGTGGGGGTGCCAGCCCCAGCAACACCTTGGAGAAGACCCACTATAAGTCATGTTCAGCCATAGCCCATGCCCGACGCGGGACCACCCAGCAGGAGCCACAAAGAAATCTGATGGCTGCCACCTGAGTAGTGTTTGAAAGCACCCTAAGACGTCAAACAGCGAGCCAAGGCTGGCTGCCACTAGTGCTGGCTTAGGGCTGCTCAGCCAGAGGTACAGGACACACTCAAGCCAGATTCTCCTTGTCTGGGTTCCAAGAACCTTTCAGAGACCCTAGGAGATTGGAAATGGCGGCATGAGGTGAGCCTCTGTAACGCTCCCCTGGAATTTACAACGAGTCGGACAACAATAACTCCACGGAGGACTCCCTGCACAGCACACAGGCAAGACGAAGAGGCCCACTGCTGAATTCACCTCCAGGTGGGTGAATCGCGCAAGCCGGGGAAAAGGCAGAGGAGAACTGCGGAGACTGAGACGAGCGGGCGCAGGACTCAGACCTAGCTCAGTGTTCCGAGCCCGCTGCTCCCCGCTGCTCCCGGATCTTCCGCAGCTGCGGGAGAGGGAAGGACTCGGACTGCTAGGGCTCCGCTTGCGGCCCACGGGGCTGAGGGGGCAGCATACAAAGCCGCTGAGAGAAGAGGGCTGAAATCGGTGGTTTGAGCCCTCACTGCCGAGCGGAGAACAGAAGCCTTAGGCACAAAGACTAGCTGCCCCCTCCCTACCCTCCCAGAGCTCGCCCCGCCCCCACCTGCCCCGTGCTGGAAGCGATAAAGTAGCAGTGTCAGATCAAACGACAGAATATTTGCTGCTCTGAAAACTGTGCACCGCAGACACAGATTTGCAGCTCAACTGGTTCCGGCAAAGGGGAAGGAGCTGTGGAAGCAGAACTGGCTGTGGTGGTGGTCGCCACCATTGCTCTTGGCCACCTCTCACAAGTCACCCCACCCCTGGCCCCACCTATCTGGCGGATCCCTGCAGGAGTAAACAGAACTGCTGAAACATACCGGCTCTGAATCTGATGCAGAAAGAGCTTTGGAACTCCAAAAGCTCTTCGCATACCTATCAACCTGTTGCAGAAGCCACTCCTGTAGATGTCTAGGAAGAGAAATAGTAAATCAGTGATTGCCATGAATAACCAAGGCAACAAGATAGCTCAGAAAGAAAGTGAAAAGTCTCCAGAAAAGGAACTTAGAGATATGGACCTTTGTGATTTAAATGACAGAGAATTCAAGATTGCAATTCTGAAAAAACTGAACGAGATGCAAGAAAACACAGAAAGCCAGTTTAATGAACTCAGAAACACAATCAAAGAACACCATGAGCATTTTACAAAAGAGATTGAAATTTTGAAAAAGAACCAAATAGAATTTCTGGAGATTAAGAACTCAATAGAAGAAATTAACAATAAAATATCCAGCTTAGGTAGTAGAGTTGACCAGCTGGAGGAAAGAATCAGTGACATCGAAGATAGGAACCTGGAATTTACACAGATGGAAGAAGAAAGAGACTTGATACTTAAAAGAAATGAAAGAACTCTACAAGAACTTTCTGACTCCATCAGAAAGAGCAATATAAGAATAATGGGCATACCAGAAGGAGAAGAAAGAGGGAAGGGAACAGAGAATATATTCACACAAATCCTCGATGAGAACTTCCCAAACTTATGGAAAGAACTGGATCCTCGAATCCAAGAAGCAAATAGAACACCTAATTACCTCAATCCCAACAGGCCTTCAGCAAGGCACATTGTATTGAAGCTGTCTAAAATCAGTGACAAAGAAAGAATCCTCAAGGCAGCCAGGGAAAAGAAGAGTAACCTACAAAGGAAAGCCCATTAGATTATCATCAGATTTTTCAGCAGAAACTCTACAAGCTAGGAGGGAATGGAACGAAATATTCAAACTATTGAAAGAGAGAAATCATGAGCCAAGAATAATATATCCAGCAAAGATCTCCTTTAGATATGAAGGAGGAATAAAGACCTTTCCAGACATCCAGAAGCTGAGGGAATTTTCTAATACACGACCTGCACTACAAGAAATACTAAAGGAGGCTATTAGACCACCATCAACAGGGACAACTTGTGGCAACCGAAACATAAAAAGGGTGAGCGTAAAGGCCTGAACTGGAATATGGGAATAGAGAAAGTAAGCGTACTGAAGAAACTGGAATACTCTAAATATCAAACTTTCTTTTACATAAACTCAAGGGTAACCACTCAAAAAACATCCAAATCTGAAATACATAATGTAATAAAAGAAGAAACAGAGGGAAACATCATAGAATACCACCACACAGAAATAACAGACAACAACAAAAAGGCAAAGAAACAATGGAGACACAGCCTTACCAGAAAACTAAAGACAGAATGACAGGAAATCCTCACATATCAATAATCACCCTAAATGAAAATAAACTCAACTCACCAATAAAGAGACACAGAGTAGCAGATTGGATCAAAAAACTAAACCCAACCATATGCTGTCTACAAGAGACACATCTTAGCTACAAGGACAAGCATAGACTCAAAGTGAAAGGATGGAAATTGAAAGTCCAAGCAAATGGTACCCAGAGAAAATCAAGTGTAGCCATAATGATATCAGATGAAACAGACTTCAGGGTGAAAAAGATAACAAGAGACAAAGATGGACATTTTATAATGGTAAAGGGGACTATACAACAAGAAGACATAACAGTCATCAATATTTATGCCCCCAATCAGGGAGCACCAAAATATACCAAGGAACTACTAACAGAACTAAAGGGAGAAATTGACCAAAACACAATTATACTAGGGGACTTAAATACATCATTGACAGCTATGGATAGATCATCCAAACAGAAGATAAATAACGAAATCGCAGCCCTAAATGACACATTAGATGAATTGGACATAATTGACATATATAGAGCACTTCATCCTAAAACATCAGACTATTCATTCTTTTCTAGTGTACATGGAACATTCTCAAGGATAGACCATATATTGGGACACAAAATCAGCCTCAGCAAATTTAAGAAGATTGAAATCATACCAAGCATATTGTCTGATCACAAAGCTTTGAAATTGGATATCAACTGCAAAAAGAAAGCAGGAAAAAACACAAATACATGGAGATTAAACAACATACTTTTAACGAATGACTGGGTCAAAGAAGAAATTAGAGGAGAGCTCAAAACATACATAGAAACAAATGACAATGAAAATACATCCTACCAAAAATTTTGGGATGCTGCGAAAGCAGTTTTAAGAGGGAAATTTATATCATTACAGGCCTATGTCAAGAAACAAGAAAAATCCCAAATAAATAACCTTATGTTACACCTTAAAAACCTAGAAAAAGAAGAACAAGCAAAACCCAAGGTCAGCAGAAGAAAGGAAATAACAAAAATCAGAGCAGAACTAAATGAAATAGAGAACAAAAAGACAATAGAAAAAATTAATGTGACAAAAAGCTGGTTCTTTGAAAAGATTAACAAAATCGACAAACCCTTGGCTAGACTCACTAAGATAAAAAGAGAGAAGACACTAATTAACAAAATCAGAAATGAAAAAGGGGAAGTTATCACGGACACCACAGAAATACAAAGGATTATCCAAGAATACTATGAAGGACTATATGCCACCAAATTTAATAACTTAGAAGAAATGGACAAGTTCTTAGAAACATATAGCCTTCCAAGGCTGAATCATGAAGAACTGGAAAATCTTAAGAGGCCGATCACCAGTAACGAAATTGAATCAGTCATCAAAAACCTTCCCAAAATCAAAAGTCCTGGACCAGATGGCTTCACCAGTGAATTCTACCAAACCTTCAAAGAGGATCTAATACCAAGCCTGCTCAAACTCTTCCAAAAAATTGAAGAAGAGTCAGTACTTCCTAACTCATTTTCTGAGGCCAACATTACCCTGATACCAAAACCTGGTAAGGACAACACAAAAAAAGAAAACTACAGACCTATATCTCTGATGAATACAGATGCTAAAATCCTAAACAAAATTCTAGCAAATGGAATACAACAATGCATTAAAAAGATTATTCATCACGACCAAGTGGGGTTCATCCCCGGGGCACAAGGATGGTTCAACATTCGCAAATCCATCAATGTGATACATCACATAAACAAAATAAAGGACAAAAATCATATGATTCTATCAATTGATGCAGAAAAAGCATTTGATAAGATACAACATCCATTTATGATTAAAACACTTACTAAAATTGGTATGGAAGGAAAATACCTCAACATAATAAAGGCCATATACGACAAGCCCTCAGCTAATCTCATAATTAATGGTGAAAAGCTGAAGCCCTTTGCTCTACGTTCAGGAACACGACAAGGTTGTCCCCTATCACCTCTGCTTTTCAACATAGTGTTGGAAGTCCTCGCCAGAGCTATCAGGCAAGAGAAAGAAATAAAAGGCATCCAAATTGGGAATGAAGAAGTTAAATTGTCACTCTTTGCAGATGACATGTTGCTATATATAGAAAACCCTAAAGACTCTACCAAAAAGCTATTAGAAACAATCAATGAATACAGTAAAGTTGCTGGCTACAAAATCAACGTACAAAAGTCCATTTCATTCTTATATACCAACAATGAAATCTCAGAAAAAAAAAAAAAAACAATTCCTTTTGCAGTTGCAGCAAAAAGAAAAAAATACCTAGGAATAAACTTAAGCAAGGATGTGAAGGATTTATATGCTGAAAAATATAAGACATTTTTGAAAGAAATTGAAGAAGACACA
This sequence comes from Rhinolophus hipposideros, assembly GCF_964194185.1. Lineage (NCBI taxonomy): Eukaryota > Metazoa > Chordata > Mammalia > Chiroptera > Rhinolophidae > Rhinolophus > Rhinolophus hipposideros. Next base: position 35,073,758 of record NC_138046.1, read on the forward strand.
AAGAAATGGAAAGACATTCCGTGCTCATGAATTGGAAGAATCAACATAGTTAAAATGGCCATATTACCCAAAGCCATATACAGATTTAATGCAATCCCCATTAAAATCCCAATGGCATTTTTTAAAGAAATAGAACAAAAAATCATCAGATTTGTTTGGAACCAGAAAAGACTTTGAATAGCCAAAGCAATATTAAAAAAAAAAAGAACAATACTGGAGGTATCACACTCCCTGATTTTTGCTTGTACTACAGGGCTACAATAATCAAAACAGCTTGGTATTGGCGGAAAAACAGACACATAGACCAATGGAATAGAATTGAGAACCCAGAAATAAAACCACATAAATATGGACAGATAATTTTTGACAAAGAAGCTAAAAACATGCAATGGAGGAAAGACAGCCTCTTCAATAAATGGTGCTGGCAGAATTGGATAGCTACGTGCAAAAGAATGAAACTGGACTGCTATCTGTCACCATGTACCAAAACTAATTCAAAATGGATCAAAGACTTAAGCATAAGACCTGACACAATAAACTGCATTGAAGAAAACGTAGGTACTAAACTTATGGACCTTGGGTTCAAAGATCATTTTATGAATTTGACTCCAAAGGCAATGGAAGTAAAAACTAAAATAAACAAATGGGATTATATGAAACTGTAAAGCTTCTGCACAGCAAAAGAAACTATTGACAAAATAATGAGGCAACCAACTGACTGGGAGAAGATTTTCGCAAACAGTTCCTCTGATAAGGGGCTAATATCCATAATATACAAGGAACACATGAAACTCAACAACAAAAAAACAAACAACCCAATTGAAAAATGGACAGAGGACCTGAAGACACATTTCTCCAAAGAGGACATATAAGTGGCAAATAGATATATGAAAAAATGCTCTACATCTCTAATCATCTGAGAAACGCAAATGAAAACCACAATGATATATCACCTCACCCCAGTCAGAATGGCTTTCATCAACAAGACAAATAGTAACAAGTGTTGGAGAGGCTGTGGAGAAAAAGGAACTCTCATACACTGTTGGTGGGAATGCAGACTGGTGCAGCCGCTATGGAAGGCAGTGTGGAGGTTCCTCAAAAAATTACAAATAGAATTACCATATGACCCAGCAATTGCTCTCCTGGGTATCTACCCAAAAAATCTGAAAATATTTATATATAAAGACACGTGTACTTCAATGTTCATTGCAGCTTTGTTTACCGTGGCAAAGACATGGAAACAACAATAATGTCCTCGATAGATGAATGGATAAAGAATTTGTGGTATATATACACTATGGAATACTATTTGGCAGTAAGAAAAGATGATATGGGAACATTTGTGACAATATGGATAGATCTTCAGAGTATAATGCACCCAAAATTTTGCTAACAATTGTCACCCCAATAAATTTTAAAAAATGGATTTGTGATTTAGCAAAAGAATTACTTGTATTTGGATAAATACATACTTTGTTGTCACTCAGCAACCTAGCTGTCTCTCCTCTCGTGCCTTTCCCTAAAGAAAGAAGAGTCAGTGAGATTTTTCCTTTCAGGGTCTTTGTTTTACCTTTGTTCTTACACTTTATGTCTCTTAGTTTGGCCCCCAAGTGATGGTTGGTCAGCCAATGACGGATAAGATTTCTCATGGAAGCAACAACCTAAGCCAGGCGGAACTGTGTGGGGACCACCAGGAGACCTCACGGGGTCGATAGAGGTGGGCACAGCCCCCACCTTCCTCCGACTAAAGAGAGCTTCTGCCTATATGGCTATATTCCTTCCCACAACCTGCTTGGGAAGAGAGACAATGATGTTATAACATTAGTTCTCCTTCCATTCTTAATAATAAATTTTAGCATAAAGGATTTGTTCCTGGGGATGCACATATCATAATTGTTAAGACATCATGGGACTTTTTGTTTCGGCTGTTTGCAGACAATGGTGATTGGTTTGAATCAGTTTTCTGGTATGATGTATGAGACTCACAGACCGTGGAAAAAACAATGCTATTTCCTTGTATGTTTATCAATAAAAGCCACAAGACAGCCCAATTTGGGGCTCTCAGTCCTTTGAGGCTGTGAGACCCTTGGACCTCTGATTCAAAAATTTCTTAATTTCTGTTTCTTTTTTAACCCAACGCTGCCCCTTCTCATTCCCTCACTACCCATGGTGTGCTGGACACAACATCTGGCACCGAACGTGGGTCTTGAGAAGGGAAGAATGATTACAAGTCATAGGCAAGTTGCAGTATGGCTGAAGGGCTCCGAGCATCCATCACATGACAACTGCCGGGTAAGGAGGTAGGGAAGGACATGGAGAATTTAACCAACATAAAGGGGGAAGGGAAGAAAACAATATTACTAACATTACTGTGTGAGAGGGTGTGATTGTGTGAGTGATTGATCTTAACTCCACCGCCTTTGGCTATGGAGTTTGCTTGGGCTCCAATCTGCAGTGCCATGATCACATCATATGGCATAACGGTGATTTGGCACTCGCCAACCAGGCTCGGGAATTATACAAGCACACCTTCATCAAGACGGATATTAAAGTCCCATGAGGGACGCGGCCAGAGGAGCATCAGAGTGGAATTGGAGTGAAAGTTATTCTTTTCTTTTTTCTTTTCTTTTACTAACATGGGCAATGCTGAGAGTAAGTATAGACCTTACATTTGTCTGCTTAAACAACTGCTTAAAAAGGGAAAACATAAAACCTCAGAAAAGAAAATAGAGGAACTTCTTAAGGTAATTGAATCTCATTGTTCCTGGTTTCCAGACCTTGGAACACTTGATTTAGATAAATGGGAGGAAGTCAGCCAAGACCTCTGTTATTTACACTCCAATGGAGTGTCTTTGCCAGGTTCAATCTGGAAAAGTTGGGAACTGGTTCATTCAGTTTTAGAACCTCTTCAGACATACTCAGAAGAAGAGACAGAGAGAGAGATAAAAGACCAGATAAGAGAAAGGGATGATAAAAAAAACAGGAAGATAATGAGTCTGAGACAGCTTCAAGAATAATTGCAAAATCATTATATCCAAACTTGGGAGACTGTTTTAAGACTTGTCCCCCTCCCACACACTTGTCTCATTTGCCTTTACTGCCACCTTCTTTTGAAGCACAGGCCTGGGGACCTTCAAGATCAGTGGTCAAAAGTAATAATCCATTTCTTTGCAAAAGTGTGCCTCCCATGCTGAGGAAGCGCACTTGCTCTTCATTATCAGCCATAGAGTGTGGCATATACCAGGCCAGGTTACAAGGAGATGTAGATGCCTTTTCCTTCCCTGTAGTCATTAGGGAAAACAAGCCCCTACTACAGAATACCCCGATGGGATTCATGAGGCAGTTCATGAACATTTTTCTTTTAAATTACTCAAAAAATTAGTTCAGACAATTACAGGATTTACAAAAGGAAAAAAATAAGTTCACAGGCACCTGCTATAATTGTAGAAAGGCAGGGTACACTAAAAAAGAGTGCCGAGACTCCTGGAAGCGGAGCACAGGCCGTGCAGCAACGGCTGCGCTGCACGGCTCCCAGGTCGGACGGAGGCTCGTGGAAGGGCCCAGCTTAAGAGGCACAAGATTCAACATTTTCCAGAAGCCAACTCTGGACCAAACCAGAGTACTACCGAGTTTGACCTACAAGTCACACACCCAGAGGGAATTCTCTGAAGGCACAAGAGCCCATAGAGGCCAAACCTCATTTAAGTGGCCAACCCTCACCCAGCAGAACACCCTGTGGTGAGCAGAGCCAAGTTTCACAACTAGACGGCCTAGGAGTTAAGCCCACCTACTCACAAGCAAAAAGCAATCAAAGTTCTTCTTGAACAGGACGATATACTAAACACACGAGCCACCTGTGGAGCACATGCAGAGAAGAACGAAGTAGTCCAAGTCAAATATAAAAGACACATACTACATAAGATAACCCAGCAAGAACTAAGAGCTCTAGGGGATCTTCCTAATACATCAAAGCAAACACAGAGAGTCAGTCAGAATGGGGAGACAAAGAAACATGTCCCAAATAAAAGAACAGAAGAAACCTCCACAACTGGAACCAAATGAAGCAGAGGTAACCAACATGTCAGAGACAGAGTTCAGAACACTGGTGATAAGAATGTTTAAGGAGCTTAGAGAAGACATAAAGAAGGATATAGAAATCATAAAGAACAACCAGTTAGAGCTAAAAAAGGATGTAGAAATCTTAACGAACAACCAGCTAGAACTAAAAAACACAATTACCGAAATTAAGAACTCACTTGAAGGAATGACCAGCAGGTTAGATGAAGCAGAGGATCGAATCAGCGACTTAGAAGACAAGTTAGCAGAGTTCACACAAACTGAACAACAGAAAGAAAAAAGAATAAAAAACAATGAAGATGGGTTAAGAGACCTCTGGGATAACATCAAGCGCAACAACATGCGCATCATAGGAATACCAGAAGGCGAAGAGAAGAAGCAAGGGATTGAGAACATATTTGAGGTAATAATGTCCGAAAACTTCCCTAACCTGATGAAGGAAACCAACATACAAGCCCAGGAAGTGCAGAGAGTTCCAACCAGGATAAACCCAAACAGGCCCACACCAAGACACATTATAGTTAAAATGGCAAAGCTTAAAGACAAAGAGAGAATCTTGAAAGCAGCAAGAGAAAGGCAGAAGGTTACATACAAGGGAACTCCCATAAGACTATCAAATGACTTTTCTACAGAAACATTGAAGGCAAGGAGGGAGTGGCAGGAGATACTCAAAGTGATGGAACACAAAGGCCTACAACCTAGATTGCTTTATCCAGCAAGGCTATCATTTAAAGTTGATGGAGAGATAAAGAGCTTCCCAGAAAAGAACAAACTGAAAGAATTTATGACAACCAAGCCAGCATTGCAAGAAATACTAAAAGGACTTCTGTAAATAGAAGAAAGATGAAAACAATTTACTACAAATCTAAAAATGGCAATAACTATGTACCTATCAATAATCACTTTAAATGTAAATGGATTGAACGCTCCAATCAAGAGACATAGGGTGGCTGAGTGGATAAGGAAACAAGACCCTTGTATATGCTGTATACAAGAGACTCATTTCAGATCAAAAGACACACACAGGCTGAAAGTGAAGGGTTGGAGTAACATATTTCATGCAAATGGTAGCAAAAAAAAAGCTGGAGTTGCAATACTTATATCTGACAAAATAGACTTTAAAATGAAAAAAATATTAAAAGACAAAGATGGGCACTATATAATAATAAAGGGATCAATCCGACAAGAGGACATAACCCTAGTAAACATCTATGCACCTAACATAGGAGCACCTAAATATATAAAACAGGTACTGATGGACATAAAGACAGAGATCAACAGCAACACTATCATAGTAGGGGACTTCAACACACCTCTGACAACAAGGGACAGGTCCTCCAGACAGAAAATCAATATGGAAACAACAGCCTTAAATGATACTTTGGAGCAGTTGGATTTAATTGATATTTTCAGAGCATTTCACCCCAATGCTGCAGAATACACGTTCTTCTCAAGTGCTCATGGAACATTTTCTAAAATAGATCATATGTTAGGACACAAGACAAGCCTCGATAAATTTAAGAAAATTGAAATCATACCAATTGTCTTCTCTGACCACAGTGCTATGAAATTAGAAATGAACTACAGGGGAAAAAAACCAGGAAGATACACCAATTCATGGAGGCTGAATAACATGTTGCTAAATAATGAATGGGTCAAGCAGCAGATCAAAGAAGAAATCAAAAGATATCTTGAGACAAATGAGAATGAGAACACGACGACCCAAAATCTATGGGATGCTGCGAAAGCAGTCCTAAGAGGGAAGTTCATAGCACTGCAGGCCTACCTAAAGAAACAAGAAACATCACTAATTGACAGTTTATCTTCACACTTAAGGGATCTGGAAAAAGAACAGCAAAATAAACCCAAAGGGAGCACAAGGAAGGAGATAATAAGGATCAGAGCAGAAATAAATGAAATAGAAACCAGAAAAACAATACAAAAGATCAATGAATCCAAGAGTTGGTTCTTAGAGAAGATAAACAAAATTGACAAACCTTTAGCCAGACTCATTAAAAAAAGGAGAGAGAGGACCCAAATTAATAAAATCAGAAATGAAAGAGGAGAAGTGACAACAGACACCACAGAAATACAAAAAATTGTAAGAAATTACTATGAGCAACTATATGCCAACAAATTTGACAACCTTGAAGAAATGGACAATTTTCTAGAGGCGCACAACCTTCCAAAGCTAACTCAAGAAGAAACAGAAAGCCTGAACAGTCTGATTACCACCAGGGAAATTGAATCAGTAATCAATAATCTCCCAACAAACAAAAGCCCTGGACCAGATGGCTTTACAGGTGAATTTTTCAAAACGTTCAAAAAAGAATTATCACCTATTCTCCTCAAGCTCTTCCAAAAAATCCAGAAGGAAGGAAGACTCCCAAACACTTTTTACGAAGCCACTATCACCCTGATCCCAAAAGCAGACAAAGACACCACAAAGAAAGAAAACTACAGGCCGATATCTCTAATGAACATAGATGCAAAAATTCTCAACAAATTATTAGCAAACAGAATTCAGCAATACATTAAAAAGATCATACACCATGATCAAGTGGGATTCATCCCTGGTATGCAGGGGTGGTTCAACATCCGCAAATCAATTAATGTGATACACCACATTAACAAAATGAAAAATAAAAATCACATGATCATATCAATAGATGCAGAAAAAGCATTTGATAAAATACAGCAACCTTTTATGATAAAAACCCTTAAGAAAGTGGGAATAGAGGGATCATATCTTAACATAATAAAGGCCATATATGACAAACCCACAGCTAACATCATACTCAATGGGGAAAAGCTAAAACCATTCCCCCTAAGATCAGGAACAAGACAAGGTTGCCCACTTTCTCCACTTCTATTCAACATAGTGCTGGAAGTTCTAGCCACAGCAATCAGACAAGAGAAAGAAATAAAAGGCATCCAAATTGGTAAGGAGGAAGTAAAATTATCATTATATGCAGATGATATGATACTATATATAGAGAACCCTAAAGACTCCACCAAGAAACTATTAGAACTGATAGATGAATTTAGTAAAGTAGCAGGATATAAAATTAATATTCGGAAATCAGTTGCATTTGTATATACCAATGATAAAATAGCAGAAGGAGAAATTAAAAAAACAATTCCATTTACAATTGCTCCAAAGACTATAAAATATCTGGGAATAAATCTAACCAAAGATGTAAAGGATCTGTACTCAGAAAATTATACAACACTGAAGAAAGAAATGAAAGAAGACATAAATAGATGGAAACACATTCCATGTTCATGGATAGGAAGAATTAATATAGTTAAAATGTCCATACTGCCTAAGGCGATATACATATTCAACGCAATTCCTATCAAACTACCAACGACGTTTTTCACAGAAATAGAACATATAATCCTAAAATTTATATGGGACCATAAAAGACCCCGGATAGCCTCAGCAATCTTGAGAAATAAGAACAAAGTGGGAGGTATAACGATACCTGATTTCAAACTATACTACAAGGCTACAGTAATCAAAACAACATGGTACTGGCATAAAAATAGATACATAGATCAATGGAACAGAATAGAGAGTCCAGACGTAAATCCATGCCTATATGCCCATCTAATCTACGACAATGGAAGCAAGAATGTACGATGGGGTAAAGATAGTCTGTTCAATAAGTGGTGTTGGGAAACCTGGACAGACACATGCAAGAAAATGAAGCTGGACCACCTCCTTACACCATATACAAAAACAAATTCAAAATGGCTTAAAGACTTAAATGTAAGATCTGAAACCATAAAATATCTAGAAGAAAATATAGGAAGAAACTTCATGGACATTACCCGGAGTAAGATTTTCACTGATATATCCCCTCGCGCGAGCGAAGTAAGAGAAAAAATAAACATGTGGGATTACATCAAACTAAAAAGTTTTTTCACAGCAAAGGAAACCATCAATAAAACAAAAAGGGATCCTACTCTATGGGAAAAGATATTTGCCAATGATATATCTGATAAGGGATTAATATCACAAATCTATAAAAAACTTACTCAACTCAACTCCAAAAAAACAAACAACCCAATTAAAAAATGGGCAGAGGACTTGGGGAGACATTTCTCTAAAAAGGACATACAGAAGGCAAGAAGACATATGAAGAAATGCTCAACCTCACTAACCATCAGAGAAATGCAAATAAAAACCACAATGAGATACCACCTCACTCCAGTCAAAATGGCTATTATCAATAAATCAACAAACAACAAATGCTGGCGCGGATGTGGAGAAAAGGGAACGCTAGTGCACTGTTGGTGGGACTGCAGATTAGTGCAGCCACTATGGAAAACAGTATGGAGGTATCTCAGGAATCTGAAAATGGAACTACCCTATGATCCAGTAATTCCACTCCTAGGCATCTACCCGGAGAAATCCAAAACTCCAATTCAAAAATCTGTATGCACTCCTATGTTTATTGCAGCACTTTACACAATAGCCAAGATATGGAAACAACCAAAATGCCCATCGGTAGATGACTGGATTAAGAAGCTGTGGTACATTTATACAATGGAGTATTACGCAGCCATAAAGAAGAAAGAAATCTTATCATTTGCAGCAACATGGATGGATCTAGAGAACATTATGTTAAGTGAAATAAGTCAGAAAGAGAAAGACAAGTACCATATGATCTCACTTATATATGGAATCTAAAGAAAAGACTATGTGAATGAACTAATCAGAGTCAGTTTTGGGGACGCAGAGAAAAAACCGAGAGTGGTTAGATGGGTGTGTGGGAGGGGGTTGGGGATAAGGGGAAAGGTGAAGGGATTTGGAAGCAGCTGGTAACCACAAGATGGCCTCAGGGTTTTTCTTTTGAAAATTAATTTGGGGAAGGTATTCTATAATGTTGTAAAGATTTTGTTGGGTATCCGATGGTCATGCGTCCTATTTGGGAGACCACCTCAGGGATACTGTGGATACCTGATCATGGCATTGTACATCAGAAGCTAAACATTAATGAATGCCAACTATAATTTTATATATATAATGTGATGGTTCAGTGTGAGGTCGGAGGGATAGTGGATGGGGGGAGGGGGGTTCACAGTATGAGGGATATAAATGATGAACGTCTAAGTATTACCTTGTTTTGTACACCTGAAACTAATAAATAAATTAATTAATTAAAAAAAAAAATAAAAAAATAAAAAAGAGTGCCGTAAGAAAAACAAAAACGGCTCTCAGCCACAAAATTCCTCTACTCCCCAGGGTCCTAAACAACCCAGAATTTGCCCCTGATGCAATAAAAAAAAAATTGGACATCAAAATTATATCACAAAGATGGAACATTCCTTCAGGGAAACAGGAGACAGGGCCTGCCCCAGGCCCAGACATCAACTAGGGTGTATGTGAGTCAGGCGATGCCTCAGAATTATGAGGCCATGCCTCCTCCTCAAAATTATTAGTACAACAATTAACTTCTGCCACAGAGGGAAGTGCTGCAGTTGATAACTGTACAGCTCAAGATTTACTGCTGCTTCCAGGGGAAACCCTCCTTCACATACCCACAGGAATAATTGGACCAATTCCTCAAAATACAGTTGGACTTCTCCTTGGTCGTTCGAGCTTAACATCAAAAGGAGTTACAGTCCACACCGAAATAATGGATCCAAACTATGAGGAAGAAATTCAAATTATGACATCCTCTTCTGTTCCCTGGTCAGCTAAAGAGGGAGAATGGGTTGCTCAATTCCTTCTGATTCCCTATATACCTCCAAGAAAGAGGGGCACCCCCCCAAATAAAGACTGGCAGATTTGGAAGTTCTGCTCTGGCAGACACATTTTTAGCAGAAAAAAATTCAAAAATCCGTCCTGTTTGTCAAATTAAAATATGAGACAAAAAATTCAGAGACATTATTGATACTGGTGCTGACGTCTCTATAATTAGTTCCCAAAGATGGCCAGTGAACTGGCAAGTCCAAGAATCCAACATTAATACCGTTGGGGTGGGTCAAGCCTCAGGTCTATATCAAAGTGTTTGCATTCTTCCTTGCCTTGGGCCTGAGGGACAAAAAAGATTTTTATAACCTTATGTTGTTGACATTCCAGTAAATTTATGGGGCTGTGATCTGCTCACTCAATGGGAGGCAGAAATCTGGATACCCCCGGGAAAATATAGTCCCCAAATTCAAAATATGATCAATAAAATGGGCTATCAGCCAGGAAAAGATTTAGGAAAATTTAATCAGGGAGTCATTCAAGCTATATAGCCCTCGTCTCAACAAGGGCATAAGGGACGGGAGTTTAATTCAAAAAATCAAGAGCCTTTTATGTAGGGGCCACTGTTGCGGAGTTACAGACTCCTATAGCTCTTAAATAGATTAATAATAAGCCTCTTTGGATAGAATAGTGGTCCCTTTCAAAAGAAAAGTTGGAGGCTTTGACAAAATTAGTACAGGTCCAATTAAAATAAGATCATATAGAATCCTCAACTAGTCCTTGGAATTCACCTGTCTTTGTAATAAGAACAATATCAGGAAAATGATGAATGCTCACTGACTTGTGAGCTATTAATGCTATAATTGAACCTATGGGTCTTTTACAGCCTGGACTCCCACAACCATCCATGATTCCTAAAATTGGCCATTAGTAGTAATAGACTTACAAGATTGTTTTTACACTATTCCCTTACATCCTCAAGACTGCCCTAGATTTACATTTTCTGTGCCTTCTATAAATAATAAAGAACCTATCAAAATATATCAATAGAAAGTTCTTCCACAGGGAATGCTTAATAGTCCCGCAATTTGTCAGACTTTTGTAGCCAGAACTGTTTTGCCAGTCAGAAAAAAATTCCAGACTGTTATATCATTCATTATATGGATGACATTCTCTGTGCTGCATCGACTACAGAGATTTTAGCCAATTGTTTTAAGTTACTCCAAGAGCAGCTTGAGTCAGCAGGTCTCTGTATTGTTCCTGATAAGATTCAAACTACAACTCCTACAAAATATCTCAGAGCTATATTCGATAGACAGACCATCAGGCCTCAAAAAGTACAAATTAGGAGAGATAAAATCTCCACATTAAATGATTTACAAAAATTATTAGGAGATATTAATTGGCTACACCCAACTCTGGGAATTCCCACTTATATACTTAATAATTTATTTGGTCTTTTGCGGGGCCCTCCACAATTAGATAGCCCCTGCACTCTAACTCTTCAAGCTAACAAAGAGTTAAAATTAGTTTTAAAAAATTCCAGATGCTCAAATTCAGCACATAGATCCATCTCAACGTTTACAAATTTTAATATTCCCCACTCCACATTCACCTATGGCGGTCATTATTCAACAAAATGACCTGGTAGAGTGGCTGTTTTTGCCTAATAATTTTGTAAAATCACTCCCAAGTTGTATAGAATTAATTTCAGAACTCATATCACGAGCTCATACCAGAGTACTTCACTTAAATGGACAAGAACCAAATAAAATAGTAGTTCCTTTTGAAAAACAACAAATAATACATTTAAATATTCATTCCGAATCTTGACAAACTGTTATTTGTAGAATTTTTGGAGTAATTGACAATCATTATCTAAAAAATAAATTATTACAGTTTCTTTTAAAAACTAATTGGATTTTGCCTAAAAAGTTCAGATCAACCCCTATTTCACAGGGTATTACAGTTATCACTGACAGATCTAGTAATTGCAAGGCAACAATTGTCAGTGAAACAGATCAACAAATCATACAAACTAATTGTACCTCTGCACAAAGAACAGAGTTAGTTGCTGTTCTAACTGCTTTAGAAAATTATATGGCGCTTTTAAATATTGTCTCTGATTCTACTTATGTTGTACACACAGTACAATACATTGAGACCGTATTTCTGTCTTATAATTCCAATCCGTCTCTCCAATTTCTTTTTAACCAGCTCCAACAAGTTGTCAGAAACCATCAACATCCATTTTTTATTACACATATCTGCGCTCATACCCCTTTACCAGGACCAGTGACGTGTGGCAATGCTGTTGCTCATTCATTACTGACAAATGCCCTTGTTACCGAGACAAATCATTTCCATTATTTAACTCATACAAATGCTGCGGGTCTCTGGGATCATTTTCCTATTACTTATAAACAGATTCAACAAATTGTTCAAACTTGTCCAACTTGTCAAATCTTCACAGGAGTGTCCTGAAGGGGTCAATCCCCGAGGTCTAGTCCCCAATGCTATTTGACAAATAGATGTAACTCATGTCCCCTCTTTTGGGTGTCTGTCTTTTGTCCATGTCACCATGGACACGGCCTCCGGTTATCTCACTGCCAGAACACAATCTGGCGAGACCGCCACACACTCCTGTCACAATTTACTTGTCTGTTTTTCTATTATGGGACTCCCTCAAGCTATTAAAACAGACAATGGCCCTGCTTATACCACCTTAAAGTTCACAAACTTTTGTGAACAGTGAAAAATTAATCACACCACAAAAATACCTTATAATCCACAAAGCCAAGCCATTGTTCGACGTGCTAGTTATACTTTTTAAAAAAACAACTTCAAAAACAAAAAGTGGGAGACAACATGGATCCTCTGCAAGTACAACTAGCTAAAGCCATGTTCACTTTAAGTTTTTTGAATTGTTCAGGCTCTAGCACAGACCCACAGTTTGGGCGCATGGCTGCTGAAAGACACGTTAAAAATCTGCGACTACCATCAAAATGGCGGCGTGAGGTGAGTCTCTGTAAAGCTTTCCTGGAATTTACAACTAATCGGACAATAATGACTCAACAAAGGACTCCCTGCACAGCACACAGGCAAGACGAAGAGGTCCACTACTGAATTCACCTCCAGGTGGGCGAATCGTGCGAGCAGAGGAGGAGGGAAAGGAGAAGTGCAGGGACGCAGCCGCGCTAGCGCAGGACGCAGACCTAGCTCAGTGCTCTGAGCTCGCTGCATGCCTGAAGTACCGCAGCTGCAGGAGAGGGAAGAACTCGGACTGCTAGGGCTCCACTTACGGCCCACAAGGCTGCAGGGGCAGCATATAACACAGCTGAACCCAACGCTCCCGGCAGACACCTCAGAGCAAAGACTGAGGGAAGAAGGCTGAAAACTGTGGTTTAAGCCCTCACTGCCGAGCAGAGAACGGAAGCCTTAGGCACTGAGAATAGCCGTCCCTCCCTAACCTCCCAGAGCTAGCCCCACCCCCACCTGCACGGTGCTAGAAGCAATAAAATAGCAGTGTCAGATAAAAAGGACAGGATTTTTGCTGTTCTGAGAACTGTGGACCCCAGAAACAGATTCGCAGCCCAACTAGTTCCGGCAAAGAAGAGGGAGCTGTGGAAGCAGTACCGGCTGTGGTGCTGGTCACTGCAATTGCTCTGGGCCACCTCTCACAACTAACCCTGCCCCTGGCCCCACCTATCTGGGCGGATCCCTGCAGGAGTAAACAGAACTGTTGAAAAATATGGGCTCTGAATCAGCTGCAGAAAGAGTTTTGGAACTTCAAAAGCTCTCCTCACTCTCACAGGAACGTGGCGCCCTGTGACCCAGGTGTACTGTTAACAGAAAAGAGGCTCATCTCCCAGGGAATCTCCCCATTGTGTGAGAAGCTGGAAAAGTGCAGAGAAAATATAGCACTACTGTGTCAGAGAGAAAATAAAACATTCTTCCAACAAGTATTGGAAAACAAAAGAAAGACCTCTAGCTAGCAACCTGTTGCAGAAGCCACTCCTGTAGATGTCGAGGAAGAGAAATAATAAATCAGTAATTGTCGTGAATAATGAAGGTAACAACACAGCTCAGAAAAAAAGTGAAAAGTCTCAAGAAAAGGAACTTAAAGATATGGAAATATGTGACTTAAATGATAGAGAATTCAAGATTGCAGTTCTGAAAAACCTCAAAGAGATGCAAGAAAACACAGAAAGGCAATTTAATAAATTCAGAAACGCAATCAAAGAACAACATGAACATTTTACGAAAGAGATTGAAATTTTAAAAAAGAACCAAATAGAATTTATGGAGACTAAGAAATCAAAACAAGAAATTAAGAATGAATTAACCAGCTTAGGTAGTACAGTTGACCAGATGTAGGAAAGAATCAGTGACATCGAAGATAGAAACCTGGAAATTACACAGATTGAAGAAGAAAGAGAATTGAGACTTAAAAAAAAAATGAAAGAACTCTACAAGAACTTTCTGACTCAATCAGAAAGAGCAATATAAGAATAATGGGCATACCAGAAGGAGAAGAAAGAGAGAAGGGAACAGAGAACATACTGAAAGGAATTGTTAATGAGAACTTCCCAAATTTGTGCACAGAACTGGATCCTCGAATCCAAGAAGCAAATAGAACACCTAATTACCTCAATCCCAACAGGGCTTCTCCAAGGCACATTGTATTGAAGCTGTCTAAAATTAATGACAAAGAAAGAATCCTCAAGGCAGCCAGGGTAAAGAAGACGGTAACCTACGAAGGAAAGCCTATTAGATTATCATCAGATATTTCAGCAGAAACTCTACAAGCTAGGAGGGAGTGGTACCAAATATTCAAACTATTGACAGAGAGAAATTATGAGCCAAGAATAATATATCCAGCAAAGATATCCTTTAGATATGAAGGAGGAATAAAGACCTTTCCAGACATACAGAAGCTGAGGGAATTTTCTAATACGCGACCTGCACTACAAGAAATACTAAAGGAGGCTATTCGACCACCATCAACAGGGACAATTTGTGGCAACGGAAACATAAACAGGGCGAGCGTAAAGGCCTGAACCGGAATATGGGAATGGAGAAAGTAAGCATGGTGAAGAAAATGGAATACTCTAAATACCAAACTTTCTTTTACATAATCTTAAGGGTAACCACTGAAAAAAAATCCCGAACTGAAATACATACTATAATAAAAGAAGAAACAGAGGGAAACATCATAGAATACCACCACACAGAAATAATAGACAACAACAAAAAAGCAAGAAACAATGGAGTCACAGCCTTACCAGAAAACTATAGATAGAATGACAGGAAATCCTCACATATCAATAATCACCCTAACTGTAAATTGGCTGAACTCACCAATAAAAAGTCAGAGTAGCAGATTGGATCAAAAAACTAAATCCAAGCATATCCTGTTTCCAAGAGACACATGTCAGCTATAAGGACAAGAATAGACTCAAAGTGAAAGGGTGGAAATTGGCACTCCAAGCAAATGGTACCCAGAGAAAATCAGGTGTAGCCATAATGATATCAGATGAAACAGACTTCAGGGTGAAAAAGATAACAAGAGACAAAGATGGACATTTCATAATGGTAAAGGGGACTATACAACAAGAAGACATAACAGTCATCAATATTTATGCCCCCAATTAGGGAGCACCAAAATATACCAAGCAACCACTAACAGAACTAAAGGGAGAAATTGACCAAAACACAATTATAATAGGGGACTTAAATACATCATTGACAACTATGGATAGATCATCCAAACAGAAAATAAATAACGAAATAGCAGCCCTAAATGACACATTAGATAAAATGGACATCATTGACACATGTAGAGCAATTCATCCTAAAACATCAGACTATACATTCTTTTCGAGTGTACATGGAACATTCTCATGCATAGACCATATATTGGGGCATAAAAGCAGCTTCAGCAAATTTAAGAAGATTGAAATCATACCAAGCATATTCTCTGATCACAAGGCTTTGAAATTGGATATCAACTGCGAAAAGAAAGCAGGAAAAAACACAAATACATGGAGATTAAACCACATACTTTTAAAAACCGACTGGCTCATAGAAGAAATTAGAGGAGAGATCAAAATATATATAGAAACAAATGACAATGATAATACATTCTACCAAAATTTTGGGGATGCAGCAAAAGCAGTTTTAAGAGGGAAATTTATATCATTACAGGCCTATCTCAAGAAACAAGAAAAATCCCAAATAAATAACCTCATGTTACACCTCAAAGAACTAGAAAAAGAAGAACAAGTGAAACCCAAGGTCAGCAGAAGAAAGGAAATAACAAAAATCAGAGCAGAGCTTAATGAAATAGAGAACAAAAAGATAATAGAAAAAACTAATGTGACAAAGAGCTGGTTCTTCAAAAAAATTAATAAAATCGAGAAACCCTTGGCTAGACTCACTAAGATAAAAAAAGAGAAGACACTAATTAACAAAATCAGAAATGAGAAAGGGGAAGTTATCACGGACACCAGAGAAATACAAAGGATATTTCAAGAATACGATGAAGGACTATATTCCACCAAATTCAATAACCTAGAAGAAATGGTCAAGTTCTTAGAAACATATAGCCTTCCGAGGCTGAACCATGAAGAACTGGAAAATATAAACAGACCAATCACCAGTAATGAAATTGATTCAATCATCTAAAACCTTCCCAAAAGCAAAAGTCCGGGACCAGATGGCTTTACTAGTAAATTCTACCAAACCTCAAACAGGATCTAATACCAATCCTGCTCAAACTCTTCCAAAAATTGAAGAAGAGTCAGTACACCCTAACTCATTTTATGAGGCCTACCTTACCCTGATACCAAAACCTGGTAAGGACAACACAAAAAAGAAAACTACAGACCTATATCTCTGATGAATACTGATGCAAAAATCCTAACAAAATTTTAGCAAATCGAATACAACAATGCATTAAAAAGATTATTCTTCATGACCAAGTGGGGTTCATCCCTGGGGCAAAAGAATGGTTCAACATCCGCAAATCCATCAGTGTGATACATCACATAAACAAAATAAAGGACAAAAATCATACGATTATATCAATTGATGCAGAAATAGCATTTGAGAAGATACAACATCTATTTATGATTAAAACACTCAATAAAATAGGTATAGAAGGAAAATACCTCAACATAATAAAGGCCATATACGACAAGCCCTCAGCTAATCTCATAATTAATGGTGAAAAACTGAAGCCCTTTGCTCTACGTTCAGGAACACGACAGGGCTGTCGCCTATCACCTCTGCTTTTCAACAGTGTTGGCAGTCCTTGCCAGAGCCATCAGGCAAGAGAAGAAACAAAAGGCAACCAAATTGGGAATGAAGAAGTTAAATTATCACTCTTTGCAGATGACATGATGCTGTATATAGAAAACCCTAAAGACCCCACCAAAAAGCTGTTAGAAACAATCAATGAATACAGTAAAGTTGCTGGTTACAAAATCAACGTACAAAAGTCCATTGCATTCCTATATACTAACAATGAAATCTCAGAAAAAGAAATACAAAAAACAATTCCCTTTGCAATTGCAGCAAAAAAAATAAAATACCTAGGGATAAACTTAACCAAGGCTGTGAAGGATTTATATGCTGAAAACTATAAGACAGTTTTGAAAGAAATTGAAGAAGACACAAAGAAATGGAAAGACATTCCGTGCTCATGGATTGGAAGAATCAACATAGTTAAAATGGCCATATTAACAAAAGCAATATACAGATTTAATGCAATCCCCATCAAAATCCCATTGGCATTTTTTAAAGAAACAGAATAAAAAATCATCAGATTTGTTTGGAACCACAAAAGACCCCGAATAGCCAAAAGAATCTTAAGAAAAAAGAACAAGGCTGGAGGTATCCCACTGCCTGACTTTAGCTTGTACTACAGGGCTACAATAATCAAAACAGCATGGTATTGGCAGAAAAACAGACACATAGATCAATGGAATAGAATTGACAACCCAGAAATAAAACCACATAAATATGGACAGATAATTTTTGACAAAGAAGCTAAAAACGTACAATGGAGGAAAGACAGCCTCTTCAATAAATGGTGCTGGGAGAATTAGATAGCCACGTGCAAAAGAATGAAACTGGACTGTTATCTGTCACCATGTACCAAATTTAATTCAAAATGGATCAAAGACTTAAGCATAAGACCTGACACAATAAACTGCATAGAAGAAAACATAGGTACTAAACTTATGGACCTTCGGTTCATAGAGCATTTTATGAATTTGACTCCAAAGGCAATGGAAGTAAAAGCTAAAATAAACAAATGGGACTATATGAAACTTAAAAGTTTCTGCACAGCAAAAGAAACCATCGACAAAATAAAGAGGCAACCAACTGAATGGGAGAAGATTTTTGCAAACAGTTCCTCCAATAAGGGCTAATATCCAAAATATACAAGGAACTCTTGCAACTCAACAACAAAAAAACAAACAACTCAATTGAAAAATGGGCAGAGGACATGAAGAGACATTTCTCCAAAGAGGACTTACAAATGGCAAATAGACATATGAAAAAATGCTCAACATCACTAATCATCAGAGAAATGCAAAGAAAAACCACAATGAGATATCACCTCACCCCAGTCAGATTGGCTATCATCAACAAGACAAATAGCAACAAGTGTTGGAGAGGCTGTGGAGAAAAAGGAACCCTCATACACTGTTGGTGGGAATGCAGACTGGTGCAGCCGCTATGGAAGGCAGTGTGGAGGTTCCTCAAAAAATTACCAATAGAATTACCATATGACCCAGCAATTCCTCTCCTGGGTATCTACCCAAAGAATTTGAAATCATTTATACATAAAGACGCGTGTGCTCCAATGTTCATTGCAGCTTTGTTTACGGTGGCCAAGACATGGAAACAACCAAAATGTCCTTCGATAGATGAATGGATAAAGAAGTTGTGGTATATATACACAATGGAATACTATTCGGCATTAAGGAAAGATGATATAGGAACATTTTTGACAACATGGATGGATCTCGAGAGTATAATGCTAAGCGAAATAAGTCAGACAGAAAAAGCAGAGAACCTTATGATTTCACTGATATGTGGTATATAAACCAAAAACAAGACAAACAAATGAGAAACAAAAACTCATAGACAGAGATATTAGTTTAGTGGTTACCAGAGGGTAAGGGAGGTGGGGGGAGGGATATGAGGGTAAGTGGGATCAAATATATGGTGATGGAAGGAGAACTGACTCTGGGTGGTGAACACACAGTGGGATTTATAGATGATGTAATACAGAATTGTACACCTGAAATTATGTAATTTTATTAACAATTGTCACCCCAATAAATAAATTTTTAAAAAAAGGTTGGAGAATCTTTAATTGATATCTTGTCCAGTGGACAAAATCTCCTGGTTGTGAGTCATGGTCTTTGAAGTCTTCATCTCCCAGGAGCACACTGCAGTGAATCAGTTAATAATTTATTAATTTATTTAAGATAATTGATAAGTCCTTGATAATAATGTAGAATATCTCATTTTAGTATGGTTGGTTCACCTGTCCCTTCACATAGTGTGAGCAATGACTAATGAGGAGAAAGCCTGTATTTACCAAAAGGAGTACCTCAGATTGAGAATCACTATAAGGAGAGCTTTTGGCCAAGGGAGATTAAAAGCTTCTGAAAATTTACCTGGTGGAGTTTTAATTGTCCCATTTGTACATTCCACTGATCCAGAAGACTGGGGGTATAAGAACAGTGAAAATGTTGTAAAATAATCCAAATATTACAAATAGATTATATTGTTGGCTCAGTGACATGAGTCTCTCAGTTACTATGTAACTTACAGGGAATTCTCCAATTGGAGATGGAGATGATGATGATTACTTTTATAAATAACTTATCTACCATTAAGGCTGTTGCTCTCCTGCAAGAGAATATCTCAACCTAGTGAGACAACATACAAATCATGACTAACATATTCGTATTCTTGAGATAGTGGCATTTTGGTAAAACCCAATGACCATACCTCAAATGGACCTAAAGGAAATGGGAAATCTCTTTGAGCCCCTTTGAAAGATTTTCCAGAGTTACATTTTGGACAGATAGAACATCTGCTATACACTTTATAAGTTACAGTGGGAGGTTTCCAATAATATTCTACACTCCATGAAACCATCTTTCCAAGACCTCAGTGCATTAGCTCGTGTACATGCTAAGCTATATCTGTTTGGATCACAGTTTCACCTTTTTTGTTGCCGTATTTTCTTTTCTTCTTCTGCAGCTGTCCATTGGAACTGTAAAAGAGAGTCTGTTATTGATTTAATAGGGAGAATAAACATTCTCAAATCTGGAAAATTTGGCTATTTATTACTGCCAGTCTAGCTGTAGTATTAACTAATTTATTTTGCTTCCACGGTGGCAGCCTTAGAATGTCCTGAAATTTTTATAATTGCCAATTGTTTCAGTTGCTGTATATCTAATTTAAATCCTGTTTAAATTAAATTTAAATTCTATTTTCTGTTTTTATGGCCTGCCCTGAGGAAGTTAAGAAGCCTTGCCGTTTCCACAACATTCCAAAGTTGTGAGCTACACAAAAGGTAAAGCAACAGCCAGTGTAAATATTGGCTACTTGATCTTTGACTCATTTATTTCCAAGCTCCTGTTCAGTTAATTTAGCTTGTTGGGTAGATTTTATTCAGCTAAATAAGGAACTTAAATTTATGTTTGCCATGGAAGTTACTGTATATCCAGCTTAGTAATATCCCTGTTCATCTTCAGATAAAAGTCAGTATTATCAATAAGGGTTTCCTGTAAATCATTCCTAGGAACAAGAAGGTGGTCAGTAAGCACCTTCATCCTGTAAAGAGGGTAATAAAGTTGCTGGGTTAGACTGTTACATTGAATTAAAGTAATACTAGGTGCAGAAAGCAAAAGTACCTTATAAGAAGCCAGTTGTCTGACAGAAGTGTTGAATGTGATTCAATAGGATGAGTAACATAAATAAAGGAGCACTTATAACTATCTCTTCTGTTTGCATAACATGACTGTAGCAGAGATGGCTGTCATTCAGGGAGAGAGCCCTTTAACTACTGAGTTTAATTGTCTAGAGCTTCTTTACCTTGTTTCCTTAATAAGATATATAGAGGCTGGGCCTTAATGAAAAATTTGGAACCAGTTGAGACAGCATTTAGTCAGATGTAGGAATCTTTTAAGCTGGTTTTGTTCTTTGAAGAGGAAAGGATATTATTCCTCTAAGCCTAGGTTAATTAGTAGCCTATCTGTACATATTAAATAACCAAGGTATTTTAGTTGGTGTAAACAGAATCAAAGCTTATTTTTTGAGTCCCTATGTCTTTTATGACTAGCTATTTTAATAGGTAAGTTGTGTCCTTTTAGGAGTCTTAATATCTCCTACAGCATAAGAGTAAATCATTCACATATTGAATTAGAGTAGACTTTCTGGGAAATCCAACATTATTTAAATCAGCTTTTTGTATCTAAGAGAAATAGGTGGGACTCTCTGTATACCCCTGGGGCATTTTTGTTCAAGTAAACTCTGATTGTCCAAGCAAACTTTTCCTAGGTAGAAAAACAAACAGATTTTTCCTTTTTTTTTCTTTTTTACAGGAATGCTGAGAAAGGCACTACATACATCTATCATTGGAAAATATTGGCAATACACACAGGAATAGCTGATAATAGGGTATGTGGATTTGGGACCACAGGATATCTTTGTAGCTCTGAGATCCTATGCAAATTTCTATCCTTTCCCATTGGGTTTCTTTACTAGAAGGATGGGAGAATTACAGGTGCTCATACATAGAATTATAAGCCCCCCTTTAAAGGTTATATTGTATAATGAGCTAATTCCAGCTAGTGTATCAGGCCTCAAAGGATGTTGGAAAATATAAGGTAGAGGCAAAATATTATCAACAGTTATTTAAATAGGAGTGGCTGACTTAACCTTGCCAATATTTGTACTGGAAAAAGCCTAAGTTGCATTGGAATATCCTACAACAAACATTCACTCAGTCTCAAGTTTTGTCTCATGTATTTTCTTTTAAATTCATTTTCCCAATCTGATTCATTTAGTTATAATTGCACTTCCCCCTTCCGGGAGAAGGATATGTGAGCACCACTAATTAGAAAGTCTCACACTATCAGGTGAGTTGGGGCAGATTTGAGTAGTGAAAATGTATGTTGCCCCTTAACATTTCCTAGTTGGAAGGAAACAGGTTAATTAGATATCCCTGCCATTTGTGTAGAAGCTTTACTCCAAGGGAGAGGGCAACTTAGTTGGGTGGTGTTAACAGATAAAGTAGCCCTAGTGGTAGTAAGAAGGGGAAACGACCTCAGAGTCTTTGGAGCAGCCCTATGCTTGCTCCTATTTCTTTTCTTTTTCTAAATCCCATTTCAGTTTTCCTTAAGGTGACCTGACTTTTTACAATAGAAGCAGACTCCTCTACAGGAGTTTCCCTAGCTAAACTTATTTAGCAATTTTGTTGTTTTTTTTTCTCAGAACCCAGTAGGTGAACTAATTGAAATAAATCCGAAAAAGCCAGGATTATATATGGTAACAGTTAATTCAAATTCCTTTGTGAACTTATCAGAATCCTAGAGAGGGTTGGGGGAATCTTCAGTAGACTCCAGACTTCTGCCTGCATACAATCGCTGATTCCCATCCACCCAAGACCAGCTCCTCTCCAAAAGGAGCTGTAACAGAGGTGCAGGAGAGAGGTGGAGGAAAAGGAGAGCAAGTCCAGACAAAGCAAAGCATAACGTAGGACAGCTGGAGAAGAGGGAAAAGTGGGGTGATAGCATTGAGCAGCTTCAGAAACCTTCTTTAGTTCAGAGACAGTCTCTAAAATTTTCTTACTAACTTCCTGGAGAGAAGAGCATCTCTCTGCAGACCATTTCAGATGCTTCTTTCTGTTTTCCAATTGAGGTAAGCCTCCCATTTCATTCAGTACGATTTTTAAGCCAGATTTTTTCTAATTGTGCACACAAAAATTAATTTAGATATTATAAGAGCTCCATTTTGGCCGTCTTAAGTCGATATCACTTCTAGTTAAATCTTTCCATTTCTGTAAGTACTTGCAAGATTCAGGAACTGTACATCTGCAGGAGTATTAGTGAGGCTGGAGTCTGAGAGCTTGTCAGCCTTTGAGACATGGTTTCCCATGTTTATTTTTAATTTTCTTTTGAGATCTGCAGAGTTTGAACAAATTTCTAGTGATATTATATTGTGGGTTGAAGTGTGCTGCTTATGGGTTGAGCTCCAAGGGGCTGTAACCTCGTGAGATGCTTCAAACCTCTTATGTATCTCAGTTTCTCTCCCTGGCTGTCTAGAACAACCATGAGACTTGGAGCACTAGGTAACCAGTGTGTCGCCGAACAAGTCAAATATTTAATTACAGTTGTGCTGGAATTCCCTATGGGGCCACTGCATGTTTTGAGAAGTACCGTCAAACACATCCACATAGATTCTTAGTCACTTAAGAATACCAAAAATTTAGGCTGGAGGGAGTAAATACCCTTTATCTTCGGAGCTGAACAAGTTCAGACTCTCATTTATCCAGCAAATGGTTCTGTTCAGACTCGCAGTAATCAATTCCAATTGAAAAGCCAAAATTAAAACCAGACACCCATTTTTTTCTCCTGTCCCAGAGTTATCTTGATTCTTGTCCTTAACCTTGGTTATCCTAACACTTAACCTGTAATGACACCTCGAGGATTTTTTCTTTTAAGAAACAGCTCAACTAAAGTAATGGCCTTCTATCTTAAAACAGAAAGGTGCAGAATTCCAAGAAAAACTCACCCGAGTTCACCTGATGCAAAGCAGAGAGCCAGTGGGGCACAATGGACCCCTGCTAGTACCTAGCACTGAATCTGGGTCCGCAGGGTAGACCTGGGTGGGCTTCTTTGGTATCTGGCTTGACTACACCAAGTAATGTCAATGAAAAAGTTCCCAGCCTAAGAGAAAGCTTGTAAGAGTTTATTTGAGCCAAACTGACGACAATTGCCAAGAAGTAAAGTCTCAACGGATTGATTAAATGCTGTGTAAAATGGCCATTTTGCAACTTATTGTATACATTAGAATCAAAGGAGGAAGGTTACATGAAATCCATTGTTTGTAGATTAACGGGGTGGCAGAAAGGAAAGCGGAGAAATTTCTGGGGTTGAAGAAAAATTAAATGTAGAGACACATACTTTTTTTTTACATTGGTGGATACAGGATAATTAATAGCACATGGAGATAGTATTTGGGGAACATGATAACAATGAGGGATTTTGTAGTTTCTTGCTCTCCTGTGGTGGGTTGTGCCCCCTGGGAGGCCTGGGAAAAGGGAGTACTCTGATAGTGTAAGGGTATGTTGTCTTAGATGCAAAAAGATGAGACAGGTTCACTTAAGGTAATGATTGACCTTTGTCAAGGAAGCTACAGGCCAAAGATGTGACTTCTTATCATGGCCCACCTTAGTTAGGAATTTTTATGTTCATGCCATGCTATGTGGTTAATTTCAGTCTCCTGAGCTTGTAAGGTTTAACATGTGACCCTGTGGTGACAGAGTCCCAGAGAGCAGTTTCCAAGCTCTCGGCCTCCCGTGGGGAGGTGCTGGCTCGGGTAGTGAATGACCATCGACTGTGATTGGTTGGCCATCAGCTGTAACCAATTGACCAATTGGCTACTGATGTAACCGCGTGGCTGTGTTGATTGGTTGGTTGGCAGGCAGAGAAGTGAATGGCGGACTGTGGATCTGTGGCTACTACTGCATGTGTCTCACCTGGCCGCCAGAGAGAATATAGTGGTATGATTCCCCTATCTATGGCTCTGTGGGTGTTCCTTTTTGGCCTAGCCATATCCTGCGTGAGTATGTGGGGAGCGGGACCAGAGGCCCCACAGCCCGTCCTGCATGACAAATGGCGCAGTATGAATGAAATAGATATATTGAGTATATTTCTATCTGCATACTGTATGCATATTATAAATATATTTTACTTACATGCCCTTGTCAAAGCATATTTACCTCTCTCAGGATATAATTCTATGATAATTAGTTTATCTTATTAAAGCTATAGGAAATTAAAGGAAGCAAATGAAAAATCTAGAGTGGTGATATTTAGCAACTTAATAGCAATGGGAGGTGCAGGAAAAGGGAAAAATCGACAAACTAAAAAATGTAGAGGAAAATAGTCTACAGATATTATAGTAGCCTCTTGGGTATGGCTGCTTTATAGCACTGAAAAATTATTGAATAAATGAGTTAATATTGATAAAGGAATTTATATATGTAAAGCAATTAGAACAGTGTCTGGCACATGGTAAGCACTAAACAAATATAAGCTGTTGGGTTTATCATGATAATTTTGTGCTTTCACACAAAGGGTACATTCAGCTCTCTCGTATTTCTAGGAAGGCAAGAAACTTTGCAATATATTGTGCGGGATGAACTGTAGAAGGATGTTAATGAACCCTCAGTGGTTCATGTGCTCTTGAAAACAGAGACCCATCCTTCCCTCCCTCCCAACTGACTTCTGTAACTTATGGGATGTGTTCTGCTAGGGAATTTGATTCAGTGGCTCTAGGAGCCAGGTGGATAGAATTGGCACTGCAGCTCACATTTGAAGAACCATATATTGACTATCCAAGACAGTTTAAAAATAACTGAGGGGACACAGAGGAAGAAGGATAAAGGAAGGAGGAAGAAGTGGAAATGGGTAATAGGAAAGCAAGCCCTTAGCTATCTAGAAAACTCAGCTATTCATGAGTCATTTCCTTCAGCAGGCATCTAGGATGTCTTCTTAATGATGGAATGAAAGGTTTCGTATCCAGAAAGGAAATTTCAGAGCACAGGAAAGCAGGAGAAAATAAAGAAATACAGGATTTTAATATTGGCTCTAGGCCTTTTTTTCACTGCCTGTGGAAATTATTGAGACTTAGGTCCAGACCTGTACCTGGGTGATGAATATCTCTACCAGGCCCTGTTGATGTCACTGTGTAACAGGGTGAAATGCTTCTCTCCCTGACTCCACCTTAATTTCAGCCTGCATTTCTATAGATATGCTAATTGACTGGAAGAGTTTTCCTGAACTTCTGGTCAGACTGACTGGGAACAAAGAGACTGCGAGATTTCAGCTCTTCCTTATTCTGCCTCTTTCCCCTCCCTTCCTTCCTACCCTTGTGATAAAAGAGTCTTGGGCACACTTGGGAACAATTAAGATTGATTTGAGAAAATGAAATCTCCCATCTTCTCGCTATAGCACCATTTTTGATAAATAAACGTTTTCTTATTCTAAACTCTAATCTATTGAATATTAAATATTTGATGCCTCCAAACACATCAGCCTTGAGACTGCAACAACAGGGCTGTTTTGAGGCTCATAAACCACATCCACACCCTATAAAGTACAATGCAAATTGAAGGGGTTATTTTCAAGTTGAATGGTGGGGCTCAGGAAGCCTTTCCCAGATACCTAGCTTTCTTCCTGAGTGTTCTGGACAAATTACTTAAAGTCCTTCAATCTCAATTTGCTCAATATTTTGTGATTTGATTTGTGGTGTGAATTGAAAGAGATAAAACATGTAAGTCACTTACACAGCATTGGTTCCTAGTAAGCACTCAGCAAGTAGCCATTATTATTCCACAGTGTGCAAAGCATACAGTAAACTCTCCCCCATAAAGATTTTATTTGCTCATTCATTCCTTTGTTTTTCATATTTATTTATGTGTGTATAATGTCTTGCTTGAGTCTCCTCTCATTTAAGTTAGCACAAAAGAAGCAAGAGAAGTATTAGGAATACTTCAAGGAAGTCATCTATGCTGACCACATTTTCTTAGCCAAGAATCAGAATGCATGATGTGACAAAAACATGAAGGTACATAAGGGGACCATGGGACAGGATATTTGAAACTGGGTTGCCTCAGAAAATATGAAAATAAAAAGAATAATCAAGAAATATTGCAATAAAATTTGTTGCTTTGCTTATAAAAAAGGAAGTCAATTTGACAACGGCATGGGAGACCCAGAAAGTTTAGGGTTTTTATAAATAACAAATTAAGGTGTGTTAAAAGGTACAAAAATACATTCTAGTGAATACTAGTGGGACCAGATAAGAAAGAGGAGGTTTGAGGATTTATTATACTGTCAACAAATTTTCCCTAATAACAGCACAATTTTCTGGTACTGATACTTCAGCAATGGTGATACACAAAAAGAGATGGAAAAAATCCTTTAAAGCATTCAGTGGTCCTTGTTTTCATGCTAGGGCAAAGCACTGTGAGATAAATCAAAAAATACTAAAGAGACTCTTTCTCTAAAATTTTCCATATGGGCTGAATTTATTTGTTCCATACCATTTAACCAAGTTTATGGGCTGCAGAAAATGTCTGCGAGCTGTGTCTGGAAGTTTTGCAAATATCAACTTGGTTTTAAAGAATGGTAGCCATAGTGAGGAGGGAGAGGGACTCTGATTGACACCAAGTCCACATGTGTATGATATATTATTTCCAAGGTGTGCTTCTGTATCAATTATAGAAGTATACATTAATTTGGCTGGAATTATATCTGAGCAGGAGAGAAACAATCCTGAAAAGGAAAACAATCATCTGCTTAAGAACTTGGTCAACCCCTTTAACAAGAGGATATAGTATTTGAGATATGCTGGGTGATATTTTGCAACAAAATTTAAGCATTGAAAAGTTCTAAGGCAATACAGACATATATCCAATGACATAAAATAACACCAGGAATTTGATTATAGAAATCATTTCAAGGTGACTTTAGAACAATTTGTGTTAATAGGCAAAGAAACCCTATAATTGACCTGTGATTCTGTAGTACCCAAACAAGCAATTGAAAATCATAGTATTCTTTTGAACTGTATTATTTTGGTAACTTGTAAGCATCACCCTTCCTCTCCCACTCCCTGCTGGCCCTGGGGGGAAAAGTACATAGGATGTACAGTGTCACTCTTTAGGGCAATATATGAAATTGTTATAAATCCTCTGGTGAAGAATTCAGGAGCCTTGTGTTTACATCAAGGCTCTACAACTTTTAGATCATTGTGTCATTTCACTTTCTAATTTTCATTCTCCTCATGTATCAAATGTGAATAGCATATGCTTCACCTTTTCACAACCCTTTATGTAAAATTATTCTATATCAATTATTTCTATAAATATTCATAGTAATTCTGTGAGGTAGATCAGGTCTATATCACAGAAAACAAATATTACAGGGAAAGGGAGACTAGGCTTAACATAAGTCTTGCATTCAGACATGAACCTACATCAAACTTACCATGCAATTTAGACTACAGTTCAGAGTTGGCATGGGGATAGGTTAACTATTGTCAGAGAGAAAAACATTTTGTTTAAGATATTGTGGTAAATTGGAGGTACCATTTGGGATTTTTTTTGTCATCATAAAATATGTCAGGAAAAGATGTGTTCCTTCTTTAGTATCAATTATTTGACATAAAACAGGAAGGGTTATTTGGCCTGAATGGAAAAGTTGTTGCTATTAGACTCTTGAGCTGGTCTAACTAATATGGTAACTATTAGCCACATGTGGTAATTTAAATTTAAATTAATTAAAATTAAATAAAATAAACAATTCAGTACCTCAGTCATACTAGCCATATTTCAAGTTCTTGATAACCACATGTGGCTAGTAGCTACCATATCAGATAACACAGAAATAGAACATTTCTATAATCACAGAAAGTTCTGTTGGATAGCACTGCTGGGAAGTAATAGCTAACCAAGAAAAGTGAATGGAAGAAAACATTCATCTTAAAAATTATTGTTCTCCAGAGATATAGGGGTAAAAAACTGATGATTGCTAGAAGGGAAGGGAATGGGAGGAGGAAGAAGGTGAAAGGATTAGAGTACAAAATAGTAGTCACAGGATAGTCATAGAGATTTAAAATACAGCATGGGGAATATAATCAATAACATTGTAAAGACTATGTAGGGTGTCAGATGGGTACTAGACTTAGCAGGGGGAACACTTCATAGACTGTGTAGATGTCTGACCACTGTGTTATACAACTGAAGCTGAAATAGAATAATAACGAATGTCAAATACACACAAACACACACACACACACACACACACTCACACACACACAAGGCCTGACACTTAAGTTTGTGAACTTGTGGCAATGATGTTGCTAACATTTTTGGATATCATAGGGATTATTCATTATGAATTTGTACAACTGGACAAATAGTTCACAAAGCTTGCTATTTGGAAGTGATGAAAAAGCTGCGTGTAAAAGTTAGACATAAATGACCTGAACTTTTTGCCAACAAGTCATGGCTCTTGCATCACAACAATGCACCAGCTCATACGGCACTATCTATGAGGGAGTTTTTACCCAGTAAACAAATGACTGTATTAGAACACCCTTCCTACTTACCTTATCTAGCCCCCAATGACTTCTTTCTTTACCTGAAGATAAAGGAAATATTGAAAGGAAGACATTTTGATGGCATTCAGGACATAAAGGGTAATACGATGAGAGGTCTGATGGTCATTCAAGAAAAAGAGTTCCAAAATTGCTCTGAAGGGTGGACTAGGTTTTGGCATTGGTGCATAGCTTCCCAAGGGGAGTAATTCAAAGTTGACCATAGTGATATTCAGCAATGAGGTATGTAGCACTTTTCCTAGAATGATTTCGCAAACTTAATGGTCCAACCTCATATACATATTCATGGAATGTGAAGTACAGTGTAGGGAATATTGTCAATGGTATTGTAACAGCTATATATGGCAGAGGGGTAGTAGATTTGGACGGTTATGACTTTGTGAAGGGTGTAAATGTCTAACTTCTACATTGCTTTGTAGATCTGAAACTAATAAAAAAAATGTTGTTTACCTTTGGAAAACAAACTTCCAGAGTTGATTTATTTAAATATTCCTTCTTCTCCTTTCCCCCATCTCATTAACATCTGACTTCATGCTTCCCCGGTTACTAGACTTTAGATAAGATTAGCAAGTGTTCCAGAAACAGATTTTGTATTCGTGAAAGAGAAGGAAACCCAAAACATTTATTATTGCTCATTTTATCCCCAAAGAAAAATCCAATAAGAAGAAGACCATTGTTTAATGGTTTTCTTAAATTGAGGAATTAGCTGGAAGGCTGGAAGAGTAGATTTTTACCTCTTGCCCTCTGTCCCCTCATCGAGCTAATGACTGTGTTGAATTAAATAACCCCTAAAAGTCCTTTCTGCTATGATTCTCAACATATGTAGCTCAATGACTATTATATGGGGAGGGTGAAGAAGTATATTTTATTGTGTGAGCAGTTGAACTAATGGTTCTTTAGAATTCTTCCAACTCTAAGATTCTAAGAGGGAATTTTCCGCATTATCTCAATTCTGATTTGGGTCCTATGTGTCCCTTTAATTCATTTTTTTAAATCTACAAATAAAAAATAAAATATTCCACTTTGCTACTTTATGCTTCTAGGAGGTTGTCAGGGGCTGGGGGGTGGGGTTTTGGAAAGGTTCATAAAAGGGTCCAAAATGTCAGCTATAAGATGAATAAGGTCTGAGGATTTAATATAAAACATGTTGACTAAAATTGATATTTGCTTAGAGAGTAGAACTTAAATGTTTTTTATCAAAACAACTCAAAAAGATAAATATGTGAAGTGATGGATATGTTAATTAACTAAATAGTGGTAATTCTTTCACAGTGTAAATGTATATCAAATCACCATCATGTTTACTTTAAATATAATACAATTTTATTTGTCAATTACACTTCAATAAAGCTGAAAAAATAAACAAAATAATAAAAAATTCCAAGTTGCAATTTTGGGAAACTGGCCAGACCATTTCTGAAGACTGCTCTAGAAATAATGAATGAAGATGGATTTCATGGCCACAGACATTGTCTTTTCTATTTTTTTTTATAAGTTTCAGGTGTACAAGACAAGGTAATACTTAGACGTTTATCATTTATATCCCTCACACTGTGAACCCCCCTCCCGCCATCCATTATCCCTCCGACCTCACACCGAGCCATCACATTATATATATAAAATTATAGTTGGCATTCATTAATGTTTAGCTTCTGGTGTACAATGCCATGGTCAGGCATCCACATTATATCTGAGGTGGTCTCCAAAATAGGACGCATGTCCATCGGATACCCAACAAAATCTTTACAGCATTATTGAACAAGTTCCCCAAATTAATTTTCAGAAAACCCTGAGGCCATCTTGTGGTTACCAGCTGCTTCCTAATCCCTTCACCTTTCCCCTTATCCCCAACCCCCCCCCGCCCCCACCCATCTAACAACTCTCGGTTTTTTCTTTGTGTCCTCAAAACTGTCTCTGATCAGTTCATTCACATGTTCTTTTCTTTAGATTCCGCATATAAGTGAGATCATATGGTACTTGTCTTTCTCTTTGTGACTTATTTCACTTAACATAATGTTCTCTAGATCCATCCATGTTGTTGCAAATGATAAGATTTCTTTCTTCTTTATGGCTGCGTAATACTCCATTGTATAAATGTACCACAGCTTCTTAATCCAGTCATCTACCGATGGGCATTTCGGTTGTTTCCATGTCTTAGCTATTGTGTATAGTGCTGCAATAAACATAGGAGTGCATACAGATTTTTGAATTGGAGTTTTGGATTTCTCTGGGTAGATGCCTAGGAGTGGAATTACTGGATAATAGGGTAGTTCCATTTTCAGATTCCTGAGATACCTCCATACTGTTTTCCATAGTGGCTGCACTAATCTGCAATGCCACCAACATTGCACCAGCATTCCCTTTTCTCCACACCCGCACCAGCATTTGTTGTTTGTTGATTTATTGATGATAGCCATTTTGACTGGAGTGAGGTGGTATCTCATTGTGGTTTTTATTTGCATTTCTCTGATGGTTAGTGAGGTTGAGGATCTCTTCATATGTCTGTTTGCCATCTGTATGTCCTTTTTAGAAAAATGTCTCCTCAAGTCCTCTGTCCATTTTTTAATTGGGTTGTTTGTTTTTTGGAGTTGAGTTAAGTTTTTTATAGATTTGTGATATTAATCCCTTATCAGATATATCATTGGCAAATATCTTTTCCCATTCAGTAGGATCCCTTTTTGTTTTATTGATGGTTTCCTTTGCTGTGAAAAAACTTTTTAGTTTGATGTAATCCCACATGTTTATTTTTTCTCTTACTTCCCTCTCGCAAGGGGATATATCAGTGAAAATCTTACTCCGGGTAATGTCCATGAAGTTTCTTCCTATATTTTCTTCTAGATATTTTATGGATTCATATCTTACATTTAAGTCTTTAAGCCATTTTGAACTTGTTTTTGTATATGGTGTAAGGAGGTGGTCCAGCTTCATTTTCTTGCATGTGTCTGTCCAGGTATCCCAACAGCACTTATTGAACAGACTGTCTTTACCCCATCATACACTCTTGCTTCCATTGTCGTAGATTAGATGGGCATATAGGCATGGATTTACTTTTGGACTCTCTATTCTGTTCCATTGATCTATGTGTCTATTTTTATGCCAGTACCATGCTGTTTTGATTACTGTAGCCTTGTAGTATAGTTTGAAATCAGGTATCGTTATACCTCCCACTTTGTTCTTATTTCTCAAGATCCTGAGGCTATCCGGGGTCTTTTATGGTCCCATATAAATTTCAGGATTATATGTTCTATTTCTGTGAAAAACGTCGTTGGTAGTTTGATAGGAATTGCGTTGAATATGTATATTGCCTTAGGCAGTATGGACATTTTAATTATATTAATTCTTCCTATCCATGAACATGGAATGTGTTTCCATCTATTTATGTCTTCTTTCATTTCTTTCTTCAGTGTCGTATAATTTTCTGAGTACAGATCTTTTACATCTTTGGTTAGATTTATTCCCAGATATTTTATAGTCTTTGGAGCAATTGTAAATGGAATTGTTTTTTTAATTTCTCCTTCTGACATTTTATCATTGGTATATACAAATGCAACTGATTTCCGAATATTAATTTTATATCCTGCTACTTTACTAAATTCATCTATCAGTTCTAATAGTTTCTTGGTGGAGTCTTTAGGGTTCTCTATATATAGTATCATATCATCTGCATATAGTGATAATTTTACTTCCTCCTTACCAATTTGGATGCCTTTTATTTCTTTCTCTTGTCTGATTGCTGTGGCTAGAACTTCCAGCACTATGTTGAATAGAAGTGGAGAAAGTGGGCAGCCTTGTCTTGTTCCTGATCTTAGGGGGAATGGTTTTAGCTTTTCCCCATTGAGTATGATGTTAGATGTGGGTTTGTCATATATGGCCTTTATTAAGTTAAGATATGATCCCTTTATTCCCACTTTCTTAAGGGTTTTTATCATAAAAGGTTGCTGGATTTTATCAAATGCTTTTTCTTCATCTATTGATATGATCATGTGATTTTTATTTTTCATTTTGTTAATGTGGTGTATCACATTAATTGATTTGCGGATGTTGAACCACCCCTGCATACCAGGGATGAATCCCACTTGATCATGGTATATGATCTTTTTAATGTATTGCTGAATTCTGTTCGCTAATATTTTGTTGAGAATATTTGCATCTATGTTCATTAGAGATATTCCCTGTAGTTTTCTTTTTTTGTGGTGTCTTTGTCTGCTTTTGGGATTGGGGTGATAGTGGCTTCGTAAAAAGTGTTTGGGAGTCTTCCTTCCTTCTGGATTTTTTGGAAGAGCTTGAGGAGAATAGGTGATCATTCTTTTTTGAACGTTTTGAAAAATTCACCTGTAAAGCCATCTGGTCCAGGGCTTTTGTTTGTTGGGAGATTATTGATTACTGATTCAATTTCCCTGGTGGTAATCAGACTGTTCAGGCTTTCTGTTTCTTCTTGAGTTAGCCTTGGAAGGTTGTGCGCCTCTAGGAAATTGTCCATTTCTTCCAGATTGTCAAATTTGTTGGCATAGAGTTGCTCATAGTAATTTCTTAAAATTTTTTGTATTTCTGTGGTGTCTGTTGTCACTTCTCCTCTTTCATTTCTGATTTTATTAATTTGTTTCCTCTCTCTTTTTTTTTAAATGAGGAAGTTGTTATCCTTTCAGTCTTAGATGTGGAAGGCTCAGATCAGCTCCAGGTCCAGTTGCCGTTGCTAGTTGCAGGGGACACAGCCCACCATCCCTTGCGGGAGTCGAACCAACAACCTTGTGGTTTTAGAGGATGGACTCCAACCAACTGAGCCATCCAGGAGCTCAGTGGCTGCTCAGCTCAAGGTGCCGTGTTCAATCTTAGTTGCAGGGGGCGCTGCCCACCATCCCTTGCAGTACTGGAGGAATTGAACTGGCAACTTTGTGGTTGAGAGCCCACTGGCCCATGTGGGAATCGAACCGGCAGCCTTTGTAGTTAGGAGCATGGAGCTCTAACCTCCTGAGCCACTGGGCCGGCCCCCTATGGCCACAGACTTTTAATTTGAACAATAAAAAAATTGAAGGAACTATTTGAGAGAGGGAGAGAGAAACCAAGAGAAGGTTATGAGAGAATTGATAAAAATTCATGTTAAAGCTAAAGTTATGTCTCCATAAACACAAGAATTTATTGGAGATGCTGGGGCAGGAGAAGGAAATGGGGAGGATAAAACCAATAACAAGAAGTATGAGGTTGAAAGCTTTAGAAATGGCCTCTTGCCAAGTGATCCTCCTGTAAAGGGGAACATGTAGCTGCCACTTAAGATATAGAATAATGTGGCATAATTACATCTCTCATGAGCGGGAATAATAAAAATGATATAACATTTAAAGAATTCTCAAGTGGTAGTGAAGAGAACAAGCTGCTGGTTTCCAGATGGGAAGGGGTTTGGGGGGCTGGTTAAAAAAAGTGGAGAAATAAAGAAGTACAAATTGGTACTTACAAAATAGTAATGAGGGTATAAAGTACAACATAGGGGATATAGTCAATAATATTATAATTACTATGTATGTTGTCAAAGGGGTACTAGACTTACCATGGGGATCACTTTGTAAGTTACGTAAATGTCTAACCACTATGCTCTACACCTGCTTCTAATATAATATTGAATGTCCACTAAAATTAAATAAAAGTAGAGTGGAAATAGTACTATGAAGCAAGAAACCTAGATCTCACATACAACTTTGCCACACTAATTAATAATTGACCTTCGACTAGACACTTCCCATTGTTGGGTTAAATCACCCCATATGTAAAAGAATGGTTTTCAATTTACAGAGCAGATGATCTTCCACCATTATCATTTTTTAGTTTGTTGGGCAACACCATCATAATAATGGTGATACTGCCATTTATAGCATTCTTGTTTTGTATTATGCACTGTTCAGGATGCCTTATATGAATTTAGGGCTCACAACGCAGTGAGGTAAAAACTATAATAACTACTATTGTTTTAGGCAAATATAAGAGAGCTCAGAGATATTAGATAACTTGTCCAATTTTACCGTCTAAAAAAGCCAGGATTTGAAATCCAATCTGTGTGAATACAGAGATCATGTTCTTAAGCACTATATTGGCTTTCTTACTTCATATGTGCCAGTAATGAAAATTCCAGGACATATTGACTCCATAAGGAAAATGTCATTTGTCTGTATTTTCTGCTCCTTTATGAAGTCTCTCCAAAACCTTCCAAACTTTCAAGAGTCTTTGATAACATAATTACTATTTAATAATTGTTTTCGCATTGGAGACCCTATGGTAGTTGCTTAACATTAATTAATTTAATTCTCAGACAGCTCTATGAAATTGGTGGAATTATTATCTCTCTTCTACAAATGAAAACACTGAGGCACCACATTTGGTAATCTAATTGAAATCACACAGATGAAGATTGATAGGCAAATTCAAATCCAGCTTTGCATGACTTCAAACAAAACCCCTTTTTTATTGCTTTCATATTTTATATTCTCGAATGCAGAGATTGGTGGAGAAGAACTTCTGCAAGACATGTACATGAGCATGCGCATGTGCACACACACACATACAAACATATGCCTCAGATACTCTCATAGCTATGTGGAAGATCTGAAGACACCTGAAATTCTAAAACTTTAATTTAAAAAAGGCAAGAAATTAAAAGAGAAAAGAAAATGAGGATGGATAGGAAAAAACACATTTTGGATCATTAAGTGGGTTTATGTTGTCCCCACAGCACTGAGTACTCTCTAATTTGGTCGACTAATTACTATTTGCAAAGTGATAGAATAATTGGTGTATAATTTGCCTAACTTTAGCTTCTCATTTAGAATTAACAATTTCATTGTTAATTAAAGTTTATTGGGGTGACAATTGTTAGTAAAGTTACATAGGTTTCAGGTGTACAATTCTGCAATACATCACATATATATCACATTGTGTGTTCACCACCCAGAGTCAGTTCTCCTTCCACCACCATATATTTGATCCTTTTTTTCCTTATCTACCACCAACCTCCCCCTTTACCTCTGGTAACCAATAAACTATTGTCTGTATCTATGAGATTTTGTTCCCCCATTCGCTTGTAATGTTCTTTTGTTGTTTTCAGTTTTATATACCACATATCAGTGAAATCATATGGTTGTTGACTTTTTCTGTCTGACTTATTTTGCTTAGCATAATAACCTCAAGATCCATCCATATTGTCGCAAATGGTGCTATTTCATCTTTTCTTATGGCAGAATAGTATTCTATTGTGTATATATATGCCACATCTTCTTTATCCAGTCATCTACCGAAGGACATTTGGTTGAGAACCTCAATAGACATTTCTCCAAAGAAAACATACAAATGGCCAATCAACATATGAAAAAACTCTCAACATCCCTAATCATCAGAGAAATGTGAATAAAAGCCACAATGAGATATCACCTCACACCAGTTAGAATGGCTATCATCAACAATACAAATAATAAGTGTTGGAGGGTGTGGAGTAAAAGGAACCCTAATACACTGTTGGTGGGAATGCAGATTGGTGCAGCTGCTATGTGGCAGGCAATGTAGAGTTTCTTCAAAAAATTAAGAATAAGTGACGTCATAGGAATGGCGGCAGCAGGGCACATTTTCTGAGTTCTCCTCCGGATCTTATTACAAACGGGACATATAACCCATCAAACAACTCTTTGCTCATCACGCAGAACAGCTAAGAGACTCCTAAGAGACTCGTGGAAGGATTACTTGAAGGTGCGCAAATTGGGCGAGCAGGGGAAGAAGGAAGGGAGCAGAGTGGAAACACGCGGTCTCGTGGTGGAATCAGGCCGGCGGCGGCTGCAGCAGCGGCGGTAAACTGCAGCTCTAAAGACACAGGGAGATATAGAACACGCAGAACAGCGGGGAGACTCGTGGAGGAATTACCTGAAGGTGTGCACGGATTGCAAGCAGGGGAGGAGGAAGGACAGCGAAGTGGAAGCGCGCCCCACCCCACCCCCGCGGAGCCGAGGCCAGCAGCAACCGCTGCCGCGGCGCCCAGGATGACGGAGCGCAGACTCGTGGAAGGTTTGCTTTGGAGTGCGCTAGTCGGGCAAGCGGGGGAGGAGACAGGGGCGCGAAGTGAAAACACACACGCCCCCACGGCGGAGCCCAGGCCATACAGCAACGGCGCCCAGGCCATACAGCAACCGCTGCGCTGCGCGGCTCCTAGTATGGAGCGGAGACTCGTGGAAGGTTTATTTTGAGGTGTGCTAGTTGGGCGAGCGGGGGAGGAGCGAGGAGGGCAAGAGGAAACGCGCTGCGCTCTCCCCAACCCCCTCGGTAGAGCCTCAGCCCTGCAGCGGGCCCACAGCAGCAACCTCAGGCAGCACCCAGGGCTCTAGACTCCCACAGGAGCCCAGGGTGCAGCAGAGAGCGCACGGTCCAGGAGGTGGGCTCTTTCCCTGCGTCTCACAGCTGATCGCTCCAGCCGGGGCGGGCAGTTCGTGGGCCCTAGGGCAGACAAAGAACTCAGACGCCAGACCTGGGCCCCTCACCACGCTTTTCGAATCCTCCCCCCGCCCTTCCAGAGACTTAAACTGACCCCTGAACTGAGGAGTAGTGTCAGATTACAGAGGGGAGCCTGTGCTCAGACCCTGGGAAGATTGGCAGCCAGCTCTGACCTTTGGAAGAGGCTGGGAGGAGGGGATTTTCGCTGGACAAGGAGAGAGGAGACTCCCACACCCCCAGCAACCACCTTTTCAGGCCTGCGGGAGGAGTGTGACGTAACAGGCCTGGGCGGGAGAAGACTCCTCCATCCCCAGCCCCCACCCTTTCTGGCTGGCCAGGGGCGGGGCAAGGGCAACCGCGGAAGCACTCCCTGAGTAGAAGCAGTAAGCAGCAGACGCAGCTCTGGGCTTTCAGCAGCTTAGAGATCTCCCGCCCGCCCCCTACCACACACCCACGGAAGGAGGGCCCTAAGACTCAGGAGTACTGGGCACAGGGCTGGTGGAGTTACTCTCAGCATGCATTTGTGCAGGAAAGGACAGAAACTGCACGGTCTCTCTGAAAACTGTCATCCAGACCCCTCAGCCCCTCGCATTTAAATCTACACTCCCAAATTCACTCTGGGTACCAGGTGACTAGTGCTGCCTGCGCAATAGGCAGGGAACTCTTTGGCAGAGCGGAGGGCAACCTGGAGATTACTTGGTGGGCTTAAGCCAAGACTGGTGCTGCTTTCTGTTTTGCTTTGCTTGGTGTGTTTTTTTTGTTGTTGTTGTTCTTTCTGCTTGTTGTGATTTGCTTTGTTCTGTCTTTATTTCTTTGATATCTTTGCCTATGTTGAGTGGGGATTGTCGGTTGTATTTTACATGTGAATGTACTTGATTTGTTTTCTTTGTTGTTGTTGTTGTTGTTGTTGTACTTGGTAACTTGATTTGTGCTGAAACTGCCCTAACAGAACCCAGCTTAAGAGGCACAAGATTCAACATATCCAGAATCCAACTCTGGACCAAACCAGAGTACTACCGGGTTTGACCTACAAGTCACACACTCAGAGGGAATTCTCTGAAGGCACAAGGGCCCATAGAGGCCAAACCTCATTTAAGTGGACAACCCTCACCCAGCAGAACACCCTGTGGTGGGCAGAGCCAAGTTTCACAAATAGACGGCCTAGGAGTTAAACCCACCTACTCACAAGCAAAAAGCAATTAAAGTTCTTCTTGAACAGGACGATATACTAAACACACGAACCACCTGTGGAGCACATGCAGAGGAGAAGAACGAAGTAGTCCAAGTCAAATATAAAGGACACATACTACATAAGATAACCCAGCAAGAACTAAGAGCTCTAGGTGATCTTCCTACTACATCAAAGCAAACACAGAGAGTCAGTCAGAATGGGGAGACAAAGAAACATGTCCCAAATAAAAGAACAGAAGAAACCTCCACAACTGGAACCAAGTGAAGCAGAGGTAACCAACCTGTCAGAGACAGAGTTCAGAACACTGGTGGTAAGAATGTTTAAGGAGCTTAGAGAAAACATAAAGAAGGATGTAGAAATCATAAAGAACAACCAGTTAGAACTAAAAAAGGATGTAGAAATCTTAACGAACAACCAGCTAGAACTAAAGAACACAATTACCGAAATTAAGAACTCACTTGAAGGAATGACCAGCAGGTTAGATGAAGCAGAGGATGGAATCAGCGACTTAGAAGACAAGTTAGCAGAGATCACTCAAACTGAACAACAGAAAGAAAAAAAGAATAAAAAACAATGAAGATGGGTTAAGAGACCTCTGGGATAACATCAAGCGCAATAACATGCGCATCATAGGAATACCAGAAGGCGAAGAGAAGAAGCAAGGGATTGAGAACATATTTGAGGTAATAATGTCTGAAAACTTCCCTAACCTGATGAAGGAAACCAACATACAAGCCCAGGAAGTGCAGAGAGTTCCAACCAGGATAAACCCAAACACGCCCACACCAAGACACATTATAGTTAAAATGGCAAAGCTTAAAGACAAAGAGAGAATCTTGAAAGCAGCAAGAGAAAGGCAGAAGGTTACATACAAGGGAACTCCCATAAAACTATCAAATGACTTTTCTACAGAAACATGGCAGGCCAGGAGGGAGTGGCAAGAGATACTCAAAGTGATGGAACACAAAGGCCTACAACCTAGATTGCTTTATCCAGCAAGGCTATCATTTAAAGTTGATGGAGATATAAAGAGATTCCCAGAAAAGAACAAACTGAAAGAATTTAGTACAACCAAGCCAGCATTGCAAGAAATACTAAAAGGACTTCTGTAAATAGAAGAAAGATGAAAATAATTTACTACAAATTTAAAAATGGCAATAACTATGTACCTATCAATAATCACTTTAAATGTAAATGGATTAAACGCTCCAATCAAGAGACATAGGGTGGCTGAGTGGATAAGGAAGCAAGACCCTTGTATATGCTGTATACAAGAGACTCATCTCAGATCAAAAGACACACACAGGCTGAAAGTGAAGGGTTGGAGTAACATATTTCATGCAAATGGAAGCGAAAAAAAAGCTGGAGTTGCAATACTTATATCTGACAAAATAGACTTTAAAATGAAGAACATATTAAAAGACAAAGATGGGCACTATATAATAATAAAGGGATCAATCCGACAAGAGGACATAACTCTAGTAAACATCTATGCACCTAACATAGGAGCACCTAAATATATAAAACAGGTACTGATGGACATAAAGACAGAGATCAACAGCAACACTATCATAGTAGGGGACTTCAACACACCTCTGACAACAAGGGACAGGTCCTCCAGACAGAAAATCAATATGGAAACAACAGCCTTAAATGATACTTTGGAGCAGTTGGATTTAATTGATATTTTCAGAGCATTTCACCCCAATGCTGCAGAATACACGTTCTTCTTTGGTAAGGAGGAAGTAAAATTATCATTATATGCAGATGATATGATACTATATAGAGAGAACCCTAAAGACTCCACCAAGAAACTATTAGAACTGATAGATGAATTTAGTAAAGTAGCAGGATATAAAATTAATGTTCGGAAATCAGTTGCATTTGTATATAGCAATGATAAAATAGCAGAAGGAGAAATTAAAAAAACAATTCCATTTACAATTGCTCCAAAGACTATAAAATATCTGGGAATAAATCTAACCAAAGATGTAAAAGATCTGTATTCAGAAAATTATACGACACTGAAGAAAGAAATGAAAGAAGACATAAATAGATGGAAACACATTTCATGTTCATGGATAGGAAGAATTAATATAGTTAAAATGTCCATACTGCCTAAGGCAATATACATATTCAACGCAATTCCTATCAAACTACCAACGACGTTTTTCACAGAAATAGAACATATAATCCTAAAATTTATATGGGAACATAAAAGACCCCGGATAACCTCAGCAATCTTGAGAAATAAGAACAAAGTGGGAGGTATAACCATACCTGATTTCAAACTATACTACAAGGCTACAGTAATCAAAACAGCATGGTACTGGCATAAAAATAGACACATAGATCAATGGAACAAAATAGAGAGTCCAGAAGTAAATCCATGCCTATATGCCCATCTAATCTACGACAATGGAAGCAAGAATGTACGATGGGGTAAAGACAGCCTGTTTAATAAGTGCTGTTGGGAAACCTGGACAGACACATGCAAGAAAATGAAGCTGGACCACCTCCTTACACCATATACAAAAACAAATTCAAAATGGCTTAAAGACTTAAATGTAAGATCTGAAACCATAAAATATCTAGAAGAAAATATAGGAAGAAACTTCATGGACATTACCCAGAGTAAGATTTTCACTGATATATCCCCACGCGCGAGGGAAGTAAGAGAAAAAATAAACATGTGGGATTACATCAAACTAAAAAGTTTTTTCACAGCAAAGGAAACCATCAATAAAACAAAAAGGGATCCTACTGAATGGGAAAAGATATTTGCCAATGATATATCTGATAAGGGATTAATATCACAAATCTATAAAAAACTCACTCAACTCAACTCCAAAAAGACAAACAACCCACTTAAAAAATGGGCAGAGGACTTGAGGAGGCATTTTTCTAAAAAGGACATACAGAAGGCAAGAAGACATATGAAGAAATGCTCAACCTCACTAACCATCAGAGAAATGCAAATAAAAAGCACAATGAGATACCACCTCTCTCCAGTCAAAATGGCTATCATCAATAAATCAACAAACAACAAATGCTGGCGTGGATGTGGA
Source organism: Rhinolophus hipposideros (assembly GCF_964194185.1). Classification (NCBI taxonomy): domain Eukaryota; kingdom Metazoa; phylum Chordata; class Mammalia; order Chiroptera; family Rhinolophidae; genus Rhinolophus; species Rhinolophus hipposideros. Next base: position 35,115,702 of record NC_138046.1, read on the forward strand.
GAAAAGGGAACGCTAGTGCACTGTTGGTGGGATTGCAGATTAGTGCAGCCACTATGGAAAACAGTATGGAGGTATCTCAGGAATCTGAAAATGGAACTACCCTATGATCCAGTAATTCCACTCCTAGGCATCTACCCGGAGAAATCCAAAACTCCAATTCAAAAATCTGTATGCACTCCTATGTTTATTGCAGCACTTTACGCAATAGCCAAGACATGGAAACAACCGAAATGCCCATCGGTAGATGACTGGATTAAGAAGCTGTGGTACATTTATACAATGGAGTATTACGCAGCCATAAAGAAGAAAGAAATCTTATCATTTGCAGCAACATGGATGGATCTAGAGAACATTATGTTAAGCGAAATAAGTCAGAAAGAGAAAGACAAGTACCATATGATCTCACTTATATGTGGAATCTAAAGAAAAGAATATGTGAATGAACTAATCAGAAACAGTTTTGGGGACACAAAGAAAAAACCTAGAGTTGTTAGATGGGTGTGGGGGGGGTTGGGGATAAGGGAAAAGATGAAGGGATTTGTAAGCAGCTGGTAACCACAAGATGGCCTCAGGGTTTTTTGAAAATTAATTTGGGGAAGGTATTCAATAATCTTGTAAAGATTTTGTTGGAAAAGGGATCCTACTGTATGGGAAAAGATATTTGCCAATGATATATCTGATAAGGGATTAATATCACAAATCTATAAAAAACTTACTCAACTCAACTCCAAAAAAACAAACAACCCAATTAAAAAATGGACAGAGGACTTGAGGAGACATTTTTCTAAAAAGGACATACAGAAGGCAAGAAGACATATGAAGAAATGCTCAACCTCACTAACCATCAGAGAAATGCAAATAAAAACCACAATGAGATACCACCTCTCTCCAGTCAAAATGGCTATCATCAATAAATCAACAAACAACAAATGCTGGCGTGGATGTGGAGAAAAGGGAACGCTAGTGCACTGTTGGTGGGATTGCAGATTGGTGCAGCCTCTATGGAAAACGGTATGGAGGTATCTCAGAAATCTGAAAATGGAACTACCCTATGATCCAGTAATTCCACTCCTAGGCATCTATCCAGAGAAATCCAAAACTCCAATTCAAAAATCTGTATGCACTCCTATGTTTATTGCAGCACTTTACACAATAGCCAAGATATGGAAACAACCGAAATGCCCATCGGTAGATGACTGGATTAAGAAGCTGTGGTACATTTATACAATGGAGTATTACGCAGCCATAAAGAAGAAAGAAATCTTATCATTTGCAGCAACATGGATTCATCTAGAGAACATTATGTTAAGTGAAATAAGTCAGAAAGAGAAAGACAAGTACCATATGATCTCACTTATATATGGAATCTAAAGAAAAGACTATGTGAATGAACTAATCAGAAACAGTTTTGGGGACACAAAGAAAAAACTGAGAGTTGTTAGATGGGTGTGTGGGGGGGAGGTTGGGGATAAGGGGAAAGGTGAAGGGATTTGGAAGGAGCTGGTAACCACCTGATGGCCTCAGGGTTTTTTTTGAAAATTAATTTGGGGAAGATATTCAATAATGTTGTAAAGATTTTGTTGGGTATCCGATGGACATGCGTCCTATTTGGGAGACCACCTCAGGGATACTGTGGACACCTGATCATGGCATTGTACACCAGAAGCTAAACATTAATGAATGCTATCTATAATTTTATATATATAATGTGATGGTTCAGTGTGAGGTCGGAGGAATAGTGGATGGGGGGAGGGGGGTTCACAGTGTGAGGGATATAAATGATGAACGTCTAAGTATTACCTTTTCTTGTACACCTGAAAGTAATAAATAAATTTAAAAAAAAAAAGAATAAAGCCCCAGCCAGAGAGCCTTCCAAGAAAAGAAAGAACCCTGTTTTGTATATTGATTCTAGAATTACATGTACTTAGGGATTTATTTATCCAATTCTCAAATCTGGGACAGAAATCCCTTTTTCTGGTGAATATGCTGCATAAGTATAAAATACATTTTCCACTTAGGCTGCTCATAATTTTCCTTTCTTCTGCTTGAGATGTAAACTATACAGTCTATTCAAATAGGCCATATATTAATACTAAGTCTTTGAAGGAGTTGTTGCTGATTTCCCAAATAAGACAGTTTTACAGAGGAGTACGGATGTGATGCTTTACTCTATCACTGGTTTGCCCTCTCCCATCTTCCTGACTCCCCTTCTTCCTTTCATCTCTGTGATTTTTTTTTTCTCCCTACCCCTACTCAGGCTTGCCAGTGACACCTAAAGGCTAACACTGTCGGCAGCTTTCACGGACTATGCCTTTGTTGCTGTTACCGAGGAGCCCACACACTGCAATTGTACCTGCCAGGTCACCTAAGTTAAAGCTAAACAGAGGGTAGAGGCTATTATTCAGGCAATTCAAGTGAAATAAAGTGCTTTATTGCCAGGCAAAAAAAAAATTAAGAATAGGATTACCATATGACCCAGCGGTCCCTTTCCTGGGTATCTACCTAAAAAATCTGAAAACATCCATAAAGACAAGTGTGCTCCAATGTTCATTGCAGCTTTGTTTACGGTGGCCAAGACATGGAAACAACCAAAATGTCCTTTGATAGATGAATGGATAAAGAAGTTGTGGTATGTATACACAATGGAATACTATTTGGTGGTAAGAAAAGATGAAATAGGACCATTTGTGACAACATGGATGGATGTGGAGATTATAATGCTAAGCAAAATAAGTCAGACAGAAAAAGTAAAAAAAATACATATGATTTCACTGATATGTGGTATATAAACCGAAAACAACAAAAGAAGAAGACAAACAAATGAGAAACAAAAATTCATACACAGAGACAATAGTTTAGTGATTACCAAAGGGGAAGCGGGGAAGGGGGTGGTAGATGAGGGTAAATGGGATCAAATATATGGTGATGGAATGAGAACTGACTCTGGATGGTGAACAAACAATGGGATTTGTAGATGATGTAATACAGAATTGTACACCTGAAATCTATGTATTTTTACTAACAATTGTCACCCCAATAAATTGGAAAAAAAATAACCAAAAAAAAGAGTGCAAAAAAAAGAAAAGAAAATAGCATGTCTCATACCCATTTCACGGATGATTTGCATAAGTTCCATATATGACTGCCATTGACTCACAGTGCCTGTCAGCTCGCCAGCCTGCTTCCATACTGTGCAAACCGCATAAATGAGTGTCACGCAGGGGACCCTGCTCGCTGCGCCATTTGTTGTGCAGGGTCTCAGCTCCCGCTCCCCGCCCAAGAACGCAGGACACGGTAAGGCCAAAAAGGAACACCCACGGAGCCATAGGTAGGGAAGTCAAACCAATATATTCTCGCTGGCGGCTGGGCTGGAGACACAGGAAACAGGATCTACATAATCTGCCTAACAGCAGTCCACGCTTGCCAGCCACCATCTTCTTGCTAGCCCCCATTCCATTCCTGCTAGCATAGCCACAGCCATTATATTAGTGGCCAATGGCCTACGGGTTACAGCTGACGGCCAACTAGCCACAGCTGCTGGCCATCTGATCACAGTTGATGGCCATTTACTACCCGAGCCAGCACCTTTCTATGTGAGGCCGAGAGCCTGGAAACTGTTTTTTGGGGTTTTGTCCCCACACTCCACCCCTACTGGGTCTCGCCTCACAATCTACGCGACAAGCGTCTTCTGCGAGGGGCCCTGTGCAAGGAGCCTGGAGGTGAATGCACTATCCTGAACACAGCCAGGCTCTCTGGGCACAGCCAGGGTTTCTCAGGGCACCACCAGTACTTCTGGGCACAGCCAGACTTCCTGGGCTTCTTAAGGTACCACCAGTCTCCCCGGGCACAGCCAGGGTTTCTCAGGGCACCACCCCAGTACTTCTGGGCACAGCCAGACATCCTGGGCTTCTTAGGGTACCACCTGTTTCCCCGGGCACAGCCAGGTTTTCTCAGGGCACCACCACAGTACTTCTGGGCACAGCCAGACTTCCTGGGCTTCTTAGGGTACCACCAGTCTCCCCAGGCACAGCCAGAGTTTCTCAGGGCACTGCCACTCTCTCTGGACACAGCCAGACTTCCTGGACACAGCCAGGGCCTCAGGGCACTGCCACTCTGGACACAGCCAGACTTCCTGGACACAGCCAGGGCTCTCAGGGCACTGCCACTCTCTCTGGGCACAGCCAGACTTCCTGGACACAGCCAGGGCCTCTCAGGGCACTGCCACTCTCTCTGGACACAGCCAGACTTCCTGGACACAGCCAGGGCCTCTCAGGGTACTGTGCTGGAACAACAGCGGCTCACATCAAGCTGCTTACATATTATCAATGGCGGCCAGTCAAGACACAAAAGCAAACATTCTCGTCAGTCCCACTACATGGTGGTATGTTCCCAAACAGTCAAGCGTCCATTAAATCAGGGATAGAAGGCAGTTCCTCATAGTCCATAGTCATTCGCCAGGGCTGTCCTGGGGGTGAGGGATGACCTTGACCTCACCCTCATCTCCCACGGAGGACTCAGCAAGCGTTTCCTCCTGGGACTAAAAGTCCTGCATCCGGGCTGCCTCAGCAAGCAGTTCCCAGCCCACAGGGCGGCAACAACCTTCGCTTTCTCCGCTTTCTCCGGCCTCTGCTGGTTGGGGAACCATCCACATCTTTCCACCCCTCCACGGGAATCGAGCTCTCCGGCAGCTGCTCCTCCTGGTCTTCCTCAGACTGAGCTTTCATACGCACAAACTGCTCCACTGCCCTTCGGAAAGCTTTGGCCAGCACCGTATCCTGCCGACTACGCCATGTGTCGTGCAGGGGACCCTGCTCTCTGCGCCATTTGTTGTGCAGGGTCTCAGCTCCCGCTCCCCGCCCAAGAACGCAGGACACGGTAAGGCCAAACAGGAACACCCACGGAGCCATAGGTAGGGAAGTCAAACCAATATATTCTCGCTGGCGGCTGGGCTGGAGACACAGGAAACAGGATCTACATAATCTGCCTAACAGCAGTCCGCGCTTGCCAGCCACCATCTTCTTGCTAGCCCCCATTCCATTCCTGCTAGCATAGCCACAGCCGTTATATTAGTGGCCAATGGCCTACGGGTTACAGCTGACGGCCAACTAGCCACAGCTGCTGGCCATCTGATCACAGTTGATGGCCATTTACTACCCGAGCCAGCACCTTTCTATGTGAGGCCGAGAGCCTGGAAACTGTTTTTTGGGGTTTTGTCCCCACAATGAGCCACTCCATTAGAGAATGTTTGCCCTGATCGTGGGCCAACCTATGGCAGTTCTGTAACCTTTGTCGCAGGGATGGATGCACTGTCACGTAGGCTAGTTTTTCCATCTCGCCTGTGGAGCAGAGAATGTTGTCTGCTCCCTCATCCCATAAACGTAATAGCCAAGCTGAGACTGGCTCTCTAGGGCTATGTCTGTCCCGCCTCCCCAGCTCCTGCAACTCAGTGGGAGTGTATGGGGTGTAGGTTCTGAACTCAGTCACATCTAGGTTGCCATCAGCAATGTCCCCAGGGCCCAAAGGTTGCTCATATTTTACCCTTTGCTTCACGATTGGCCGGGCTTGGGAGTTGGGAGCTACATTGTCTCCACTAGCTTCCTCTGCCTCTGCCTCAGAGTCTCCACTGTGGGGCCCCTCTTCCAACAGGTGGACCTGAGCTTCCAGTGCTTCCAACTGGGACACCTAGTCCGGCACCTGGACCATTTCATTAAGCACACTTTCCATGTTGAGACTCAAGGCCGTGAGGAGCATACAGTTCAAGCGGCTGGCTATAGCCTTCTCCTCCTCCGGCAACCGCTCAGCCAGAGCCTGCAGGGCCCTCTCCACGCTGGCTGGAGAGCCATGCATGTCCTCCCACCCCTCCTTGGGGGTCCAACTCCTGAGCATATTGGCCACCGGACACCACACACTGTGTAGGCGCCACACGTCCTCCTGCCCAGAGTCAGACTCTATTCCTACCTGGTCAGAGTCTTGCTTGCCATGCCAGGTGTCTGAGTGGGTGGTGGCCTTCGTGTAAGATGTCCGCAACCCTCGGACCCTAAAGCACCAGCCCACCAAAAAGCCCGTGATGCCTGCTGTGGCCAACAGGCAGCATGCCATCCGGAGGCTTGAGAGGACCACCAATTCACCGAGGGGTCAAGTCTCTCCCAGGCAGACTGCGCTCCCTGTCCCTGGTGCGGCTCCTCATGGGCTTCCCGAGACTGCATTTTCACACACACAAACTGCTCCACCATCCCTCGGAGAGCTTTGGCCGGCGCCATACACTGCTCGCTGTGCCATGTGTCATGCGTGGCGGCCTGTGGGGTCTCTGGTCCTGCTCCCGACATAAGAACGCAGGATATGGCTAGTCCAAAAAGGAACACCTACGGAGCCATAGGTAGGGGAGTCATACCACTATAGTCTCACTGGAGGCTGGATTCACTTCACGTGTGATCTGCTGTCCGCTTTCTGCCAACCAACCAACTCTCTCCTCGACTTTTTCTCCCTAACGCAGCGCAGCAGTTGTATTAGTGGCCAATAGCTCAAGGGCAACAGCTGACAGTCAACTAGCCACAGCTGATGGCCATCTACTACTCGAGCCAGCACCTTTCCACGTGAGACAGAGAGCCTGGAAACTGCTCTCTGGGGCTCTGCCCCCACATTCAGTTAAAAAAAATTAATCAAATTCATCTCACAGTTTTACTATTTTAACAAATGACTTATAAAATTCTCAGTTAACTTCTTTAAAAGCACATCATTTTGGTTGCGTATAGTCCAAGAGCCAGAGATATTTTGAAAGGCCATTTAGTATTCTTATTCACATAATTCCCACAGAAAATAACCTTGTGAAACTTGAGAAACAAGGAACTAAAGAGTATGCCTCCTGGAGAGGGATAGGTGAAGAAAGAGAAGAGCTAATTGGTGATGGCACCACAGCAGGCATTCTCCCTCAAGGGCAATGATGACACTGCTCATACATTCAGAGACAGCCTCATGTGTTCCTTGGCAAGCTTACACAGATTTCTTTTTGTAAACAAGTCAAATGTCTACACCTGCAACAAACAAATCCATGGTTTAAAAAGCTCTTCACAGCCTAAGTGTTCTAGTAACAAAGCCAGAATAAAAGTTTGTCAAGTTGGTAAGACTCATTTTGTTGCCAAGTAGTCTTAAAAGCTTAGGTGTGGTCAGACATCAGAAAAGATGAAAATGAGACAGAGGCATTAAAAGAGGAATCTTGGCAGGGAATGGGTTTCATAAATGGATACTGAGAAATATCTTTGATGGTTGAATACTAATCATTGCATGGTTGTTCCTTGGCAAGGTCAGGAAGTGTAAACTGCCAGCCCAGGGAATCACAGCATATGTTCTGGCCATCTGCTAATAGTATCTGAGAATATAGAAATGCTCCAAATCTTTCTTTCTTCTTTAGGGAAAATTATTTCAGTAAGTATGGCTGAGGCATGGAAAAGAATAAGATTTAAAAGAGAAAGTAGAAAGTTTTTCCTCAATTTAATGGGGTCTAGTCACTGGCAATTTCTTGTTTTTCCTCACAAATAACTTCAGCACACAGAACTACTATGAGTTACCCTCGAACTACTAACCATGATATTATTAGAAAGAGGTATAGAAGCCTGGCCCACAGGAAGATGAGCTGACAGGCAGTCAAGATCTCCCAACTTCATGGAAACACTGCCCATCAGACAGTCAGTTCTGTACGCTGGCCAGCAGCGAAGGTCTCCCAGCTTCTTGGGAATGCTGTGCACATGAGAATGGGCCTGCAGTTCCTGCCAGATGATTTCTCCCATGAAATGCTCTTTGTTTTGCTGTACCTGTACAATCTTGCTTCTTCTCTGCTTGTGTGCAGATCACTACTTCAGCTGGCCACCACCAGAGACTCTCCCCAGTCAGTAAGTCTCAATAAACCTATCTCTTACATTGTAGGGACCTTGTCCACAGGCAGATGAAGTGGCAGGCAATCAAGATCTCCTGACACCATGGGAACATTGCTTATCAGATAGCCAGTTCTGTATGCTGGCTGGCAATCAAGGTCTCCCAGCTTTTTGGGATGCTGTGTACATACGAGCAGGGCCTACCAGATGATTTCTCCAACAAAAATGTTCTTTGTTTGGCTGTACCTATACAAAGGGTGCCAAAAAATGTATACACATTTTAGAAAGGAAAAAAAACTATTAAAATTGTAATGCTCAATATGTACTGATAACAAAAGATGAATATAAGTCACGTTTGACTTATATTACAAGAGGTGCTCTCAAAGTGATTACCATTAGCATCCAGACACTTCTGATTACAGCAAACATTGTTTGGTAGACTTCTGTGGCCAGCATGTAAACTGTTCCAACATCATAGCAGAAGATGCTGGACTTATTGCCATGTGAGGCCTCCCAGATATTTCCTTGTACACATTACACACAGTACCATGCATCTAAAACTTATCATGAATGCATGAAATTGTTAGGCATATTGGAGGTTTTGTTGCATACTCATGCCTCCATTGTCGTTGTACTTCCACAACGTTCTCTAAGTTCAAATACCACTTCAAAATGGTCTTGCACTCCTTGAACAACAACCATGCTTCTACCATTTTCTTTGCCTATGCTGCCTGTCACATAGTGATGCTAGCATTCATTTGACTTAATGCCATCCTTTGAGCAAACATACTACACATTGGTACTGTAATTCAAGTTCAAAAATTAATACATAGATAGCATCTCTTAAAATGTGTATACTTTTTTTTTTGTACCCTTGGTATAACTTTGCTTCTTCTCTGAATTGATTGAGCTGGACAATGAATTTAGACAAAAAGCTAGAGAAAGTCTGTGGAATGGCTGTTCCAGTTATGGGATAATGGGGCAGAAGAAATTCTGAACAAGACTGAGATGAGTAAGCTTGCATCAGTAACCAGCCACCCCTCGCTGAGGCAGCAACTTTATGCAGCCAACAATGGAGACAGTTTCACTCCTTACATGGTTAATCAACACATGAAAGGCAGCCTGGCCCAATGAGAGAGACATACCCATGCAACCCATCAGATGGCAGACTATGGAATAATTGCAGGATGTTCTTTAATATCTGGGAATGAGACATATGATCTATTATCAGAACTTCATGGGGCCTGAGAATGAAATTTTTACAACAGGGATCAAGTATGTCATCTTGCAGTTGGCCTCTAACCAGCAGTATGATACCTTGATTTCCATCTTGAGTCCCTGTAGGGTAAGAAATCTCCTGTGCTGCACAAGCAGTGTCAGACCTAGGAGAGACTGAAAGAGTCCACTGCCGGGGGATTAAGAAGGCTGAACAAAAAAGAAAGCGGGGTTATTTGTGTCATCTGTAAGCAAATATGGCAGGACTTTCTCCAAGAAAGGACCACTCTGGAACAAACTGACAGCCAAATTGTGGCAGAAGCTACCCAAGATAGATGTTTCTACAAAATGCCAAACCAGAGATGGTCTTCAGCAGGAGAAAAGAGAAACTCAGCCCACAGCACCACCTATGGAGGAGGGGTGGTAGGAGCCATACCCTCTGCAGTAGGATGGAGGCCAAGACCCCAGGCTCCATGTCCAGGTGTACAACAGGACCGGAGGCCTCATGTAGAACTGACCATCCACTGATCTTCCAAGAATAAAGAGAAGGTTTTAGCTCTTCTTGATAGCAGAGCTGAATGCACTTTGATAAATGGCAAACCCAACTATTTTCAAGATCCCGTTCTATGGAGGATGCAATATAGGGGTGAACAAGTACCTTTAGTCCTACAAATTGGCTGACTCCCCCCTAAATGATATGTACTACATATCTCACACATACCAAAATACATCTTGGGTGTGGACATTCTGGCAGGCCTTTCACTTAACACAACAGCAGGGGAATTCAGATTGTGATGCAGGGTGATGAAGGTAATCATTTAAGGACATACTAAATGGTTTCCAGTAAGACACTCATACCTGTATCACATAATGAATACTCTGCAATGTCGCCTGCCAGGGGTAAGGGGGGGAGAAAAAATAACCCAAACTATACAGGAATTGGCAAGAGTGGGTATTTTTTGCCCAATCCATAGTGCCTTCAACAGCCATGTGTGGTCTGTCCAAAAACCCGATGGCTCTTGGAGGACGATTATAGATGATCTGGAATTGACTAAGGTAAAGCCCCTCCCCTTTGCATGCAGCTGAACTTGATATTGCTTCCCTCTGTTGCCACGCAGCAGCCTACCTGTCTGTCTCCTCGTACCTGCCCCTAAAGCAAGGAGTCTGTGAGACAGATCCTTTCAGGGACTTTGCTTCACCTTTGTGCTTGCACCTTATGTCTCCCTGTTTGGCCCCAGAAAGATGGCTGGTCAGCCGACTGGTATGACTCCCCAGAGGGTGGGCGAAGGCAACCTAAGCCAGGCCGAGCCACGTGGGGACCAACAGGAGAACTCACGGGCTGCATTGAGGCGGGCACAGCCCCCCACCTTCCCCCGGCTATGGAGAGCCTCTGCCTCTGTGGCTGCATTCCTTCCCACAACCTGCAGGGGAAGTGACTCAATGATGTTCTCCCCATCTATTCATATGCATAAAAGTTTTGTCCCTTGGGGAAATACATACATCCTGAGACTTAGGATTCTGCTGCCTGCAGGCAAGGGTGATTGGCTTGAATCAGTTTTGTATCATAACATATGGGATTAACAGATCTTCAGATTGGCAAGCTTTATCTCCTTTACTTTCCCACCTAACTAATAAAAGCTATGCATAGGCCCGTTTGGGGCTCAATCCTTGAGGCTGGAGTCCCTTGGCCCCACTTGTACTCTATTCTTGGCTACTGTCTTTTCTTAACCCTGCAACGCCCTCTTTGCTGCCCACAACCCTCGTCGTGCAGGACGCGACATCCCTCCTAGATGATGTTGGATGAGACCTGGGAATTATACCATTTCATTATATATCTGGTTAATGCTCTTTTTAGTATAGCTAGTCAATACCAATTTTCCTTCACATGTGAAGGGCAACAATGGACATTTACTGTCCTCCCGAAGTCTACCTACACAGTCCCACTATCTGCCACGGCATTCTGGCAAGAGATCTGCAGCTCTGGCAAAAGCCCTTCTCAGTGCACCCGTTTCACTACATGGATGAAAGAAATAATGTTAACCTGTGAGTCTCTTTCAAATCTAGAGCAAGCTGCTTAAATGGTTATTCCTCACCTGGAATAAAGAAGATGGACAGTGAACCGTATCAAAATGTAAGGGCCTGCATTCTCTGTCAGATTTTTGGGTGTTATGTGAGCATGCTGGAAGCAGTTATTGAAAAAATACAGGCTTTTCCCCTTCTCACATCTGTTCTCCAGTTACAGCCTTTTTGGGGCCTCCTGGGATATTGGTGACCCCTCATCCTCCACTTGGCTCAAATCCTTAGGTCATTATATAGACGGGCTAAGAAGGGGGTACCTTGGGGTTGAGAAACCCAACATACCAAAGCAGTCATTGCAGCAAAATGGGCAGTCAAACAGGTGCAGGCGTTGGGCATGATTCAACCTGATGTACCCTGTGAATCAGATGTGGCTAGTGCCATGGAGATTTTTGGCTGTTCCTTGTGGCAATGGCAAAACGGACGGCTCATGCTTCTTGGTTTCTGGTTGCAATTATGGAAAGGAACTGAACAATGATAGAGTCCTATTGAAAAATATCTCTGTGCAGTGTACAACACCCTTCATCAGTGCAAACTGCTCATCAGCACGGGTGCTGTCACCATAAAGACTTTCCTTCTGATTGCTGGATGGATTCAAGACACACTGCAGAAGCCACATTCAGGTACTGCACAGACACTGACGCTGACTAATGGTACGTGATTATTTACAGGAGTGCAGTACCTATGCAACCAGCCTTCTCATTGAGGAGATGCATGCTGTCCTGAGACCCATGAGTTATTTCACTATGGGCCTCTCTGCTGACACCCCCAGTATTAACATACAGCAGTCGCTCATGAAGGAAGGACTGGGGACAATCCAACCAGACGTACACAGATGGCTATGCAGTAAGGCAGATGCCCCAGTGGACTGTGATTGCTGTGCAGCCCCTTACTGATACCTTATAGTGGCATGCTTGAATGGGGCAAAGAAGCCAATGGGTGGAACTATGAACAGCATGGATGGTGATTGTCTTAGAAGCCACCAATGGTCACCTTGTGTACCAACCACTGGGTGATCTTTAAGGGTCTTAATCTATGGCTTCCCACCTGGGCTGCAAATGACTGGATGGTTGCAAAACAACCACTATGGGGCAAGGACTTATGGCAAGTTATATGGGCAATGGTACATCGGAAAACTGTCACAGTGTACCATGTCCCAGCTCATGCAGGTTTAACACCCCACCTGGAAATCATGAGGCAGACTGCCTCTCCCACCTGCACTGGGTCTGACTATTGCCAATAGAAGAAATAATGCAATAGGTACATAATAAGAGCAGACAGCAATGATATCATACTTTCCTTCAATTGGCCACAAAATACAACCTTCAGGTATCAGTAGAAAACCTCAAAGTTGTCTGTCAGCAGTGTCCTGTGTGTCATCAATGACACCTTAAACAACTAGAGTAATACCATGTTTTCCTGAAAGTAAGACAAGGTCTTATATAAATTTTTGCTCCAAAAGATGCATTAGGGCTCATGTTCAAGGGATGCCATCCCGAAAAATCATGCTAAGGCTTATTTTCTGGTCTTTTTTTGGAAACACGGTACATGAGGCACATTGGCAGAGAACATGAACCCATTCATCACTGGCAGGTTAATTATATAGGACCATTTACCCTGTCAGAAAGCTGCAAATATGCCCTGACTTGTGTGCATACAGCCACTGGCCTCCTGGAGGCCTTACTGAGTAAACAGGCCACACAACAAAACACCATCTTGAGACTTGAGCACAGAAGCACAGCTTATAGGATCCCATCACACATTGACAGTGACAATGGGACACTGTTCTGGAGTCCTTACCCAGATCCATGATGGACTAGGCCGGCTGAGTACCGTACAGATGGAAAACACACCCACCCCCGTGTCTGTATGCAGAGAAAGACATTGTGCTGTGCTCTCCAAGGTTATGGGGTAGGCACAAATGCCCCTCTGAAACATGACACTAAACATCACTACTAACAGTTGGTTGAGTTGGCAGAATACATCAGAGCATGCTGGGGCCTACAGAACCCCTTGGGGTTAGTTATGTACGGCGGCACTCATGGACGGCCATATCGGCAATACAATTGGACTGGTAGGTGCACCTGGAGCATACCCCAACTACCAGCAACCATTTAAAAGACCCTTCCTACACCACAGTACAATTGGAATGCACTGAAGGCCAGACACCTCATAGCCCACTGCAGCATGGTGTATTTACCCTCTGGCCATCTTTTCTCCTCTGGCTCCATCAATTGACTTAGAACTACAAATTACTGCCCACTCTAGTTACACTGCTCAAGCCCTTAATGGTTTTCAACAAGCTATAGCACTGTTAAAAGAAGAAACCACCCAATTGTGTAAGGTAGTACTGCATATTAGGATGAGCTTTGCTATCCTAACCTTGGTCCAAGGGGGAGCCTGTGCCCAGTTGGGAGTGTTGTGGCTATGCATCAGATTATCATGCCAACATAAGTTACACTTTGACCCAAATGCAAGAGCACATTAAAACAATAGAAGTGCCCGTTACAACAGCAAGCATACTAAAAATTGAACAATACAGAGAAGATTAGCATGGCCCCTCTGCAAGGATGAGATGCTAATATGAAGTGTTCCATATTTTTATCATTTAAAATTGAAGGAAAGATAAAATGTTCCCAGAAAAGAATAAGCTAAAGGAATTCATTACCACCAAGCCAACATAACAGGAAATCTTAAAAGGGCTTCTGTAAGCAGAAGAAACATGAGGGCAATCTAAGTAATAAAGACCAGAATTACAAATAACAAAATGGCAATAACTATGTACCTATCAATAATCACTTTAAATATAAATACATTAAATATTCCAATCAAAAGACATAGGGTGGCTGAGTGGATAAGAAAGCAAGTCCCTTGCATATACTGTCTACAAGAGACTCACCTCAGATCAAAAGACACACAAAGGCTGAAAGTGAAGGGTTGGAGTAAGATATTTCATGCAAATGGAAATGCGAAAAAAGCTGTAGTAGCATACTTATATCTGACAAAATAGACTTTAAAATGAAGACTATATTAAAAGACAAAGAAGGGCACTACATAATAATAAAGGGATCGATCAAACAGGAGGACATAACCCAAGTAAACATCAGTGCACTAAACAAAGGAGCACCTAAATATATAAAACAGATATTGACTGACATAAAGACAGAGATCAACAGTAACACTACCATAGTAGGGGACTTCAATACACCACTGACAAGAAGGAATAGGTCCTCCAGACTGAAAATCAATATGGAAACAGTGGCCTTAAATGACAGTTGGATTTAATTGATATTTTTAGAATATTTCACCCCAAAGCTGCAGAATATACATTCTTATCGAGTGCACATAGAACATTTTCCAAGACAGACCACATGTTAGGCCAAAAAATGAATCTCAATAAATTTAAGAAAATTGAAATCATATCAAGCATTTTCTCTGACCACAGTGCTATGAAATTAGAAATCAATAACAAGAAAAAAAACTGGAAGACACATATATACATGCAGGCTGAATAACATGTTACTAAATAATGAAAGGGTTAACCATAAGATCAAGGAAGAAATCAAAAGATAACTCGAAACAAATGAAAATAAAAACACAGTGACCCAAAATCTATGGGATGCAGTGAAAGCAGTCTTAAGGGGGAAATTCATAGTATTGCAGGCCTACCTAAAGAAACAAGAAAAATCTCAAATCAACAGTTTCTCTTTGCACTTAAGGGATCTGGAAAAAGAACTGCAAAATAAGCATAGGGACTACAACGAAGGAGATAATAAAGATCAGAGCAGAAATAAATGAAATAGAGACCAAAAAATACAACACAAAAAATCAATGAAACAAAGCTGATTTTTTGAGAAGATAAAAAAAAAATCGACAAACTTTTAGCCAGACTCATCGAGAGAGAGAGAGAGAGAGAGAGAGAGAGAGAGAGAGAGAGAGAGAGAGAGAGGACTCAAACTAATAAAATCAGAAATGAAATAGGAGAAGTGACAACAGAAGTACAAAAAATATTAAGAAATTACTATGAGTAACTATACGCCAACATATCAAACAATCTGGAAGAAATGGCTAATTTTCTAGAACCGTACACCCTTCCAAGGCTAATGCAAAAAGAAATGGAAAATCAGATTAGACTGAAAGGAAATTGAATCAGTCATCAACAAGCTCCCAACAAACAAAAGCCCTGAACCAGATGGCTTAATAGGTGAATTTTACAAAACATTCAAAAAAGAATTATCACCTATTCTTCTCAAACTATTACAAAATAATTCAGAAGGAGGGAAGTCTCTCAAACTCCTTTTAAGACGCCACTATCACCCTGATCCCAAAATCAGACAAAGACATTACAAAAAAAGAGAATCACAGGCCGATATCCTTAATGAACATAGATGCAAAACTTCTCAACAAAATATTAACAACCAGAATTCAGCAATACATTAACAAGATCATACACCATGATCAAGTGGAATTCATTCCTGGTATGCAAGGTTGGTTCAATATCCACAAATCAATTAATGTGATATACCACATTAACTAAATAAAAAATAGAAATCATATGATCATATCAATAGATGCAGAAAAAGCATTTGACACAATCCATTAGCCATTTATTATAAAAACTCTTAAGAAAGCCGGACTAGAGGCATCATATCTAAACATAATAAAGACCATATATGATAAACCCACACCTAACATCATACTCAATGGGGAAAAGCTAAAACCATTCCCCTTAAGATCAGAAACAAGACAAGTTTGCCCATTCCTTCCACTTTTTTTCAACATAGTTTGTGAAGTTCTAGCCACAGCAATCAGAGAAGAAAAAGAATAAAAGGCATCCAAATTGGTAAGGAGGGGGTGAAATTGTCATTATATTCAGATGACATGATGCTATGTATAGAGAATCCCAAAGACTCCACCAAAAACTATTAGAACTGATAAATGAATTTAGTAAAGTAGCAGGATACAAAATTAATATTCAGAAATCAGCTGCATTTGGATACACTAATAATAACTATCAGAAGGTAAAATTAAGAAAACAGTCCCATTTACAATTGCTTCAAAACTATAAAATACTTAGGAATAAATTTAACCAAACAAATAAAAGACCCGTACTCAGAAAATTATAAGACAATCAATAGTGAAATTAAAAAAGATATAAATAAATGAAAACACATACCATGCTCATAGATAGGAAGAATTATTATAGTTAAGATGTCCATTCACCTAAGGCAATATACATATTGAACACAATTATCAAATCGCCAATGACATTTTTCACAGAAATAGAACATTGTCGTGTCCAGCACAACACGGGCAGTGAAAGAACAAGAAGGGGCTCTGAAGGGTTAAGAAAGAAACAGAAGTCAAGAGATTTATGCACTGGGGTCCAGGGTCTCACAGCCTCAAAGGACTGAGAGCCCCAAATCGGGCCACCTTGTGGCTTTTATTGATGTACACACAAGTAACATTGTTTTCTCCACGGTCTGTGAATTTCATACATTATACTAGGAAACTGATTCAAACCAATCACTCTTGCCTGCAAGCAGCCGGAACCGAAAGTCCCAGGATTCTTAGTCATCGTTGTGTGTACCTCCCCAAGAGACAAAACTTTTATGCTGAAACTTACTGATATGAATAGATGGATCACGGATGTTATCACTTCATTGAATCTCTTCCCAAACTGGTTGTGGGAAGGAATATAGCCACAGAGGCAGAAGCTCTCCTTAGCAGGGGGAAGATGGGGGGTCTATGCCTGCCTCTATCAACCCCGTGAGTTCTCCAGATGGCCCCTATGCGACTGAGTCTGTCTTAGGTTGTTCCTCCTTTGAGGAATCTTATCCGTCATTGACTAACGAGCCATCCTTTGGGGCCAAACAGGGAGACATAAGGTGTAAGCACAAAAGTGAAGCAAAGTCCCTGAAAGGGTCATTCTCACAGACTCCTTTCTTTAGGGGTGGGTACAAGGGGACAGATGGGTAGGCTGCTGTGTGACAACAGAACATATGATCCTAAAATTTATATTGAACCATAAAAGATGCCGGATAGCCTTGGCAATCTTGAGAAATAAGAACAAAGTGGGAAGTATCAAAATACCTGACATCAACTTATACTACAAGGCTATAGTAATCAAAACAGCATGGTACTGGAATAAAAATAGATACACAGATCAATGGAACAGAATAGAGAGCCCAGAAATAAATCAATGCCTATGGTCATTTAATCTACTACAATGGAAGCAAGAATTTACATTGGGGTAAAGATAATATATTCAATAAATGGTGCTGGGTAAACTGGATAAACACATGCAAAAAAATGAAGCTGGACCACCTTTACACCATATACAAGAATAAATTCAAAATGGATTAAAGACTTAAAATGTAAGATCTGAAACCATAAAACTAGAATAAAATATAGCAAGAAAGCTTCCAGACATTACCCTTAGTAATATTTTTACTGGTATATCCCCTCGGGCAAGGGAAGCAAGAGAAAAAATAAACATATGGGATTACGTCAAACAAAAAAGGTTTTTCACAGTAAAGGAAACCATCAATAAAGCAAAATGACATCCTACTGAATGGGAGAAGATATTTGTCAATGATATATCTGATAAGAAGTTAATATCCAGTATTTATAAAAAATACATTCAAATCAACACCAGAAAAACAAACAACCCAATTAGAAAATGCACAGAGGACATGAAGAGACATTTTTCTAAAAAGGACGTACAGATGGCAAACAGACATATGAAAAAATGCTCAACCTCACTAATCATTAGAGGAATGCAAACAAAAACTACAATGATACACAACCTCACCCCAGTCAAAATGGCTATCATCAATAAATCAACAAACAACAAGTGCTGGTGAGCATGTGGAGAAAAGGGGTCCCTCGTGCACTGCTGGTGGGACTGCAGATTGGTGCAGCCACTATGGAAATCAGTATGGAGGAATCTCAAAAAACTGGAAATGGAACTACCTTATGACCCAGCAATTCCACTCCTAGGCAGATATCCAGAGAAATCCAAAATACTAATTTGAAAAAAATTATGCATCCCTATGTTTATTGCAGCAGTATTCACAATAGCCAAGACATGGAAACAACTGAAATGCCCATCATTAGATGACTGGATTAAGAAACTGTGGTAAAATGGAGTATTACTCAGCTGTAAATAAGTATGAAATCTCACCATTTGCAATGATATAGATTGACCTAGAGAACGTTATGCTAAGTGAAATAAGTCAGGCAGAGAAAGACAAATATCATGTGATCTCACTTACATATGGAATTTAAAGAATAGAATAAATGAAAAAACTAATCATAAACAGTCTCAGAGATATAGAGAAAAAAAACTGAGGGTTGCTAGATGGGAAAGGTGGTGGGGTTGAGGGAGAAAGTGAGGGAATTAGAAAGCAAAATCAGTAACCACAAGATTGCCACGGGGATATGAAAGACAGTTTGGGGAATATAATCAATATTGTTTTAAAGATTTTGTAGGGTATCCAATGGACACTTGTCTTATTAGGGAGACCACTTCATGGATGGTGTAGGTGCCTGACAACTGCAGTGTACACCTGAAGCTGAAGCTGAATAATAATGAATGTCAAATATATATATATATATATATATATATATATATATATATATATACACACACACACACACACACACACATATATATATACACACACATACACATACACACACATATATACATATATATGAGGGTATATATGTATATGTATACATATATATATATATATTCACAGGATGTGGAGTACAGTATAGGGAATAGAGTCAGTGGAAATATAACATCTATGTATGATGTCAGAGGGATAGTACATTGGGGGAGGGGTTATCACTTTGTAAGGTGCATAAATTTCTAACTATTACATTGTTTTGTACACCTGAAACTAATAAAAAAATAGAATAGTTAGCATATGACCCTTTTTTAAATTGAATGGCTTCCCTCATCCCTTCCTAGCATCTCACGTTTTTTATCATTATTGCTTTCCTCCTGGACCTGTTACTATTTTCGCTTTGCCTATATTTTTGTTGTGGTGTCTGGTTCAATGTACATCTTTAACCCACAAGAGTCCAGGAGCTATGACTGCGGGGGGGGGGGTGTGTAGGGACCTAGCCCACAGGCAGATGAACTGGCAGGCAGTCAAGATCTTCTGACTCCATGGAAACACTGCTTATCAGACAGTCCATTCTGTACACTGGCCAGCAGTCAAGGTCTCCAGGCTTCTTGAGATGCTGTGCACATAAGAACAGCCCTGCAGGGTCAGCCAGATGATTTCGGCCATGATATGCTCTTTGTTTTCCTGTACCTCTATAACCTTCCTTGTTCTCTGCTTGTGTGCAAATCACTATTCCTCTGGCCAGCCAGCACTGGAAACTCTCCCTGGTCAGTAAGTCTCAATAAATCTGTGTCTTGCATGCAGTTACTCGATGTGTTCTTTGGGCTTGCAGTTCTCAGGCACAAATCTTGGAACAACTCTGTCTCAGTCTGAACAAGAGGCAAATCCTGAAGGTAAATGTTAGACATGAAGGCCTTCATTTGCAATTGTTATTTCTGGGCCAGAAGTTATGGTTGTATTTAAAGTATCCTCAAAATATTATAGAAGTGCTCAACCAAAAGTTACAAGGTAAGGTCATTGATTAGGGGATTGATTCACTCATTTGGAAAATTATATATAAACCCTTTCTTAGGTGATATGGGAGAATTTTTTTAAAAAATGAACAAGTTTCTGAATGTAGTTTTTAGAGTCTAGGGAAAAAAATAACAGATATAATCACCATGCATTATTTAAAATATTGTAGCATTTATTGTGAACATTACATACATAATGATTAAATTTAATAATTTAATCAATTATTAAATAATAAATTTAATAATTTAATCAATTATTAAATAATAAATTTAATAATTTAAGTGATCCTACAAGGCAGGTATCCTCATGTCCTTTTTGCAAATATTGAATTTGACACTTAACAATGAATCAGTGATTCACCAAAGGTCGTATAGTTAGTGAATGGCAGACCTTGATTCAACTCTACATTTATGTGACAACATAACCCAATAGATAGCTGTCCAGGTGTTTTATGTGGGGGAATGAGTGCTGGGATCTTTTCTTCCACCATATTGAATATGCCATTCTGGAGTGACTATTTTTTTAAGGTATTTCCTCATAAGCTGAAATAGATCTACGTATTCAAAGTGAAAGAATCATCAGCTCTTTGTGGAACAATTTATTAAAACATCCCAAGATCCATAGTTCTAAACCTAAAACATAGGGATTTTTAAAATATGTGTATATATACTTCAATGTGTATATATATTTCAATTACATTTGACTTACAATATTATATTAGTTTCAGATGCACAGTATGGTGATTAGACATTTATATATCTTACAAAGTAATCACCCTGATAAATCTAGTACCCATCTGACACCATACATAGTTATTACAATATTATTGATTATATTCCTTATGCTGTACTTTATATCCCCATGACTATTTTGTAACTACCAATTGGTACTTCTTAATACCTTCCCCTTTTTCACCCACCACCCCAAACCCCCTCTCATCTGGCTACCCTCCAAATGTTCTCTGTATCTCTGAGTTTGTTTCTGTTTTGTTTGTTCATTTATTTTGTTCTTTAGATTCCACGTATGGGTGAAATCATATGACATTTACCTTTCTCTGTCTGACCTACTGCACTCAACACAATAGCCGGTAAGTCACTCCATGTTTTTGCAGATGGCAAGATAACATTATTTTTTTATGGCTGAGTAATTTTGATTTCCATCTTTGATTGGAAATCTTCCTGATAAAGATAAGCAAATTGAAAATAATGTAGTTGGATGGGTAGGTCAACCCTTTAATATCATTCTGTCTGCAGACCCAATTTGAGGATTTAAAAACAACTGTCCTTGTCTTTCAAATAGTCTACAAGAACAAAAGTGCAGTTCAGGAAACAATTCAAAACCTACCTGTCCTAATAACCAATCCTCAAACCTCCCTTAATAATCTCTAAAAGTTTACAGGTATTACAAAAGATGAGCACATTTCAAACAGAACTATTTTGCACGTAAGAAAAAGTAAGGAATAACTTTAATTGCCCTTGGTTTTTGATAATAGGCAAATATGCCCCCAAATTCCTTTTTGGAAAAAAGTTACATTCTTTCTTTGTGCCTTTCAGATGTAAATTTTCTACCTGGTCTTCCCTGGGACCCAAGAGCCATCTCTTTGAAATGCAAACTTCAAGTAGGTGACTCACCACAAGGGAATAATGAGAGCTATTTGGAAGTGAATCAGGGATATCAAAAATCTTAAGTGCGTTATCCAAAAATATTAGTAAACAGCTTTAGCCATCTGAGTGGGTAACCTTAAGGTATTCCATCTGCCAGAAACACAATTTGGATTCCAGCTATTCTTTTTTTTTTTTTTTTTTTTTAATTAATTTTATTGGGGTGACAATTGTTAGTAAATTTACATAGATTTCAGGTGTACAATTCTGTATTACATCGTCTATAAATCCCATTGTGTGTTCACCACCCAGAGTCCAGCTATTCTTTTATAAACTAGTGAATTTTATTTTATACCTGAAACATGGCTACATTTTTTCAATGAAATTTAACACTGTTTGTTTGTATCTCTGTAAAGGTGGTGTGTGTGTGTGTGTGTGTGTGTGTGTGTGTGTGTGTGTGTGTGGTGTGGCATATGTGGTAGTTTTTTCCAACTCATGATGATGTTACTGGGAAATGACATTGAAACCTTGATTCTTGTTTCCTTGAAGGAAAGACTTCAATCAAGAGACAAAATTTTGTGCAGCATGAACAGCAGAAGTTTATTAGTAAAAGTGAGTACACTCCAAGAGGTGGAGCTGGCTGACTCAAGAGAGGGAAGCAGTCTTGCCTTACATTGCACGAAGGCTTTTATTTCTATGGGTAAAATTACCTCCCCATCTCCCTTCTCTTAACTCTCTCTCTTCTCCCAAGGTGCCCAGTCCTCTGGCATTTAGCAATGCATTTCTTTGTTTTAAGGGCATTTGTAAACATATCCCTTTGATTTAGGGTCCTGTGTAAACACATCTCTTTGGTTTGGGGGCAGGTGTAAACACATTCTCTTGGAGTGTGTGAAAACCTGGAATCTTGTTGGGCTAGTGAGGTGGTTTTGACAAACAGGTTTTGATAAGCAGGATGTCTTCCTCTCTTAATAATTCATTTCTTTGATTGAGGGGCATGTGTAAGCCTGGAATACTGCTGTGCAGCTGCAAGGGGTCTGGACTCAAGTAGGAGCTGCAGCAAGGGGTTTTCTAATAAGGGACAAATTGATCCTTCTGCTGCTCGTTTCTATCTATCTACCTACCCTATCAATGGTATTTCCAAAATTAATTTGTAAAAGAGATCTATTTAATTAGCTTAAAGACAAATAAGCATTTGTATTGAATATTCTTTTAGAAAAGTAGAAACTAACCCAAATGCTTTTCAAGTTCACATGTCTTTAATAATCTTTGGCAAATAATAATATTATTAGTTTATTTTAAAAATGAGTATACCTTCAGATTTAATGCCATTAAACATAATGCAGTCATAAAACTTTTAATTGACCTACTTTACAAAATTTGTCAACAAAGAAAACAATGTAAAATGATGGTTAGCTATTTAATATCTCATAAAATTTTCATGACTAATTCAAGCAAACTTGTTAAAAACAACTGAATTAAATAGATGTTAGTGGAATAAAAGTTTACAAATGAACTTTTCAACAATAATTATTCTTTATAATATGTTTACTTAAAAATAATTTTCAAATATCTTTGGTAACTACACACTTAAAATTTTTCAATTCTAAGTTAAATGATTGATATTCATTGACTATCTTGATCATTTTCAAATAAAATAAAATATTTCAACATTAATCACTGAACATAAGTTTATATTTATCTATTTTTGGCTTCTTAATCTTTACAGAAACTAAAAATAATTGGATCTATTAGTAGACATTTGGGTCGGTTCGTAAACATGTTCTGTACCACATTGAAAAAAATTATACCATGGGGAAGAATATACTTCTAGAAATTTTGAAATGGTATATTCATATGTTTGCTAACATATATTATGCTGGTATGCCAGATAGTTCACAGCTGCTACATGTGCTCCATGTCTCCAAAGAGTTATTATTCTGAAAAACAAAGAATAGATTAAAGAGCTTTTTTCTCTTATAATTTTCTGTTTGTCAATCACATAAGAGAAGTTAGAGAGACTACGTTATTGCCTCCCGCTCCTGTTATGTTTTCCGTTCAAGAAACAGCTTTTTCTTTCCTTACATTTTATTCTCAGCTGTTTCTGGATGTTTCAGAGGAGGTAGTGTCAGTGAGGTGAGGCAACATTCATCTATTTTTGCACATTTGTAAGCTGACAGATGAAATACACCTGGGCATTTCTTTCTTCAATTCTTACCCTAGGGAAATCCTTCCTGAGTTACACTTCTGGAAGTGGCTATTTTGTAAATCTCAGGGCAGGCAAATATTGAGCTATTGTGGTACGCTAAATCAAGGTGGGATTTGGGGTCTTGACAATTATGCATGTTTATTAGCAGACATCTGTTCAGCTGTCATTGTCTGATCATTTCATTTTAATTCACTGAACTGTTGCTTGCCACATCACCGGGACCCATTGCAAACTAGGTAAATTCTCTGATGAAATAAATGGAAAAATATTTAGATCACAAGTTTCAGAAATAAATAATGTGTCATGTGTCTTATAAAAAAAAAGCTGACATATGTCAAAGAACATAAAAAGCGGGAGAACAGAAAGGGTTCCACAGCTGACAATGAAGTAATGAGTTTGCTTGCTGAAGAAGAGGGAAAACTACCTCCTGAAAGAAATGGAGGAAAAAGTTAAAATTTTGCACCACATAGTTCAAAGGATGAACATCAATTTATGTTTACATACCAAGAGATAAAGGAGAATTTATTATTTAAGAACAATCCTCATTGCAAAAAAAAATTACTGTAGGTGCTGATTAACACAAAGAACTCCCCTATGGAATAGACAAGGGATACAGAGATCACAGAATTTATGACAGCTTAAGCTATAAATAGTGCATTTAGTCAAACTGCCTACCACTCGTCAGATAGAAGAACAAGCATCTCCAAAATGATGAAGGGACTTATTCTGAATTTCACAGCCACTGAGTGGCAACGTCAGGCCAAAAATCCACCAAGTGTTTCCTACTTAGCTGTTCTTTCCACTGTACCAGAATATTTTGTTTTCCCTACTGAGAGGTACAGAAAGGGGGAATTAAATTTTTCCTTGTTGATGATAATATGTGCTATGTTATTCCTCTTAGAAAAAGTGATTCAATTTAAGTCCACCGTGTTTCAAAGATTGTAAAGGGAGATCACAAATGATTCAATTCCTGAATATGATTCATTTCATATGAAAGTATATCCTACACAGAAGCCTGCATGTTCTTTGAGGGCAGTAACTACTGTGCTTTCTTGCCTTACTGCCTTTTTTTTACTCTCATAGCATGAAATATTTGAATTCAGCAAATTTATATAAATGAGTAAATTAACTAGCATCCAATATATCATATTGAAGTGTTACAAATGTAAAATGGAAGATATATGTTATTTTCAGAGAAATCCAATTACAGTATTAGCAATTCTTGCATTCTTAAAGGTTAGACATATGTTAGAATTACATATAATTTTTTGGCTACCATTTATTTCACATGGTTCAGTTCATATAGACTAATATATTCAAATACTTGCTTACTATTTACTTTTATCATACTTTCCTTTCCAACTCTTATCATTTTAACAATCCCCAAATAATAAAACTAAATCAGTGGTGCAAAACTTGAATATCAAAACATGAAAGAAATGGAGGGCACGTCACAGAAATGGTGGCATGAAGTGAGTGTCTTAAAATCTCCCCTGGACTTTACGGCAAATTGAACAGATATAATTCTGCAAAGGACTTCCCGTGCAGTAGACAAGAAAGACTAAGAGGCGTGCAATTGAAATCATCTAAAGTTAGATAAATTGGCCAAGAAGAGGTGGGGAAAGAGGGAAGTGTGGAGATACAGGTCACATGTGGGCGGCAGGATGCAGGCTGGAGCTCGGAGCTCAGAGCTCCCTGCATTACAGAGCTACAGAAGTCATGGGTGGGGGAAGAATTTGGACTGCTAGCACCCCCTTACTGGCTCACAGTCCTGCCTGAGTGGTCAGCATATAACACTGCTGATCCCAATGCTCAAGACAGAGACCTTGGAGCAAAGAGTGACAGAAAAAAGATAAGAACAGTGGTTAAAGCCCACAAAGCAAAGCAGAGGACAGAAGACATAGGCACAAAGCCTAGCTGAACCATCCACACAATCCCAAAACTTGCCCCACCCCTACCTACCCAGTGCTAGAAGAGGAATAGTAGCAGTGTCAGATAAAAAAAAAAAAGAAAGAAAAAAAGCAAAACAGAATATTGGCAGTTCTGAGAACTGCAACCTTGGAGAAATGGACTTACAGCCCAACTAGTTCCAGTAAAGGGGAGAGAGACTTGGGTGTAGGAATGAATGTGCTGGTGGACCGTACAATTGCTCAGAATGACCTCTCATGACCCAACCCGACTATGTCCCCACTGATGTGGGCAGATCACTACAGGAATAAAGAGAGCTGCTGAAAAACACAGGCTCTGAATCAGGTGCAATAAGAGCCTTGGGAATTCAGAAGATCTCCATATACCTCCAGGGAGTCAGTTCCCAGAGATGAAGCAACCTGCTCACAGAAGAGAAGCCCACCATCCAGGGAACCCCTCCATTGTATGAGAAGACAGAAGAGTGCAGAGAAAATATAACACTGCACTGTGAGAGAGAATAAAAGGATGCAGTGGGAGAGAAAATAAAGCATTCGACCAACACCTACTAGAAAGCAAAAGAAAGACGTCTTCCTGTCAACCTGTTGCAGAACTCATTCCAGTAAATATCTAAAATAAGAAATAATTCATTAATTGCCATGAATAATTAAGGTAACAAGGCAGCTCAGAAAAAAAAATGAAAGTCTCCAAAAATGAACTTAAAGACATGGAAATGTATGACATCAAAGACAGAAAATTCAAGATTTCAGTTCTGAAAAAACTCAACGAGAGGCAAGAAAACACAGATAGGCAGTTTAAAGAATTCAGAAACACAATCAAGGAACAAAATGAATATTTTACAAAAGAGATTAAAATTTTAAAAAGGAATCATATAGAATTTCTGGAGATGAAGCATTCAATAAAAGAAATGAAGAATGAAATAGCCAGCATAGATAATAGAGGTGACCACATAGAGGATAAGAATCAGTGATATCGAGGATAGAAATCTGGATATGACACAGATAGAAGAAGAGACAGAATTGAGACTTAAAAAATATGAAAGAACTCTACAAAATTTTCTGACTCCATCAGAAAGAGCAACATAAGAATAATGACCATAACAGGAGCACAAGAAAGGGAGAACGGGAGACAGAGCATATTCAAACAAATACTCGAAGAGATCTTCCCAAACTTCTGGAAAGAACTGAATCCTCTAATCCAAGAAGGAAATAGAACACCTAATTACCTGAATTCCAACAGGTCTTCTCAAAGGCACATTGTATGGAAGCTGTGTAAAATCAACGACAAAGAAAGAATCCTCAAGGCAGCCACGGAAAAGAAGAATGTAACCTACAAAGGAATGCCCATGAGACTATCATGAGATTTTTCAGCAGAAACTCTACAAGCCTGGAGTAAGTGGAACCAAATATTCTTACTATTGAAAGAGAGAACTTATGAGTCAAGAATAATATATCCAGCAAAGATATCCTTTACATGTGAAGAGGGAATAAAGACTGTTCTAGACATACAAAAGCTGACGGAATTTTCTAAAACATGATCTGCACTAAAATAAATATTGAAAGAGGCTATTTGATCAGAAACAAACAAACAAACAAAAACAAAAGAATGCAAAATCACGAGTAACATTATGAACAGAGAGTCAGAAGCAGGAAATGGCAACCCTTACATCAAATAGAACACCACACACTTAAATATAACATACAGAATAAAGAAGAAAAAAAAACACACAAAAAAAACTTGCTACTGCAGCACAGAAATCAGTACACAGCATAAATTGGAATAACTAGTGACAACAAAAATGTAAAAGGAGAGAGATTAAAAGTCTAAACTGGCACAAGGGGATGGAGAAAGGAAGTATGCTGAAGAAAATGGAGTACTCTAAATATGAAACATTCTTTTGCACAAACTTAATGGCAACCACTCAAAAAAAAATCCAGAATTGAAACACATAACATAAAAAAAAACAACAACAGAGGGAAAATCGCAGAATACCATCACAATGAAATAACACACAGCAACAAAAAGGCAAACAAACAATGGAGGGGGTGGTAGATGAGAGAAAAGAGTATCAAATAAATGGTGATGGAAGGAGAACTGACTCTAAATGGTGAACACACGATGTGATTTATAGATGATGTAATACAGAATTGTACACCTGAAATCTATGTAACTTTACTAACAATTGTCACCCAATAAATTTTAATTAAAAAAAAATCTCAAGACTTCATCAAAATGGCGGTGTGAGGTGAGCCTCTGGAAATCGCCCCTGCAATTTACAACAAATTGAAAAACTATAACTCCACACAGAACTCCCTGCACAGCAGAGAAGCAAGACGAAGGGTCTCAGTACTGAATTCACTTAAAGGTGGGCAAATTGAGCAAGCAGGGGAGGTGGGAAGGGAGAAGTGCAGAGACGAGCTGCGCGGGCGTAGGACTCTGACCTATCTCAGTGCTCCGAACTCCCTGCATCCTGGAACTACCGCAGCTACGTGAGAGGAAAGAACTTGGACTGCTAGGGCTCCGTTAATGACCCACAGGGCTGAGGGGACAGCATATAACATGGCTGAACCCAATGCTCATGGCAGAGACCTTGGAGAAAAGACTGAGGGAAGAAGGCTGAAAATGGTGGTTTAAGAACTCACTGCCTAGCAGAAAAAGGAAGCCTTAGGCACTAAGACTAGCCACCTCTTCCCTACGCTCCCAGAGCTCGCCCCACCCCCACATACCCGGTGCTAGAAGCAGAACACTAGCAGTGTCAGATCAAAAGAACAGAATGTTTGCTCTTCTGAGAACTGTGGACCAAAAACACAGATTCTCAGGCAAAGGGGAGTGAGCTGTGGAAGCAGGACCATCTGTGGTGCTGGGCGCCGCCATTGCTCTGGGCCACGTCTCACAACTCACCTTGCCCCTGGCCTCACCTATCTGGGCGGATCCCTGCAGGAGTAAACAGAACTGCTGAAACATACGGGCTCTGAATCTGATGCAGGAAGAGCTTTAAAACTTCAAAAGCTCTCTGCATACCCACTCGGACACTGCACCCTGTGACCCAGGTGAACTATTAACAAAGGAGGAATCCATCTCCTAGGGAATCCCCGCATTGTGTGAGAAGTTGGAATAGTGCAGAGAAAACTATCTCGCACTACTGTGTGAGAGAGAAAAAAAGGCTGCAGTCAGAGAGAAAATAAAACATTCTACCAACAAGTATTGGAAAACAAAAGAAAGACCTCTTCCTATCTACCTGGTGCAGAAGCCACTCCTGTAGATATCTAGGAAAAGAGATAATAAATCAGTAATTGCCATGAATAACCAAGGCAATAAGACAAAAAGAAAGAAAGTGAAAAGTCTCCAAAAAAGGCACTTAGAGATATGGAAATATGTGACTTAAATGACAGAGAATTCAAGATTGCAGTTCTGAAAAACCTCAAAGAGATGCAAGAAAACACAGAAAGGCAGTTTAATGAACTCAGAAACACAATAAAATAACAACATGAGCATTTTATGAAAGAGATTGAAATTTTAAAAGATAACCAAATAGAATTTCTGGAGATTAAGAACTCAATAGAAGAAATGAAGAATGAAATACGCAGCTTAAGTAGTAGAGTTGACCAGATGGAGGAAATAATCAGTGACATAAAAGATAGAAACCTGGAAATGACACAGATGGAAGAAGAAAGAGATTTGAGACTTAAAAGAAATGAAAGAACTCTACAAGAACTTTCTGACTCCATCAGAAAGAGCAATATAAGAATAATGGGCATACCAGAAGGAGAAGAAAGAGAGAAGGGAACAGAGAATATACTCAAAGAAATTGTCGAAGAGAACTTCCCAAACTTGTGGAAAGAACTGGGTCTTCAAATCCAAGAAGGAAATAGAACACCTAATTACCTCAATCCCAAAAATGTGCCTTCTTCAAGGCACATTGTATTGAAGCTGTCTAAAATCAACGACAAAGAAAGAATCCTCAAGGCAGCCAGAGAAAAGAAGATGGTAACCTACAAAGGAAAGCCCATTAGATTATCAGCAGAATTCTCAACAGAAACTTTACATGCCAGGATGGAGTGGAACCAAATATTCAAACTATTGAAAGAGAGAAATCATGAGCCAAGAATAATATATCCAGCAAAGATATCCTTTAGATATGAAGGAGGAATAAAGACCTTTTCAGACATCCAGAAGCTGAGGGAATTTTCTAATACACGACCTGCACTACAAGAAATACTAAAGGAGGCTCTTTGACCAACATCAACAGGGACAATTTATGGCAACCAAAACATAAAAAGGGGGAGAATAAATGCCTAACCAGAATATGGGAATGGAGAAAGTAAGAGTGCTGAAGAAAATGGAATACTCTAAATATCAAACTTTCTTTTACATAAACTTAAGGGTAAACACTCAAAAAAAATCAGAACTGAATTATGTACTGTAATAAAAGAAGAAATAGTGGGAAACATCATAGAATACCACCACACAGAAATAATAGACAACAGCAGAAAGGTAAAGAAACAATGGTAAAGAAACAATGGCGACACAGAAAACTAGAGATAGAATGACAGGAAATCCTCACATATCAATAATCATCCTCGGTTTTGAGGTCGGAGGGATAGTGGATGGGGAGAGGAGGGTTCACAGTGTGAGGGATATAAATGATGAACGTCTAAGTATTACCTTGTCTTGTACACCTGAAACTAATAAATTAAAAAAAATCATCCTTAATGTAAATGGACTGAACAAACCAATAAAAAGACACAGAGTAGTAGATTGGATCAAAAAACTAAACTCAACCATATGCTGTCTTCAAGAGACACATTTCAGCTACAAGGACAAATGTATACGCAAAGTGAAAGGTAGGACTTGACACTCCAAGCAAATGATATTCAGAAAAAATAATTTGTAGCTGTACTGATATCAGATGAAACATACATCAGGATAAAAAAGGTAACAAGAGACAAAGATGTACATTTCATAGTGTTAAAGGGGATTATACACCAAGAAGACGTATCAGGTATCAATATCGATGCCCCCAATCAGGGAGCACCAAAATATACAAAGAAAGTACTAACAGAAAAAAAAGGGAGAAATTGACCAAAACACAATTATAGTAAGGAACCAAATACATCATTGACAGCTATGGATAGACCATCCAAACAGAAAAATAAATACAGAAATATCAGCCTAACTTGACACATTGCATTAATTGGACATGATTTATATTTATAAATCACATCATCCTAGAATATCGCAATATTTATTCTTTTTTTTATTAAAGTTTATTGTGGTGACAATTGTTAGCAAAGTTACATAGATTTCAGGTGTACAATTCAGAAATATGTCATCTATATATCACATTGTGTGTTCAACACCAAGAGTCAGTTCTCTTTCCATCACAATATACTTGATCCCCTTTACACTCATCTACCACTACACCCCCTCATTATCCTCTGGTAACCACAAACTACTGTCTGTGTCTATAAGTTTTCTTTCCTCATTTGTTTTTCTTGTTCTTTTGTTGTTTTTACTTTTATAAAGCACATATCTGTGAAATCATATTGTTCTCCACTTTTTCTGTCTGACTTATTTCCTTAGCATTACAATCTCAAAATCCATCCATGTTGTCACAAATAGCACAATTTCATCTTTTCTTATGGCTGAATAGTATTCCATTGTGTATATATACCACCTCTTCTTTATTCAATCATCTATCAAAAGACACTGGTTGTTTCCATGTCTTAGCCACTGTAAATAAAGCTACAATGAACATTGAAGCACATATATCATTACAGATACATGTTTTCAAATTTTGTGGGTAGATACCCAAGAAAGGGATTGCTGAGTCATATGGTGATTCTATTTTTTTATTTTTGAAAAATCTCCACACTGCCTTCCATAAGGCCTGTACGAATCTGCTTACCCATCAACAGTGTATCTCCACAGCCTCTCCAACACTTATTATTATTAGTCTTGTTGATGATAGCCATTCTAACTCATGTGAGGTGATATTTCTTTGTGGTTTTTATTTGCATTTCTCTTATTTCATCTTGTATCAACAAAGAAGATAAATCACAGATAAATAACCTGACATTACACCTTAGTGAACTAGAAAAAGAAGAACAAGTGAAGCCCAAAGTTATCAGAAGGAAGAAAATAATAAAAATCAGAGCAGAACTCAATGAAATAGAGAAGAAAAAGAGAACAGAAAAAATTAATGTGACCAAGAGCTGGTTCTTTGAAAAGATTGATAAGACTGACAAACCCTGTGCTAGACTCACTAAGATAAAAAGAGAAAAGACAAAAATAAACAAAATCAGAAATGAAAGAGGGGAAGTTATCACAGATGCCACAGAAATACAAAGGAACTTCCAAGAATACTATGAAGGATTATATGCCACCGAATTCAATAACCTAGAAGAAATGGACATGTTGTGAGAAACATATAGCCTTCCTAGGCTGAATCATGAGGAACTGGAGAATATAAATAGACCGATCAACAGTAAGGAAATTGAATCAGTCATCTGAAACCTTCCCCAAAGCAAAAGTCCAGGAACAGATGGCTTCACTAGTGAATTCTACCAAACATTCAAAGAGGATCTAATACCTGTCCTACTCAAACTTTTTCAAAGAATTGAAGAAGACAATAGTCCTTAACTTTATGAGGACAACATTATTCTGATACCAAAACCTGGTAAGGATAACACACACACAAATATTAGAGAGCTATATCTCTGATGAATACAAATGCAAAATTCCCAAACAAAATTCTAGCAAATCAATATAACAATACGTTGAAAAAAATATGTATCATGACCACCAAGTGGGGTTCATCCAACAGGCACAAGTTTGGTTCAACATGTGCAAATCGATCAATGTGATACACCACTTAAACAAAATAAAGGACAAAATCGTAGGATTATATCAATAGATGCAGAAAAAATGTTTATCCACTTATGTTTAAACATCCATTTATGTTTAAAATACTTAATAAAATGGGTATGGAAGGAAAATACCTTTGCATAATAAAGGGCATATATGACAAACCCTCAGCTAATATCACAATTAACGGTGAAAAATTGATGCCCTTTGCTCTACCTACATTCAGGAATACTACAGGGCTGTCCTCTATTACCACTGCTTCTCAACATAGAATTGGAAGTCTTAGCAAGAGCAGTCAGGCAAGAGAAAGAAATAAAAGTCATCCAAATTGGGAATGAAAAAATTAAATTGTAGGGCTTCAGTTCAGCTAGTCTTCAGGTGATTTTCAATTATGGTTTTTCTGTAGTTTAATTTTAATTTTGATGTGGTCATGAGAGGAGTAAAGCACCGTGTTCACATACTCTGCCTTCTTGACTGGATCAAAGTATTTACTCTTTAGCCATTGCTCATCTTCAGAGTTCTCTCCTTGTCCTCTTTCCCTTCTCACTCCTCATACTCTCCCTTAGCCATCTTATGCATTCCTAAAAATTCTATATCATCTATATACAGGTGACTCTGAAAGCTTCATCTCCGTTTCAGCCCACTTTCCAGAACTAAATTTTTGCAGCATACTATTACACAAAATTTTTAGTGTGCCTCATATATAACTCAAGCTCAACATATTTAAAGTTAAATTTATAATCATTTACTTTATCCCCAGCAAGGGTAAATTTTCTCCTCCTGTATTTACTATAATGGTGAATGTACCACCATCTACTCAGCAATCCACATAAGAATCTAATATTCATTCTACACTGCTCTCTTTTATCAGCTACAGCCAGTTCATCACTAACTCCAGTCAGCTCAACATTATAAAATCCTTAGTTATTGGTCACATACATTCCATCCCCACAGCTTTCTATTTATTTTTGCCCTTTGATATTCTCAATTTTATGATTAGAGGAACTTCCATTATAAATCTATATCTGTCACTACACATGTATTTGACAAGGTTACTCCTTTACAAATAATTGTTCAATGGTTTCTCATTATCTACAGGAAATATGCAGTCTTTAGCATGGTAAAGAAAGCCTTTCATGACATACTGCCTGCCTAAATGTTCAGCCCTTTTTGTACCACTCACCATATACATCCTATGCTCTGTATCTATATACTCATGGTCAAAACTGTACCCTGTACCTGTAGAGTTGTACATTCAAACAGTTAGTTTGGGACAAGCATTACAGCTGCCTGGGAGTAGAACTCGAGTGTAAGAAGCTCATCATCATCTGTAATTCCTCACATCCTAGAAAATCCTATTACCACAGAGAAGTCATTTAAGGCCGCTTCTCACCTCACAGCTACAATACTAAGAAAGCTGGTAATAGGTAAAAGATTTATTAAGCTCACCACTGACTGAAGCTTTGTGAGTGAGTTGAAAATAGGTTCACGCAGGCTCCTTAGCTTCATGGGAGAACTGGCTTATAACTGAACAAGATAACATTTCAAGGTCAAAAGTTCAGTCTGGAGTCAGAAAAAGCTAGGTTAAAATCTTTCTTCTGTCATTTGACTTTTTTAGTTTCCACATCAGTAAAATGAGGATAATAATAACTAGCTTGTGAGCTGTTTGGAGAGTTAAATGTGATAACAAAGTTATCTTATAGTACCTGGAACATAATAGGTACATTTAATTTTGGCCATTGTATAATAATAGTGGTGACAAACTGCAGTTGTTATGGTTTTTGAGAACAAGATGTTATGGTTTTGGAGAACTCATTTCCCACATAACAGGAACATGCATTTATAAATAATAAATCCTCTTGGGTCTTTATAAGCTATCAATCAGTGAATTTGTATTGATATGTGTCTTGCTCTAGACTGGGTGGGTTCGTTACAAAACAATAAAACACATGCATTATCTCTACCTTTTAGAGACCTATGCTATAGTTTGAGAGAGAAGATAAACACCTGATGCAAGTCTTCTATACCACTACTGCATGCATACAGGAAGCATCAGTTTCAGATTCCCAACTCAACATTTCCTATTCTCAGGACTTTGTTGTGCACCCCCTTCCAAAGTGGAGCCAACTGAAAATGATTTTTTTTCTCAATTTCTGGCTAGTAGCACCAACCAACAAGGACTAGAAAGGTACTTGGCAGATGACTTGAATGATTCTTATAGATTGATAGTAGGTGATAATTGTCTTTGTAGTGAATATCCCTTTTTTATTAGTTTCAGGTGTACAAAACAATGTAACAGACATTTACACCCCTCCCAAAGTGATCAACCATGCACCCCCAATCTACTACCCCACTGACTTTGCATATAACTGTTACAATTCCATTGACTATTTCCTGTTCTACTCTACATCCTGTCACTATATATATATATATATATATATATATATATATATATATATATATATATATATATGTATATTTATAGTTGGAATTCAATATTATTCAGCTTCAGCTTCAGCTTCAGGTGTACAGCACAGTGGTAAGGCATCTACACTATCCATGAGGTGGATAAATAAACACGGGACCTAAAGCTGGCAGGGAAAGAAAGCACAGTGGATCGTGAAAAAAATAGGAACTAATTGTGAGAGATAATTTCTTCTCTCTGGGACCGCTTCAAAATTTTGTAGACCCTTCCCAAACAGTGGAAGTGGTAGTCACTGCTGCTAAATAATCATAAAGTACTGCTGATAATCTTGTCAGGGAATTGTCTTCACTTTTAAGCACAAAGGTTCTACATTCAGTAGAAACAGGCCAAGCACTTTTGGAGAAAACAATGTCAAGAAACAAAACTCACGTGGTTGCTATTGCCTTCAGTTTTAAAGAACATCCTCAGGAGTTACATTTGACAATTTGTTCCCCTAACCAGCCCAACTTTTCTCACTAGGATATTGTTATGTTCTAGGAAACTACCTGGTGTGTATTCTATTTTATAAGTGCACTTACCATTGCTCCTGAATTGCCATTTTGCCTTTGGAGACATTCATAGGAAATAGCATTCAGAAGTTGAAATGATTTTTGAAAGCATAAAAATTTCCCAGTAGGAGCTCCAATTCTCAGAAAACCATAAAATAATATAGGCTAGGTCATAACTAATACAACAACAATGAAGCAGAAAATATCACTTAAAGCATAATATCATGGTAATAGTAGTATTATAAAATGAAAAAGAATAATCATTAATGTTACCTGCCATGTATTGCTCCTTACTCTTTTCTAATGTTTTATATTGATTATCTCAATTAATATTCACATCAACTTATATAAATATACTATAAAATGAGGCTCAGAGAGGTTAGGTAATTTTCCCATGGTTAACCAAATAATAAATTTGCCAAGTTGGGATTTGAACTCAAAGCACCTGGTTTTCCATCCACACCAATCTATTTGAGTCCTACCCAGGAATGGAGCCTAACCCTTGAAACAGGTAAAAATGTAATGGGCTCATGAAGTAAGTAAGCTGAGCTCTGAATTTATGTGGTAAGGAGAGCAGTGTCTTCTGACATTTTGCATGTCAGAATCTCCTATGTTGTAGCAAGAGATATGTATCTTTTGCTTTGGGGTTTTCAAAAGAAAATGATACAAACTTATAGATTTCTGAAAATATGTTAATAATTGGTTTATTCCTGCTATCTGTCAAGTACTTTACCTATACTTCTTATTTTTAGG
This sequence comes from Rhinolophus hipposideros, assembly GCF_964194185.1. Lineage (NCBI taxonomy): Eukaryota > Metazoa > Chordata > Mammalia > Chiroptera > Rhinolophidae > Rhinolophus > Rhinolophus hipposideros. Next base: position 35,151,841 of record NC_138046.1, read on the forward strand.
ATAACTCTTCAAGTCATATAGTATCATTGACATTTAATATATGAGAAAACTAAAGTTCTGAAAGACGATTATAGACCTAGAAAATGAGTCCATATTCCTAAAAGTCTTAATGCCTACTTTGCTGTTTTAGAAATTGGAGGCATTTTGATGCTGATGCCCTCATCCCCACCCATCTCCTCTTCCTCTTCTGAAGCATCTTTTGTCATAAATATTTTTTAAATTAAAATTAAATAGGAAAATATTATTTTGTAAAAACACACAATGGGATTTATAGATGATGTATTACAGAATTGTACACCTGAAATCTATGTAACTTTACTAATAATTGTCACCCCAATAAACTTTAATTTACAAAAGAAATATTAGAAAGAAGGCAGAATTTTGAATTCTTGCCTTTGGTCAGGGTTTGGCTATGCCAAATTTAATTTTTACCAAATGAACAAAATCAATCTATTATTTTAATAAACCATAGTTTGCTTTATTTGCCAACAGCTGGAATATTGAAATATACCCTAATAAGACGTTGTAGCTCAGAAAAAGGAAGCCTCTTTATTACACATGAATATCAATTGCCAAGTGATATGGATTTCTCTCCTCATTCCTCCCTTGATTATACACTAACTTGTTTCTATTAGTTATTTATTGCCACAATGATGCTGTATAACAGACTGCCTCAAAACTCAAGGACTTTCAAATAATAAGTCCTTATATAGGTCTGGAACTGTGGGTTGGAAATTTAAGCTGTACTTGGATGGTTCTTCTTGTCTTAGATGGGCTTACTTACATGTCTGGTGATTGGTGGTTGATAGTTGGATGGTAGAGGTGTCAGGGCCACATGTCTTTCACCATTGAGCAGTTTAAATTATTCATGTTCTCATGTTGAAAGGACATTAGCAAAAAAAGAAGCAGAAACAGGCACTTTACAAAAAAGACTTTATGTGTATCAAATTTTCAACTCTTCAATTAGCCAAATCAACTCACAAGGCCAAGTCTAGGGTCTACAAAGATCAATAGAACAAGGAGGCTTGACACAGATGGCCATTAATGCAACACATATGTCATATTCCACACTTGTCATAGTTATTTACACTCTTTCTACATGCAAAATATGCTTACCTCCAACCAAGGATCTCAAAAGTCTCATTAAGTCACAGCATCAGGCTGAGAACCTAGTATCTCATGATCTGTGATCAAGCACTGATGTGGCTTCTTAGGTAAGGATCCAAAAACCAATGAAGTACAATGACAATTTATTGGAAGCCCATATACCCAACATTCAGTGATGATAGAGAGACTTGATAATTACAAAAACATTCTCTTTGAGAAACGGAAAAAAATGAAAAGCACCTAGCCCTAGTATACATATATAGCAATTACCATTGGACAAATGTAGCCAAGACCCTATAAAATAAGGGTAGGGAATGTCCTAAGAGTGGCTTACCATCAATGGAGTGGCAGAACCATCCATTGTTCTCCATGACCCATAAATTTATTCTCTGAAATATTATTCTTTTGCCATTCTGTTTTGTCAATTCTGAAAAGCGCATTGAAAAAAATATGATCTGAAGAACTTTTTGGCCTGCTTCCTGATCAAAGAACAGTGAAGAAGCAGGGCTTTTCTCAGTTTTATACATTCTCATACTATTTTTTTCCAAGTATATAACACCATATAACCCACTTAAAACTTTTTGGACTTCATATAAACACAATTCAAGTCTAGTTCATTGGCAAGAGCCACAGCCATAATTATTCTTGAGGTAAGCCTCTCTTTCTCTAGATTTTGTTAGTGTTTCTTTGGTCATGTCAGATTGCTGTAGGACAATGCTCTAAAGATTTCTATAAATACATTTGTCTAGTTGAGAGGATCTACTTAGCAACTCTATAATTCTTTCAAAGGTCTTAACAGAGTCTTACTAAACAGTTTTGGTCTTTAGTACTAAGACCATATGCTTCTGGCAGCTCCCTGGCTTTGATCTCTTATTCGTCCTAGAGGCTGAAGATGAGAAAAAAAACAATTACTATGTAGTGAGTTCTGCTATTTTCTAATTTTACTCACAAACTGATCAGTTCTTTCTTTAACTCATTTCTTTCTTGTTTATCTTATCATACATGGCTAGTAAGAGCCAGGTGATGTTTTCAATATTCTGTCTGGCAATATCTTTACTGAAGCATAAACGTTAATTTGGTATACTTTCTATATTCTGAGTTACCATGTTTTACCAAATGTTTCACCACTAGATAACATGGTTTCTTTTTTATCCACACTGATACAGCAGTTTCCTCAATATATTTCCAGTCTCCTCTACTTTTTAAATTAAGTTTATTGGGGTGACTTTGGTTAGTAAAATTATATAGGTTTCAAGTGTACATTTCTATTATACATCATCTACGAGTATATATTGGATTGTGTGTTCATCACTCAGGTCAGTTCTCCTTCTGTTGCGACATATTTGACCCCCTGTATCCTCATCCCATACTGTTTTCTATAGTGACTATACTAGTTTACATTCCCACTAGCAATATATGAGGGTTCCTTTTTCTCCACACCTTCTCCAATACTTGTTATTACTTGTCTTGTTGGTAATAGCCATTCTAACAGGTGTGAGGTGGTATCTCATTGAGGTTTTGATTTGCATTTCCCTAATAGCTAGTGAAGTTGAGCATTTTTTCATGTATGTGTTGGCCATTTGTATGTCTTCTTTGGAGAATTGTCTGTTCAGATCCTCTGCCCATTTTTTTAATTGAATTGATTGTTTGCTTGTTTTTGAGTTGTACAAGTTTACATATATATGATCTTAGCCCTTTATTGGAGGTGTTGTTCACGAATATCTTCTCTCATTCAGTTGGTTGCCTGCCTCTTTATTTTGTTGATGGTTTCTTTTGCTGTGCAGAGGCCTTTTAGTTTGATATAGTCCCACCCATTTATTTGTTTATTTTACTTCCCTTCAAATTCATAAAATCCTGTTTGAACCCAAGCTCCATAAGTTTAGTACCTATGCTTTCTGCTATGCAATTTATTGTTTCAAGTTTTATTTTATGTCTTTGATCCATTTGAGTTAATTTTGGTATATGGTGACAGATAGCAGACTAATTTCATTCTTTTGCACATCAACCTCCTCTAATTTGACACTGTTTTTCCAGCCTCTAGCCACTGTCTTTCCCAAATCCAAAGAAACATACTTTAGATTTTTATTACAACACTCTCCTACAAACAAATTCTGTATTCTTTATTTACTGCTACAATAATACTACATAACATAACAGTTCCAACTCAAAGATTTAAATCACTAAGTATTTATCTTACAAGTCTGTGGGATAATGACTTAGAATTGACTTATCTGGGCCATTCTTCTGGTATCAGTTGAGCTCACTCACATATTTAGAGGTTGGCTGGCTCTCAACTGGGCCATGTGTCTCACCTTATCCAACACACTAGCCTGGGAATTTTATCATGGTGAAGGCAAAGTAAAAAGAGAAGGAGAAACATGAAGTACTTTTTTCAAGTCACTGATTGCATCAAATTTTTTAATGTTTAATTGGTCAAAACAAGTTTAATGGTCAAGATTAGAGTCAATATGAGAAGGAACTGCCAAACGATGTTGACAAAAAGAGATATGAATAACTGGGGTCATTAGTTCAATAAATCCAAAACATTTGTTATGTAAATGCCTCCAACAGGTTGACATTTTTTTCTTCCCAATAAGATGATAGACATCTCCACAAAAAGAATTTCTATGCCTTTTCAAAAAAATGTTTTTGCTAGGAATGGTAAAAAATCAAAATAAAAACCCTACATTTTTGAAAAGGAAGTTATGGGAAGCACAGTAATAGTTCAAAGAGAAGAAGATTCACATAAAGATGTTCAATATCCAATGCTTACAGGTGTAAGGAAGGTACTATAATTAATTAAGCCAGTGTGGCAGGAAACAATAGGCTGTGGTAGGAATTGTGGTGAACTATAAAGCTCCATATAAAAGAAGCAGCTACTCTTCAATTCCACCAGATCATTGTCATAAATATGGGCCAAGTATTCCCAGATATTCCAATTTTTCAAAAGAACCTGGAAATCTAGATTTTTATGTGCAATCCCCTGCTTTTCAAATTATTGGCAAATAATTCAATGAATATTAAAAGAAAGCACTGAGAAAACAATTTATTACTATATGGATTTGCAAAAATGTCCAGAACTGCAAATTGGATCTTACCTACAAGTTGCCAGTTTATGACTTTGCGTTAAACTTTGATAGATTTTCAACCTTTCTCCAGCTTTATGGAGGTATAATTGACAAATAAAATTGTAGGATATTTCAAGTGTACAATATGATGATTTGATATACTTAAACAACGTGAATCAATTCCCCCAATTGAGTTAGCTAACATGTCCATCCATCACTTCATATATTTATCTTTTTATTTTCATGAGAACATTTGAGTTCTAATTTCTTAGCAAGTTTCAATAACATAATACAGTCAATTATAGTCAGCATGTTTTACATTAGATCCTCAGACATTATTCATCTTATAACTGAGAGTTTGTACCCCTTTACCAGCCTCTCCCTATTTTCCCCATTCCCCCAGCCCCTGACAACCACTTTTCTACTATATGTTTCCATGAGTTTGACTTTTTTCTTTCATTAAAGATTCCACATATAAATGGTGCCATGTGATATTTGTCTTTCTCTGTCTGGTTAATTTCACTTAGCACACTGCTCTCCAGGTTCACGTTTTCTTTATTCATTTATCTGTCAATGGACACTTATGTTGTTTCCATACCTTGGCTATTTGTGAATAATGCTGCTATAAACATGGGAGTACATATGAAAGATGGTTTTTAATTTCAAATTCAGTTCATCACAAATAACTCTAATCTTCCAGTGAGTTGGAAATTAACACATAATCTAAGACTTTCCACCATTCAATTACATCAAATATGAATGAAGATTTTTTTTCTTGGTTTCATAAGGACCATGCAAATAAACAATTTATAAAGGTTAAACCTGGTCACAGCCTAATTCAAACTGGTATACACTTAATAAGAACCTGGCATAAGACATGATTTTTCTTTCTAGTGTTTCCCATGCATGTTAGTCTCTATAGAAATCTAGAGTTTTTCCTAGATAGGCACACATACAATGCTCTGAAAGAAGTCATTAAATAAAAGGTTAACGTATATACAGATAACACAAAATAGGAAGTTCAGTCAAACTAACTCTACCCATCACCACCAAATATCTCACTAAAATTAGCCAGTGTTTTGGTAAAATTCCTAGATTTATTTTTCCATTATTGTGAGGAAATAAAAGGAGCATGTGAGACTTAGAGACTTAAGAGACTTAGTTAAATGACTTGAATAAATGAAAATTCCACTGCTTAGACAGATTTTAGTAGCTATCTCATACTTTGGTGTACTGAAGAAATAATTTACAAATCAGTGAGTATTTGTTGCACTTGGACTGAAAAATAATAAGGTTCTTTTGGCAACCCATTGGATGAGTGTCTTAGATAATACTAAAACTTTTTTCATGGCAATAAGTCTGATTAGCTCCAAGCAAAAACTATTTCCCTTTCTCATTGCCAGCATTTAGTTTTGAGTGGTCATAGGACCAAATTCTAGACACATAAACAAAGGAGATATCTGACAGGTTATTTCTGGAAAAGGTTTCCTCAAAGATGCAGGATGAAGTGGAAACTTTTGTTGAACATTTCCTTGTCTGGATGTGATGCCTGGTTAGGTTTTTCAACATTGAATTATTATAATTTAAGCATGGCAGAGCAGAAAGATTGGAAGACCCTGGGACTTGGATGATGTTATTGAGCCACTGAACCAACCAGCTCTCACTCCACTTCTTTTAAGCCAGGTGATTTAGGTTGTTCTTTTAATGATAACTGAAGATAAAAAAGTTACACTTTTGTAGGAGTTATACAAATGAGAAGTGGACTTTAGGTAAATCACTTATTTTGAGGTGTCGGTATAGAGATTTACCTTATTTTCTGTCAATTTTGATGTAAATAGTTTGAGCATTAGAAATCATCCTAAAACAATTAAATGTGTATGTTTCCTTGAGCAGTTATATCATTGATCTAAGAATCTTTGGAACCTGATGTAATATCAGGTATACTTTCCTTTTTACAATGCATGGCAGAAATTTTGCTTAGATTAATTTAATATTATTCATGGATCATTGCAACAATGTTAGTTGACAACACATGGTGTGAAGTAAGAACCTATTTTTCTTAGCTTTCCAGTAATTAGCCCAACAATCTATATTATTGGAATAATTCAGCCCTTACCAGTGGGCATGACATGTTTTATTTCTCATGTATTTCCGTCACTTGTGGTGCCTGTTTTTGTTTCTCATCATTTTCCTCCATATTCTTCTAGATGAGTATGAGTATGCCACATAAAAGGAATTAAAAGTCTACTAAATTGCATATTTTTATGTAGGAACTATATACTCACAATATACTTTTTGAAATGATATCTACAAAGTTTTACAACATGAGTGTGTCCACACGGCTTAAAACACAGTATGCATTTTAACTAAAATATTTGAAAATTTCAAGTGGTTTACCACATTCTTTTTCTCTTACAGAGTATGTCTTGAGCTGCCTCTTCAATAATGTAGTAAATGTAATTTGTTCATAGTTTCCAAGATGTCAATGTTTCCATATTATTATGTCTCTAAAATTAGGATAAATATCATGTCTTAAATAAATTGGCATTGTTGTTCTTCTTCCTTAAATATAATTAAAATCACACTTTGTCTTAGATTTGATGGAATACAATATTTGAAAATTTTAACTATATTGGCAAGTGTGTAAGATACATAGGCCTGACTGAGTGAAAGAAAGTTGATATGGGGCTGGTTCTGTTTACCAATCATGCAGCAAGAAATGAAAATGGAATTGGGACACAGCATGTGTGCTTACTTTTTACACACAAGGACCATGTAATTTGAAGTATGAGCAGGTTAGGAAATCAGGGAGATTTTCAAGTGCTGAGTAGGAGGTTGACCTTACCTGGCAGATGGAAGTCAGATTTCCCCAGTTTCCTTTTTCAATTACATTTTATAAGGGTGACAATGGTTAGTAAAGTTATACAGGATTCAAGTGTACAATTCTGCAATATATCATCTATTTATCACCTTGTGTGTTCACCACCCAGAGTCAGTTCTCTTTCCATCACCATATATTTGATCCCATTTACCGTAAACAACCAACCCCGTCATGCTTAGCCTTAGGTAACCACTAAACTATTCTTTATGAGTTTTTGTTTCTTTATTTGTCTTGTTCCATTGTTGCTTTCAGTTTTATGTCCCACTTATCAGTGAAATCATATGGTTCTCGACTTTGTCTGACTTATGTCACTTAGCATAATAATCTCAAGATCCATCATTATGTTGCCAATGGCACTATTTCACATTTTCTTATAGAATAGTATTCCATTGTGTATATATAACAGAACTTCTTTATCCAAACATCTATTGAAAGACACTTTCGTTGTTTCCATGTCTTGGCCAAAATAAATAAAGTGGCAAAGAACATTGAAGTACATATATCTTTATGGATCAATGTTTTCAGATTTTATGGGTAAGTACCCAGAAGAAGGATTTCTGGGTCATATGGTTATTCTATTTTTAATTTTTTGAGGAACCTCCACACTGCCTTCCATAACGGCTGCACCAGTCTACATTCCCACCAACAGTGTATCAGGGTTCCTTTTTCTCCACAGCCTCTCCAACACTTGTTGCTATTTGTCTTGTTGATGATAGCCATTCTGACTGGGGTGAGGTGATATCTCATTGTGGTTTTTATTTGCATTTCTCTGATGATTAGTGATGGTGAGCATTTTTTCATATGTCTATTTCCCATTTGTAAGTCCCCTTTGGAGAAAAGAGTATTCAGGTCCTCAGTTTTTAATTGGATTATTTGTTTTTCTGTTGTTGAGTTTTATGGGTTCCTTATATATTTTGGACAGCTTCAATACAATGTGCCTGGAGAAGGCCTGTTGGGATTGAGGTAATTAGGTGGGTTATTTGCTTCTTGGATTTGAGGATCCAGTTCTTTCCACAAGTTTGGGAAGTTCTCATTGACTATTTGTTTGATTTTACTCTCTGTTCCCTTCTCCCTTTCTTCTCCTTCTGGTATGCCCATTATTCTTATATTGCTATTTTTGATGGATTCAAAAAGTTCTTGCAGAGTTCTTTCATTTCTTTTAACTCTCAAGTCTCTCCTTCCATCTGTGTCATATCCAGAATTCTATCTTTGATGTCTCTTATTCTTTTACCCTTCTGGTCAGCTCTATTACCTAACCTGGGTATTTCATTCTTCATTTATTTTAATAAGGTCTTAATCTCCAAAAATGCTATTTGGTTTTGTTTTAAATTTCATTTGTTTTGGTAAAATGTTCATTTTGTTCTTTGATTGTGTTTCTGAGTTCATTAAACTCCTGTCTGTGTTTTCTTGAATCTCGTTGAGTTTTTTCAGCACTGCAATCTTGAATTCTCTGCCATGAAGTCACATCTTTCCATGTCTTTAAGTTCATTTCTTGGAGACTTTTCATTTTCTGTCTGAGCTGCCTTGTTACCTTGTTTTATTTCCCAATTACCAATTACCTTGGTAATTAATGAATTATTATTTCTCATCCTAGACATCTATAGGTGTGGGTTGTGCAACATGTTGATAGGAAGAGTTGTTTCTTTTGCTTTCTAGAAAGGTCTGGTTGAATGCTTTATTTTCTCTCACAGTGCAGCCTCTTATTCTCTCTCACGCTGTAGTGTTATATTTTCTCTTGCACTGTTCCAGTTTCTTACACAGTGGGGGGTTCCCTGGAAGGCAGGTTTCTCTTCTGTGAGCATTTCACCAGGGTCTCAGGGCACCATACCTATAGGGGTAGGGGGATGTGGAGAGCTTCTGAAGTTCCAAATCTCTTACTGCAATCATATTCAGAGCCTGTGTGTTTCAGCAACTCTGTTTACCCCTGCAGGAATCCACCCAGATAGGGGGCGGTGGGCACAGGATGAGTTGTGAAAAATGGCTCTGAGCAATGGCAACTTCTAGTCAAGTTTTCTTAACCCTACATTTCATTTTCTTTCACTAGAGTTAGTTGCACTGTGATTCTGTGGCTGCATCGTTGCAGTTTTCAGAGCTGCAAATATTTTGTTGATTTGATCTGACACCGCTACCATTCTGCTTTTAGCAGTGGGAAGGTGGAGGTGGTGCCAGCTCTGGGAGGGGTGGGAGGGGTCTGCTAGTCTCCTTGTCTATGTCTTCTGTCCTTTGCTTGGCACTGAAGGATTAAACCACTCTTCTCACCCTTATTCCCTAAGTCTTTGCTCTGAGGTTTTTGCTGTGCGCATTGAGTTCAGCTGAGTTATATGTTGATTCCTCATGTTGGACTGTGGGCCGTAAGGGGAGCAGTAGCAGTCTGAATTCATCCCTCACCCATGACTGCAATAAGATCTGGACTGCAGGGAGCTTAAAACTCTGGTCTGAGACCTCAGGCTCAATGACCATTCATTGCCTGCATCTCTGCACTACCCCTTTCTTTCCTCCCCCCGCTCTTCCAATTTGTCCACTTTAGATGATTCCAATTGCATGTCTCTCAGGCTTGCTGGTGTGCTGTGCAGGGAGTCCTTTTTGGAATTATAGCTGTTCCATTTGTTGTAAATTTTAGGGGAGATTTTAAGAGGCACTCCTCACAGTGCCATTTCTGTCAGTTTGGCAATTTCTTGGGTTTCAGTGGAGGGACAGTAACTCGGGGGTGTCAGAGACATACAGGGGGCAGACTGAATTTTGTGGCTTCAAGATGAAGACTGGAGAGCATTTTCCCTGTGAGGTCTTCCTCCCCTTCTGTGATGTCCTCTCCTTGTTTTATATCATCTTAGGGTTAGTTGTGGTTCAGTTGTTGCTTCCTTGGACTCACAAATAAGTCAAAAGGAAGGTATAATGTTAACACCAGGGCTATATTCCTTCTGAGAACACAGAGTCACCCTTTCTTCTTTATTCCATCTCAATATGCCTGGCTGGGCTGTCTAGTCAAGCTTCTCAGGAAGTTGTTATAATAAGCCACATGATTGCAGCCCAAATAATTGCCAGCTTCACAGAGTGCCTCCAATTAAACAAAACAAGGAAGTACATTTTTAAAAGTATGTTGTCTTTTTCTTTTCATCACAGAGATAACTACATCATGAAGAAACTGATTTTCCCTTTCTTGAAAAACACTTGTTTTGTTCCATGCTGAGATACACTGTGTCTACTACTGGGCACTGCATTAGAAAAGAGTAGCACTGCACTGGAGTGTGTTCAGAGTGACCAGGACAGTGAGAAAAATGAAGTGACTCATTATCTCAGTTTGCTAGGCATTGTGGTACTTCCCAGGATGCAGGGCATTCAGTGCTAAAACCAAGAAAACACACTAAGACAAGTTGGTCACCCTAAGAAGAACCTGAATCCATATTGTACAAAGAAATGCTAAAGGGGCTCAGCACATTTATCCTAGATAAGATCTTGGGGAAGGCATGATAAATTATTCTGTATATACTTAGAAATTATTACCATTTTCTTCTGTATAGTGCCAAGAGGTTACAAGGATCCATAGGTAAAGTTACAGGCTTTTGTTCAACATAAATGAAAACAATTTACAGTCATACCAGCATTTGATGGAATGGGATAGATCAAGAAATAGACGGACGAAAATCCTCAAGTAATGGGAAGCATTCAGTGTAAAGATGTGTCAGAAATGTCACAAAAAGTATTCACATTTTTGGAGAAGAAGCTGTTTGGATTATGTGGCCTTTAGGATCACTTATAATTCTGTTTTTTTAATGTCTATAATTCTATAAGGATCACAGGATATTTTGATTTACTTGAGACAACCAATATACATTTGAAAATCTCACATTCATTATCAAAAAGTAATAGAAGAATTTTGAGATAGCAAAATAAGGAGAATCATAGGCAAGAGAGAAACCAAAATTAATCTGAGGTTAGTGTAACAAGTGACGTAAGCTGTCAAGTCACTTTTGAAGCAGTCTCGGATAAGAGTTTAGCCATGGATGAAGAAAGACCACTTTAGAAGGGAATGAGAAACAGTCACTGAGGATGGTAAAATAATTCAAGCATTAAATTAATTCTTACATGTTTACTAAGGGGATGACAAAAAATATGCATACTCTTCTATGTCTTAAGAAAAGTATTTAATTCACCAGGGTAACTGAAATGTCAAGTATCCAAACAATATCAGTACCAATTATTAACCCTGAGTTTACCTGCAGCAAATTTCTGTAGAGAGAAACATGAAGCCTGTCCTTGACACCTTGTGTTTTGTTTAAGTAGCACCAGGAACTGGAAAAATGGAAGTCATGCCCAAAGTAGTTCCATCTGTCTGGGACCAATCAGTTTCAGTACCCACAGGGCAGAACAGCCCTTCACAAGATTGAATGAAAAAGAACTGGCTGAGTTCCAGATCCTGGGGCATTAATAAAAACTTGAATTTTATTTTCAAACCTTTGCTTTCATAACACAGACTACTTGAGTTTGCTATTTTATAAAACTTTCCAACACCTGTTTCCTTATCTATATTAAGGATGGGTTTTGTCTTCAAAATAATCCAGGCATAAAAGTAAATTGCAGTCTGCTGCAAAGAAAGTTACAAAGACAGCAAAAAAAAAGAAGTTACACCTATTGGATTCCTACTGAATGCACAGTACTATACTAATTATTGTGAGGCTACAAAGAAAAAAAAATGATGAATGCCCCAACTTCAGTGATCTTATCATTCCTGGGGCAAGATAGGACAAAAATATTCCAATTTGTCAAATCCTAATTGATCAGTCAGTAAGGGCTTAGGTACTTTAACACAGTTGTCTTAAAATGGATATTGCACACATTTTATAGGTGAAGCAATGTGAATTGCCTATATGGTAACTATATGTATCTATATGCTCCAGCCAGTCCTAGTTTACACCTGATGTCTTGATGTAGTCTTTAACAGTATCCTTTTTCACTTTTCAAAGTTCCCCAGTTTTGATTACAAATTATATGGTCACCTCAATTATCACAGTAGTAGATGGCAGATCTGAGACTGAAATAATTGTTTGCTAGTTTCTTGTGCTCTTTTGCACATGTCTCAAGTTGGATGTTCTGTACTAAGAATATGGTAAAAATCAATCGCTACTTTCTGAAAGTCTACTGCTAACGTTACCATTTCCAGGAAATTACTCATTCAGTTTCTTATATGCACTTTTGTTCCTTTGTGGCCCATGCTTATCTGCTTGGTCTACCTCATCTCTACTTTCCTACCTGTTTCACAGCTACAGTAGCTAAACTACATAGCCATTACACATTTCAATTTAGGACTACAGAACCTCAATATTTGCATTGTTCATTCATCTAAAACACTGGCCTAAAGTTTTCTTGACTCTTTATTTTTATTATTTTTTTATTTTGTAAAGATTTAAAGAAAAAAATAGCTAACATACATTATAGCAGTTTCAGGTGTACATCATTGTTGTTCAATATTTACATACCTAAGTAAATGATCACCATTAGTCTAGCAACCATCTGACACCATACTATGCTATCACAATTTTCTTGACTGTATTACCTATGCTGTATGTTACATCCCCATGACTTAGTTGTTTTATACCTGGAAATTTGAACCTCTTATTCCCTTTCACTTTTCCTCCCCTTTTTAATTTTTCAATTACAGTTAACATTCAATCTTATTTTGTATTAATTTCAGGTGTACAGCATAATGGTTAGACATGTGTATAATTTAAGAAGTGATCCACTGACTAGAGTAGTACTCACTTGGCACGATCATAACTATTACCATATTACTGATTATACTCCCTATGCTTCACTTTACATCCCTGTGACTATTTTGGAACTACCCATTTGAATATCTTAAGTGTTCCGTATTTTTCACTCTGCCCCCAAACCCCTTCCATCTATCACCCCAACAAATCTAGTACCAATATGACACAATCTATAGTTAATACAATATTATTGATTATATTCCTTTTACTATAACCTATATTCCTATAAATAAGGTATACCAACCAACTTGTACTTTTTCAAAATTAAAGTTTATTGGGGTGACAATTGTCAGTAAAGTTACATAGATTTCAGGTATACAATTCTGAAATCTATTGTATTGTGAACACACAATACAATCACATTGTGTGTTCACCACCCAGAGTCAGTTCTCCTTCCATCACTAGATATTTGATCCCCTTTACCCTCATCTACCACCCTCCTCCCTTCTTACCCTCTGGTAACCACTAAACTATTGTCTGAGTCTATGAGTTTTTGTTTCTCATTTGTTTGTCTTGTTCTTTTGTTGTTTCTGGTTTATATACCACATATCAGTGAAATCATAGGGTTCTCTGCTTTTTCTGTCTGACTTATTTCGCTTAGCATTATACTCTCAAGATCCACCCATGTTGTCACAAATGGTCCTATTTTGTTTTTTCTTACTGAAGAATAGTATTCCACTGTGTATATATACCACAACTTCTTTATCTATTCATCTATCGAAGGGCATTTTGGTTGTTTCCAAGTCTTGGCCACCTGAAATAAAGCTGCAATGAACATTGGAGCACACTTGTCTTTATGAATAAATGTTTTCAGATTTTCTTCAGTAGATACCCAGGAGAGGGATAGCTGGATCATATGGAAATTCTATTGTTCAATTTTTGAGGAACCTCCACACTGCTTTCCAAAGCCAGTGCACCAATCTGCATTCCCACCAACAGTGTCTGATGGTTCCCTTTTCTCCACAGCCTCTCCAACACTTGTTACTATTTGACTTGTTGATGATAGCTATTTTAACTGGAGTGAGGTGATATCTCATTGTGGTTTTCATTTGCATTTCTCTGATGATCAGTGATGTTGAGCATTTTTTCATATGTCTATTTGCCATTTGTATGTCCTCTTTGGAGAAATGTCTCTTCAGGTCTTCTGCCCATTTTTTCAATTGGGTTGTTTGTTTTTTGTTGTTGTTGAGTTGCAAGAGTTCCTTGTATAGTTTGGATATTAGCCCCTTATCAGAGGCACAGTTTGCAAAAATCTTCTCCCATTCAGTTGGTTTTACCTCTTTATTTTGTTGATGGTTTCTTTTGCTGTGCAGAAGTTTTTAAGTTTCATATAGTCCCATTGATTTATTTTAGCTTTTACTTTCCTTGACTTTGGAGTCAAATTCATAAAATGCTCTTTGAACCTAAGGTCCATAAGTTTTGTACCCATTTTCAACCTCTACTTCTTAATCCCTTCACCTTTTTCACTCATCCCCAACCCCCCTCCCATCCGGCAACCATCAAAATGTTCTTTGTATCTATAAGAGTGTCTTTATTTTGTTTGTTTGTTTATTTTGTTCTTTGGATTGCTCATGTAAGTGAAATCACATTGTGTCTGTCTTTCTCTGTCTGACATACTCCACTCAGCACAAGACACTCCAGCTCTATCTTTGCTGCCACAGATGGCAAGATTCCATTCCCTTCCATGGCTGAGCAATATTCCATTGTATATATGTACCACCTCCTCTTTATCCATTCATACATCTATGGACACCCAGACTCCCTCTACATCTTGGCTCCCTCTACATGTTGTGAATAACATTGCAACGAACATATGAATGGATGCAATCCCCTCGAAGTAGCATTTGAGTTTTTTTCAAATATATGCTTAGCTGTGGGATGACTGGATCCTTCTTTGTCTCTTGTTGAAGGCTTTTTGAAAAGTCTGTTTTGTCTGGTATAAGTACGGCTGCCAAATTTTTTTTTTTTGCCGTATTTCCAAGTTTTAGATAGTTTTTCTTTACCTTTTTTAAAATTAATATTTATTAGAGTGACAATGGTTTGTAAAATTACACAGGTTTGAAGTGTACAATTCTGTAATACATCATCTGTATATCACATTGTGCATTCACCACCCAGAGTCAGTTCTTCACCCATCACCATATATTTGACCCACTTTACCCTCTTCTACCACTCCACTCCCCCTTTACCCTCTGGTAACCACTGAACTATTGTCTGTGTCTATGAGTTTTTGTTTCTTTATTTGTTTGTCTTTTTCCTTTGTTTCTTTCAGTTTTATACCCATTTATGAGCCAAGTCACATGGTTCTTGACTTTTTTTGTCTGAGTTATTTTACTTAGCATAATAATCTGAAGAATCATCCATGTTATCAGAAATGCCATTATTTTACCTTTTCTTATGGCAGAGTAGACTACTGATGGGAATGCAGATTGGTGCAGCTGCTGTGAAAGGCAGTGTGGAGGTTTTTCAAAATGTAAAACACAGAAATCCCTCTCCTGGGTATATGCACAAAAAATCTGAAAACATTTATCCAAAAAGATATATGTGCTTCGATGTTCATTTTCTTCTCATTAAATAACTTTTTCCATCCCTTTACTTTCACTTTGTGTGTGTCTTTCAATCTGAAGTGAGTCTCATGTAGGCAGCATATGTAACGGTTTTATTTTCTTATCCATTCAGCCACCCTATTTTCTTCACTGTAACATTTAACCCATTCACACTGAAAGTAACTGTTGACTTATTTCACTTAGCATAGACACAGACAATAGTTTAGTGGTTACCAGAGGGTAAAAGGGGCGGGAGGTAGTAGATGAGGGTAAAGGGGATCAAATATATGGTGATGGAAGAAGAACTGACTTTGGGTGATGAACACACAATGGGATTTATAGATGATGTAATACAGAATTGTACACCTGAAATCTATGTAACTTTACTAACAATTGTCACCCCAATAAACTTTAATTAAAAAAGAGAAACTGTTGATAGATATGTAGTCATTACTATTTAATTATTCACGTTTTTGATTTTTTTATATCTTAAAGGAGTCCCTCTAACATTCTTTGTAATACTGGGTCAGTGGTGATGAATTTCTTTTTTTTTCCACATATTAATTGCTATTTTATTGAGTGTTCTTTTTTAATTAAAGTTTATTGGGGTGACAATTGTTAGTAAAGTTACATAGCTTTCAGGTGTTCAATTCTGTATTACATCACCTATAAATCCCGTGTGTTCACCAGCCAGAGTCAGTTCTCCTTCCATCACCATATATTTGATCCCCCTTACCCTCGTCTCCCACTCTCCACCCTCCTTACCCTCTGGTAACCACTAAACTATTGTCTGTGTCTACGAGTTTTTGTTTCTCATTTGTTTGTCTTGTTCTTTTGTTGTTTTTGGTTTATATACCACATATCAGTGAGATCATACGGTTCTCTGCTTTTTCTGTCTGAATCATTTCACTTTGCATTATTATAATCTCAAGAATTTCTTTACCTTTTTTTAGTTTGGGAAACTTTTTATCTGTCCTTCAATTTTAAATGACAGCCTTGCTGGTTGTAGATCCTTTCTCTATATCACTTTGAATATTTCTTGTCAATCCTTCTGGTTTGCATAGTTTCTGTTGAGAAAACAACTAGCAATCTTGTGGGACTTCCCTTGGAGATAACTGACTGCTTCTCTCTAGCTGCTTCTAGGATTTTTTCTTTGTATTTAACCTTTGTCATTTTAATTATAATGTATCTTCATGTGGCCCTGTTTGGATTCATCTTGTTGGGACACTCTGTGCTTTCTAGGCTTGTATGTCTATTTCCTTCACCAGGTTAGGAAATTTTTCAATGATTATTTTTTGAAAAATGTTCTCAATCCATTGCTTTATCTTTTCTCCTTCTGGTACCCCTATGATGCAAATGTTGTTAGGAGTGATGATGACCCACAGGTCTCTTAATCAGTTCTGATTGCTTTTAACACTTTTTTTTTCTTTTTACTGTTCTGATTGGGTGTTGTCTGCTATCTTTTCTTCCAAATTTTTGATTCAATCCTCTGCTTTAACTAGTCTGCTGGTGATTCCATTTCAGTTATTGTATTCTTCACTTCTGACTGGTACTTTTTATACTTTCTATGTCATTTTTATGTGTCTATCTCTTTGCTGATGTTCTCACTAAGTTTTCTAAGCATCCTGATAAACAGTGTTTTCTTTTTTCTTTTCTTTTCTCTTTTAATGAAAGTTATTAGGGTGACAATAATTAGTAAAGTTACATAGATTTCAGGTGTACAATTCTGTATTACATCATCTATAAATCCCATTGTGTGTTCATCACCCAGAGTCAGTTCAACTTCCATCACAATATATGTCATGCCTTTTACCCTCATCTATTACCTTCCTCCCCCACACACACTCGAGTAACCACTAAACTTTTGTCTGTGTCTATGAGTTTTGGTTTCTTCATTTGTTTGTCTTGTTCTGTTGCTGTTTTCAGTTTTATATACCACATATCAGTGAAATGATATGCTTCTTGACATTTTCTGTCTGACTTATTTCACTTAACATTATAATCCCAAGATCCATCCATCTTGTCACAATTGGCACTAATTCATCTTTTCTGATGGCAGAATAGTATTCCATTGTGTATATATACCACAACTTCTTTTTCCAATCATCTATCAAAGGACACTTTGGTTGTTTACATGTCTTGACCACTGTAAATACAGCTGCAATGAACATTGCAGCACATATATCATTACAGATAAGTGTTTTCAAATTTTTTTGGTAGATACCCAAGAAAGGGATTGCTCTATCATATGGTAATTCTATTTTTAATTTTTTGAGGAATCTCCACACTGCCTTCCACAGAGACTGCACCAATCTGCATCCCCATTAACAGTGTATGAGGGTTCCTTATTCTCCACAGCAATCTCCATCAAAATCCCAATGGCATTTTTTAAAGAAATAGAACAAAAAATCATCAGATTTGTTTGGAACCACAAAAGACTCTGAATAGCCAAAGCGATCTTAAGAAAAAAGAACAATCCTGGTAGTATCACATTCCCTAACTTTAGCTTGTACTACAGGGCTACAACGATTAAAGCAGCATGGTATTGGCAGAGAAACAGACACATAGACCTGTGAAGTATAATTGAGATCTCAGAAATAAACCCACATAAATATGGACAGATAATTTTTGACAAATAATCCAAAATCATCCAATGTAGAAAATACAGCCTGTTCAACAAATGTTGTTGGCATAATTGGAAAGACACGTGCAAAAGAATGAGACTGGACTGCTGTCTGTCTTTGTGTACTGAAATTAATTGAAAATGGAACAAAGACTTCAGCATAAGACCTGAAAAAATAAATTGCATAGAAGAAGTCATAGGTACTAAACTTTTGGACCTTGGTTTCAAAGAGCATTTCATGAATTTGACTCCAATAGCATGGGAAGTAAAAACTAAAGTAAAGGAATGGTACTATATGAAACTTAGAAGCTTCTGCACAGCAAATGAAACCATCCACAAAATAAAGAGGCAACCAACTGAATGGGAGAATATTTTTGCCAACAACCCCTCTGATAAGGGGCTAATATCCAAAATGCACAAGGAACTCATGCAACTCAAAAACAAAAAAATACACACAAAGAACCCAATTGAAAAATGGGCAGAGGACTTGAAGAGACATTTCTTCAAAGAGGAAATATATAATGGCAAATAGACAGATGATAAAATGCTCAACATCACTAATCATCAGTGAAATGCCAATAAAAATCACAAAGAGGTATCACCTCATTCAAGTTAAAATGGCTATCATCAACAAGACAAATACTAACAAATGTTGAAGAGGGTGTGGAGAAAAGGGAACCCTCACACACTGTTGGTGGGAATGCAGACTGGTGCAGCTGCTGTGGAAGTTAGTGTGGAGGTTCCTCAAAAAATTACGAATAGAATTACCATATAACCCAAGAATCCCTCTGCTGGGTATCTACCCAAAGGATCTGAAAACAATGCTACATAAATTCATGTGTGTTACAATGGTCATTGCAGGTTTAGTTACTTTGGGCAAGACATGGGAAGAAACAAAATGTCCTTCGATAGGTGAATGGATAAAGAATTTGTGGTATATATACACAATGGAATAGTATTCAGCGGTAAGAAAAGATGAAATAGGACCGTGTGTGACAACATGGATGGATCTTGAAATTGTAATGCTAAGCGAAATAAGTCAGACAGGTAAAGCAGAGAACCATATGATTTCACTGATATGTGGTATATAAAGTGAAAACAACAAAAGAACAAGACAAACAAATGAGAAACAAAAACTCAGAGACACAGACAATAGTTTAGTGGTTACCTGAGGGTAAGGGGGGGAAGAGGGTGGTAGATGAGTGTAATGAGGATCAAATATATGGTGATGGAAGGAGAACTGACTCTGGGTGTTGAACACACAATGGTATTTATAGATGATGTAATACAGAATTGTACACCTGAAATCCATGTAATTTACTAACTATTGTCACCCCAATAAATTTAAAAAGAAATAATTTCAAAATGTAAATTTTTCATATAATGAAATACTTTTATAAATGTTTGACTATTTTAAATAGTTCTGTAATATAAGTAGACATTTGTGAAATTTGTTCTATCACTCATCCTGAAATTTTCTTGAGGTCCAAGTTTATTCGTAATTTTGCAACTTTGATCCATCTTTACTTCAATTGTCTTTGGTTGACTTATGTTTCTGACAATGGCAGAGTAGTTATTTTCAGATCTATCTACCGAGTTCATCAAGAAAATCTAGATAAAACATAAAAATAACACTTTGATAAAAATAATGTAATACATAAATTACACACAGAATATATCTATATCTATATCATCTATATCTATATCTATATCTATATCTATCTATCTATATCATCTATATGTATCTCTCTCTCTATGCATATACTATAGTGTGTGTGTGTGTGTGTGTGTGTGTGTTTGTGTACCATAAGTCCCCACATAGCATCATTAATCAGTTCTCGGAATTGTGGCCAAACAACATAAAACAAAACCAATTTTACAATAGTTTAGTTGATAAAAACAAGGGGTAATTTTCTACTGAATCTCCTCAATGTTATAACAAAATGGCATTGAATAAAACAGTGTTACTTGAGGACCTGCCGTTTGTGTGTGTGTGTGTGTGTGTGTGTGTGTGTGTGTTTGTATAGGAGAATATATATATATATATATAGTGTTTCCCCAAAAATAAGACTTAACCAGAAAATAAGCTCTAGCTGATTTTTCAGAATGACAACCCCTGAACATAAGCCCTAATGCGTCTTTAGGAGCACAACTTAATATAAGACCTGGTCTTATTTTTGGGGGAAACACGATATATATATAATCACAAATTGAAGTTCAGGATTTATAAAAGAAGAGGGTTTCTGTTAAACATCCAAGGTTTTCAGTTGGGAATTTGAAGGGCTGCAGTCCAGAGAAAGGATGATCTAGGGCAGACAAACTCTCACAAGGACACTCAAAACTTCATGGACTAAGGAAATTTGAATTGCTAGTGCCTTCACCTATCTATTTGCCAGAATGGAAATTAAAACATCTCTGGAGGAAGATAACATCATCTACCACCTCAAATTTATCTATAATTTTGTATGCAATTATTTGGATTTAAATACAACATAACCAGTTGTGCACAAATATATGATTTGAGACACTGGAGAAACAAATATACACTAAAAATGGAAAAACAGGATATTCATATATTGGAGTTATCAGACAAGGACCATACAATAATTATGAATAATTACAGTTAAAGAATTTAAAGAAAATAAAATTTGTCTGAGAACTAGAAACTAAGAATTAAGAAACATATGGAAATTCTAGAATTTAGAGATACGATAATTGAAAGTAAGAACTCAATAAAAAAGTAAAACTTCTGAAAGTCAAAGATGAAGGACAAGGTTAATATCAATGAAAGTCATTTTTTTTAAAGTCCAATTACCTTCCAAAGAAAACCAATAAGACTAATAGCTTTTTTTTTTTTTCCAGAAAAGACTAAAGGTAGAACAAAATAGGATTTCTTTAAAATAGTGAAAGAAATAACTACAAACTCACCATACAATTTACAGTGAAAATATCCTCATACATGCAAGGAAAATAAAACATCTTCAGACAATCAAAAACTGAAAGAATTAATTACTGGCAAATCTTCACTAAATGACATACTAAGAAGGAAATATTTATGCGAGGGAAATGATCTATCATAGAAGTACAGTAATGTAGAAATATAATGAATTCTTTAAAGGGTAAATTTCAATGGATATTGACCACTTGAAGCAATAATAATGATAAATTGTGTGGTTTTAAATATGTATAGAATCAAAACTCCTGGCAACAATTTCACAAAATGTAAGAGGAGCATAAACAGAGGTAAAGTATTAAAAAGTCCTTGCATATTTGGAAAATAATAAAAGCACTAATTTACATTACACTTTAATGAGTCAAGGATAAATGTTATAATCTCTAGGGTAACCATTAAACAATATGAAATGATTTATTATGAACATGGTAATATAGTAGAAAGGAAATAATAGGAAAAAAAGTCCACTTGATAAATTCAAAAGAAACCAAAGAAGGAGAAAGAGAACATAGCCAAGACAGGCAAAACAAACAAACAAAAACAAAAGACAAAAAAACACAAATTGATAGATATACACCTACATACATTAGTAATTACATTTTTAAAAATGACTATAGATTCCAAATACAAGACAAATATTATCAGACTATAATTAAAAATAAAACCAAAACCCATGCTGTTTACGACAGACATAGTTTAAATATAAGGAAATATAACACATGAAAGTAAATGGTGAAAAATTATACCATTCATACAACTAACTCAAGGAAGCTAATGACTATATCAGTATCAGCAATTTTAAGGTAAAAACAATAGACAGGGTAAAAGGTAAAGAGAGAAATTTTATAATGATAAACTTAACAAGAAGGAATAATTCTAAATCAGCATGCATCCAATAATATAGTTTAAAAATATATAAAGCAGACATTGCCAAAAGGGAAAAAATGTACAAACCCACAATCAGATTAGGAGACACTAACACACTTCTTTCATTAAGTGACAAAACAACCAGACAAAAAATTAATGAAAATATATAAGTTATAAACAAATGGTCTTAATTTGGGCTTTCTTGAAAGCAGATCTGGAAACAAGGATTTAAATGCTAGTAAGTAATTTGGGAGATCCAGGGAATATCAATGTTAGACTGGGGAAGTGTGAAAGGAAAGGAAAGCCAGCTACTGCTCTGTGCTGCTGTGAGTAATGGAGCTTATTCTTGTGAGTCATCTCTCAGAAAAAGTTAAAAAAAAAAAAAACAACTTCCTCAATATTATCCCAAACAAGGGGTAATAGACCTGGAATATCTATACACCTACTACCAAGATTCATCAGTGAAGGGCTGCTCTCTAGGAGTATAAATTCTCCAGCACTTCTGACCTACAATATGCTGAAGGGCAGCATGACCTTCCACCTTTCTGGCAAAAGCCCTTAGTCGCAGAGATGCAAGTCACTGGCAGTTTGAAATAAGATAGAGCACATGGTAGTGTCCCAAGGATATGATTGAGGCATTGACAGCATCTGTTACAATAATTAACAAAACTTACCTAATTGACATATATAGAACACTGAACTGAAAAACTGTAGCATACACATTATTTCCAAGTACACATGGGACATTTATCAAAATAGACCATATGGTGGGCTATAAAGGAATTCTCAACAAAATTTAAATGATTAAAATCATACTGAATATGTTCACTGACCACAGTGAAATTAAAGCAAAATTTAATAATAAAATGATAGCCAGAGAAATCCACAAATGTTTGTATATTAAATATCATATTCTAAACAACCCACAGCTCCACTTTTAAGAAAAACTGATGTTGTCTATTTGGGCAGCGAAGGCCTCCCTGGGATAGAAAAAAATGTATGCCAAGACATGGGAATCATTCAGAGAAGAAGGGTAGTAAAAATGCATGTTCCATACAGAGGTAACAATACGTGTGAAAGCTAGAGAAGTCAGAGAAGGCTTCTAGGAGGAAGTGTCTTTAAATAGACCTTAAAATATTATTAAGATTTGTCTGGGCAGAGGGAAAATAAAAAGATAGAACATTGCAGGCAGAAAGAACAATATGAATCAAAATATAATTGAATACCACATAGTGGTGTCAGTGAAGCTTAATGAAATCTACATTCTTTATTGGGTAGCCATGGGGTATTAAGTTAGAGAAATAGGATGGGATCAGATATGGTGTGGAGGGTAATTTTAGCTATGGCCCAATACACAAGAGGTGCCAGTGTATATACTTATGTAGCAAGCTTCTTTGATAAGGAAAGGTTCAGTAGAACATTATTTAAAACCTGAATTTACCCATAGAGATATTAAAAGCCACTGAGTAAATATACAGAGTGACAAAAAAGTATACACATTTTAAGAAAGGAAACTATTAAAATTGTAATGCTCAATATATACTGATAACAAAAGATGAATACAAGTCACATTTGACTTCTGAAATGACAAGAGGTGCTCAAAGTGGTTACCATCAGCATCCAGACACTTCTGATTATAGCTTGAGCAACGTTGACAAAAGTGTCCACTTGTATACATTTTTTGGCAACCCAGTTATATCTTTTGAATCTCACATGTAAAAGTGGTTCCACGGAAGGCATTCTTCTGTTTAGTATGTATTGTAACAGCAGGTTGCTATCAAGGCCGATATGATTTAGTAAAAGATTGATACAGTTGAACATTCTAAAGTCAGCTCATTCTTGGTCTTCCAGCAGTCCAGCAGGAATGGCCTGTTTCAATTAGTTGAATATACTGTATATTTGCCATGCAAACACAGAAAGTTTAGCAACATTTATAAAATCTGAGCATAACTCAAGTCACTTTATACAGATTAAGAACTCAAAATTCATGTGCTTAAATTCTCTTTCAACTGTTGGTGGAAATGCAGATTGGTGCAGCCACTATGGAAGGCAATGTGGAGGTTACTCAAAAAATTACGAATAGAATTACCATATGACCGAGCAATCCCTCTCCTTGGTATCTACCAAAAAAATCTCAAAACATTTATCCATAAAGACATGCATGTTCCAATGTTCATTGCAGCTTTATTTACAGTGGCCAAGACATGGAAACAACCAAAATGTCCTTTGATAGATGAATGGATAAAGAAGTTGTGGTATATATACACAATGGAATACTATTCGGTAGTAAGAAAAGATGAAATAGTACCATTTGTGACAACATGGATGGATCTTGAGATTATAATGCTAAGCGAAATAAGTCAGACAGAAAAGGTAGAAAACCATATGATTTCACTGATATGTGGTATATAAAACTGAAAACAATGAAAGAACAAGACAAATGGAGGAACAAAAACTCATAGATATAGACAATAGTTTAGGGGTTACCAGAAGGTAAGGGGGGAGGGAAGTTTTACAAGAGGGTAAACGGGGTCTAATATATGGTGATGAAAAGAGAACTGACTCTCGGTGGTGAACACACAATGTGAGATATAGGTAATGTATTACAGAATTGTACACCTGAAATCTATGTAACTTTACTAACAGTTGTCACCCCAATAAACATTAATTTAAAAAAGAATTCTGTTTCAGTTCATATCAGTTTATCTCTCTTTGATGATCCAGAATGGTCTTTAGAATCTTACAGGAAGGGTCTCAGGGTCATCTGTGGAAACACTGATACTTCCTAGATTGTGTGTTCAGAAATGCTAAGCCTAGAAGTATCCAGTCAGGGACTGATGAATAAAATAATATCTTATAAGTTGATACCCTAAAGCAGTATGGGCAAAAAAAATAATGGGGTATTGGAAAACCTTGAAGAACATTCTGCCAACAGACGTACAGACTTGGAAAAAGAGAGTATCTCCTGTGCTAGGCATACGGGACGTAGGACTGTGTATTAACCCATTAGAATACACAAGGAAGATACTGTTACCATCCTAAATTATAGTGAATACGTTCTATAGCTCTTTTCATTCACAATGATTGCCTTCTATGTCTCTAGCCTGGCCTCTTATTTCAAGTTGAAAGTGCATCACCATCCTTGGATTTTATTCTGTTCGGTTCCAGATCTCCAGAGTTCTGAAACCCTGAATATTGTAGATGGGAAAATTCAGGTAGGGCACCATATGGGAATCCACAGGGACAAGGAGACAAGGAGGCCTTATAATACATTCAAGATGAAATGGAGAACTGAGAAAAGAGAAAGTGTGTGTGTGTGTGTGTGTGTGTGTGTGTGTGTGTGTGCTGTATGAGTGGGAGGAATGGTTAATCTATTTGTGCTATTTCAAACTTTGTCCTTTCTACAGCCAGTGTACTTACAGGTAATATAGTACTCCATTAATACAGCAAATGATTTGAACTTTTTTATTTCATTTTTTTGTGAATTACATGTCTAGACATGTGTGAGGGGTTTCAATTTTTCCCCTCAAACATGTGATATGTTTGAGGGGTTTCAAGTATTATTTGGTTCTCTATAAATACAATTCACAATTCACAATAATAAATACAATACAATTCTCTATAAATACAATTCACTCCTCCCACTCATACACTACTCATTTATAATACTGGTGTCATAGGGGAAGAGAGACCTGACAACTGTATTCTGAGTGTCCTATATTACACCAGCCCTTTCCACTAAACAATTCTTCCTCAGGGTGTACCCTCTAATCTGAGGATTATTCAAACAAGGTACCACAGGATGAAGCAAGACACCCTGTCTCTGGCTAATCACTCTCTAGATGCAGGAGTGGATAAACTATGTCCTGTTGGCCAAATTCTAACTGTTGCTTATTTTTGTAAATTGTTTTATTGGAGCACAACCACACCTATTAATTTAGGTATTGTCATGACTGCTTTGCCATTACAACAGGATTGAGAAGTTGTACAAGAGAAGGAATAGCATACAAAGCCAAAAGTGTTTACTATCTGGTTCTTTACAGAAAAAGTTCATTAACCTCTGGTCTGTGGTTATACTTGACTTGAAAAATGTTGATGAATGCAAAATCAACCCATAAAAACAAATGCCTTGTACGTACCTTCTGTTCCCCTACACCCTCCTGTTGTTCTCTCTTCATCTTAGCTGAAGATCCCCATAGGAAGAAGCCCTTTACAAAATAATGAGCTTTTTTATTATTTCACTAAGTAGAAAAAAAATAGATGGGAAACAACCTTCAGAATATAGAACACTTAAGTGGTAGTGCTGAAATAAAGAGGGCAAATTTAGGAGAGTTTAAATTAGCATGAGGTCACTTAGGACCTAGAGAGAGGGAGTTTTTAGAAGGGGGCACAGCATGCTTCCTAGTGCCTATTTATTTCAAAAAATTTACTAGAGACTTTCTGACTCATACACAGCAAATAGGCAGTAAATAATTCTTCTCTAGTCCATTTATTCATTCCCTCATTACAAATTTTTGAGTCAGGTACTAGACTGGATGTTGACAATGCAACAGTGAACAATCAGAGCTTGGCTTCTCTTGTAATACAGCCTACAGTTTAGTGGGGAAAACTAAACTATAGGCTGTATTACATACTACATTAGGAATTAAAGACATACTCACAAGAAGTTATAATTCTGATAAGTATCACAAAAGAAACCTATGGGATGCTCAAAGAACATATAACAAGAAGTCCTATTCTAGATTGGAGGGGTCAGGAGTAAGGGGTCAACAATGACAACATGGAGAAAGAACATTTAAGCTAAGACCTGAAAGGTGAATAGCAGTTTGTATGAATAGCTCATTTTCCCATTCCTGGTCTTTCTTGGGCTAAAAACCTGGTCTTGCCTTCCTCTCCTCCACTCTAAATGGTCCACTTCCCTTGGATTTCAGCTCTCAAGTTTATTCCATTAGTTTTACTACTTAGCAATCAAACCAGCTCTTGTGGACTGGCCTGAGCAGTCAGATACGATTAAAAGTGTTAGAACATAGATTGTGTACCTGGTTCAGGTTTGTCTGTAAAAGCAAATACCATGTGTTTGGAAGTTGGAAAACAGTTGTACTATAGGTCTCAGCTCAGGGTGTCCAAAGCTCATTTACTCATAGATTACAGTGGACTCTGTCTTGCCATACAAATGAAGTAATAACACTGTGGGGACAGAGCCAGGAGTGCAGTTTCCAGGCTCTTGGCCTCACGTGAAAAGGTGCTGGCTCAGGTAGTAAATGGCCATCAAATGTGATTGGATAGACATCAGCTGTGGCTAGTTGGCTGTCAGCTGTAACCAGAGAGCCATTGGCCACCAATATAACTGCTGTGGCTACACTAGCAGGAAATGGGGGCTAGCAAGAAGATGGTGGCTGACTTAGCAAGAGCAGATTGCACTTAGGATGGTGGATTGCAGCTAGCAAATGAGGTTGGTTAGAGAGAGAGCAAAAAAAATGGCGGCGTGAGGTGAGCCTCTGTAACGCTCCCCTGGAATTTACAACGAATCGGACAACAATAACTCCACAAAGGACTCCTTGCACAGCAGACAGGCAAGACGAAGAGGCCCACTACTGAATTCACCTCCAGGTGGGTGAATCGCGCGAGCGGGGGAGGAGGGAGAAAAGAAGTGCTGAGACGGAACCGCACGGGCGCAGGACACAGACCTAGCTCAGTGCTCGGAGCCCGCTGCGCCCGGAACTACCGCCGCTGCAGGAGAGGGAAGGACTCGGACTGCTAGGGCTCCGCTTACGGCCCACAGGGCTGAGGGGGCAGCATACAAAACCGCTGAACCCAACGCTCGCTCACAGCAGACCTCGGAGCAAAGACTGAGGGAAGAGGGCTGAAATCAGTGGTTTAAGCCCTCACTGCCGAGCGGAGAACGGAAGCCTTAGGCACGGAGACTAGCCGCCCCCTCCATACCCTCCCAAAGCTCGCCCCGCCCCCACCTGCCCGGTGCTAGAAGCCATAAAGTAGCAGTGTCGGGTCAAAGGACAGAATATTTGCTGCTCTGAGAACTGTGGACCGCAGACACAGATTCGCAGCTCAACTAGTTCTGGCAAAGGGGAGGGAGCTGTGGAAGCAGGACTGGCTGTGGTGGTGGTCGCCGCCATTGCTCTGGGCCACCTCTCACAACTCACCCCGCCCCTGGCCGCACCTATCTGGGCGGATCCCTGCAGGAGTAAACAGAACTGCTGAAACAAACGGGCTCTGAATCTGGTGCAGAAAGAGCTTTGGAACTCCAAAAGCTCTTCGCGTACCTATCAACCTGTTGCAGAAGACACTCCTGTAGATGTCTAGGAAGAGAAATAGTAAATCAGTGATTGCCATGAATAACCAAGGCAACAAGATAGCTCAGAAAGAAAGTGAAAAGTCTCCAGAAAAGGAACTTAGAGATATGGACCTTTGTGATTTAAATGACAGAGAATTCAAGATCGCAATTCTGAAAAAACTGAACGAGATGCAAGAAAACACAGAAAGGCAGTTTAATGAACTCAGAAACACAATCAAAGAACACCATGAGCATTTTACAAAAGAGATTGAAATCTTGAAAAAGAACCAAATAGAATTTCTGGAGATTAAGAACTCAATATAAGAAATTAACAATAAAATATCCAGCTTAGGTAGTAGAGTTGACCAGATGGAGGAAAGAATCAGTGACATCGAAGATAGGAACCTGGAATTTACACAGAGGGAAGAAGAAAGAGACTTGAGACTTAAAAGAAATGAAAGAACTCTACAAGAACTTTCTGACTCCATCAGAAAGAGCAATATAAGAATAATGGGCATACCAGAAGGAGAACAAAGACGGAAGGGAACAGAGAATATATTCAAACAAATCGTCGATGAGAACTTCCCAAACTTGTGGACAGAACTGGATCCTCGAATCCAAGAAGCAAATAGAACACCTAATTACCTCAATCCCAACAGGCCTTCACCAAGGCACATTGTATTCAAGCTGTCTAAAATCAATGACAAAGAAAGAATCCTCAAGGCAGCCAGGGAAAAGAAGACGGTAACTTACAAAGGAAAGCCCATTAGATTATCATCAGATTTTTCAGCAGAATCTCTACAAGCTAGGGTGGAATGGAACCAAATATTCAAACTATTGAAAGAGAGAAATCATGAGCCAAGAATAATATATCCAGCAAAGATCTCCTTTAGATATGAAGGAGGAATAAAGACCTTTCCAGACATCCAGAAGCTGAGGGAATTTTCTAATACACGACCTGCACTACAAGAAATACTAAAGGAGGCTATTAGACCACCATCAACAGGGAAAACTTGTGGCAACTGAAACATAAAAAGGGGGAGCGTAAAGGCCTGAACTGGAATATGGGAATAGAGAAAGTAAGCGTACTGAAGAAACTGGATACTCTAAATATCAAACTTTCTTTTACATAAACTCAAGGGTAACCACTCAAAAAACATCCAAATCTGAAATATATACTGTAATAAAAGAAGAAACAGAGGGAAACATCATAGAATACCACCACACAGAAATAACAGACAACAACAAAAAGGCAAAGAAACAATGGAGACACAGCCTTACCAGAAAACTAAAGACAGAATGACAGGAAATCCTCACATATCAATAATCACCCTAAATGTAAATGGACTGAACTCACCAATAAAAAGGCACAGAGTAGCAGATTGGATCAAAAAACTAAACCCAACCATATGCTGCCTACAAGAGACACATCTCAGCTACAAGGACAAGCATAGACTCAAAGTGAAAGGGTGGAAATTGACACTCCAAGCAAATGGTACCCAGAGAAAATCAGGTGTAGCCATAATGATTTCCAATGAAACAGACTTCAGGGTGAAAAAGATAACAAGAGACAAAGATGAACATTTCATAATGGTAAAGGGGACTATACAACAAGAAGACATAACAGTCATCAATATTTATGCCCCCAATCAGGGAGCACCGAAATATACCAAGCAAATACTAACAGAACTAAAGGGAGAAATTGACCAAAACACAATTATACTAGGGGACTTACATACATCATTGACAGCTATGGATAGATCATCCAAACAGAAGATAAATAACGAAATCGCAGCCCTAAATGACACATTAGATGAATTGGACATAATTGACATATATAGAGCACTTCATCCTAAAACATCAGACTATACATTCTTTTCGAGTGTACATGGAACATTCTCAAGGATAGACCATATATTGGGACACAAAATCAGCCTCAGCAAATTTAAGAAGATTGAAATCATACCAAGCATATTCTCTGATCACAAAGCTTTGAAATTGGATATCAACTGCAAAAAGAAAGCAGGAAAAAACACAAATACATGGAGATTAAACAACATACTTTTAAAGAACGACTGGGTCAAAGAAGAAATTAGAGGAGAGCTCAAAACATACATAGAAACAAATGACAATGAAAGTACATCCTACCAAAATTTTTGGGATGCCGCGAAAGCAGTTTTAAGAGGGAAATTTATATCATTACAGGCCTATCTCAAGAAACAAGAAAAATCCCAAATAAATAACCTCATGTTACACCTTAAAAAACTAGAAAAAGAAGAACAAGCGAAACCCAAGGTCAGCGGAAGAAAGGAAATAACAAAAATCAGAGCAGAACTAAATGAAACAGAGAACAAAAAGACTATAGAAAAAATTAATGTGACAAAAAGCTGGTTCTTTGAAAAGATTAACAAAATTGACAAACCCTTGGCTAGACTCACTAAGATAAAAAGAGAGAAGACACTAATTAACAAAATCAGAAATGAAAAAGGGGAAGTTATCACGGACACCACAGAAATACAAAGGATTATCCAAGAATACTATGAAGGAGTATATGCCACCAAATTTAATAACTCAGAAGAAATGGACAAGTTCTTAGAAACATATAGCCTTCCAAGGCTGAATCATGAAGAACTGGAAAATCTTAAGAGGCCGATCACCAGTAACGAAATTGAATCAGTCATCAAAAACCTTCCCAAAATCAAAAGTCCTGGACCAGATGGCTTCACCAGTGAATTCTACCAAACCTTCAAAGAGGATCTAATACCAATCCTGCTCAAACTCTTCCAAAAAATTGAAGAAGAGTCAGTACTCCCTAACTCATTTTATGAGGCCAACATTACCCTGATACCAAAACCTGGTAAGGACAACACAAAAAAAGAAAACTACAGACCTATATCTCTGATGAATACAGATGCTAAAATCCTAAACAAAATTCTAGCAAATCGAATACAACAATGCATTAAAAAGATTATTCATCACGACCAAGTGGGGTTCATCCCCGGGGCACAAGGATGGTTCAACATTCGCAAATCCATCAATGTGATACATCACATAAACAAAATAAAGGACAAAAATCATATGATTCTATCAATTGATGCAGAAAAAGCATTTGATAAGATACAACATCCATTTATGATTAAAACACTTAATAAAATAGGTATAGAAGGAAAATACCTCAACATAATAAAGGCCATATACGACAAGCCCTCAGCTAATCTCATAATTAATGGTGAAAAGCTGAAGCCCTTTGCTCTACGTTCAGGAACACGACAAGGTTGTCCCCTATCACCTCTGCTTTTCAACATAGTGTTGGAAGTCCTCGCGAGAGCTATCAGGCAAGAGAAAGAAATAAAAGGCATCCAAATTGGGAATGAAGAAGTTAAATTGTCACTCTTTGCAGATGACATGATGCTATATATAGAAAACCCTAAAGACTCCACCAAAAAGCTATTAGAAACAATCAATGAATATAGTAAAGTTGCTGGCTACAATATCAACGTACAAAAGTCCATTGCTTTCCTATATACCAACAATGAAATCTCAGAAAAAGAGATAGAAAAAACAATTCCTTTTGCAATTGCAGCAAAAAGAATAAAATACCTAGGAATAAACTTAACCAAGGATATGAAGGATTTATATACAGAAAACTATAAGACATTTTTGAAAGAAATTGAAGAAGACACAAAGCAATGGAAAGACATTCCGTGCTCATGGATTGGAAGAATCAACATAGTTAAAATGGCCATATTACCCAAAGCCATATACAGATTTAATGCAATCCCCATTAAAATCCCAATGGCATTTTTTAAAGAAATAGAACAAAAAATCATCAGATTTGTTTGGAACCACAAAAGACCCCGAATAGCCAAAGCAATATTAAAAAAAAAGAACAATATTGGAGGTATCACACTCCCTGATTTTTCCTTGTACTACAGGTCTACAATAATCAAAACAGCTTGGTATTGGCGGAAAAACAGACACATAGACCAATGGAATAGAATTGAGAACCCAGAAATAAAACCACATAAATATGGACAGATAATTTTTGACAAAGAAGCAAAAAACATACAATGGAGGAAAGACAGCCTCTTCAATAAATGGTGCTTGGAGAATTGGATAGCCATGTGCAAAAGAATGAAACTGGACTGCTATCTGTCACCATGTACCAAAATTAATTCAAAATGGATCAAAGACTTAAGCATAAGACCTGACACAATAAACTGCATTGAAGAAAACATAGGTACTAAACTTATGGACCTTGGGTTCAAAGAGCATTTTATGAATTTGACTCCAAAGGCAATGGAAGTAAAAACTAAAATATACAAATGGGATTATATGAAACTGAAAAGCTTCTCCACAGCAAAAGAAACTATTGACAAAATAATGAGGCAACCAACTGAATGGGAGAAGATTTTTGCAAACAGTTCCTCTGATAAGGGGCTAATATCCAAAATATACAAGGAACTCATGAAACTCAACAACCAAAAAACAAACAACCCAATTGAAAAATGGACAGAGGACCTGAAGAGACATTTCTCCAAAGAGGATATACAAATGGCAAATAGACATATGAAAAAATGCTCAACATCGCTAATCATCAGAGAAATGCAAATGAAAACCACAATGAGATATCACCTCACCCCAGTCAAAATGGCTTTCATCAACAAAACAAATAGTAACAAGTGTTGGAGAGGCTGTGGAGAAAAAGGAACCCTCATACACTGTTGGTGGGAATGCAGACTGGTGCAGCCGCTATGGAAGGCAGTGTGGAGGTTCCTCAAGAAATTACGAATAGAATTACCATATGACCCAGCAATCGCTCTCCTGGGTATCTACCCCAAAAATATAAAAGCATTTCTCTATAGAGACACGTGTACGCCAATGTTCATTGCAGCTTTGTTTACGGTGGCCAAGACATGGAAACAACCAAAATGTCCTTCGATAGATGAATGGATAAAGAAGTTGTGGTACATATACACAATGGAATACTATTCGGCGTTAAGGAAAGATGATATAGGAGCATTTGTGACAACATGGATGGATCTCGAGAGAATAATGCTAAGTGAAATAAGTCAGACAGAAAAAGCAGAGAACCCTATGATTTCACTGATATGTGGTATATAAACCAAAAAGAACAAGACAAACAAATGAGAAACAAAAACTCATAGACACAGACAATAATTTAGTGGTTACCAGAGGGTAAGGGGGTGGGGGGTGGGTGATGAGGGTAAAGGGGATCAAATATATGGTGATGGAAGGAGAACTGACTCTGGGTGGTGACCACACAATGTGATTTATAGACGATGTAATACAGAATTGTACACCTGAAATCTATGTAAATTTACTAACAATTGTCACCCCAATAAAATTAATTAAAAAAAATGAACAAACAATTCACAAAATAAATAAATACAATGGATAAAGTAATTATGATGTATCAGTAAATTGAAACAACCTGAATGTGGCAAACTGGAAGAATCTCAAATACATTATGCTAAATAAAATGTGTGAGACCAAAAAAAAAAAAAAAATGAGGTTGGTTGGCAAAGAGAAGTGGACAGCAGGTTGTGGATATTGTGGCTCTGGCTTTCTGTGTCTCCAACCTAGCTGCCAGCAAGAATATAGTGGTATAACTCCCCTATCTATGGCTCTGTAGGTGTTCTTTTTTGTCCTCACCACATTCTGTGTTCTTATATGGGGAGCGGGAGCTGAGACTCTGCCTGACACCCCACATGACACATGGCGCAGCGAGCAGGGTATGATGCCGGCCAAAACTCTCCAAAGAGCGGTGGAGCAGTTTGTGCCTATGAACATTCAGTCTCAGGAAGACAAGGAGGAGCAGCTGCCAGAGAGCTCGACCCCTGTGGAGGGGTGGGAGGACGTGGATGGTTCACCCACTAGCACAAGAAATGCCGTGTAGCTGCTGGAGAGCTGGACACCCGTGGAGAGGTGGGAAGATGTGCAGCATAGGCTGGAGAAAGTGAAGGCTGTTGTGGCCTTGTAGGCTGGGAAGTTCTTGCTGAGGCCCTCACCCCCAGTTTGCAGAGGACTTGGACCCCTCACCCTGTGGAGAGGGCACATGCTGTGGGACCAATGCACAGCCCTGGTGAATGACTGTGGACTATGGGGAATTGCCTTCCATCCCTGATATGATGGACCCCTTGACTGTTTGTTTGGGAACGTAACACCATGCAGCAGAACCACTGGATGTTTGCTTCCTGAGTCTCGACTCGCTGCCATTGAGAATATGTAAGCACCTTGCCTGTGAGCCATTATCTTCCCAGCGTGGTACCCTGAGAACACTGGCTGTGCCCAGAAAGACTGGCGGTGCCCTGAGAACCCTGCCTGTGTCCAGGAAGTCTGGCTGTGCCCAGAGAGAGTGGCAGTGCCCTGAGAGGCACTGGCTGTGTCAGGGGAGACTGGTAGTACCCTAAGAAGCTGTGGGGACAGAGCCAGGAGAGCAGTTTCCAGGCTCTTGGCCTCATATGGAAAGGTGCTGGCTCAGGTAGTAAATGGCCATCAACTGTGATTGGATGGCCATCAGCTGTGGCTAGTTGGTTGTCAGATGTAACCAGTGAGCCATTGGCCACTAATATAATGGCGTGGCTAAGCTAGCAGAAAAATGGGGGTTAGCAAGAAGATGGTGGCTAGCAAGTGCAGATTGCAGTTAGGACGGCGGGTTGTGGACAGTGTGGTTCCTGCTTCTTATATCTCCAACCAAGCCACCAGTGAGAATATAGTGGTATGACTCCCCTACCTATGGCTCCATGGGTATTCCTTTTTGGCCTAGTCATATCCTGCATTCTTATGTGGGGAGCAGGAGCTGAGACGCTGCAGGCCGTCCCGCACGACAGAAGCCCAAGAAGTCTGGCTGTGCCCAGAAAGAGTACGGTGCTCTGAGAACCCTGGCTGTGCCCAAGAAGTCAAATTCTGCCCAGAAAGACTGGTGGTACCCTGAGAAACCCTGGCAGTGCCCAGGAAGTCTGGCTGTGCCCCAAGAGTGCCAGTGCCCTGAGAGGCCTTGGCTGTGCCAGGGGAGACTGGTGGTACCCTAAGAAGCCCAGGAAGTCTGGCTCTGTCCAGAAAGACAGATGGTACCCTGAGAAACCCTGGCTGTGCCCAGAGATAGTGGCATTGCCCTGAGAGGCCCTGGCTGTATCCAGAGAGGGTGGCAATGCTCTGAGAGTCCCTGGCTATGTCCAGGAAGTCTGGCTGTGCCCAGAATGGCCCTGGGTGTTCCCGGGGAGACTGGTGGTACTCTGAGAAGCCCAGGAAGTCTGGCTGTGTCCAGGACTGGAGGTGCCATAAGAAACCTTGGCTGTGCCCAGAGAGCCTGGCTGTGATCAGGATATTGCATTCACCTCCAGGCTCCTCACACAAGGCCCCTCACGGAAGATGCTTGTCCCATAGATTGTGAGGCGACAGCCTGTAGGAGTGGAGTGTGGAGACAGAGCCGGGAATGCAATTTCTAGGCTCTTAGCCTCAAGTGGAAAGGTGCTGGCTCAGGTAGTAAATGGCCATCAACTGTGATTGGATGGCCGTCAGCTGTAACCAGTGAGCCATTGGCCACTAATATAACTGCTGTGGCTACGCTAGCAGGAAATGGGGGCTAGCAAGAAGATGGTGGCTGAGCTAAAAAGAGAGGATTGCAGTTAGGATGGCTGATTGCAGCTAGCAAGTGAGGTTGGTTGGTAGAGAGAAGTGGACAGCAGGTTGCGGATTGTGCGTCTCCTGCTTTCTGTGTCTCCAACCTAGCCACCAGCAAGAATATAGTGGTATGACTCCCCTTATCTATGGCTCCGTGGGTTTTCCTTTTTGGCCTCACCACATTCTGTGTTCTTATGTGGGGAGCAGGAGCTGAGACCCCACCTGACACCCTGCATGACAAACACAGGTCCATCTCAAGGTCAAAAGATGAAGGTTGTACATGTGTGTGTTTGTGTTAGGCTTCCTTCTTCTTTCCAACTAAATTGTAATACTCAATCCCTTGTCTATCACTGAAAACCCTCACCTTGGGCTCTGATTTTTTGCTCCCCCACTTCTTCTTTTCTTTCTTCCTTGTTTGTTATTTCATTTCATAACATTTCTCTCATTAAGGAAGATGTTTCATTCAGCTAAAGGTTTGTGTCATCAGCAAGCAGATGGAATTTTTTTTTCCAGGCACATCTGCAAGCTTACCATACTTGTCACTGACTACTCAGGCCACATGGAAAGCTGACCATCAGGAAATATTTACAAATATAGACTAAAAGACCACAGCCTGCTGTGATTCAATTATAGTTGCCCATATACCGTATATATCAGTGCTGCCCATCACCATAAAGTGTAGCCACTAGAGCTCTTATGTCGCAGTGCCACACCTTAACTCATATTGTGATAAAAATTTCTGTTTAACAAAGATTTCTATCTTGAGTTATGGCCCACTTATTTCAAGCAATATACATTTATATAACCTTCATTTTCTGTCCCCACTAGAAACCAAGAGCCAGAATAACCGTTAACTTTCTATTAGGATTAAACATTTCATATTTCTATCCTAGGGTTTCTTACATTGTCAGACCTCCTTCCTCTTCTCTCCTATGATGTCTTGCAATAAGTTTCATGGCAACAGTGAGAATAAAATGATTATGCAACCACGGAACAGTCTCTTCCTTGTCTGGAGTTTCTGAGGGATGTCCAATCGAGGTAGTCAAATTCCAGCTGAGATACCCAAGTGTCTCTCAAAGCAATGAGGACTCCACTTGCTCTGGGTAACTTGATGTATCTTTGTCCTTACCTCACCTGTGTTCTGGTCTAGCTTTACCTAGAGCTTTAATTCTACCTCCATAACCATTGGCACTACTATCACCATTTTCAGAAGTGAAGCCTACACTACTGGCTTCTCTGCTGTTGTTTCTCAAGTTCTATTTCATTCCAGCTTCTTTACCTGCTACTACTTTCCTTCAGATGTTACTTATTTTCACCAGCCTTTGGTCCTTTTACTTTTCCACAAATATAGTTCATTTTATTGAAGATTGGTATATCCTTAAAAGGTGAGGCAGCATATCATAGGCATGCACAACAGTGTTTCTCATACTTTAATATGCATAAGTATCACCTGGGGATCTTCTTATCATGCAGCTTCTAATATAGTAGGTCTGGGGTAGGGCCTGAGTGTCTGTATTTCTAATATGCTACTAAATAATGCTGATGATCCTGGTACACAGGAAGATTAATACCTAACATAAAGGAATCTGTATTCAATAAGTGAACCACGCAAAAGTGCCTAGTAAGAAAATGGAGAGAATCAACATATTTTTGAATCCTTACTTTGGGAACTACTATGAGATTTCCATATATGACCTAATTTAAACTTCACAAGAACATTATTAGAAAGCTATTGTTAGCCTCATTTTTATTATAAAGACATAGGGTTAATGTAGTACAAGTGGGCCGGCCTCGTGGCTCAGGCGGTTAGAGCTCCATGCTCCTAACTCCGAAGGCTGCCAGTTCGATTCCCACATGGGCCAGTGGGCTTTCAACCACAAGGTTGCCCATTCAATTCCTCGAGTCCTGCAAGGGATGGTGGGCTCCACCCCCTGCAACTAAAATTGAACATGGCACCTTGAGCTGAGTTGCCGCTGAGCTCCCGGATGGCTCAGTTGGTTGAAGCATGTCCTCTCAACCAGAAGGTTGCCGGTTCGAGTCCCGCAAGGGATGGTGGGCTGCGCCCCCTGCAACTAGTAACGGCAACTGAACCTGAGCTGAGCTGTGCTCTCCACAACTAAGACTGAAAGGACAACAACTTGACTTGGAAAAAAGTCCTGGAAGTACACACTGTTCCCCAATAAAGTCCTGTTCCCCTTCCCCAATAAAATCTAAAAAAAAAAAAAACCTTAAAAAAATATATAGTACAAGTGCCATGTCTAAGGTTCCAAAGATACAAGTATGTCTGATACAATATTCAAGTTTGTAACCCTTATGTTATACTACATCTGCATTTATTAAGAAAGCAGGCCAAAGGAAATATTACTTGGAAAGTTGAGACTAGTCATTTTGACCCAAAATATAGCCCAATAATGCAGATGTTCAAATGAGGTTAATTACCTGAATATGGTATACAAGCATGTAACTATCAAACAATTGGTTAGACAAGACAATAGTGAAGATTCCTTTTAATAACTAAGATTCTACAATGCTGTATTGAGTAACAGTGACATTTCAGATGAAAAATATTTATCATTCTTCTGGATTGAAAAAGGGTACAAGGTTCTAAATGGGGTTCAAATAATCAGCTTTACCTCTGGTAAATCTATATTTGTAAACTGGACTTGGTTCTAAAGCTAAAATTGGGCTTCCTACTCCCTCAGCAATCCTAATTTTAAGATAATAGTCCCCACTAAAGGACAGGCATGATTTATCAATCCAGGTGAATAAATTAGAAAAGAAGACTTCAAGCACATATGAAGTTCACCTTGCCTGAGCACAGGATGTTCAAACGAGGAGAGAGAGGTAGAGAGAGAGAGAGAGAGAGAGAGAGAGAGAGAGAGAGAGAGAGAGAGAGAGAGAGAGAGAGAGAGAGAAGCTTGCCTTTTGAATACATTTATTCTGTCTTCTGGTTAAGGAGTCTGTAAGATTCACAAGATAAAGTGGAAATATTCTCTCTGAATTAAAACCCCCATGGCCCCTTTACCCACCCCAAAGAGAAGAAGGAGCCCCCTTATATTAAATCCTAAGTAATCAGAAACAGTCTTAGAGACATAGAGGAAAAACAGGGTTGCTAGATGAGAAGGGGGGTTGGGGATAAAGGGGAAGATGAGGGGATTAGAAAGCACAATCGGTAACCATAAGATTGCCACGGGGATACAAAAATCAATTTGGGGAATGTAACCAATAATGTTGTAAAGATTTTGTAGGGAATCCGATGGACACTTGTCTCATTAGGGAGACCACCTCAGGGATGATGTAGATGCCTGATCACTGCACTGTACACCTGAAGCTGAAGCTGAACAATAATGAATGTCAACTACAAATATATATATATATATGTGTGTGTGTGTGTGTGTGTATACATACACACACACACACACACACACACAAGAAGTGGAATACAGCATTAGGAATAGAGGCACTGGAAATGTAATGGCTGTATGAGATGTCAGAGGGGTAGTAGATAGGGGAGGGGGTTATCACTGTGTGAGGGACGTAAATGATAAATGTATAACTATTACATTGTTTTGTACACCTGAAACTAATAAAAAATGTTTAAAAAAGAATAGAATTGCCATATGACCCAGCAATCCCTTTCCTGGATATCTAACAAAAAAGTCTGAAAATATTTATCTATAAAGATATATGTACTCCAATGTTCATAGCAGCATTATTTACAGTGGCCAAGACATGGAAACAACCAAAGTGTCCTTCAATAGATGATTGGATAAAGAACATGTGGTATGTATACACAGTGGAATACTACTCTGCCATAAGAAAAGATGAGATAGTGCCATTTTGACAACATGGATGGATCTTGAGATTATTATGCTAAGGGAAATAAGTCAGACAGAAAAAGTTGAGAACCATATGACTTCACTGATATGTGGGATATAAAACTGAAAACAACAAAGGAACAAGACAAACAAATAAACAAAAGCTCATAGACACAGACAGCAGTTTAATGGTTACCAGAGGGAAGGGGGGATGGTAGAAGAGAGTAAAGGGAGTGAAATATATGGTGATAAAAGGAGAACTGACTCTGGGTGTTGAACATATAATGCAATATATAGATGATGTATTATATTGTACATTGAAACTCACGTAGTATGGTTGACCATTGTCACCCCAATAAATTTTAATTAAAAAAATAATCCTAAGTAGAAATAATGGGACAGGTGAAAAATTATGCTCTCCCCAGGTAATGAACAGGTACTTTCTGACCTGGCAGCATAGAATAGAGGTTAAATATATGAGCTCTACTTAAGTTGCAAGCACTTGAATTCCAGCTTTGCTAATTACTCTATAACATTGAGAAAGTCACTTAGTCACTTATTCTCTGTGTATATCAATTTTCCCACATATAGAATGGTAATAACAGGAAAGGATTTGGGGGAAATGGTGGCAACAGCAGCCTAGCTTTTGAATCTCTAATAAAAGCAGATAGAACAACTAGATATCCAAATTTAAAACTCATAAGCAACATTTACAACAAAAGCAGATGATAAGATATCCTCACAACCTTCAAATACCAGTAGATGAGAAGAACAAATATCAACACAGCAAAAGCAGTATAATACCAGATTATGTGTAGAATAAAGCAAAGGGAAGCAACAGGGCATCTGATGTACCTTAGAACAAAAGAGCCTCATCATAACCTAAAAGTGTTCACTGGAAATAGGACCAAATTGAGAATAACAATTGAAACTCGAAGGGGAAAAAAGATGTAATGTAGACCATGTCATCTGGAATTGGAATTGGAAGTATACATATGGACTCATGAGGTATTCTTTCTATCTATCATCTGTCTATCCATCTATCCATCTATCTATCTATCTATCTATCTATCTATCTATCTATCTATCTATCTATCTATCTATCTACCTATCATCTATCTATCTGTCTATCTATCTACCTATACCAGTACTATACATGAGGAAGACCTAGAAATATTGGACAAATGAGTAGTAGTAAGTTGTCTAACACGTGGATTGTGAACTTGAAATACTGTGTTCCATCAAGACACTAGGGTGTCATAGAGAAATGGCTGATTCTGGGTCAGTCATATCTTATCATACAAGATAGTGAGAAGGCTACAAAAAACTATTAGGGTCATGTTGAAAGAATCCATGGGCCAATCTGAAAAGGATCTTACTGACCAATTGTGGGAAAGTTTGACATTTGTAAAGGATTACAAGAAGGAAGTAATGTCAGCAAAATGGCACAGTAGGCATCCCAAAGCTTTCATTCCACCAAAGAAACATCAGAAAACAACCTGAAATTGTCAGAATCAACTTTGTTAGAATTATGAAAAACAGTCAAAATTTTAGAACAAACAGCTGAACATTAAATCAACAAAAAGGTAACTTTGAAAGAATAGTAAATCTTTATGGGATTTTTACTAGACTTTGGCCCACTTCCTCCCTGCATGGTGACAATCTTGAAGATAGAAATTTGGATTCCTAGTGTGGGATCCTGGTCCCTGAATCCAAAAGGAACAGAATAGATTTTATTCACAAATTATTGTATATGCCTGTTCTAACTTCTCTGGGATACCTGAACAAAAATGCAGGGCAATTTGTTTCACCTAACTCAGAAGTCAGGTTGGAAAAGTGGCAGGCTTTAATCAAAAATGCTACAAGATAAAACAACAACCTAAAGATGCCTGAAAACAAAACACACAACAGTCCACATAAGGCCAAGGAGACAAAAATGGGGAGTTTTTTTGGAAATTAGTACATCTAAAAAAACTTGTATATATATATATGAAATTTATAAACTGACATTCATGTTCAGTAAATCCATGACAACACTAAGCTTTCAACTAAGGCTGATCTCTAAGCTCACTTCAAGCATGGTGATGTGTAGAAGAAATGTCCCTGAACAGGGCAAATCTGTAAAAACTCTGAGAAGTTTTCATATTTTAGTGTGGAGGTGGGTTACTCTATTTCTTCTTTATATTTTTTAGCTTCTGGTAGTCAAGGAAATCTCTCTCAAAATATTAACTGAACTCATACTATGGAAGAGAAACTCTAGTGGCCACACTAGCAATGAATATAATATTTACAAAAATAGTTTGAGAAAGTCACTAAACAAAATAATTATTATAACCTTCATAAAAACAACAAAAAGCAAACCCTAAAAGGGAGAAAATCAGATGTCCAGAGTTACCAAATTATAATATTCTGTCCATTTCTTCTAGGTTACTGTATTTAGTGGCATATAGTCCTTCACAGCATTCTTGGTAACCCTTTGCATTTCTGTAGCATCTGTGGTAACGCCCCCCCTTTCAATTCTAATTTTGTTTATTTGTGTCTTTCCTCTTTTTATCTTAGCGAGTCTCCCCAAGGGTTTGTGACTTTTATTAATCTTTTCAAAGAACAAGCTCTTTGTTGCATCAATTTTTTCTATTGTCTTTTTGTTCACTATTTCATTTAGTTCAGTTCTGATATTTAATATTTCCTTCCTTCTGGTGACTTTGGGTTGCATTTGTTCTTCTTTTTCTAGTTCTTTAAGGTGCAAGAAGAGGTTATTTATGTGGGATTTTTCTTCTCTCTGAGATAGGCCTGTAATTACCCTCTTAAAAGTGCTTCCGCTGCATCCTAAAAATTTTGGAAGGATGTATTTTCATTCTCATTTTTTTCTATGTGTTTTTTTTTCCAATTTAAATTTATTTATTGGGGTGACAATTGTTAATGAAATTACATAATTTCAGGTGTACAATTCTGTATTACATCAACCATAAATCGCATTGTGTGTTCACCACCCAGAGTCAGTTCTCCTTCCATCACCATATATTTCATCCCCCTTACCCTCATCTCCCTCCCCCCACACCCCTTACACTCTGGTAACCATTAAACTATTGTCTGTGTCTATGAGTTTTTGTTTCTCATTTGTTCGTCTTGTTTTTGGTTTATATACCACATATCAGTGAAATCACAGGGTTCTCTGCTTTTTCTGTCTGACTTATTTCGTTTAGCATTATACTCTCAAGATCCATCCATTTTGTCACAAATGTTCCTATATCATCTTTCCTTAACGCCGAATAGTACTCCATTGTGTATATATACCACAATTTCTTTATCCATTCGTCTATCGAAGGACATTTTGGTTGTTTCCATGTCTTGGCCACCATAAACAAAGCGGCAATGAACATTGGAGTGCACGTGTCTCTATAGAGAAATGCTTTCAAAATTTTTGGGTAGATA
This sequence comes from Rhinolophus hipposideros, assembly GCF_964194185.1. Lineage (NCBI taxonomy): Eukaryota > Metazoa > Chordata > Mammalia > Chiroptera > Rhinolophidae > Rhinolophus > Rhinolophus hipposideros. The sequence continues at coordinate 35,194,840 of NC_138046.1, forward strand.
CAAGGGAGAGCGATTGCTGGGTCATATGGTAATTCTATTCGTAATTTCTTGAGGAACCTCCACACTGCCTTCCATAGCGGCTGCACCAGTCTGTATTCCCACCAACAGTGTATCAGGGTTCCTTTTTCTCCACAGCCTCTCCAACACTTGTTGCTATTTGTCTTGTTGATGATAGCCATTCTGACTGGGGTGAGGTGATATCTCATTGTGGTTTTTATTTGCATTTCTCTGATGATTAGTGATCTTGAGCATTTTTTCATATGTCTACTTGCCATTTGTAAGTCCTCTTTGGAGAAAAGTCTCTTCAGGTCCTCTGCCCATTTTTCAATTGGGTTGTTTGTTTTTTTATTGTTGAGATTCATGAGTTCCTTGAATATTTTGGATATTAGACCCCTATCGGAGGAACTGTTTGCAAAAATCTTCTCCCATTCAGTCGGTTGCCTCTTTATTTTGTCGATGGTTTCTTTTCCTGTGCAAAAACGTTTAAGTTTCAAATAGTCCCATTTGTTTATTTTAGATTTTACTTCCATTGCCTTTGGAGTCAAATTCATAAAACGCTCTTTGAACACAAGGTCCATAAGTTTAGTACCTATGTTTTCTTCTATGAAGTTTAGTGTGTCAGGTCTTATGCTTAAATCTTTGATCCATTTTGAATTAATTTTGGTACATGGTGACAGATAACAGTCCAGTTTCATTCTTTTGCACATGGCTATCCAATTCTCCAAGCACCATTTATTGAAGAGGCTCTCTTTCCTCCATTGTATGTTTTTAGCTTCTTTGTCAAAAATTACCTGTCCATATTTATGTGGTTTTATTTCTGGGTTCTCAATTCTATTCCATTGGTCTATGTGTCTGTTTTTGTGCCAATACCATGCTGTTTTGATTATTGTAGCCCTGTAGTACAAGCTAAAGTCAGGCAGTGTGATACCTCCAGCATTGTTCTTTTTTCTTAAGATTGCTTTGGCTATTCGGGGACTTTTGTGGTTCCAAACAAATCTGATGATTTTTTGTTCTACTTCTTTAAAAAATGCCATTGGGATTTTGGTGGGGACTGCATTAAATCTATATAATGCTTTGGGTAATATGTCAATTTTAACTATGCTGATTCTTCCAAACCATTAGCACGGAATGTCTTTCCATGTCTTTGTGTCTTCTTCAATTTCTTTAAAAAATGTCTTATAGTTTTCAGCATATAAATCCTTCACATACTTGGTTAAGTTTAAACCTAGGTATTTTATTCTTTTTGCTGCAATTGCAAAGGGAATTGTTTTTTGTATTTCTTAGTCTGAGATTTCATTGTTAGTATATAAGAATGCAATGGACTTTTGTACGTTGATTTTGTAGCCAGCAACTTTACTGTACTCATTGATTGTTTCTAATAGCTTTTTGGTGGAGTCTTTTGGGTTTTCTATAAATAGCATCATGTTATCTGCAAAGAGTAATATTTTAACTTCTTCATTCCCAATTTCGATGCCTTTTATTTCTTTCTCTTGCCTGCTGGCTCCGGCAAGGACTTCCAACACTATGTTGAAAAGCAGAGGTGATAGGGGACAGCCCTCTCGTGTTCCTGAACGTAGAGCAAAGGGCTTCAGCTTTTCACCATTAATTATGAGATTAGCTGAGGGTTTGTCGTATATGGCTTTTATTATCTTGAGGTATTTTCCTTCTATACCAATTTTAGTAAGTGTTTTAATCATAAATGGATGTTGTAGCTTATCGAATGCTTTTTCTGCATCAATTGATAGAATCATATGATTTTTGTCCTTTATTTTGTTTATGTGATGTATCACATTGATGGATTTGTGAACGTTATACCATCCTTGTGCCCCGGGGATGAACCCCACATGGTCGTGATGAATAATCTTTTTAATGCATTGTTGTATTCGATTTGCTAGAATTTTGTTTAGGATTTTAGCATCTGTATTCATCAGAGATATAGGTCTGGAGTTTTCTTTTTTTGTGTTGTCCTTACCAGGTTTTGGTATCAGGGTAATGTTGGCCTCATAAAATGAGTTAGGGAGTACTGACTCTTCTTCAATTTTTTGGAAGAGTTTGAGCAGGATTGGTATTAGATCCTCTTTGAAGGTTTGGTAGAATTCACTGGTGAAGCCATCTGGTCCAGGACTTTTGATTTTGGGAAGGTTTTTGATGACTGATTCAATTTTGTTACTGGTGATCGGCCTGTTAAGATTTTCCATTTCTTCATGATTCAGCCTTGGAAGGTTATATGTTTCTAAGAACTTGTCCATTTCTTCTAAGTTATTAAATTTGGTGGCATATAGTCCTTCACAGTATTCTTGGATGATTCTTTTCATTTCTGTGGTGTCCGTGATAACTTCCCCTTTCTCATTTCTGAGTTTGTTAAATAGTGTCTTCTCTCTTTTTATCTTAGTGAGTCTAGCCAAGGGTTTGTCGATTTTGTTAATCTTTTCAAAGAACCAGCTTTTTCTCACATTAATTTTTTCTATTGTTTTTTGTTCTCTATTTCATTAAGCTCTGCTCTGATTTTTGTTATTTTCTTTCTTCTGCTGACCTTGGGTTTCACTTGTTCTTCTTTTTCTAGTTCTTTGAGGAGTAACGTGAGGTTATTTATTTGGGATTTTTCTTGTTTCTTGAGATAGGCCTGTAATGATATAAATTTCCCTCTTAAAACTGCTTTCGCCGTTTTTGGCGAAAAGTTTTGGTAAAATGTATTTTCATTGTCATTTGTTTCTATGTATCTTTTGAGCTCTCCTCTAATTTCTTCTTTGACCCAGTCATTCTTTAAAAGTATGTCGTTTAATCTCCATGTATTTGTGTTTTTTCCTGCTTTCTTTTTGCAGTTGATATCCAATTTCAAAGCTTTGTGATCAGAGAATATGCTTGGTATGATTTCAATCTGCTTAAATTTGCTGAGGCTGATTTTATGTCCCATTATATGGTCTATCCTTGAGAATGTTCCATGTACACTCGAAAAGAATGTATAGTCTGATGTTTTAGGATGAAGTGCTCTATATATGTCAATTATGTCCAATTCATCTAATGTGTCATTTAGGGCTGCGATTTCGTTATTTATCTTCTGTTTGGATGATCTATCCATAGCTGTCAATGATGTATGTAAGTCCCCTAGTATAATTGTGTTTTGGTCAATTTCTCCCTTTAGTTCTGTTAGTATTTGCTTGGTATATTTCGGTACTCCCTGATTGGGGGCATAAATATTGATGACTGTTATGTCTTCTTGTTGTATAGTCCCCTTACCATTATGAAATGTCCATCTTTGTCTCTTGTTATCTTTTTCACCCTGAAGTCTGTTTCATCGGAAATCATTATGGCTACACCTGATTTTCTCTGGGTACCATTTGCTTGGAGTGTCAATTTCCACCCTTTCACTTTGAGTCTATGCTTGTCCTTGTAGCTGAGATGTGTCTCTTGTAGACAGCATATGGTTGGGTTTAATTTTTTGATCCAATCTGCTACTCTGTGTCTCTTTATTGGTGAGTTCAGTCCATTTACATTTAGGGTGATTATTGATATGTGAGGATTTCCTGTCATTCTGTCTTTAGTTTTCTGGTAAGGCTGTGTCTCCATTGTTTCTTTGCCTTTTTGTTGTTGTCTGTTATTTCTGTGTGGTGGTATTCTATGATGTTTCCCTCTGTTTCTTCTTTTATTACAGTATATATTTCAGATTTGGATGTTTTTGGAGTGGTTACCCTTGAGTTTATCTAAAAGAAAGTTTGATATTTAGAGTATTCCAGTTTCTTCAGTACGCTTACTTTCTCTATTCCCATATTCCAGTTCAGGCCTTTACGCTCCCCCTTTTTATGTTTCGGTTGCCACAAGTTGTCCCTGTTGATGGTGGTCTAATAGCCTCCTTTAGTATTTCTTGTGGTGCAGGTCGTGTATTAGTAAATTCCCTCAGCTTCTGGATGTCTGGAAAGGTCTTTATTCCTCCTTCATATCTAAAGGAGATCTTTGCTGGATATATTATTCTTGGCTCATAATTTCTCTCTTTCAATAGTTTGAATATTTGGTTCCATTCCCTCCTAGCTTGTAGAGTTTCTGCTGAAAAATCTGATGATAATCTAATGGGCTTTCCTTTGTAAGTTACCGTCTTCTTTTCCCTGGCTGCCTTGAGGATTCTTTCTTTGTCATTGATTTTAGACAGCTTCAATACAATGTGCCTTGTTGAAGGCCTGTTGGGATTGAGGTAATTAGGTGTTCTATTTGCTTCTTGGATTCGAGGATCCAGTTCTGTCCACAAGTTTGGGAAGTTCTCATCGACGATTTGTTTGAATATATTCTCTGTTCCCTTCCCTCTTTCTTCTCCTTCTGGTATGCCCATTATTCTTATATTGCTCTTTCTGATGGAGTCAGAAAGTTCTTGTAGAGTTCTTTCATTTCTTTTAAGTCTCAAGTCTCTTTCTTCTTCCCTCTGTGTAAATTCCAGGTTCCTATCTTCGATGTCACTGATTCTTTCCTCCATCTGGTCAACTCTACTACCTATGCTGGATTTTTATTGTTAATTTCTTCTATTGAGTTCTTAATCTCCAGAAATTCTATTTGGTTCTTTTTCAAAATTTCAATCTCTTTTGTAAAATGCTCATGGTGTTCTTTGATTGTGTTTCTGAGTTCATTAAACTGCCTTTCTGTGTTTTCTTGCATCTCGTTCAGTTTTCTCAGAATTGCGATCTTGAATTCTCTGTCATTTAAATCACAAAGGTCCATATCTCTAAGTTCCTTTTCTGGAGACTTTTCACTTTCTTTCTGAGCTATCTTGTTGCCTTGGTTATTCATGGCAATCACTGATTTACTATTTCTCTTCCTAGACATCTACAGGAGTGTCTTCTGCAACAGGTTGATAGGTATGCGAAGAGCTTTTGGAGTTCCAAAGCTCTTTCTGTACCAGACTCAGAGCCCGTTTGTTTCAGCAGTTCTGTTTACTCCTGCAGGGAGCCGCCCAGATAGGTGGGGCCAGGGGCGGGGTGAGTTGTGAGAGGTGGCCCAGAGCAATGGCGGCGACCACCACCACAGCCAGTCCTGCTTCCACAGCTCCCTCCCCTTTGCCAGAACTAGTTGAGCTGCGAATCTGTGTCTGCGGTCCACAGTTCTCAGAGCAGCAAATATTCTGTCCTTTGATCCGACACTGCTATTTTATCCCTTTAGCAGTGGCCAGGTGGGGGCGGGGCGAGCTCTGGGAGGGTAGGGAGGGGGCGGCTAGTCTCCGTGCCTAGGGCTTCAGTTCTCCGCTCGGCAGTGAGGGTTTAAACCACCGATTTCAGCCTTCTTGCCTCATTCTTTGCTCCGAGGTCTGCCGTGAGCGAACGTTGGGTTCAGCCGTGCTATATGCTGCCCCCTCAGCCCTGTGGGCCGTAAGCGGAGCCCTAGCAGTTCGAGTCCTTCCCTCCCCCGCAGCTGCGGAAGATCCGGGAGCAGCGGGCTCCGAGCACTAAGCTAGTCTGCGTCCTGCGCCCGCGCGGCTCCGTCTCCGCACTTCTCCTCTCCCTCCTCCCCCGCTCGCGCGATTCACCCACCTGGATGTGAATTCAGTAGTGGGCCTCTTCGTCTTGCCTGACTGCTGTGCAAGGAGTCCTTTGTGGAGTTATTGTTGTCCGATTCGTTGTAAATTCCAGGAGAGCGTTACAGAGGCTCACCTCACGCCGCCATTTTTTTCCGGAATCAACAAATACAATTCTTATTAATTTGTCACTTAGAAAGTGTTGATGAGGCACAGAGTTTGTCGACAAGACACCAAATTTGGAAAGGATCCATCTAGAAGACTTTTTAATCTGGAGCTTCTACTTTATAGGCACGCAAGTGGGCACACTCGTGCAAAGCAATAGTGATTCACCATGTACAAAGCAGAATATGGAATGGTAAAGTCCGTCCCCAGTCCAAGTGCAGCTGCCTCCTCCTCTGGCGCCGCTGGTCCCCGCCCTCACCATGTGGTTTTGATTATTGTAGCCCTGTAGTGCAAGCTAAAGTCAGGCAGTGTGCTACATCCAGTATTCATCTTTTTTTAAAGATGGCTTTGGCTATTCGGCGTCTTTTGTGTTACAAACAAATCTGATAATTTTCTGTTCTATTTCTTTAAAAAATGCCATTGGGATTTTGATGGGGATTGCATTAAATCTGTATATTGCTTTCGGTAATATGGCCATTTTAACTATGTTTATTCTTCTAATCCATGAGCACCGAATGTCTTTCAATTTTTTTGTGTCTTCTTCAATATCTTTCAAAAATGTCTTATAGTTTTCAGCATATAGGTCCTTCACATCCTTGGTTATATTTTTCCTATGTATTTTATTATTTTTGCTGCAATCGCAAAAGGCATTGTTTCTCCTATTTCTTTTTTTAAGATTTCATTGTTAGTATACAGGAATGCAAAGGACTTTTTTACATTGACTTTGTAGCCAGCAACTGTACTGTATTCGTTGATTGTTTGTAAAAGCTTTTTGGTGGAGTCTTTAGGGTTTTCTATATGTAGCATCATGTCATCTGCAAAGAGCAACAATTTAACTTCTTCATTCCCAATTTGGATGCCTTTTATTTCTTTCTCTTGCCTGATTGCTCTGGGAAGGACTTCCAACACTATGTTGAAAAACAAAGGTGATGGGGGACAGCCCTGTCATGTTCCTGAATGTAGAGCAAATGTTTCATTTTTTTTGCCATTAATTAGGAGACTATCTGACGGGTTGTCAAATATAGACTTTATTATGTTAAGGTGTTTCCTACTATACCTATTTTATTTAGTGTTTTAATCATAACTGGATGTTGTATCTTGTCAAATGCTTTTTCCGCATCAATTGATATAACCTTATAAAATTTGTCCTTTATTTTGTTTATGTGATATATCACATTGATGGATTTACGGATGTTGAACCATCCTTGTGCACCGGGGATGAACCCCATTTGGTCGTGATAAATAATCTTTTTAATGAATTGTTGTATTTGAATTGCTAGAATTTTGTTTTGGATTTTTGCATCTGTATTCATCAGAGATATAGGTCTGTAATTTTATTTTTGTGTGTTTTCCTTACCAGGTTTTGGTATCAGGGCAATGTTGGCCTCATAAAATGAGTTAGGGAGTACTGTCTCTTCTTCAATTTTTTGGAAGAGTTTGAGGAGGATTGGTACCAGTCTGTTTAGATTTTCCTATTCTTCATGGTTCAGCCTTGGAAGGCTCTATGTTTCTAAGAACTTGTCCATTTCTTCTAGGTTACTGAATTGGGTGGCATATAGTCCTTCATAGTATTCTAGGATAATCCTTTGTATTTCTGTGATGTCTGTGATAATTTCCCCTTTTTCGTTTCTGATTTTGTTAATTAGTGTCTTCTCTCTTTTTATCTTAGTGAGTCTGGACAAGGGGTTGTCAATTTTGTTAATCTTCTCAAAGAACCAGGTCTTTCTGACATTAATTTTTTCTATTGTCTTTTTGTTCTCTATTTCATTAAGCTCTGTTCTGATTTTTGTTATTTCCTTTCTTCTGCTGATCTTGAGATTAACTTGTTCTTCTTTTTCTAGTTCTTTAAGATGTACAATGAAGTTGTTTATTTGGGATTTTTCTTGTTTCTCGAGATAGGCCTGTAATGATAGAAATTTCCCTCTTAAAACTGCTTTGAATGCATCTCAAAAATTTTGGTAGGATGTTTTTTTATTGTCATTTGTTTCTATGTATCTTTTGATCTCTCCTCTAATTTCTTTTTTGTCCCAGTCGTTCTTTAAAATTATGTTGTTTCATCTCCATATATTTGTGTTTTTTCCTGCTTTTTTTTCGCTGTTGATATCCAATTTCAAAGCCTTGTGATCAGAGAATATGCTTGGTATTATTTCAATCTTCTTAAATTTGCTGAGGCTGATTTTTTTTTGTTTTGTTTTATAAATAATTTATTATATTTGGGAAATTTTACTTAGACAAGAAAAAGGAAAAATACGTAAAATTATATAACCCATACTGCTTAGTTATAGTATCAAACTTCCAGACATTTTTCTTCAGGTTTATTAATATATTTATAGGTATTATTTAAAAAGAAGCAAGAACATAATTTGTATAACTCTATATGCATGTTCTTTAACTTATAAACATATACCACCATATTCATGTTCAATATCTTTTTTTTTTTAATAATTTTATTGGGGTGACAATTGTTAGTAAATTTACATAGATTTCAGGTGAACAATTCTGTATTACATCGTCTATCAATCCCATTGTGTGATCACCACCCAGAGTCAGTTCTCCTTCCATCACCATATATTTGATCCCCTTACCCTCATCACCCACCCCTCACCCCCTTACCCTCTGGTAACCACTAAATTATTGTCTGTGTCTATGAGTTTTAGTTTCTCATTTGTTTGTCTTGTTCTTTTTGGTCTATATACCACATATCAGTGAAATCATAGATTTCTCTGCTTTTTTGTCTGACTTATTTCACTTAGCATTATTCTCTCGAGATCCATCCATGTTGTCACAAATGCTCCTATATCATCTTTCCTTAACGCCGAATAGTATTCCATTGTGTATATGTACCACAACTTCTTTATCCATTCATCTATCGAAGGACATTTTGGTTGTTTCCATGTCTTGGCCACCGTAAACAAAGCTGCAATGAACATTGGCATACACGTGTCTCTATAGAGAAATGCTTTTATATTTTTGGGGTAGATACCCAGGAGAGCGATTGCTGGGTCATATGGTAATTCTATTCGTAATTTCTTGAGGAACCTCCACACTGCCTTCCATAGCGGCTGCACCAGTCTGCATTCCCACCAACAGTGTATGAGAGTTCCTTTTTCTCTACAGCCTCTCCAACACTTGTTACTATTTGTTTTGTTGATGAAAGCCATTCTGACTGGGGTAAGGTGATATCTCATTGTGGTTTTCATTTGCATTTCTCTGATGATTAGCAATGTTGAGCATTTTTTCATATGTCTATTTGCCATTTGTATATCCTCTTTGGAGAAATGTCTCTTCAGGTCCTCTGTCCATTTTTCAATTGGGTTGTTTGTTTTTTTGTTGTTGAGTTTCATGAGTTCCTTGTATATTTTGGATATTAGCCCCTTATCAGAGGAACTGTTTGCAAAAATCTTCTCCCATTCAGTTGGTTGCCTCATTATTTTGTCAATAGTTTCTTTTGCTGTGCAGAAGCTTTTCAGTTTCATATAATCCCATTTGTTTATTTTACTTTTTACTTCCATTGCCTTTGGAGTCAAATTCATAAAATGCTCTTTGAACCCAAGGTCCATAAGTTTAGTACCTATGTTTTCTTCAATGCAGTTTATTGTGTCAGGTCTTATGCTTAAGTCTTTGATCCATTTTGAATTAATTTTGGTACATGGTAACAGATAGCAGTCCAGTTTCATTCTTTTGCACGTAGCTATCCAATTCGGCCAGCACCATTTATTGAAGAGGCTGTCTTTCCTCCATTGTATGTTTTTAGCTTCTTTGTCAAAAATTATTTGTCCATGTTTATGTGGTTTTATTTCTGGGTTCTCAATTCTATTCCATTGGTCTATGTGTCTGTTTTTCCGCCAATACCAAGCTGTTTTGATTATTGTAGACCTGTAGTACAAGCAAAAATCAGGGAGTGTGATACCTCCAGTATTGTTCTTTTTTTTTAATATTGCTTTGGCTATTCGGGGTCTTTTGTGGTTCCAAACAAATCTGATAATTTTTTTTCTATTTCTTTAAAAAATGCCATTGAGATTTTAATGGGGATTGCATTAAATCTGTATATGGCTTTGGGTAATATGGCCATTTTAACTATATTGATTCTTCCAATCCATGAGCACGGAATGTCTTTCCATTGCTTTGTGTCTTCATCAATTTCTTTCAAAAATGTCTTATAGTTTTCAGCATATAGGTCCTTCACATCCTTGGTTAAGTTTATTCCTAGGTATTTTATTCTTTTTGCTGCAACTGCAAAAGGAATTGTTTTTTCTATCTCTTTTTCTGAGATTTCATTGTTGGTATATAGGAAAGCAATGGACTTTTGTACGTTGATTTTGTAGCCAGCAACTTTACTGTATTCATTGATTGTTTCTAATAGCTTTTTGGTGGAGTCTTTAGGGTTTTCTATATATAGCATCATGTCATCTGCAAAGAGTGACAATTTAACTTCTTCATTCCCAATTTGAATGCCTTTTATTTCTTTCTCTTGCCTGATAGCTCTGGCGAGGACTTCCAACACTATGTTGAAAAGCAGAGGTGATAGGGGACAACCTTGTCGTGTTCCTGAACGTAGAGCAAAGGGCTTCAGCTTTTCACCATTAATTATGAGATTAGCTGAGGGCTTGTCGTATATGGCCTTTATTATGTTGAGGTATTTTCCTTCTATACCTATTTTATTAAGTGTTTTAATCATAAATGGATGTTGTATCTTATCAAATGCTTTTTCTGCATCAATTGATAGAATCATATGATTTTTGTCCTTTATTTTGTTTATGTGATGTATCACATTGATGGATTTGCGAATGTTGAACCATCCTTGTGCCCCGGGGATGAACCCCACTTGGTCGTGATGAATAATCTTTTTAATGCATTGTTGTATTCGATTTGCTAGAATTTTGTTTAGGATTTTAGCATCTGTATTCATCAGAGATATAGGTCTGGAGTTTTCTTTTTTTGTGTTGTCCTTACCAGGTTTTGGTATCAGGGTAATGTTGGCCTCATAAAATGAGTTAGGGAGTACTGACTCTTCTTCAATTTTTTGGAAGAGTTTGAGCAGGATTGGTATTAGATCCTCTTTGAAGGTTTGGTAGAATTCACTGGTGAAGCCATCTGGTCCAGGACTTTTGATTTTGGGAAGGTTTTTGATGACTGATTCAATTTCGTTACTGGTGATCGGCCTCTTAAGATTTTCCAGTTCTTCATGATTCAGCCTTGGAAGGCTATATGTTTCTAAGAACTTGTCCATTTCTTCTAGGTTATTGAATTTGGTGGCATATAGTCCTTCATATTATTCTTGCAAAATCCTTTGTATTTCTGTGGTGTCCGTGATAACTTCCCCTTTCTCATTTCTGATTTTGTTAATTAGTGTCTTCTCTCTTTTTATCTTAGTGAGTCTAGCCAAGGGTTTGTCGATTTTGTTAATCTTTTCAAAGAACCAGCTTTTTGTCACATTAATTTTTTCTATTGTCTTTTTGTTCTCTATTTCATTTAGTTCTGCTCTGATTTTTGTTATTTCCTTTCTTCCGCTGACCTTGGGTTTCGCTTGTTCTTCTTTTTCTAGTTTTTTAAGGTGTAACATGAGGTTATTTATTTGGGATTTTTCTTGTTTCTTGAGATAGGCCTGTAATGATATAAATTTCCCTCTTAAAACTGCTTTCGCGGCATCCCAAAAATTTTGGTAGGATGTATTTTCATTGTCATTTGTTTCTATGTATCTTTTGAGCTCTCCTCTAATTTCTTCTTTGACCCAGTCGTTCTTTAAAAGTATGTTGTTTAATCTCCATGTATTTGTGTTTTTTCCTGCTTTCTTTTTGCAGTTGATATCTAATATCAAAGCTTTGTGATCAGAGAATATGCTTGGTATGATTTCAATCTTCTTAAATTTGCTGAAGCTGATTTTGTGTCCCAATATATGGTCTATCCTTGAAATGTTCCATGTACACTAGAAAAGAATGTATAGTCTGATGTTTTAGGATGAAGTGCTCTATATATGTCAATTATGTCGATTTCATCTAATGTGTCATTTAGGGTTGCTATTTCGTTATTTATCTTCTGTTTGGATGATCTATCCATAGCTGTCAATGATGTATTGAAGTCCCCTAGTATAATTGTGTTTTGGTCAATTTCTCCCTTCAGTTCTGTTAGTAGTTGCTTGGTATATTTCGGTGCTCCCTGATTGGGGGCATAAATATTGATGACTGTTATGTCTTCTTGTTGTATAGTGCCCTTTATTATTATGAAATGTCCATCTTTGTCTTTTGTTATCTTTTTCACCCTGAAGTCTGTTTCATAGGAAATCATTATGGCTACACCTGAATTTCTCTGGGAACCATTTGCTAGGAGTGCAATTTCCACCCTTTCACTTTGAGTCTATGCTTGTTTTTGTAGCTGAGTTGTGTCTCTTTTAGACAGCATATGGTTGGGTTTAGTTTTTTGATCCAATCTGCTACTCTGTGTCTCTTTATTGGTGAGTTCAGTCCATTTCCATTTAGGGTGATTATTGATATGTGAGGATTTCCTGTCATTCTATCTTTAGTTTTCTGGTAAGGCTGTGTCTCCATTGTTTCTTTGCCTTTTTGTTGTTGTCTATAATTTCTTTGTGGTGCTATTCTATGATGTTTCCCTCTGTTTCTTCTTTTATTACAGTATGTATTTCAGTTTTGGATGATTTTTGTGTGTTTTCCCTTAAGTTTATGTAAAAGAAAGTTTGATATTTAGAGTATTCCAGTTACTTCAGGACGTTTACTTCTCTAATCCCATATTCCAGTTGAGGCTTATACGCTCCCCCTTTTTATGTCTCGGTTGCCACAAGTTGTCCCTGTTGATGGTGGTATAATAGCCTCTTTTAGTATTTCTTGTAGTGCAGGTCGTGTATTAGAAAATTCCCTCAGCTTCTGGATGTCTGGAAATGTCTTTATTCCTCCTTCATATCTAAAGGAGATCTTTGCTGGATATATTCTTGGCTCGTAATTTCTCTCTTTCAATAGTTTGACTATTTGGTTCCATTCCCTCCTAGTTTGTAGAGTTTCTGCTGAAAAATCTGATGATAATCTGATGGCCTTTCCTTTGTAAGTTACCGTCTTCTTTTCCCTGGCTGCCTTGAGGATTCTTTCTTTGTCATTGATTTTAGACAGCTTCAATACAATGTGCCTTGGTGAAGGCCTGTTGGTATTGAGGTAATTAGGTGTTCTATTTGCTTCTTGGATTCGAGTATCCCGTTCTTTCCACAAGTTTGGGAAGTTCTCATCGACGATTTGTTTGAATATATTCTCTGTTCCCTTCCCTCTTTCTTTCCTCCTGGTATGCCCATTATTCTTATATTGCTCTTTCTGATGGAGTCAGAAAGTTCTTGTAGAGTTCTTTCATTTCTTTTAAGTCTCAAGTCTCTTTCTTCTTCCCTCTGTGTAAATTCCAGGTTCCTATCTTCGATGTCACTGATTCTTTCCTCCATCTGGTCAACTCTACTACCTATGCTGGATTTTTTATTGTTAATTTCTTCTATTGAGTTCTTAATCTCCAGAAATTCTATTTGGTTCTTTTTCAAAATTTCAAATTCTTTTGTAAAATGCTCATGGTGTTCTTTGATTGTGTTTCTGAGTTCATTAAACTGCCTTTCTGTGTTTTCTTGCATCTCGTTCAGTTTTTTCAGAGTTGCAATCTTGAATTCTCTGTCATTTAAATCACAAAGGTCCATATCTCTAAGTTCCTTTTCTGGAGACTTTTCACTTTCTTTCTGAGCTATCTTGTTGCCTTGGTTATTCATGGCAATCACTGATTTACTATTTCTCTTCCTAGACATCTACAGGAGTGGCTTCTGCAACAGGTTGATATGTATGCAAAGAGCTTTTGAAGTTCCAAAGCTCTTTCTGCACCAGATTCAGAGCCCGTTTGTTTCAGCAGTTCTGTTTACTCCTGCAGGGATCCACTCAGATAGGTGGGACCAGGGGCGGGGTGAGTTGTAAGAGGTGGCCCAGAGCAAACATGGCGACCACCACCACAGCCAGTCCTGCTTTCACAGCTCCCTCCCCTTTTCCGGAAGAAGTTGAGTTGCGAATCTGTGTCTGTGGTCCACAGTCCTCAGAGCAGCAAATATTCTGTCCTTTGATCTCTAACTGCTACTTTATCGCTTCTAGCACCGGACAGGTGGGGGCAGGGCGAGCTCTGGGAGGGTAGGGAGGGGGCGGCTAGTCTCCGTGTTTAAGGCTTCAGTTCTCTGCTCGGCAGTGAGGGCTTAAACCACCGATTTCAGCCCTCTATCCTCAGTCTTTGCTTCGAGATCTGCCGTGAGCGAGAGTTGGGTTCAGCCGTTTTGTATTTTGCCCCCTCTGCTCTGTGGGCCGTAAGCGGAACTCTAGCAGTCCACGTCTTTCCCTCTCCTGCAGCTGCAGCTGCGGTAGTTCCGGGATGCAGTGAGCCCGGAGCACTGAGCTAGGTCTTCGTCCTGCGCCCGCGCGGCTCCGTCTCCGCAGTTCTCCTCTCCCTCCTCCCCCGCTTGCTGATTCACCTACCTGGAGGTGAATTCAGCAGTGGGCCTCTTCGTCTTGCCTGTCTGCCATGCAGGGAGTCATTTGTGGAGTTATTGTTGTCCGATTCATTGTAAATTCCAGGGGAGCGCTACAGAGGCTCACCTCACGCCGCCATTTTTCCCCCTTCTCCTCTTTCTGACTTATTTCACTTAACATAATGTTCTCTAGATCCATCCATGTTGTTGCAAATGATAAGATTTCTTTCTTCTTTATGGCTGCGTAATACTCCATTGTATAAATGTACCACAGCCTCTTAATCCAGTCATCTACAGATGGGCATTTCGGTTGTTTCCATATTTTTTCTCTTGTGTAAAATGCTGCAATAAACATAGGAGTGCATACTGATTTTTGAATTGGAGTTTTGGATTTCTCCGGGTAGATGCCTAGGAGTGGAATTACTGGATCATAGGGTAGTTCCATTTTCAGATTCCTGAGATACCTGTGGATTTATTTTTGTTTGATTAGTTATATATTCCAGGGGAGCTTTATAGAGGCTCACCTCACCCCGGCATTTGTTTTTCTAGTCCAATATTCTTTTTGTCTTTTTATTTAAATTTATTGTGGTAACAATGGTTAGTAAAATTACATAGGTTTAAATTGTACAATTCTAAAAAAACATCATCTATATATGATACTGTGTGCTCACCATCCAGACAATTCTGTTTCTTGATCTGACTGGGTACCCTTTTTTTTGCCTTATAGTATATCATTATGCCATACATTTGTTCAGTGTGTTTTCATAATCTATGCTTTATTTTACAGTAAAAAAATATTTCATTAAAGTGAAACGTGTTCACAATTTTTTAAAGTGGCAGTAATAGTAATACCCTCTTAAAGAAGTGATTTTAAGAGTTAAGTTCAAGCTGTATGTAAAGCACGTAGATATCTCTGTTATGTCTAAAATTCTATTATTGTTATTAGAGATGCTTTACTTCTGGTCCTACATCTAATTTTTAAATCTACATAGTTATAATACCAATTTAAACACATTTATTATCTCATTATCAGGGTCATATTGCCTATGTATTCATTCCATGTTTCAAGGATTTAACTAGCCTTTGTTCTAATATTTAGAGGTTAAAGTATCTGTTTTGCAATAATGATTGTGTGTTGGAAAATTAATTCAATTATGAAGCAATTGACTTTAAGTAAGGTACTTTGACATTTATAAGCTGTGCAAAATTTTTTATGCAAGAAACTCACTTCTGTTAAGTCCTGAGCTTTAGGGAGATCTATTAATACTATAGCAGCTAGCATTATCTTAATAAAGACACATTATTTAACACCTTTGTATTTCAGTTTACTTTTCTGTACAATGAGTAATAGTCACTACCTTGTATGGTTATTGTGAGGATTGAAAGAGTTCATCTTTACAAGAGTTTTAAATGATACCTGCCACCTAAGGCTCTCTGGCTGCTTTTGTCAGAACTGGCTAAAGGACTGGGCACTGCTGGTGCAATTGTTTTTGGAAAATTCTCAGGATTATAGCTGACAGGGTTTGGGGCAGGCAAAGACTGGTACACATGGGCTTTTAGTTATCTTTTTATATTGCTTGATTTGTCTCTGTGCCTACCACACATTCAGAACACCTCAAACTTTTCCGGCTCCTCAGTTTAATCGTGTGTGCTGCTTCATAATTTATTGCTTCTTTTTCCACTTTACCACAAGGGTCCAATCATGTACAGAATAGCTCCTCCAAGAAGTTAGTAGTTCCAATAATATTAACATGAGATTAAGCATTGTTTGACTGAGTCTGTGTGGCTATTCCCTTAAGTGTCACTAGCTTCCTGTAATATGCTGGGAATGATGCCTTACAACTTGGCCTGCTTTCTATTCTTTTTTGTGTGTGTGGTTCCTGAGGTGAAATAGGTAACACCCTTAAAATAATTAATTATGGCTAAAATGTTCATTTTCCCAGCCTGAACTCCTAGAGAATGGAAATATGAGGACATTATCTTCTCTGGACATTTTTTAAACTGCTTATTGCTGAAGAAAAAATTAAGTCTCACAGCTATGGATTGGAGAGTCACGAGGGCTTTCTATTTTGAAAGCAAACAAAGGTTAAGAAGAGTGGCTACAAGTAAATGCCCCAAATTCTCTTATCACCAGTTTTCAGAGTATGGCTGATATCCACCTTATTAGCCATCTGAGGTTGAGTGGGCTCTTGCTGTATAGGAGGATGTTCTAGGGGGTTAAAATTTGACTTTAGAATAGGCCCTCTCCTGTTGCAAGTGGCTGGAAACATAGGTCACAGGAATGAAGTGAGAGTTCTAATGCAGTATATCCCGTTACTAGCTGTGTATTCTTTAGCAGATCACTCACAATTCTCAGTATAAAACAGTTACATGGACAAGTATTGAACACTAACTGTGAGAGTCATTATGCCTGGTTTTCAAGTGACAAAGACACTTTCTCTTATTATGCTAGTAAGGAAATTGAAGCCATTGAGCTATATGACCTCTAAGGCTCTTTACAGTACAGAAAATCTTTGATTCAACCATGCCTTGTGTTTCATATATTTTAATTATTATATGTTCCAAATTTAGTATTTTAGGGTTGCAGCAGTTTGGGTGGGTTTTCCTATTATTCCCAAAAATCTGTCACTTCATAAATGTAATGGTAAAGACAGCAGAGTTAGCCTTCCCAAATCTAAGCACCTTTCCTGTTTTGCACTGTTTCAGCTGAGATGCAAGATGAATGGTTCATCTCATTTTCAAATCTAAAAGGTCATCTTCTATCAATATAAGCATTATTGTTAGTAGGATTCACTATCTTCTTAAAACTTATGAGACTTCATTAAGCAAGGACTACTTGGTAAGGTGACAGTTGAAGATGTACCAGGTAGAAGAATAGGTTAATCAATGGTAACATATTCCTTAACATAGTTGCTTCCATGTGTAAATATGTATGCTACATCCATAGCACAGGAATATAGGATAGCGTTTTCATATGATCCAGACTTTTGAAAGAAGAAAGAACAAAGAAAAATAAGCAGGTTCTATGTCTCTAAAGAGGAAGTGAACTTGACTTTCGAGAATACTTGATGGGAAATCCAATAGTACTTTGGAAAGGCAAGAGGGCACAAGGTTAGCTAATGGCTAGGTTTACCCCATCTTTCTTGACTGAGTAGGCCTTTCTCCCAGAGAAAGCGTCAAAGTATATCCTAAATAAGAGTTACTATCACAGTAACTAAAGTGTGAGGATGGCAGAAAAGCTCCTCAGAAATAAATATGGGGATCAAATTATATGGTTCATTTCTTTTTTTATTATTTATTTATTGGGGTGACAATTGTTAATGGAATTACATAATTTCAGGTGTACAATTCTGTATTACATCATCTATAAATCCCATTGTGTGTTCACCATCCAGAGTCAGTTCTCCTTCCATCACCATATCCCCCTTACCCTCATCTCCCTACCCCCACCCCCCTTACTCTCTGGTTCATTTCTTAAAAGGAAAATCATAATAATAGTATCTACTTCATAGGATTGATGTCAAGATGAGATGAGTTCTTATATGAAAGTGTGCCTGGTACACAATAAGCACTATAATTGTTTGTGCAACAACAACAACAAAAACTTTAAATGAATTCCACCAGTCGAAGATAGACTTTTTTCATAGATTTTCTTCTTAGAAGTAATTTCAAACATGTTTGTCACACACACTTGCATATTCACATACACAGGCACACTTTATAGCATGCTTCAGTTAATGAGACTGTAGGTGCAGATGTGTATATATGAGCAGGGAGGGGCTAATGTGTGTGTATATATATATGTATATATATATTGCTCATATATATTGTACCATTTTGTACCAAATACACATATACTCCCTCCTATACGTGTGTGTGTGTATATATATACACACACACACACGTATAGGAGGGAGTATATGTGTATTTGGTACAAAATGGTGCTGTATTTGGACATGATTGAATTTTAATGGCATGGTTTTTCTTAATATTCCTGATCCAATAAAGCTCTTGTTTTGTTTTTTGTTTTTGTTTTTTTTTGCAATTTCTTTACCTGCACATGCAGCTGCCATCTATTCCACCACCTTGATTCCTCTTCCCAATACCCTTCCCAACATACTAATATCCGTATCCCTTTCTATATCCCTAAAGTATTTGCTATAAAAGAGACTGCCTGTTCTATTTGCCATGTAGTAAATTTTAAGACCTCCTATAGGTGACTGCCTTCTTGGTTAATTTTTCTTACTAACACTGTCGCGTCCAGCGCAACACAGGCAGTGAGAGAACGAGAAGGGGCAGTGAAGGGTTAAGAAAGAAACAGAAATCAAGAAAGGTATGAAACAGGAGCCAAGGGTCTCACAGCCTCAAAGGACTGAGAGCCTCGAATTGGGCCACCTTGTGGCTTTTACTGATGCACATACAAGGAAGTAGCATTGAGGAATCTTACCTGTCCTTCGCTAGCCAGCCATCCTTTGGGACCAAACAAGGAGATGGCATAAAGGTGAAGCAATGTTCCTGAAAGGAATAGTCTCACAGACTCTTCTTTCTTTTTAGGGGTAGGTACGAGGGGACAGACAGGCATGCTGCTGTGTGACAACACTAGCATAATGTCCTGAAGATACCTCTTTCTATTGTGCTGGTTGACACATAGCAAATAGGGATTTTTAATACTTTTTTTGACTGCTAATCTGGTTCTCCAACAGAATTAAAGTTACTTTTTCTGTCAGGCTGTCAAATTGGATCAAAGTATTAGATATAATTCTAATAAGCATTTTACTATCTTGGGATTTACACATAACAATGAAACCCTAGGTCAAAATAGAAATCAAAATGGCTTTGATAGTTATGTAAGAGTTAGCTTCCTTACCCTTCCTTACCATAGTCCTCCCCATCTGTACAAAGATATATCAAAGTTCCATCAACAAAGGAAAGCGTCCTCATATTCCTCATATTCCTCATATTCCTATACTTTTTTTTTAGCTTGTTTGTTACTGATTGATTAAATCTTCATGTTTCCCTTTCTAAATAATGTAACTATATTGTATCAGAGGTCTTCAATGTGTTTCTGTGTTTATTTGTATGTTTCTTTTTTAACATCAGAGTAATCCCTTCAAGATTCATGGCACTATGATGAATTGTTAGTTTCTTACAACTCCCTCAGGCCATTACATTTAGGATAGATGTGTTCAGGTAGAATAATGGCAGTAAGATTCAGGGAAAAGACCCCAAAAGAGAGTTTGAGGCATTTCAACAGATTGTTTTGCTAACACAAAGACCTGTTATTCAAAGAAAAATACATCCATGCATACAAAAGACAAAGATAAGTTTAGACAAACAACCTTATATGAATTATACACATGCAGCAGAATTACACACACACACACACACACACACGAGTGTGTGCGTGCATGGTCTGAAATTAAGTTCTTAAACTTATTGCAACGATATTGCTAACCTTCTTTTGATATCAGAGGGATTATTCTTTATGAATTTGCAGCAACTGGACAGTTAACCAAGTCTACTATTTGAAAGTGCTGAAAAGGCTGTGTGAAAAACTCAGATGACCTGAACTTTTCACCAACAATTCATGGCTCTTGCATCACGACAATAGATCAGCTCACACTGCACTGTATGTGAGGGAGTTTATACTCAGTAAACAAATAACTGTATTGGAGCACCCCTACTCACCTGATCTGGTTCCCAATGACTTCTTTCTTTACCCAAAGATAAAGGAAATATTGAACAGAAAATATTTTGATGGCATTCAGGACATCAAGGGTAATACGACAACAGCTTTGATGGCCATTTCAGAAAAAGAGGTCTAAAATTGCTTTGAAGGGTAGACTAGGCACTGTTGTTAGTGCATAGCTTCCCAAGGGGAGTACTTCAAAGTTGACCATAGTGATATTCAGCAATGAGGTATGTAGCACTTTTTCTAGGATGAGTTTGCAAACATGATTTATCAACCTTGTATTCCATGTTTCCCCGAAAATAAGACTTAGCCGGACAATCAGCTGTAATGCATCTTTTGGAAGAAAAATTAAGGTAAGATACAAAAACAAAATTAAGGTAAGATACAGTATTGTATTATATTATATTATACTATGCTATAAAGACCCAGTCTTGTATTGTAGTAAAATAAGACTGGGTCTCACATTAATTTTTGCTCCAAAAGATGCATTAGAGCTGGTTATCCAACTAGGTCTTATATTTGGGGAAACATTGTATATATTGTCAACCAAGACACACTGCACTCAATGATTCTGCCATATTTAAGATCAGAATTGGCAAAGATCATTTGAATCACTCTCCTTCTGTATATTTCTTCCTCTTTCCCTCCTCTCCTTTTTTCTTCCCTTCCTCCTTTCATTAAATATTTACTGAGCACTTGTTATTTGCCAGGCACTGTGCTAGCAGCTATCTATGTGGGATACAATGAGGAGTAATTTATAATCCCTGCACTCATAGTTCACAGTCTACTGTCCACAAACGTCTCACCATCCCTATTAACTGATCGTTAGGCAAGTCTGTTATAGCAGTAAGAACTGGTTGATAAGAAGGCACAGATAAGGGACAACCCAAATTAAAAAGACAACTGTAACAGCACAAAACAATCTAATATTTTTGTTTCTCTGTAAAGTCAAACCATCACTCATAGTTGAAGTCCTGATTTGAGCACAATATAGTCAAGAACTTCATACTGCTCAGTTTTCAAAATAGAGTGGGCTAACTTGTATAGCAATGATTCCCTATCACTTTAAAAGTCTGTTTCTGCTTGCTTAGAGCCTAAAAAATTTAAAGATTGGACTACATGTTGTCTAGTGCTTCTTCAAACTCTAAATAATGATTATTTTTAAATAAAACAACACGAAGCTTGTTCTATTTCTTCCTCCGTCCTCCAGTTCAAGCACTGCATATCATTGGGGTTAAGGCCCAATAAACAAAGAGCACCATCAAACTCCATATCAAGAAGTTTGCAGTGCTGTAAGGCTATTTCTCCTTCAGTGTGTTCAGCCTTAAAGCTTAAAGTGCATCAAATCTGTCTGTGATTTTCTTTTGGGGAGTGGAGGTTTATACACCCTGAATTTGGTATCTGGCAAGGATTCTGGGGATTTGAAATAGAATTAAACTATAATGAAAACAAATAAGAGTCACAGCAAAATCTCTGTAAAATTTCTTATTCTGACCCTGATAAGTACCATTTATGGAAAACAAACTCCTAAATATAACATTAGTAGTACTTCATTTGCTTCATATAAAATGCAGGGGGAAAAATTTTCAGTTGAATCAAAATTATTTTATTCCTGCTGATGTAAGCATACACATGTATCTTTTTATTTGATGTGGTTTGTTGTTGTGTATTTGTTTTGGGCAGCTTCTTTTGAATGTAATATCCAGTCAAGAGGATCCTTGTCCTGCAGATTTTATCCCATTATTTCCAATAGGATAATAAAATTTTAAAAAGAAACAAAATTCTGTATTTACTAAAAACACACAAATGTAAACTTGCAGCTGCAGATACCACAAATTTCACACACTTGGGCACACGTGCGTGCTGGTACACGTACACCTGCACAAAGATAAAAAGAGTTAAAATCTGTTCTGATCTCATCCACTTTTACCATTTCAACTGTGACTCCTAGTAACTAAACCTTTAATCTTTACCTCTATATCTGTATTTTCTACAAATCATCTGCATCTGACTTTTGCACGTTACCCTGATGTCTCAATAGCATATTAAGTATAAATTGAAATGTGTGACTCCTCCGCCTCTCCTCAGTCGTCCTGATTTCTATTATTGTAAACGAAAATTGTTTTCCTAATCACTCAAGTTCTAAACATTTCATCTGACTTTTGCCCTTCATTTTGGCTATTCATGTGTAGCCTGTCATTGCATTATGTTGACTTTTCCGTCACAGTAGCTATCATCTTTCTTCTCTTGCTCATGGTTTCCATTCTATTTTAGAGATTTATTATCCTTAGTCTTACATATGGCAATAACCTCCTAAACAGACTCTATCCAGGTTCTCCCTTTTAAATCTACTTCACAAAATCTTCTGAAAATAATATTTGCACCCATGATATTTTCTAAAAACCTCCATTGCTCTCCTAGTTATTTATTGGACAATGTCTGAAATCTATAGCCAAGAATTTAAGTTTACACATATACAGAATAAACTACAATTTATTTAAATTATTCTTTTACATTAATTGAAGAGTCATATTGTTTGCCAGGGCAACATTATAAAAGGAGACTGAACTAGGAGAAAGAAATAAAAATACTGTCCAAGAAAAAAGAATACAGGACATCCAATTCATCAAAATGGCGGCGTGAGGTGAGCCACTGTAAAGCTCCCCTTGAATTTACAACAAATCAAAAAACAATAACACCACAAAGGACTCCCTGCACAGCAGACAGGCAAGATGAAGAGACCCACTACTGAATTCAACTAAAGGTGGGCGAATCCTGTGAGCGGGGTGGAGGGAAGAAAGAAGTAAAGAGACGGAGATGCGTGGGCGCAGGTCACAGATCTAGCTCAGTACTCTGAGCTCGCTGCATCCCGGAACTACTGCAGCAATGAAAGAGGGAAGAACTCAAACTGCTAGGGCTCTGCTTATGGCCCACAGGGCTGAGGGGGCAGCATATAACATGGTGTAACCCAAAGCTCACGGCAGAGACCTTGGAGAAAAGACTGAGGGAAGAAGACTGAAAATGGTGGTTTAAACCTTCACTGCCAATCAGAGAACAGAAGACTTAGGCACTGAGATGAGCTGCCCCCTCCCTACCCTCTAAGAGCTTGCCCCGCCCCCACCTGCCCAGTGCTAGAAGCGGAACAGTAGCAGTGTCAGATCAAAAGAACAGAATATTTGCTGTTGTGAGAAGTGTGCACTGCAGACAGTGATTCTCAGCCCAACTAGTTCCAGCAAAGGGGAGGGAGCTCTTGAAGCAAGACCAGCTATGATGGTGAACGCCAACATTGCTCCGGACCACCTCTCATAACTCACCCCACCCCTGGCCCCACCTATCTTGTCGAATCCCTACAGGAGTAAACAGACGGGCTGAAATATACAGGCTCTGTATCTGGTGCAGTAAGAGCTTTGGAACTTCAAAAGCTCTCCGCACAACAAACACAGACACTGCGTCCTGTGACCCAGGTGAACTATTAACAGAGAAGAAGCCTGTCTCCCAGGGAATCCCCCTATTGTGTGAGAAGCTGGAATAGTGCAGAGAAAACAGCACTATCATGTGAGAGAGAAAAACAAGGTGACAGTCGGAGAGAAAATAAAACATTCTACCAACAACTACTGGGAAACAAAAGAAAGATCTCTTCCTACCAACCTGTAGCAGAAGCCACTACTGTAGATGTCTAGGAAGAGAAATAATAAGTCAGTAATTGCCATGAATAATCAAGGCAACAAGAAAGCTCAGAAAGAAAGTGAAAAGCCTGCAGAAAAGGAACTTAAAAATATGAAAATATGTAACTTAAATGACAGAGAATTCAAGATTGCAGTTCTGAAAAAACTCAACGAGATGCAAGAAAACACAGAAAGGCAATTTAATGAACTTAAAAACACAATCAAACAACAACATGAGCATTTTACGAAAGAGACTGAAATTTTTAAAACAATCAAATATAATTTCTGGAGATTAAGACCTCAATAGAAGAAATTAAGAATGAAATAACCAGCTTAGGTAACAGAGTTGACCAGACAGAGGAAAGAATCAGTGACATCGAAGATAGGAAACTGGAAATTACACACATGGAAGAAGAAAGAGACTTGAGATTTAAAAAAAAAAAAAGGAAAAAACTCTACAAGAAATTTCTGACTCCATCAGAAACAACAATATAATAATAATGGGCATACAAGTGGAAGAAGAGAGAGAGAAGGGAACACAGAATATATTTAAACAAACAGTTGATGAGAACTTCCCAAACTTGTGGACAAAATGGGATCCTCGAATCCAAGAAACAAATAGAACACCTAATAACCTCAATCCCAATAGGCCTTCTCTAAGGCACATTGCATTTCAGCTGTCTAAAATAAACGACAAAGAAAGAATCCTCAAGGCAGCCAGAGAAAAGAAGACGGTAACATACATAGGAAAACCCATTAGATTACACAGATTTTTCAGGAGAAACACTATAAGCCAGGAGGGAGTGGGACCAAATATTCAAACTATAGAAAGAGAGACATTATGAGCCAAAAATAATATATCTAGCAAAGATTTCTTAAGATATGAAAGAGGTATAAAGACCTTTCCAGACATACAGAGGCTGAGTGAATTTTCTAATATGCGCCCTGCCCTACAAAAAATACATAAAAGAGGCTATTTGACCACCATCAACGGGGACAATTTGTGGCAACATAAAGAGGGGGAGAGTAAAGGCCTGAACAGAAATACGGGAATGGAGAACGTAAACGTGCTGAAGAAAATGGAATACTCTAAATATCAAACTTTCTTTTACATAAACTTAAGGAAAACCACTCAAAAAAAAATCATGAACTGAAAAATATACTGTAATAAAAAAAAAAACGCAGGGAAACATCATAGAATACCACCACACAGAAATAATAGACAATAACAAAATGGCAAAGAAACAATGGAGACACAGCCTTACCAGAAAACTAAAGATAGAATGACAAGAAATCCTCATGTATCAATAATCACCGTAAATGTAAATGGACTGAACTCACCAATAAAAAGGCACAGAGTAGCAGATTGGATCAGAAAACTAAACCCAACCATATGCTGTGTCCAAGAGACACATCTCAGCTACAAGGACAACCATAGACTGAAAGTGAAAGGGTGAAAATTGAAACTCCAAACAAATGGTACCCACAGAAAATCAGGTGTAGCCATAACGATATCAGATATAAGAGACTTCAGGGTGAAAAAGGTAACAACTGATAAAGATGGACATTTCATAATAGTAAAAAGGACTAAACAACAGAAGACATAACAGTCATCAATATTTATGCCCCCAATCAGGGAGTACTAAAATATACCAAGCAACTACTAACAGAACTAAAGGGAGAAATTGACCTAAACACATTTATACTAGGGGACTTAAATATATCATTGACAGCTATGGATAGATCATCAAAACAGAAAATAAATAACGAAATTGCAGCCCTAAATGACACATTAGATGAAATGCACATCATTTACATATATAGAGCACTTCATCCTAAAACAAGAGACTACATTCTTTTTGAGTGTACATGGAACATTCTCAAGGATAGATGATATATTGGGACATAAAATCAGCCTCAGCAAATTTAAGAGGCTTGAAATCATACCAAGCATATTCTCTGATCACAGGGCTTTGAAATTGGATATCAACTGCGAAAAGAAAGCAGGAAAACACACAAATACACAGAGATTAAACAACATACTTTTAAAAAATGGCTAGGTCGAAAAAGAAATTAGAGGAGAGTTCAAAAGATACATAGAAACAAAAGACAATGAAAATACACCCTACCAAAATTTTTGGGATGCAGGGAAAGCAGTTTTAAGAGGGAAATTTATATCATTACAGGCCTATCTCAAGAAACAAGAAAAATCCCAAATAAACAACTTCATGTTACACCTTAAAGAACTAGAAAAAGAAGAACATGTGAAACCCAAGGTCAGCAGAATAAAGGAAATAACAAAAATAAGAGCAAAACTAAATGAAACAGAGAACAAAAAGACTATAGAAAAAATTAATGTGACAAAGATCTGGTTCTTTGAAAAGATTAACAACATCGACAAACCCTTGGCTAGACTCACTAAGATGAAGAGAGAGAAGACACTAATTAACAAAATCAGAAATGAAAAAGGTGAACTTATTACGGACACCACAGAAGTACAAAGGATCATGCAAGAATACTATGAAGGACTACATGCCACCAAATTCAATAACCTAGAAGAAATGGACAAGTTCTTAGAAACATATAGCCTTCCAAGGATGAACCATGAAGAACTGGAAAATTTAAACAGACCGATCAACTGTAACAAAATTGAATCAGTCATCCAAAGTCTTCCCAAAAGCAAAAGTCCGGGACTAGATGGCTTAACTAGCGAATTCTACCAAACCTTCAAACAGGATCTAATACCAATCCTGCTCAAACTCTTCCAAAAAATTGAAGAAGAGACAGTACTCCCTAACTCATTTTATGAGGCCAGCATTACCCTGATACCAAAACCTGGTAAGGACAACACAAAAAAAGAAAACTACAGACCAATATCTCTGATGAACACTGATGCAAAAATCCTAACCAAAATTTACCAAATCGAATAAAACAATGCATTAAAAAGATTATTCATCACGACGAAGTGGGGTTCATCCCCGGGGCACAAGGATGGTTCAACATTCCCAAATCAATCAATGTGATAATCACATAAAGAAAATAAAGGACAAAAATCATACGATTATATCAATTTCTGCAGAAAAAGCATTTGACAAGATAAAACATCCATTTATAATTAAAACACTTAATAAAATCGGTATAGAAGGAAAATACCTTAACATAATAAAGGCCATATATGACAATCCTTCAGCTAATCTCATAATTAATGGTGAAAAATTGAATCCTTTTGCTCTACGTTCAGGAACATGACAGGGCTTTCCCCCATCACCTCTGCTTTTCAACATAGTGTTGGAAGTCCTTGCCAGAGCAATCAGGCAGGAGAAAGAAAGAAAAGTCATCCAAATTTGGAATGAAGAAGTTAAATTATCACTCTTTGCTGATGACATGATGCTATATATAGAAAACCCTAAAGACTCCACCAAAAAGCTGTTAGAAACAATCAACGGATACAGTAAAGTTCCTGGCTACAAAATCAACGTACAAAACTCCATTGCATTCCTATATACTAACAATGAAATATCAGAAAAAGAAATACAAAACACAATTCCCTTTACAATTGCAGCAAAAAGAATAAAAATACCTAGAAATATACTTAACCAAGGATGTAAAGGACCTATATGCTGAAAACCATAAGACATTTTTGAAAGACACAAAGAAATGGAGAGACATTCCATGCTCATAGATTGGAAATCAACATAGTTAAAATGGCCATATTAACAAAAGCAATATACAGATTTAATGCAATCCCCTTCAAAATCCCAATGACGTTTTTGAAAGAAATAAAACAAAAAAATCCTCAGATTTGTTTGGAACCACAAAAGACCCAAAATGGACAAAGCAATCTTAAGAAAAAAGAACAATACTGGAGTTATCACACTCCCTGACTTTGCTTGTACTACAAGGCTGCAATAATCAAAAGAGCATGGTATTGGCAGAAAAACAGACACATAAACCAATGGAATACAATTGAGAACCCAGAAATAAAACTACATAAATATGAACAGATAATTTTTGATAAATAAGCAAGAAACATACAATGGAGGAAAGACAGCCTCTTCAATAAATGGTGCTGGGATAATTGAATAGCCACTTGGAAAAGAATTAAACTAATCTGCTATCAGTCACCATATTCCAAAATTAATTCAAAATGGATCAAAAACTTAAACATAAGACCTTACACAATAAAGAGCATAGAAGAAAACATAGGTACTAAATTTATGGACCTTGGGTTCAAAGAGCATTTTATGAATTTGACTCCAAAGGCAAGGGAAGTAAAAGCTAAAATAAATGAATGGGACCATATCAAACTTAAAAGCTTCTGCACAGCAAAAGAAACCATAGACAAAATAAAGAGGCAGCTAACTGAATGGGAGAAGATTTTTGCAAACAGTGCCTCCGATAAGGGGTAATATCCAAAATATACAAGGAACTCATGAAACTCAACAACAAATAAAAACAAACAACCTAATTGAAAAATGGGCAGAGGACCTGAAGAGACATTTCTCCAAAGAGGACATAAAAATGGCACATATGAAAAAATACTCAACATCACTAATCATCAGAAAAATGCAAATAAAACCCTCAATGAGATATCACCTCACCCCAGTCAGAATGGCTATCATCAACAAGACAAATAGTACAAGATTTGGATGGGCTGTGGAGAAAAAGGAACCCTCATCCACTTTTGATGGGAATGGCGATTGGTGCAGTCGTTATGGAAGGCAGTGTGGAGGTTCCTCAAAAAATTTCTAATAGTCACAAGATCCATACATGTTGTCACAAACGTTCAAATATCATCTTTTCTTATCGCCGAATAGGATTCCATTGTGTATATATACCACAACTTCTCTATCCATTCATCTATGGAAGGACATTTTGGTTTTTCCATGTCTTGGCCACTGTAAACAAAGCTGCCATGAATATTGGAGCACACGTGTCTTTATGTATAAATGTTTTCAGATTTTTTTTGCGTAGATACCCAGGAGAGGGATTGCTGGGTCATATTGTAATTCTATTCGTAATTTTTTGAGGAACCTCCACACTGCCTTCCACAACGGCTGCACCAGTCTGCATTCCTACCAAAAGTGTATGAGGTTTCCTTTTTCTCCAGAGCCTCTCCAACACTTGTTATTATTTGTCTTGTTGATAATAGCTGTTCTCCCTGGGGTGAGCCTGAAATTTATGTAATTTTACTAACAAATGTCACCCAAATAAATTTTTTAAAAATTTCAAATAGTATTACCATATGACCCAGCAATCCCTCTCCTGTGTATCTACTCAAAATATCTGAATACATTTATCCATAAAGACAGTTGTGCTCCAATGTTCATTGAAGCTTTGTTTACGGTGGCCAAGACATCAAAACCACTAAAATGTCCTTCAATAGATGAATGGACAAAGAAGTTGTGTTATATATACACAATGGAACACTATTCGGTAGTAAGAAAAGATGATATAGGAACATTTGTAAAAACATGGATGGATCTTGAGAGTATAATGCTAAGTGAAATAATTCAGACAGTAAAAGCAGAGAACCATATGATTTCGCTGATATGTGGTATATACACGAAAAACAACAAAAGAACAAGAGAAACAAATGAGAAACAAAAACTCATAGACACAGACAATTGTTTAGTGGTTACCAGAGGGTAAGGAGGGTGGGCGGTGGGAGATGAGGGTAAGGGGGATCAAATACATGGTGATGGAAGGAGAACTGACTCTGTGTGGTGAATACACAATGGGATTTATAGATGATGTAATACAGAATTGTATACCTGATATCTATGTAATTTTACTAACAATTGTCACCCCAATAAATTAAAAAAAAAAAAAGAATATAGGACTTTCAGACTAGGTCTGTGCCTGTCTACCTATGTCTTTGCTTATGCCATTCTCTCCACCTACAAAACCATTACTGATACCTTCCTTGCCCAGTAATGCCTATCCATTCCTAACATTTGTTCATGTACAGTGTGATCATTCTATTTGATCTTCTCCAGCTCCATTGTCTGAGTCATTTAGTTGCAGTTAGATTCTCTGTCTTATAGTTAAATGATCTCTCTCTGGGTATCATTTCAATCCCCATTTAGGTTGCACGTTAACTAAGGTCAGGACAAGGCCTGGCATTTGTAACTCTCAAGAACACTAGTCAAGTGCTCAACACATGCTGATCTTTGATTATCGACTGCTTACTAAAATTTTGCCTTAGTTTGGTTTAAGGTAGAAATACTCGATTGGAATCAATTTTTATTTTATTGATGCCAATTTGTGTGTCTGTTTGTAGACCTTGCCCAAATTAGCCTCCTATTCCTATAAATTATAACCTGCAGAGACATATACCTAGCATCTCTCTGCATATTGAGTTTCAAACTGTGACTGTTTCTTTTAAACACATCAGTCAAAATCCTGGTTCAGAGTTCTTTATAAAGTGGTTCGTATTTTATAGTCCTACGAATGCTTCACATTGCAACTGCTGAGCTTTTAAAACACAGAAACTAGAAAAAGGGTACAAGGAACAGCCATCTGTCCCTATAAACAATTATCTGCCGGCCATCTGCCCTTATACTAGGTAATGATTTTAATGCTGTTGATATCTGACTGAAATACTCTCTCCACAGAGCCAAAGAAAGGGAACCCATTAAAAAGTGCTGATTCTTCCAGTTGTTGTTTGTAAATGTTTTTTTCCTATATAAAAGCCTATCATTTAATTTGTATCTGTGATTTTCACTATGTATTGAAAAGTTATTCTTCATAACCTATCTGCAAAAACCTGTATCTTTACAAATAGCTTCCTCTATCTACAAATTATCAGAAGTTAGTGCAACTTTGGAATATCATTTATACCCATTCAAAATGAATGTGTCCATCACATTACAGAAAAGAGCTAAACTAAAGGGATTAACAATAAACCCGAGGCTCAAGCTAAGCAAAATACAGAAACCCACAGCAAATGAAATCCAGTTCACCTGCTTTTTATAACCAACTCCACAAATTCCACAACCCAATGTAATCCTTCTAATGCATTCACCGCTTTATTTTTCTGTGACCAAAACTGAAGTAAATTAGCGTTTGAGTTACAGTGAATTATTCTGTAAATTTGGGCAGAATCCATCCAGTCATTTAAGGCAATTTGACAGTGCATAGGTGTCTACATGTGTAAGTTAATATATGAAATCAAGGTCTTGCTTACAGCCTGAGTCATGGTTCATTCAGCCAAGATTCCTTTTTTTTTTATACACAGTTGTTCTAAAAGATATGATGTGGTACTTCATAGCCTTTAACAATAACATAAATCTAAAGGTTAGGAATATTAACAAAATGGGCTATGTGGCTTTTCAGTCAGTGCCATTTCTTGAGAGACATGCATTAACAAATTTCAACCCACAGTGACCTATACTTAACTTCTTTGTCCTGAAATTACTTGTTATTCAAGTGTAGACTCAATATTTTATATAAAATGAGCTTTGATATATTCGCTGTTTTATAAATTACATGTGAGGTAGAGATCTTGCCAATATATTTCCCATCTAAACTAGGTCTAACAATTTATACTTACAAAATTCAATTATGTTTATCAAAATCTTTGCCTTGCGTTTAGTTATTTACATTGTTTTTCTTCTTTTTTTCTAAACAGCATGACTTCACAGAAATCTTGCTTAAGTAAGTTATGGGAGATCAGTTCCTACAATATAACCCACTAAAACTACCTTGGGAATTTTCAGATAGCCGATAGTAGGTATGAAAAACGTAATTCTCACTCTGCATAATATGAGCTCTGGTTGTTCTAAGATGTGAGAACTGATGTGCAAATTTTGGATCTGGATCTACAAATAAGCATTATCCCCATAGAAACTTCAGGGCTGATGTTTCAATGGCTATTAAAACCCTAAGAAAAATGCATGGTCATCTATAATATGTCCTCCTTCTTTGACTTGGCCAATGATTCTAGACAATGTGTAAAATAAAACCACAATTTAGAGCTAATAACTACTAATGAAGTAAAGTTTTGTTAATAATTTTAAGTAAACAAAATTTTTAAAAGATCAGTGACAAACCTTACAGAAAAAATTAAAATGAGAAACATTTATATTATTATTGCTTTAAAATGTATGTAAGAATTTTTTCTCCTGCACCTGATAATTTAAAATACATTAGTGTTACTTATATTTTAATAGTCATAACAATGTTTAAGAATACAAGGAAAGTATACAACATCAGTGTCATTCAGACTTTCATTTGAAATATTTGCTTTCTAATTTTTCTAAATCTTCTCTGGGAATAACAAATTTATTTGTGATGATCTTGACATTTTAAGTGTGAAAAAGATATTAATAAGGCAGATATTCCTGTCAGTGTCCCACTATGGGCATGAAAACATAATGAGTGAATCTACTAAAAGGAAAAGAGAAAAGAAAATCTATCTGTGGCAATTATTTTATTCACTAATATCAACTGATGACTCATTTCTACTAGCTAATTCTGCAGTCTGCCAAAGAACTTTGCTGGAGAAAAGACTCCTTCTGGGCTAGATTACTGCAGTGCTTTTTTTCTTGCTGTGTTGGATTCCTGCAGCTGTTGCTCTTTCACGCAGAGTGGGTCCCTCTATAACAGCTCAGATGGTACTGCAGTAGCAATATGTACTGGATACTCAGAAAGTCCTTGGAAAATCAGTGAAGTAAATGCCTGAGAATCAAGCAGACCGACTTTATTGTACCATATCTTCTGTAAGTTAGATGTGAGAGGCTTCCTAAGTAATCTGCTCCCTCTAAGTATCATTCTCCTAGTCTGTAAACTACAAAAATTTGGATTCAGCTACATCAACCCTACTACTTCTCTTACTTTATACGCTAGAATTATCTTATTTTTTCCTCTGTCTGTAATACTTTCAATTTTCATCTCTTTCTGACTCATTTCTACTCTTCTTATTTTTAAATTTTTCTTTAACTACTGAGAGAACAAAATATAATATACTTCTGAATAAAAACTTCTGTGGTTGCAAATAAAATTAAGAGAAAGGAAAAGAGAACAGTAATGTCATAGAGGAACTATGAGAAAGGTATTTTGAGGAATATAGGAATTTATAGAGGTCAAACATGCATGATTTTTTTTTCTTTTCTTTTTTGCTCTTTCTCTGTAAGGCTATCCTGAATGGAGCTTGTGATAGCTTTCTGCAAAAAGGGGAAATTCCCTCCTCTCCAAGCCTATATGTTTAACATTAGAGATTAGTACTGAGTATCTACAATACTGCTAGATAGGTAGATAGTTCTTCAAAAAAAAAGATTTAATACTGGTGAGAACAAGAAAGAAGAATAAAAGAATAAACAGTGATAGAGCATTTTTTTCCTTTTTTCTGTGTTTATATTTCCAATTGCTTGAACCCAAACCATGCTCTTGACCAAGTGCCAAATTTACTGATATCATTTAAATATTTTAAAATCACACTAATTTCATGTATACCAAAAATAGATCAATTTCAATCTTATCAATAGTTAATCAATCTGTCAAAAAAGAACAATTAAACAAATGGCCACTGGAATTGACAGACATCTAAAGTTAAGTCATAGAAACCATTCCATTTCATCTTTCATCAATTGTAAATACCAGCATTTACATTCATTAAAATGGAGGGTTTCTCTTAAGATACTTAAAGATGTCTAACTATTTCTTTCTTTGGCTTAGATACTCTGCTTAATAACTTGTGACTTAAAAGTTTTTCATGCATACCCACACAAGTATAAATACTATGCTGGCCCCAGTCCTTTCTTTAAAAATAGAACCAATGGCTACACAAAACATCTGAGTACCTAATACAACCTGCAATCATTTGTACTACTAGTTATCCTATTGATTTCCTTACTCATCGACCATTCTCCCTTTATTCCTTGCTATCCATACCCCAATTTTCTTCAGCTATAGAGATCTGCTATCTCCCGTCACAGGGGATATACTGTGATTTGTCTAAGCCACTCATGGTAATGCCATTTCTCTTCCTAGAGAAATATAAAAGTAGATGTTCTGGGATACGTTTACTTTTTCATGCATACACACACACATACATATATACACAAAATGTGATGCCTGGATCACAAAATGCTGCAACCATTTTGCAAACATGACAAACCAAATTGTTAAGATTGGCAGAATAGAAGAGATGGACTTGGATACTTGGTGACATTAAACAGTCTCTTAATTAACCAACACTTGGCATCTCAGTTTCATATTTTTCTTTTTTTAATTTTTATTACAGTATAATTCACATACGTTATATTAGTTTCAGGTGTACAACATAGTTATTTGACACTTATATTCCTTATGATGTGATCACCACCCTAAGCCTAGTAATTATATGTCACTATGCAACGTTACTACAATATAATTGATACTACATATTACATCTCTGTGGCATATTTATTTTATAACTGGAAATTTGTACTTCTATTTCCTTTCATCTTTTTTGTCCATCTA
Source organism: Rhinolophus hipposideros (assembly GCF_964194185.1). Classification (NCBI taxonomy): domain Eukaryota; kingdom Metazoa; phylum Chordata; class Mammalia; order Chiroptera; family Rhinolophidae; genus Rhinolophus; species Rhinolophus hipposideros. The sequence continues at coordinate 35,228,805 of NC_138046.1, forward strand.
CCCACCTGCATGACGCTCTAGCAACCATCAGTTTTTCTCCGTATCTATGTGTCTATCTGCTTCTGTATTGTTTGTTCATTTATTTTGTTCTTTAGGATCCACATATAAGTGAAATCATACGGTATTTGTCGTTCTCTGTCTGACATATTTCACTTAGCATAATAACTCTCTCTCTCTCTCTCTCTCTCTCTCTCTCACACACACACACACACACACACACACACACACACACACAAACACATTCTTTATTTACCTATCAATGGACACATAGGTTGCTTCCATGCTTCCATATCTTGGCTATTACACGTAATGCTGCAGTGAAAATAGGCATACATACATGATTTCAAATTAGTGCTTTCATTTTCTTCAGATAAATACTCAGAAGTGGAATTGCTGTGTTGTATGGTAGCTCTATGTTTAATTTTTTGAAGAATCTCTATACTGTTTTCCATAGTGGTTGTGCCAATATACAATCCCACTCAAAATGCACCAGAGTTTCCTTTTCACAACATCCTCAGGAACATTTGTGATTTGTTTACTTTTTGATAATAGCCATTCTAACAATTGTGAGATGGTATTTCATTGTGGTTTTGGTTTGCATTTCCCTGGTCATTAGTGATGTTGAATATCTTTTCATGTATGTCGGATATCTGAATGTCATCTTTGGAAAAATGTCTCTGTCTGGGCTTAGCCCGTTTTTATTTTTTTATTTTTTTTATTTTATTTTTTTCATAAATTTATTTATTTATTAGTTTCAGGTGTACAAAACAAGGTAATACTTAGACGTTCATCATCCATATCCCTCACACTGTGAACCCCCCTCCCCCCATCCACCATCCCTCCGACCCCACACCGAACCATCACATTATATATATAAAATTATAGTTGGCATTCATTAATGTCCAGCCTCTGGTGTCCAATGCCATGATCAGGTATCCACAGCATCCCTGAGGTGGTCTCCCAAACAGGACGCATGCCCATCGGATACCCAACAAAATCTCCACAACATTATAGAATACCTTCCCCAAATTAATTTTCAAAAACAAACAAAAAAAAAACAAAAACAAACAAACAAACAAAAAAAAACCCCGAGGCCATCTTGTGGTCACCAGCTGCCTCCAAATCCCTTCACCTTTCCCCTTATCCCCAACCCCCTCCCACATACCCATCTAACCACTCTCGGTTTTTTCTCCGCGTCCCCAAAACTGTCTCTGATTAATTCATTCGCATAGTCTTTTCTTTAGATTCCATATATAAGTGAGATCATATGGTACCTGTCTTTCTCTTTCTGACTTATTTCACTTAACATAATGTTCTCTAGATCCATCCATGTTGCTGCAAATGATAAGATTTCTTTCTTCTTTATGGCTGCGTAATATTCCATTGTATAAATGTACCACAGATTCTTATCCAGTCATCTAACGATGGGCATTTTGGTTGTTTCCATATCTTGGCTATTGTGTAAAGTGCTGCAATAAACATAGGAGTGCATACAGATTTTTGAATTGGAGTTTTGGATTTGTCCGGGTAGATGCCTAGGAGTGGAATTACTGGATCATAGGGTAGATCCATTTTCAGATTCCTGAGATACCTCCATACTGTTTTCCATAGTGGCTGCACTAATCTGCAATCCCACCAACAGTGCACTAGCGTTCCCTTTTCTCCACATCCACGCCAGCATTTGTTGTTTGTTGATTTATTGATGATAGCCATTTTGACTGGAGTGAGGTGGTATCTCATTGTGGTTTTTATTTGCATTTCTCTGATGGTTAGTGAGGTTGAGCATTTCTTCATATGTCTTCTTGCCTTCTGTATGTCCTTCTTAGAGAAATGTCTCCCCAAGTCCTCTGCCCATTTTTTAATTGGGTTGTTTGTTTTTTTGGAGTTGAGTTGAGTAAGTTTTTTATAGATTTGTGATATTAATCCCTTATCAGATATATCATTGGCAAATATCTTTTCCCATACAGTAGGATCCCTTTTTGTTTTATTGATGGTTTCCTTTGCTGTGAAAAAACTTTTTAGTTTGATGTAATCCCACATGTTTATTTTTTCTCTTACTTCGCTCGCGCGAGGGGATATATCAGTGAAAATCTTACTCCGGGTAATGTCCATGAAGTTTCTTCCTATATTTTCTTCTAGATATTTTATGGTTTCAGATCTTACATTTAAGTCTTTAAGCCATTTTGAATTTGTTTTTGTATATGGTGTAAGGAGGTGGTCCAGCTTCATTTTCTTGCATGTGTCCGTCCAGGTTTCCCAACACCACTTATTGAACAGACTATCTTTACCCCATCGTACATTCTTGCTTCCATTGTCATAGATTAGATGGGCATATAGGCATGGATTTATGTCTGGACTCTCTATTCTGTTCCATTGATCTATGTATCTATTTTTATGCCAGTACCATGTTGTTTTGATTACTGTAGCCTTGTAGTATAGTTTGAAATCAGGTATCGTTATACCTCCCACTTTGTTCTTATTTCTCAAGATTGCTGAGGCTATCCGGGGTCTTTTATGGTCCCATATAAATTTTAGGATTATATGTTCTATTTCTGTGAAAAACGTCGTTGGTAGTTTGATAGGAATTGCGTTGAATATGTATATTGCCTTAGGCAGTATGGACATTTTAATTATATTAATTCTTCCTATCCATGAACATGGAATGTGTTTCCATCTATTTATGTCTTCTTTCATTTCTTTCTTCAGTGTTGTATAATTTTCTGAGTACAGATCCTTTACATCTTTGGTTAGATTTATTCCCAGATATTTTATAGTCTTTGGAGCAATTGTAAATGGAATTGTTTTTTTAATTTCTCCTTCTGCTATTTTATCATTGGTATATACAAATGCAACTGATTTCCGAATATTAATTTTATATCCTGCTACTTTACTAAATTCATCTATCAGTTCTAATAGTTTCTTGGTGGAGTCTTTAGGGTTCTCTATATATAGTATCATATCATCTGCATATAATGATAATTTTACTTCCTCCTTACCAATTTGGATGCCTTTTATTTCTTTCTCTTGTCTGATTGCTGTGGCTAGAACTTCCAGCACTATGTTGAATAGAAGTGGAGAAAGTGGGCAACCTTGTCTTGTTCCTGATCTTAGGGGGAATGGTTTTAGCTTTTCCCCATTGAGTATGATGTTAGCTGTGGGTTTGTCATATATGGCCTTTATTATGTTAAGATATGATCCCTCTATTCCCACTTTCTTAAGGGTTTTTATCATAAAAGGTTGCTGTATTTTATCAAATGCTTTTTCTGCATCTATTGATATGATCATGTGATTTTTATTTTTCATTTTGTTAATGTGGTGTATCACATTAATTGATTTGCGGATGTTGAACCACCCCTGCATACCAGGGATGAATCCCACTTGATCATGGTGTATGATCTTTTTAATGTATTGCTGAATTCTGTTTGCTAATAATTTGTTGAGAATTTTTGCATCTATGTTCATTAGAGATATAGGCCTGTAGTTTTCTTTCTTTGTGGTGTCTTTGTCTGCTTTTGGGATCAGGGTGATAGTGGCTTCGTAAAAAGTGTTTGGGAGTCTTCCTTCCTTCTGGATGCCTTGTTCTTTTGTTGATTTGGTTTATATACCACATATCAGTGAAATCATATGGTTCTCCGCTTTTTCTGTCTGGCTTATTTCGTTTAGTATTATAATCTCAAGATCCATCCATGTTGTTATAAATGGTCCTATTTCATCTTTTCTTACCACCGAATAGTATTCCATTCTGTGTGTATACCACAACTTCTTTATCCACTCATCAATCGAAGGATATGTTTGTTGTTTCCAAGTTTTGGCCACCAGAAATAAAGCTGTAATGAATACTGGAACACCTGGGTCTTTATGGATAAATGTTTTCAAATATTGGGGTAGATACTCAGGAGAGGGATTGCTGGGTCATACGGTAATTCTATTCGTAATTTTTTGAGGAACCTCCACGCCGCCTTCCATAGCGGCTGCAACAGTCTGCATTCCCACCAACAGTGTATGAGGGTTCCTTTTTCTCCACAGCCTTTCCAACACTTGTTACTATTTGTCTTGTTGATGAAAGCCATTCTAACTGTGGTGAGGTGACATCTCATTGTGGTTTTCATTTGCATTTCTCTGATGATTAGTGATCTTCAGCATTTATTCATATGTATATTTGCCATTTGTATGTCTTCTTTGGAGAAATGTCTCTTCAGGTCATCTGCCCAATTTTGAATTAGGCAATTGCATGAGTTCTTTGTATATTTTGGATATTAGCCCCTTATCGGAGGCACTGCTTGCAAAAATTTTCTCCCATTCAGTTGGTTACCTCTTCATTTTGTCAATGCAGAATATGCAGGCTTTTTTGCTGTGCAGAATATTTTAAGTTTGATATAGTCCCATTCATTTATTTTAGCTTTTACTTCCATTGCCTTTGGAGTCCAATTCATGAAATGCTCTTTGAACCCAGGTCTGTAAGGTTAGTACCAGTTTTCTTCTATGTAGTTTATGGTTTCAGGTCTTATGCATAAGGCTTTGATACATTTTGAATTAATTTTGGTACATGGTGACACACAGCAGTCCAGTTTCATTCTTTTCCACGTGGCTTTCCAATTCTCCGAGCACCATTTTTGAAGAGGCTGTGTTTTCTCCATTGTATGTTTTTTGTTTCTTTGTCAAAAGTGATCTGTCCATATTTATGTGGTTTTATTTCTGGGTTTTCAGTTGTATTCCATTGGTCTATGTGTCTGTTTTTCTGCCAATACCATGCTGTTTTGATTATTGTAGCCCTGTACTACAAGCTAAAGTCAGGGAGTGTGATACCTCCAGTATTGCTCTTTTTTCTTAAGATTACTTTGGCTATTTGGGGTCTTTTGTAGTTCCAGACAAATCTGATGATTTTCTGTTCTATTTCTTTAAAAAATGCCATTGGGGTTTTGATGGGGATTGCATTAAATCTGTATATTGCTTTGAGTAATATGTCCATTTTAACTATGCTGATTCTTCCAAACCATGAGCACGGAATGTCTTTCCATTTCTTTCTGTCTCCTTCAATTTCTTTCAAAAATGTCTTATAGTTTTCAACATACAGATCTTTCACATCCTTGGTTAAGTTTATTCCTAGGTATTTTATTCTTTTTGCTGCAATTGCAAAGGAAATTGGTTTTGTATTTCTTTTTCTGAGATTTCATTGTAAGTATATAGGAAAGCAACGGACTTTTTTACGTTGATTTTGCAGCCAGCAAATTTACTGTATTCCTTGATTTTTTCTAACAGCTTTTTGGTGGAGTCCTTAGGGTTTTCTATATGTAGCATCATGTCATCTGCAAAGAGTGATAATTTAACTTCTTCATTCCCAATTTGGATGCATTTTATTTCTTTATTTTGTCTGATTACTCTGGCAAGAACTTCCAACACTATGTTGAAAAGCAGAGGTGATAGGGGACAACCTTGTCGTGTTCCTGAACATAAAACAAAGGGTTTCAGCTTTTCACCATTAATTACGAGATTAGCTGGGGGCTTGTCATAGATGGCCTTTATTATGTTCAGGTATTTTCCTTCTATACCTATTTTATTATGTGTTTTAATCATAAATGGATGTTGCATCTTGTCAAATACTTTTTCTGCATCAATTTATGTAATGATATGATTTTTATCCTTTATTTTGTTTATGTAATGCATCACATTGATTGATTTGAGGATGTTGAATCATCCTTGTGCCCCCAGGATGAACCCCACTTGGTCGTGATGAACAATCTGCTTAATGCATTGTTGTATTTGATTTGCTAAAATTTTGTTTAGGATTTTTGCATCAGTATTCATCAGAGATATAGGTCTGTAGTTTTCTTTTTTTCTGTTGTCCTTACCAGGTTTTGGTATCAGGGTAATGCTGGCCTCATAAAATGAGTTAGAGAGTACTGTCTCTTCTTCAATTTTTTGGGAAGAGTTTGAGCAGAATTGGTATTAGATCCTCTTCGAAGGTTTGGTAGAATTCATTAGTGAAGCCATCTGGTCCCAGACTTTTGCTTTTCGGAAGGTTTTGGATGACTGATTCAATTTCATTACTGGTGATTGGTCGGTTCAGTTTTTCCATTTCTTTGTGTTTCAGGTTGGAAGGCTATATGTTTCTAAGAACTTGTCCATTTCTTCTAGGTTATTGAATTTGGTGGCATATAGTCCTTCATATTATTCTTGCAAAATCCTTTGTATTTCTGTGGTGTCCGTGATAACTTCCCCTCTTTCATTTCTGAGTTTGTTAATTAGTGTCTTCTCTCTTTTTATCTTAGTGAGTATAGCCAACAGTTTGTTGATTTTGTTAAATTTTTCAAAGTCCAGCTCTTTGTCACATTAATTTTTTCTATTGTCTTTTTGTTCTCTATTTCATTTAGTTCTGCTCTGATTTTTGTTATTTCCTTTCTTCTGCTGACCTTGGGTTTCGCTTGTTCTTCTTTTTCTAGTTCTTTGAGGTATAACATGAGGTTATTTATTTGGGATTTTTATTGTTTCTTGAGATAGGCCTGTAATGATATAAATTTCCCTCTTAAAACTGCTTTTGCTGCATCCCAAAAATTTTTGCAGGATGTATTTTCATTGTCATTTGTTTTTATGTATCTTTTGATCTGTCCTTTAATTTCTTCTTTGACCCAGTTGTTCTTTAAAAGTATGTTGTTTAATCTCCATGTATTTGTGTTTTTTCCTGCTTTCTTTTTGCAGTAGATATGCAATTTCAAAGCCTTATGATCAGACAATATGCTTGGTATGATTTCAATCCTCTTAAATTTGCTGAGGCTGATTTTATGTACCAATATATGGTCTATCAATCAGAATGTTCCATGTACACTAGAAAAGAATGTATAGTCTCATGTTTTAGGATGAAGTGCTCTATGTATGTCAATGAAGTCCATTTCATCTACTGTGTCATTTAGGGCTGCTATTTTGTTATTTTTTTTCTGTTTCGATAATCTATCCATCGCTGTCAATGATGTATTTAACTCCCCTAGTATAGTTGTGTTTTGGTCAATTTCTCCCTTTAGTTCTGTTAGTCGTTGCTTGGTATATTTTGGTGCTCCCTGATTGGGGGCATAAATATTGATGACTGCTACGTCTTCTTGTTGTATAGTCCACTTTACCATTAAGAAATGTCCATCTTTGTCTCTTGTTATACTTTTCACCCTGAAGTCTGTTTCATCTGATATCATTATGGCTACACCTGATTTTCTCTGGGTGCCATTTGCTTGGAGTGTCAATTTCCACCCTTTCACTTTGAGTCTATGCTTGTCCTTGTAGCTGAGATGTGTCTCTTGTAGACAGCATATGGTTGGGTTTAGTTTTTTGATCCAATCTGCTACTCTGTGCCTTTTTTTTGGTGAGTTCAGTCCATTTACATTTAGGTTGTCTATTTATATGTGAGGACTTCCTGTCACTCTCTCTTTAGTTTTCTGGTAAGGCTGTGTCTCCATTGTTTCTTTGCCTTTTTGTTGTTGTCTATTATTTCTGTGTGGTGGTATTCTATGATGTTTCCCTCTGTTTCTTCTTTTATTACAGTATATATTTCAGTTCTGGATGTTTTTTGACTGGTTACCCTTAAGTTTATGTAAAAGAAAGTTTGATATTTAGAGTATTCCAGTTTCTTCAGCATGCTTACTTTCTCTATTCCCATATTCCAGTTGAGGCCTTCACTCTCCCCCTTTTTATGTTTTGGTTGCCACAAGTTGTCCCTGTTGATGGTGGTCTAATATTCACCTTAAGTATTTCTTGTAGTGCAGGTCGTGTATTAGAAAATTCCCTCAGCTTCTTTATGTCTTGAAAGGTCTTTATTCCTCCTTCATGTCTAAAGGAGATCTTTGCTGGATATATAATTCTTGGCTCATAATTTCTCTCTTTCAATAGTTTGAATATTTGGTTCCATTCCCTCCTAGCTTGTAGTGTTTCTACTGAAAAATGTGATGATAATCTAATGCACTTTCCTTTGTAAGTTATCATCTTCTTTTTCCTGGCTGCCTTGAGGATTCCTTCTTTGTCGTTGATTTTAGTCATCTTCAATACAATGTGCCTTGGTGAAGGCCTGTTGGGATTGAGGTAATTAGGTGTTCTATTTGCTTCTTGGATTCGAGGATCCAGTTCTTTCCACACGTTTGGGAAGTTCTCATCAACAATTTATTTGAATATATTCTCTGTTCCCTTCTCTCTTTCTTCTCCTTCTGGTATGCCCATTATTCTTATATTGCTCTTTCTGATGGAGTCAGAAAGTTCTTGTAGAGTTCTTTCATTTCTTTTAAGACTCAAGTCTCTTTCTTCTTCCATCTGTGTAAATTCCAGGTACCTTTCTTCGATGTTACTGATTCTTTCCTTCATATGGTCAACTTTACTACCTAAGCTGGATATTTTATTGTTAATTTCTTCTATTGAGTTCTTAATCTCCAGAAATTCTATTTGGTTCTTTTTCAAAATTTCAAATTCTTTTGTAAAATGCTCATGGTGTTCTTTGATTGTGTTTCTGAGTTCATTAAACTGCCTTTCTGTGTTTTCTTGCATCTCGTTCAGTTTTTTCAGAATTGCAATCTTGAATTCTCTGTCATTTAAATCACATATTTCCATATCTCTAAGTTCCTTTTCTGGAGACTTTTCACTTTCTTTCTGAGCTATCTTGTTGCCTTGGTTATTCATGGCAATCACTGATTTACCATTTCTCTTCCTAGACATCTACAGGAGTGGCTTCTGCAACAGGTTCATAGGTATGTGAAGAGCTTTTGAAGTTCCAAAGCTCTTTCTGCATCAGATTCAAAGCTCGTATGTTTCAGCAGTTCTGTTTACTCCTGCAAGTATCTGCCGAGATACGTGGGGCCAGGGGCTGGGTGCATTGTGAGAGCTGGCCCAGAGCAATGGTGGCGACCACCACCACAGCCAGTCCTGCTTCCACAGCTCCCTCCCCTTTGCTGGAACTAGTTGAGCTGCAAATCTATGTCTGCGTTCCACAGTTCTCAGAGCAGCAAATATTCTGTCCTTTGATCTGACACTGCTACTTTATCGCTTCTAGCACTGGGCAGGTGTGGGCGGGGCGAGCTCTGGGAGGGTAGGGGGGGCTAGTCTCCGTGCCTAAGGCTTCCATTCTCCGCTTGGCAGTGAGGGCTTAAACCACCGATTTCAGCCCTCTTCCCTGTCTTTGCTTCGTGAGATCTCTTCCTTGAGCGTTGATTTCAGCCTTGTTATATGCTGCCCCCTCAGCCTTGTGGGCCATAAGCAGAGCCCTAGCCGTCCGAGTCCTTCCCTCTCCCACAGCTGTGGTAGTTCCGGGAGCAGGGAGCTCGGAGCACTGAGCTATGTCTGCGTCCTGCGCCTGCGCGGCTCAGTCTCCGCACTTCTCCTCTCCCTCCTCCCCGAATCACGCAATTCACCCACCTGGATGTGAATTCAGTAGTGGGCCTCTTTGTCTTGCCTGTCTGCTGTGAAGGAAATCCTTTGTGGAGTTATTGTTGTCCGATTCTTTGAAATTCCAGGGGCGCGCTACAGAGGCTCACCTCACGCCTCCATTTTTTTTTTCCAATCGAGTTCTTAGTTCTTACTGGGTTATCTTATGTAGTATGTGTCCTTTATATTTGACTTGTACTACTTCGTTCTTCTCCTCTGCATGTGCACCAAAGTGACTCTTGTGTTGTGTATGTTGTCCTTTTAAAGAAGATCTTTAACGCTTTTTGCTTGTGAGTAGGTGGGGTTAACTCCTAGGCTTACTAGTTGTGAGACTTGGCTCTGCCCACCGTTGGGTGTTGTGCTGCATGATGGTTGACAGCTTAAATGTGATTTGGCCTCCATTGGCAATTGTGCCTGCAGAGAATTCCCTCTGGTTGTGTGACTTGTAGGTCAAACACGGTAGTACTCTGTTTTGGTCTGGAGTTGGCCTCTGGATATGTTGATGCTTGTGCCTCTTAAGCTGGGCCCTGGTATGGCAATTTCAGAACAAAGCAAATCACCAAGCACAACAACAGCAACAACAAAATCAAATACATTCACATGAAAAAACACCTCATAACCCCTACTCAACACAGGCAAAGACATCAAAGGTATAAAGACAAAACAAAACAAAGCAAAACAAAAAGCAGCACCAGTCTTGTCTTAAGCCCACCAAGTAATCTCCAGGTTATCCTCTGCTGTACCAGAGAGTCCCCTGGCTATTGTGCAGGCAGAAACGGTCACCTGGTGCCCAGGGTGACTTTGGGTCTGTAGATTTCAATGCATGAGGCTGGGGGGTCTGGATGATAGTTTTTACAAAGTCAGTGCAGTTTCTGCCCTTGCCTGCACATATGCACACTAAAAGTAGAACGCCAGCCCTGTGTCTAGTACTCCTGAGTCTTAGGGCTCTTCTTCCGTGTGTGTGTGTGGGGGGGATTTTTGAGCTGCTGAAAGCTGGGAGCTGCATCTGCCGCTTACTGCTGATCTCTGGGAGTGCCTCCACAGTTGCAGTTGCCCTGCCCTAGGCAGGCCAGAAAGGGTGGGGGCTGGGGATGGAGGGGTCTTCTCTCTCCCAGCCCAGCTGCTCACACTCTTCCCACAGGCCAGAAAACGTTGTGGCTGGCGGTGGAGGAATCTCTTCTCTCCTAGCCCAGCCAAAATCACACTCTTCCCAGCTTCTTCCCTGGGTCAGAGCTGCCTGTCAGTCTTCCCATAGCGTGAGCACTAAGGCCCCACTGTAATCTGACACTACTCCTCAGTTCAGGGGCCAGTTTAAGTTTCTGGAAGGGTAGGGGTCAGATTGGAGGAGCATGGAGAGGGGCCCAGGTATGGAGTCTGTGTTCTTTTTCTGCTCTAGGGCCTACCAAGCTGTCCCACTGGCACAAGTGATCAGCTGTGGGACGCAGGGAAAGAGCCCACCTCCTGGCTTTTGTATTCTCTGTTCCGCCCTGGGGACCCTTGTGTCTTTAGAGCTGCGGGTAACCGCCGCAGCAGCTGCCGGCGGCTGGATTCCACCGCGGATCAGCGCATTTCCACTCCGCTCCCTTCCTTCTTCCCCTGCTTGCCCAATTTGCACATCTTCAAGTAATCCTTCCACGAGTCTCTTAGCTATTCTGCATGATGAACAAAGAGTTGTTTGATGGGTTATATGTCCTGTTTGTAATGAGATCTGGAGGAGAACTCAGAAAGTGCGCCCCGCTGCCGCCATTCCTATGACGTCACCCAGATGACTTATTATTTATAGAAAATAAAGGGGTAAAGGAACAAGTTAAAAAAAAATCTTGGGGAAATAAACATATCTCGATTACGAGATATATTGCGAAACAGCTGAACTTGATTCTTCAAGTCATTTGGATGAAGAAAGAGAAAAACAAACGAAAAGGGAGAAATGTCACTTAGCATGGTAATCTCAAGATCCATCCATGTTGTCACAAATGGCAGTATTTCATCTTTTCTCATGGACAAATAATACTCCATTGTATACATATACCACATCTTTTTTATCCAATCGTCTATTGAAGGACACTTCGGTCGTTTCCATGTTTTGGCCACCATGAAACTCGAAGACTATAAGTCTTCACTTATATGTGGACTATAAAACTGAAAGCAACAAACAAAAAGATAAACAAACAAAGAACAAAACCTCAACAAAAAACAAAACCTCAAACAAAAAAAAAATGCAGACAACAGTTTAGGAGTTACCAGAGGGTGAGGAGGGAAGGAGGTGGTAGAAGAGGAAAAACGGGGTCTAATATATGGTGATGGAAAGAGAACTGTCTCTAGGTGGTGAACACACAATGGGATTTATAGATGATGTACAGAATTGTGCACCTGAAATTTATGTAAATTTACTAACAATTGTCACCCCAATAAACTTTAATTTAAAAAAAATAAATAAGAATGACATTACACTTAAAATGATTAAATAACTCACAGGCTATTATTGGAGCACAACAAATTTACATTACAAACCTATATCCAACATCCAGAGAATTTCTAAATATTTAGAGACCAAGGATACAGTACTAAATAACATTTCTAAATAATCCATGTGCCTAAGAAGTAATCAAAGAGAAATTTAAATGCAATTTTGAATAGAATAAAACATAGCTTATCAAATAAATATAGCTTATCAAATAAAACATAGCATATGAAAATTTGCATAATGCAGCTAAAGCAGTGTTGAGAAGGAAAATTATGGTACTACTATGTACAGTCATCCCCTGCTTTTTGAAAGTTCGTGTTTTGTCACTTCAGTTTTCTGAAAGACGGACATTAGTACCTGTTTTTGTTAATTGAAATCTGAAAAGGAGTATCCCTTTTACAAAAAAAAAGAAAATAAAAAAGTGAAGAGAGTGTTCAGCATGTGTTCTGCAGCAAGCTGTTGTACAGGCAGTGTGTACCCCAAGCAGTGAGAGTGGCTCAACCAACTTCTTTCTCTGGGACTACACATCAGCCTGCTATAGCTTTGAGCTGTGTCTGTGAGCATTGGAACTTTATTACAATTTATTTCATACATCCCTGCTTTTACTATATGTTAGTTTTATTTTAGGTTTTAAGTATTGTTTGGTATGATCTGTTAGGTTATTTTTTGATCTGGAAACACTAAAAATTTTTCCATATAAATTAATAGTAATTGCTTTTTTTGTTTTACACCATTTTGGCTTACAAAAGTTTTCATCGGAATATCCTACTTTTGGATAGCAGACAAAACCTGTACCAATGTTAGTAAGGAATACAGTTTCACAACTAGAGAAAAAACTAAAACGAAAAAAGCAAACTGAACCCAGAATGCATTAGCAAAAATGAGAGTGAAAAATAATGAAATAGAAAACAAAAATAAAATAGATAAAATCAATAAAACCAATAGCCTGTTATTTCAGAAGATGAATAAAATTCATAAAACTTTTGCTAGACTTGTTAAAAAAGAAAATTACAAATTATCAGCATCTAAAATGAGAGAAGAGACATCACTACAGATTTCAAAGACAAAGGTAATAAATAAATATTATCTTAAAATTACAATAAAAATATCATTAAAAAATTATGCAAATACAGTTCACTTAGGTGAAATTGGCATATTCCTTCAAAGGCACAACCAACCAATGATCATTCAAAAAGAACCAAACAGCAGACATTGCACTATACCTATAGAAATATTAAATTTGTTGTTTAAAACTATCACACACACACACACACCACAAAGTCCAGATGTTTTCACTGTGTAATTATATCACACATTTAAAGAAAATACCAATTCTACAAAAAACTCTTCCTAAAAACTGAAGAGAAGACTACACTTCCAAACTCATTCAATGAAGCCAGCATTGACAATCAAATTCATTACAAGTAAATATAACTACTGATCATTATTCCCCCAAAGAATATAGATGAACATATTCTTAACAATAGGTTAGCATATGTAATCCAACAGCATATAAAATAAATTATACATCACAATTAATAGGGGCTTTCCTGGGAATACAATGTTCATTTGATACTCAGAAATCAATCAATGTTATTCACCATATCAATATACTGAAGAGGAAAATCATATGATTGTCTTAATAAGAGGAGAAAAAACATTTGACAAAATTCAACATACATTCATGGTAAAAACTCTCAGCATATTAGAAATAGAAGAGAATTTTTTCAACTTGATAGAAGTCATCCTCTATAAAACATCTCATATCATACTTACTTCATGGTGAAAGACTGAATGCCTTTATTCTAAGAGTGTAAAACAGGCAACGTCTGCTCTATCTACTTAGCTCAACATTGTACTGAAGATCCTAGCCAGTTCCAAAATGCAGGAAAAAAGAAATGAAAAAAAAATATGGATCAGAAAGAAAGAAATAAGACCTGCTATATTCACAAACGACAGGACTGTATAGTAGAACATCCCAAAGAATCAACCAAAACAAAAAACTACTAGAACTAGTCAGGTCACAAGATACAGATTAATATAGAAAATAATAAAACTTATTTTGATACAATCTAGTAATGAACAATTAGAATCTATTTATAAAGTACAGTTCACAATATCACAAATGAAATTTAAAATACTCAGGTAGTATATTTGATCCCATTTACCCTCATTTACCACCCTTCTCCCCCTCACTCTCTGGTAACAACTAAACTATTGCCTATGTCTACAAGTTTTTGCTTCTTTGTTTTTTGTCTTGTTCCTTTGTTGCTTTTCAGTTTTGTATCCCCATATCAGTAAACTCATATGGTTCTCGACCTTTTTTCTTTGACTTATGTTGCTTAGGATAATAAAGTGAAGATCCAACCATATTGTCACAATTGGCACTATTTCATCTTTTTTTTAATTAAAGTTTATTGGGGAGATAATGGTTAGTAAAGTTACATAGGTTTCAGGTGTACAATTTAGTAATACATCATCTATGTATCACATTGTGTGTTCACCACCCAGAGTCAGTTCTCCTTCCATCACCATATATTTGATCCTTTCACCCTCATCTACTACCCCCCTCCCCTCTTACCCTCTGGTAACCACTAAACTATTGTCTATGTCTAAGTATTTTTGTTTCTTTACTTGTTTGTCTTGTTCCTTTGTTGCTTTCCGTTTTATATTTTGCATATCAGTGAAATCATACAATTCTTGATTTTTCTGTCTGACTTATTTCTCTTAGCATAATAATCTCAAGATCCAACCATGTTGTTACAAATGGCATTATTTCATCCTTTCTTATGGCAGAATAGTATTCCATTGTGTATATACATACCACATGTTATTTATCCAACATGCAATGTGATATATAGGTGATGTATGACAGAATTGTACACTTGAAACCTATGTAACTTTACTAGACATGTCACCCCAATAAACTGTAGTTTTAAAAAAATACTCACGTAATAATCTAACAAAATATGAGTGCAAGACCTATACACAAACATACAAAACACTGATGAAAGAAATCAAGGTTTAAACAAATGATGAGTTATAGTCTGTTTATGAATTTGAAGCTTCAATATTGTTAATATGTTCATTCTATTCAAAAGCATCTATACATTCCATGCACTGTTAAACAGAATTCCAAGAGGACTATTGTAGAAATCAGCAAGATAATTCTGAAATGTATATGGAAATGTAAAAGAACTAGAATTGCCAAAACAATAAAAATAACAAATGTGTAGGACTCACACTACCCAATTTCAAGACTCAGTATAAAACAGTATTCCATAAGTTTTATACTAAAAGGATATATATATAGATAGATAGATAGATAGATAGATAGATAGATAGATATAGATATAGATATAGATATATATACATATATATAGATATATATATAAAAAATAAAATTATATATATATATATATATAATTATATATATATATATATAAACAGACAGTACTGAAATCCACCAACAGATAGAATATTGATTTTTTATTATTTTACTTTTAATTAAACAATATCTTTATTCATTCCTGTTGTAAAAATTTAAACACAGGTAAATCAAAAGTCTGTCTCAAAATCTAGTCCCCAATACCCCTAATTAAAAGTTATTTCAAGAATGACATCATAGAAATGGCCACATGAGGGATGCTTCTTGAAATT
Source organism: Rhinolophus hipposideros (assembly GCF_964194185.1). NCBI lineage: Eukaryota > Metazoa > Chordata > Mammalia > Chiroptera > Rhinolophidae > Rhinolophus > Rhinolophus hipposideros. Next base: position 35,244,319 of record NC_138046.1, read on the forward strand.
CCTGCTGCAAGTTACAATAAATTGAATAGCTATAATTCAATAAATGATTCTCTGCTCATCACACAGGAACAGCTAAAAGACCTGCACATCAAATTACCTGAAGGTAGGTAAATTGTGCAAGCAGGGGAGAGAGGAAGGGGGAAGTGTGGAGAATTGGCCTGAGGGCTGCAGGTCCCCAGGATGCAGACCAGAGATCACAGCAGCCTCAGGAGAAGGAAGAAGCCTTCCTTCTCCCTGTGCCTCACAGTCCTGCTAGAGGAATCAGCATATAAGTCAGCTGTGTCCAGCATTTGAGGTAGAGACCTCAGGTGAGAACTGCATCCTTAGCACTCTAGCTAGGCAAAAAACAGAAAACAAAGACATGGAGCCTGGCTGCCTCTCCCCCACCCTCCCAGAACTCAGCCACAACCCTGCTGTCCCATTGTTAGAAGCTGGCTCCAGAAGAAGCAGAAGTAGTGCTATATTACAGAACAGAATAGCTGCAGCCCTTGAGAATGGGAAAGACTGGTTTTGCAACTGCTGATCCATAGTCCAGTGATAGGGAAAGAGATGAGGTGTGTGTGACAGTGTTGGGCTGGTTGGAGCTACAAAGGCACCAGCTCACCTGGTCCCCAACTTTTTTGGGTGAATCTCAGAGGTGCACCTAGAGCCTCTGAGACACACATGGATTCATCATTGGGTTGCAGAGTCAGCTTTGTGTTTTCAGAAGCTCAGAACTCTATCGCCCTCACATCCCCCCAAGGAATAGGTGCCTAATACCCAGGAGAACCGCTCACAGATAAGAAGCCTATCTTCTTGTGGCTGGCCATGATGTTCATAGCGTGATTGTGTGGGTAAGAACAGAAACTGCACTGACCTTGTAGAAACCACCAACTACATCTCATAACCTCAGCCACCTACATCTGCACTCTGGGTCCTGTAGCTAGCCCTGCCTCCACAAGGCACAGAGGAGATTTTTTACAGCAGTGGACAATGTGTAGATAGCTGACCAGTATTAAGCTAAGAATTGCATTGTTGTTTTTTTAAAAATATATATTTTTTCCTTCTCTTTTCCCTTTCTCTTATTTTCATTTTATTTATTTTCCTTTCTTTACTTTTTCTTTTTAATCTCTTGTTTTTTGTTTTATTTGTTTTCCATATTTTTGTATATTTGTATGTTTTGAGTGTATATTGTTTTTATGTGTGTGTATTTGTTTGTTTCTTACTTGTCATTGTTGGTTTGTTTTATTTGGACATTGCCCTGCATGAGACCGCTGTCCAAGAGGCACCAGAATCAACACACCCCGAGGCCAGCTTCAAACCAAACGAGAGCACTACCCACTTTGACCTACAAGTGGCACACCCAAAGGGAATTCTTAACAGGCACAAGAGCCCAAAGTGGGGAAGTCTCCGTGAAGGGGACAATCCCTCACACAGCAGCTCATGCACTGTGGAAATAGCCAATTCTCATAGCTAGTTAGCCTGTGAGTTAATCTGACCCACTGACATGTCAAAAGCAATCAAGGCTAAACTACAACAGGAGAACACACACAACACAAGAGACATCTTTGGAGCACACACACAGAAGATTAGGGAGACTAAGCAATTGGAGTACAAAAAACACATACTACATAAGGTCACCCAGTAAAGACTGAGAGACATAGATGATCACCTAATACACAGAAGCAAGTGCAAAGTGAAAGCCAGAATGAGGAAACAAAGAAGTATGTCCCAAATAAAAGAACAGAAGAAAGCTCCAGAAATGTAACTAACTGAAATGGAGACAATCAACCTACTAGATATAGAGTTTAAAATATTGATTATTATAAGAATGCTTAAGGAACTTAGCAAGAATTTCAACAAAGAGACAGCAAACATAAAGAAGGATATAGAAACCATAAAAAAGTCAGAAATGAAGAATACAATAGATTCTAAAAAAAATGGCGGCGTGAGGTGAGCCTCTGTAACGCTCCCCTGGAATTTACAACGAATCGAACAACAATAACTCCACAAAGGACTCCTTGCACAGCAGAGAGGCAAGACGAAGAGGCCGACTACTGAATTCACCTCCAGGTGGGTGAATCGCGCGAGCGGGGGAGGAGGGAGAGGAGAAGTGCGGAGACGGAGCCGCGCGGGCGCAGGACGCAGACCTAGCTCAGTGCTCGGAGCCCGCTGCGCCCGGATCTTCCGCAGCTGCGGGAGAGGGAAGGACTCGGACTGCTAGGGCTCCGCTTATGGCCCACAGGGCTGAGGGGGCAGCATACAAAACCGCTGAACCCAACGCTCACTCACGGCAGACCTCGGAGCAAAGACTGAGGGAAGAGGGCTGAAATCGGTGGTTTAAGCCTTCACTGCCGAGCGGAGAACGAAAGCCTTATGCACGGAGACTAGCCGCCCCCTCCCTACCCTCCCAGAGCTCGCCCCGCCCCCACCTGCCCGGTGCTAGAAGCGATAAAGTAGCAGTGTCGGATCAAAGGACAGAATATTTGCTGATCTGAGAACTGTGGACCGCAGACACAGATTCGCAGCTCAACTAGTTCCGGCAAAGGGGAGGGAGCTGTGGAAGCAGGACTGGCTGTGGTGGAGGTCGCCGCCATTGCTCTAGGCCACCTCTCACAACTCAAACCGCCCCTGGCCCCACCTATCTGGGTGGATCCCTGCAGGAGTAAACAGAACTGCTGAAACAAACGGGCTCTGAATCTGGTGCAGAAAGAGCTTTAGAACTCCAAAAGCTCTTCGCATACCTATCAACCTGTTGCAGAAGACACTCCTGTAGATGTCTAGGAAGAGAAATAGTAAATCAGTGATTGCCATGAATAACCAAGGCAACAAGATAGCTCAGAAAGAAAGTGAAAAGTCTCCAGAAAAGGAACTTAGAGATATGGACCTTTGTGATTTAAATGACAGAGAATTCAAGATCGCAATTCTGAAAAAACTGAACGAGATGCAAGAAAACACAGAAAGGCAGTTTAATGAACTCAGAAACACAATCAAAGAACACCATGAGCATTTTACGAAAGAGATTGAAATCTTGAAAAAGAACCAAATAGAATTTCTGGAGATTAAGAACTCAATAGAAGAAATTAACAATAAAATATCCAGCTTAGGTAGTAGAGATGACCAGATGGAGGAAAGAATCAGTGACATCGAAGATAGAAATCTGGAATTTACACAGAGGGAAGAAGAAAGAGACTTGAGACTTAAAAGAAATGAAAGAACTCTACAAGAACTTTCTGACTCCATCAGAAAGAGCAATATAAGAATAATGGGTATACCAGAAGGAGAAGAAAGAGGGAAGGGAACAGAGAATATATTCAAACAAATCGTCGATGAGAACTTCCCAAACTTGTGGACAGAACTGGATCCTCGAATCCAAGAAGCAAATAGAACACCTAATTACCTCAATCCCAACAGGCCTTCACCAAGGCACATTGTATTGAAGCTGTTTAAAATCAATGATAAAGAAAGAATCCTCAAGGCAGCCAAGGAAAAGAAGATGGTAACTTACAAAGGAAAGCCCATTAGATTATCATCAGATTTTTCAGCAGAAACTCTACAAGCTAGGAGGAAATGGAACCAAATATTCAAACTATTGAAAGAGAGAAATCATGAGCCAAGAATAATATATCCAGCAAAGATCTCCTTTAGATATGAAGGAGGAATAAAGACCTTTCCAGACATCCAGAAGCGGAGGGAATTTTCTAATACACGACCTGCACTACAAGAAATACTAAAGGAGGCTATTAGACCACCATCAACAGGGACAACTTGTGGCAACCAAAACATAAAAAGGGGGAACGTAAAGGCCTGAACTGAAGTACTGGAATACTCTAAATATCAAACTTTCTTTTACATAAACTCAAGTGTAACCACTTAAAAAACATCCAAATCTGAAATATATACTGTAATAAAAGAAGAAACAAAGGGAAACATCATAGAATACCACCACACAGAAATAATAGACAACAACAAAAAGGCAAAGAAACAATGGAGACACAGCCTTACCAGAAAACTAAAGACAGAATGACAGGAAATCCTCACATATCAATAATCACCCTAAATGTAAATGGACTGAACTCACCAATAAAGAGACACAGAGTAGCAGATTGGATCAAAAAACTAAACCCAACCATATGCTGCCTACAAGAGACACATCTCAGCTACAAGGACAAGCATAGACTCAAAGTGAAAGGGTGGAAATTGACACTCCAAGCAAATGGTACCCAGAGAAAATCAGGTGTAGCCATAATGATTTCCCATGAAACAGACTTCAGGGTGAAAAAGATAACAAGAGACAAAGATGGATATTTCATAATGGTAAAGGGGACTATACTACAAGAAGACATAACAGTCATCAATATTTATGCCCCCAATCAGGGAGCACCGAAATATACCAAGCAACTACTAACAGAACTAAAGGGAGAAATTGACCAAAACACAATTATACTAGGGGACTTAAATACATCATTGACAGCTATGGATAGATCATCCAAACAGAAGATAAATAACGAAATCGCACCCCTAAATGACACATTAGATGAATTGGACATAATTGACATATATAGAGCACTTCATCCTAAAACATCAGACTATACATTCTTTTCTAGTGTACATGGAACATTCTCAAGGATAGACCATATATTGGGACACAAAATCAGCCTCAGCAAATTTAAGAAGATTGAAATTATACCAAGCATATTCTCTAATCACAAAGCTTTGAAATTGGATATCAACTGCAAAAAGAAAGCAGGAAAAAACACAAATACATGGAGATTAAACAACATACTTTTAAAGAACGACTGGGTCAAAGAAGAAATTAGAGGAGAGCTCAAAAGATACATAGAAACAAATGACAATGAAAATACATCCTACCAAAATTTTTGGGATGCCGCGAAAGCAGTTTTAAGAGGGAAATTTATATCATTACAGGCCTATCTCAAGAAACAAGAAAAATCCCAAATAAATAACCTCATGTTACACCTTAAAAAACTAGAAAAAGAAGAACAAGCGAAACCCAAGGTCAGCAGAAGAAAGGAAATAACAAAAATCAGAGCAGAACTAAATGAAATAGAGAAAAAAAAAAGACAATAGAAATAATTAATGTGACAAAAAGCTGGTTCTTTGAAAAGATTAACCAAATCGACAAACCCTTGGCTAGACTCACTAAGATAAAAAGAGAGAAGACACTAATTAACAAAATCAGAAATGAAAAAGGGGAAGTTATCACGGACACCACAGAAATACAAAGGATTATCCAAGAATACTATGAAGGACTATATGCCACAAAATTCAACAACTTAGAAGAAATGGACAAGTTCTTAGAAACATACAGCCTTCCAAGGCTGAATCATGAAGAACTGGAAAATCTTAACAGGCCGATCACCAGTAAGGAAATTGAATCAGTCATCAAAAACCTTCCCAAAATCAAAAGTCCTGGACCAGATGGCTTCACCAGTGAATTCTACCAAACCTTCAAAGAGGATCTAATACCAATCCTGCTCAAACTCTTCCAAAATATTGAAGAAGAGTCAGTACTCCCTAACTCATTTTATGAGGCCAACATTACCCTGATACCAAAACCTGGTAAGGAAAACACAAAAAAAGAAAACTACAGACCTATATCTCTGATGAATACAGATGCTAAAATCCTAAACAAAATTCAAGCAAATCGAATACAACAATGCATTAAAAAGATTATTCATCACGACCAAGTGGGGTTCATCCCCGAGGCACAAGGATGGTTCAACATTCGCAAATCCATCAATGTGATACATCACATAAACAAAATAAAGGACAAAAATCATATGATTCTATCAATTGATGCAGAAAAAGCATTTGATAAGATACAACATCCATTTATGATTAAAACACTTACTAAAATTGGTATAGAAGGAAAATACCTCAACATAATAAAGGCCATATATGACAAGCCCTCAGCTAACCTCATAATTAATGGTGAAAAGCTGAAGCCCTTTGCTCTACGTTCAGGAACACGACAATGTTGTCCCCTATCACCTCTGCTTTTCAACATAGTGTTGGAAGTCCTCGCCAGAGCTATCAGGCAAGAGAAAGAAATAAAAGGCATCCAAATTGGGAATGAAGAAGTTAAATTGTCACTCTTTGCAGATGACATGATGCTATACATAGAAAACCCTAAAGACTCCACCAAAAAGCTATTAGAAACAATCAATGAATATAGTAATGTTGCTGGCTACAAAATCAACTTACAAAAGTCCATCGCTTTCCTATATACCAACAATGAAATCTCAGAAAAAGAGATAGAAAAAACAATTCCTTTTGCAATTGCAGCAAAAAGAAAAAATACCTAGGAATAAACTTAACCAAGGATGTGAAGGATTTATATGCTGAAAACTATAAGACATTTTTGAAAGAAATTGAAGAAGACACAAAGCAATGGAAAGACATTCCGTGCTCATGGATTGGAAGAATCAACATAGTTAAAATGGCCATATTACCCAAAGCCATATACAGATTTAATGCAATCCCCATTAAAATCCCAATGGCATTTTTTAAAGAAATAGAACAAAAAATCATCAGATTTGTTTGGAACCACAAAAGACCCCGAATAGCCAAAGCAATATTTTAAAAAAAGAACAATACTGGAGGTATCACACTCCCTGATTTTTCCTTGTACTACAGGGCTACAATAATCAAAACAGCTTGGTATTGGCGGAAAAACAGACACATAGACCAATGGAATAGAATTGAGAACCCAGAAATAAAACCACATAAATATGGACAGATAATTTTTGACAAAGAAGCTAAAAACATACAATGGACGAAAGACAGCCTCTTCAATAAATGGTGCTGGCAGAATTGGATAGCTACGTGCAAAAGAATGAAACTGGACTGCTATCTGTCACCATGTACCAAAATTAACTCAAAATGGATCAAAGACTTAAGCATAAGACCTGACACAATAAACTGCATTGAAGAAAACGTAGGTACTAAACTTATGGACCTTGGGTTCAAAGAGCATTTTATGAATTTGACTCCAAAGGCAATGGAAGTAAAAACTAAAATAAACAAATGGGATTATATGAAACTGAAAAGCTTCTGCACAGCAAAAGAAATTATTGACAAAATAATGAGGCAACCAACTGAATGGGAGAAGATTTTCGCAAACAGTTCCTCTGATAAGGGGCTAATATCCAAAATATACAAGGAACTCATGAAACTCAACAACAAAAAAACAAACAACCCAATTGAAAAATGGACATAGGACCTGAAGAGACATTTCTCCAAAGAGGATATACAAATGGCAAATAGACATATGAAAAAATGCTCAACATCGCTAATCATCAGAGAAATGCAAATGAAAACCACAATGAGATATCACCTTACCCCAGTCAGAATGGCTTTCATCAACAAAACAAATAGTAACAAGTGTTGGAGAGGCTGTGGAGAAAAAGGAACTCTCATACACTGTTGGTGGGAATGCAGACTAGTGCAGCCACTATGGAAGGCAGTGTGGAGGTTCCTCAAGAAATTACGAATAGAATTACCATATGACCCAGCAATCGCTCTCCTGGGTATCTACCCCAAAAATATAAAAGCATTTCTCTATAGAGACACGTGTACGCCAATGTTCATTGCAGCTTTGTTTACGGTAGCCAAGACATGGAAACAAGCAAAATGTCCTTCGATAGATGAATGGATAAAGAAGTTGTGGTACATATACACAATGAAATACTATTCGGCGTTAAGGAAAGATGATATAGGAACATTTGTGACAACATGGATGGATCTCGAGAGAATAATGCTAAGTGAAATAAGTCAGACAGAAAAAGCAGAGAACCCTATGATTTCACTGATATGTGGTATATAAACCAAAAAGAACAAGACAAACAAATGAGAAACAAAAACTCATAGACACAGACAATAATTTAGCGGTTACCAGAGGGTAAGGGGGTGGGGGGTGGGTGATGAGGGTAAAGGGGATCAAATATATGGTGATGGAAGGAGAACTGACTCTGGGTGGTGAACATACAATGGGATTTATAGACGATGTAATACAGAATTGTACACCTGAAATCTATGTAAATTTACTAACAATTGTCACCCCAATAAAATTAATTAAAAAAAAAGAATACAATAACTGAAATAAAGAATACACCAGATGGACTCACCAGGAGATTAAATGAAACAGAGAACTGAATCAGCAATTTAGAAGACAAAAGAGTAGAATTCACCCAATCAAACAAAAAGAAGAAAAAAAGAATAAAAAGCAATGAAAATAATATAAGACACCTCGAGGAAAACATCAAGCACAACATTCATTTCATAGGAATACCAAAAGGAGAAGAAAAAGAGCAAGGGATTGAGAACATATTTGAAGAAAAAGTGACCCAAAACTTCCCTAATCTAGTAAAGGAAAATGACATACAACCGCAGATAGGGCAGAGAGTCCTAAACAAGATGAACCCAAATTGGTGCACACCTAGAAACATAATAGTTAAAATGACAAAGGTTAAAGACAAAGAGAGAATCTTAAAAGCAGCAAGAGAAAGACAGCTAGTTTCTTACAAAGGGGCTCTCATAAGACTATCAGTGACTTTGCTACAGAAACTTTGCAGATCAGAAGCAAGTGGCAGGAAATATTCAAAGTGATGAAAAACAAGGGTCTACAACCAAGATTGCTCTACCCAGCAAGGCTATCATTTAAAATTGAAAGAGGGATAAAGAGTTTCCCAGAAAACATTAAGCTAAAGGAATTCATTTCCTACAAGCCACTATTGCAGGAAATGTGAAAAGGTCTTCTTTAAGCAGAAGAAAGGTGAAAAATAACTAATGAAGACCAGAAATACAAATAATAAAATGGCAATATCTATGTACCTATCAATAATCACTTTAAATGTAAAAGGATTAAATGCTCCAATCAAAAGGCAAAAGGTTGCTGAGTGAATAAGAAAACAAGACCCATGCATATGATGTTTACAAGAGATACACCTCAGAACACGAGGCCCATGCAGACTGAAAGTAAAGGGATGGAATAAGATATTTCACACAAATGGAAATGAGAAAAAAGCTGGCGTAGCAATACTTATATTGGACAAAATAGACATTAAAATCAAGACTGTAATAAAAGACACTAAAGGGATAATAACAATAAAGGGATTGATCCAACAAGAAGGCATAATCCTAATAAACATCTATGCACCCAACAGAGGAGCATATATATATATATATATATATATATATATATATATATATATATACACACATATATATAAACAGATATTGACAGACATAAAGATATAAATCAATAGTAACATTATCATAGCAGAGTACTTCAACACCCCACTGACACCAGTGGACAGATCCTCCAGACAGAAAATCAAATGGAAACAGTGGCTTTAAATGACAACTTAGATCAATTGGATTTAATCAATATTTTTAGAGCATTTCAGCCCAAAACAGAAGAAAACACATTCTTCTCAAGTGCACATGGAACGTTTTTCAAGGTAGACCACATGCTAGGGCACAAAACAAGGCTCAATTAATTTAAGAAGATTGAAATTATATCAAGTGTCTTCTGTCACCACAGTGCTATAAAACAAGAAATCTATTACAGGATGAAAAACTGAAAAACACACAAACACATGAAGGCTGAATAGGATGCAACTAAATAATCAATGGGTCAACAGGGAGATCAAGAAAAAAATAAAAAGCCACCTGATACAAACAAAAATGAAAACACAAAATCTATGGGATGCAGGGAAAGCAACTTAAGAGGGAAATTTGTGTCAATGCAGGCCTACCTAAAGAAAGACAAAAAACTTCAAATCAACAGTCTATCTTTACAACTAAAGGAACTGGAAAAAGAACAGTGAAATAAGCCTAAAGGGAGTACAAAGAAGGAAATAATAATGATCAGAGAAGAAATAAATGAAATAGAGACCACAATAAATGATACCGAAGATCAAGGGAACCAAGAGCAGTGTTTCTTTTTGAAGATAAACAAAATTGACAAACTTTTAGCCAGACTCATCAAGAAAAAGACAGATAGGACCCAAATTAATAAAATCAGAAATGAAAGACAAGTGACAATAGACACCCCAGAAATACAGAAGAAGAAGAAGAAGAAGAAGAAGAAGAAGAAGAAGAAGAAGAAGAAGAAGAAGAAGAAGAAGAAGAAGAAGAAGAAGAAGAAAATACTATGAGCAACTATATGCCAACAAATTAGACAATCTGGAAGAAATGAATACATTTCTAGAAACAAACAATCTTGCAAAGCTCAATCAAGAAGAAAGAGAAACTCTAAATGGACCAATTACTACCAATGAAATTCAATCAGTAATCAACAAGCTCCAAACGAACAAAAGTCCTGAACCACATGGCTTCAAAGCATTCAAAAAGAATATTCATCTATTCTCCTCAAATTATTCCAAGAAATCTAGAAGGAGGGAAGACTCTTTAGCTCATTTTTTTTTAAATTTATGTATTAGTTTCAGGTGTACAAGACAAGGTAATACTTAGACGTTCATCATTTATATCCCTCACACTGTGAACCCCCCTCCCCCCATCCACTATCCCTCCGACCTCACACTGAACCATCACATTATATATATAAAATTATAGTTGGCATTCATTAATGTTTAGCTTCTGGTGTACAATGCCATGATCAGCTATCCACAGTATCCCTGAGGTGGTCTCCCAAATAGGACGCATGTCCATCGGATACCCAACAAAATCTTTACAACATTATTGAATACCTTCCCCAAATTAATTTTCAAAAAAACCCTGAGGCCATCATGTGGTTACCAGCTGCTTCCAAATCCCTTCACCTTTCCCCTTTCTTTAGCTCATTTTAACAGGCCACTATAACCCTTATTCCAAAACAAGACAAAGACATTATTAAAAAAGAAAACGATAGGCCAATACCCCTAATGAACATATATGCAAAAGTCTTCAACATAATATTATCAAACCAAATTCAAATATATTGAAAAGATCATACACCATGATCAAGTAGGATACATTCCTGGAATGCAAGGTTAGTTCAATATCTGCAATCAATTCACATGACACACCACATTAAGAAAATGAGAAAGATGTCACAAAAATGGCGGCGTGAGGTGAGCCTCTGGAAATATACCCTGGAATTTAAAAACTGTAACTACACAAAGGACTACCTGCACAGCACACAGGCAAGACGAAGAGTCTCACCACAGAATTCACCTAAAGGTGGGCAAAGTGCATGAGCAGGGGAGGCAGGAAGGGAGAAGTGCGGAGATGGAGCCTCGTGGATGCAGGGCACAGACCTAGCTCATGCTCCTAATCGTTGCATCTCGGAAATACCATAGCTGTGGGAAAGGGGAGAGATCCGACTGCTGAGGCTGCATTTATGGCCCACAGGGCTGAGGTGACACAATATAACACAGCTGAAACTAACGCTCACGGCAGAGACCTTGGAGCAAAGAGTGAAGGATGAAGGCTGAAAACAGAGGTTTAAGCCCGCACTGCCACAGAGAATGGAAGCCATAGCACTGAGACTAACTGCCCCCTCCTTAAGGACCCAGAGCTTGCTTCATCCCCACTTGCCAAGTCCTAGAAGAGGAAGAGTTGCAGTGTCAGATCAAAAAACAGAATATTTGCAGTGCTGAGAACTGTGGTCCTAAAACACAGATTCGCAGCCCAAACTGTTCCGGCAAAGGGGAAGGAGCTTTGCAAGCTGGACCTGCTGTGGTAGTGGTCACCACCATTGCTGTGGGCCACATCTCACAATTCACAAAACCCTTCTCCCAACCTATCTGGACAGATACCTGCAGGACTGAACAAAACTGCTGAAACACACAGGCTCTGAATCTGGTGCAGAAAGAGCTTTGGAACTTCAAAAGCTCTCCACATACCAACAGGGAGGCGGTGCCCTATGACCCAGGTGAACTGTGAAGAGAGGAGAAGCACACCTTCCGTGGAATCCCTCTATTGAGTGAGAAGCTGGAATAGTGCAGAGAAAACATAACACTACAGTGTGAGAGAGAAAAAAAGGCTGCAGTCGGACAGAAAATAAAACATTCTATCAACACGTAAGGGGAAACAGTAGAAAGTCCTCTTCCTATCAAGCTGTTACAGAACCCACTCCTGTAGATATCTACGAAGAGAAATAATAAATCATTAATGGCCAAGAATAACCAAGGCAAGAAGACAACTTAGAGTGAAAAACTCCAGAAAATGAATTTAAAGATATGGAAATAGGTGACTTAAATGACAGAGAATTCAAGATTGCAGTTCTGATAAAACTCAACGAGATGCAAGATAACACAGAAAGATAGTTTAATGAACTCAGAAAAACAATCAAAGAACAACATGAGCATTTTAGGAAAACGTTGAAATTTTTAAAATGAACCAAATAGAATTTCTGGAGATTAAGAACTCAATAGAAGAAATTAAAAATGAAACAGCCAGCGTAGGTAGTGGAGCTAACCAGATGGAGGAAAGAATCAGTGACTTCAAAGATAGAAACTGGGAAATGACATGGATGGAAGAAGAAAGAGACTTGAGACTTAAAAGAAATGAAAGAAATATACAAGATCTTTCTGACTCCATCAGAAAGAGCAATGTAAGAATAATGGGCATACCAGAAGGAGAAGAAAGAGAGAAGGGAACAGAGAGTATATTCACAGAAATAGTCAAACAAAATTTCCCAACCTTGTGGAAAGAACTGAATCCTCAAATCCAAGAAGCAAATAGAACACCTAATGACCTCAACCTCAGCAGGCCTACTCCAAGGCACATTGTATTGAAGCTGTCAAAAATTAATGACAACGAAAGAATCCTCAAGGCAGCCAGGGAAAAGAAGACTGTAACATACAAAGGAAAGCGCATTACATTATCGTCAGATTTTTCAGCAGAAACACAACATGCCAGGCAGGAATGGAACCAAATATTCAAACTATTGAAAGAAAAATTATAAGCAAACAATGATATACCCAGCAAACATATCTTTAGATATGGAGGAGGAATAAGACCTTTCAAGACATCTGAGGGAATTTTCTAATTCACAACGTGCACTGCAATAAATACTAAAGGACACTAATCGACCACCATCACAAGGGACAATTTGTGACAACTAAAGCATAAAAAGGGAAACAGTAAAGGCCTGAATCGAAATATGGGTATGGAGAATGTAGGCATGCTGAAGAAAATGGAATACTCTAAACATCAAACTTTTGTTTACATAAACTTATGGGTAACCACTCAAAAGAAATCCAGAACTGAAATATACACTGTAATAAGGAAGAAACAGAGGCAAGCATCATAGAATACTACCACACAGAAACAATAGACAACAACATAAAGCAACGAAACAATGGACAAACAGTCTTACGAAAAAACTAAGGATAGAATGAATAATAGGAAATACTCAGATATCAATAATTAGCCTAAATGTAAATCGACGGAATTCACCAACAAAAAGGCACAGACTAGCATATTGGATCAAAAAACTAAACCCAACCATATGCTGTCTCCATGAGACACATCTCAGCTACAAGTACAAGCATAGACTAAAAGTGAAAGGGTGGAAATTGACACTCCAAGCAAATGGTACCCAGAGAAAATCAGGTGTAGCCATAATGATATCAGATGAAACAGACTTCAGGGTGAAAAAGTTAACCAGAGACAAAGATGGACATTTTATAATGTCCAGGAGACTATACAACAAAAAGACATAACACTCAACAATATTTATGCCCCCAATCAAGGAGCACAGAAATATACGTACCAAGTATGAACAGAACAAAAGGGAGAAATTGATGAAAACACAAATGTACTCGGAGACCTAAATGAATCATTGTCAGCTATGGATAGATCATTGAAACAGAAAACAAATGATTATATACCAGCCCTAAATGGCACATTACATGAAATGCACATAACACACATTTATAGAGCACTTCATTCTTAAACATCAGACTATACATTTTTTTTCTAGTGTACATGGAACATTCTCAAGGATAGACCATATATTGTGACATGAAACTAACCTCAACAAATTTAAGAAGAATGAAATCACACCAAGCATAGTTTCTCATCATAAGGCTTTGAAATTGGATATCAACTGAAAAAAGAAAGCAGGAAATATCACAAATACGGAGATTAAACAACATACTTTATTTATTTATTTATTTATTTATTTATTTATTTATTAGTTTCAGGTGTACAAGACAAGGTAATACTTAGACGTTCATCATTTATATCCCTCACACTGTGAACGACCCTCCCCCCATCCACTATCCCTCCGACCTCACACTGAACCATCACATTATATATATAAAATTATAGTTGACATTCATTAATGTTTAGCTTCTGGTGTACAATGCCATGATCAGGTATCCACAGTATCCCTGAGGTGGTCTCCCAAATAGGACGCATGTCCATCGGATACCCAACAAAATCTTTACAACATTATTGAATACCTTCCCCAAATTAATTTTCAAAAAAACCCTGAGGCCATCTTGAAACAACATACTTTTAAAGAACGACACAGTGAAAGAAGAAATTAGAATTCGGAAACAATGGCGGCGTGAGGTGAGCCTCTGTAAATCTTCCCTGGATATTACAATGAATCGGAAAACAATAACCCCACAAAGAACTCCCTGCACAGCAGACAGGCAAGACGAAGAGGCCCACTACTGAATTCACCTCCAGATGGGTGAATCGCGCAAGCGGAGGAGGAGAAAGAGAAGTGCGGATACAGAGCTGCGCGGTCGCAGGAGAAAGACCTAGCTCAGTGCTCCGTGCTCACTGAATCCCAAAACTACCACAGCTGTGGGAGAGAGAAAGACTCGGACTGCTAAGACTCCGCTACGGCCCACAGGGCTGAGCAGGCAGCACATAACACAGCTGAACCCAACACACACGGCAGCAAAGACTGAGGGAAGAGGGCTGAAATCGATGGTTTAAGCCCTCACTGCGGAGCAGAGAATGGAAGCCTAAGGCCCAGAGAATAGCCGCCCCCTCCCTACCCTCCCAGAGCTCACCCTACCCCCACCTGCCCGGTGCTAGAAGCGATAAAGTAGCAGTGTCAGATAAAAGGACAGAATATTTGCTGCTCTGAGAACTGTGGACCACAGACACAGATTCGCAGCTCAACTAGTTCCGGCAAGGGGAGGGAGCTGTGGAAGCAGGACTGGCTGTGGTGGTGGTCGCCGCCATTATTCTGGGCCACCACTCACAACTCACCCCGCCCCTGGCCCCACCTATCTATGTGGATCCCTGCAGGAGTAAACTGAACTGCTGAAACATACGAGCTCTGAATCTGTTGCAGAAAGAGCTTTGGAACTTCAAAAGCTCTTCACATACCTATCAACCTGTTGCAGAAGCCACTCCTGTAGATGTCTAGGGAGAGAAATAGTAAATCAGTGATTGCCATGAATAACCAAGGCAACAAGATAGCTCAGAAAGAAAGTGAAAAGTCTCCAGAAAAGGAACTTAGAGATATGGACCTTTGTGATTTAAATGACAGAGAATTCAAGATCGCAATTCTGAAAAAAACTGAACGAGATGCAAGAAAACACAGAAAGGCAGTTTAATGAACTCAGAAACACAATCAAAGAACACCATGAGCATTTTACAAAAGAGATTGAAATTTTGAATAAGAACCAAATAGAATTTCTGGAGATTAAGGACTCAATAGAAGAAATTAACAATAAAATATCCAGCTTAGGTAGTAGAGTTGACCATACGGAGGAAAGAATCAGTGACATCAAAGATAGGAACCTGGAATTTACACAGATGAAAGAAGAAAGAGAGTTGAGACTTAAAAGAAATGAAAGAACTCTACAAGAACTTTCTGACTCTATCAAAAAGAGCAATATAAGAATAACGGGTATACCAGAAGGAGAAGAAACAGAGAATATATTCAAACAAATCGTCGATGAGAACTTCCCAAATTTGTGGAAAGAACTGGATGCTCGAATCCAAGAAGCAAATAGAACACCTAATTACCTCAATAACAACAGGCCTTCACCAAGGCACATTGTATTGAAGCTGTCTAAAATCAATGACAAAGAAAGAATCCTCAAGGCAGCCAGGGGAAATAAGACAGTAACCTACAAAGGAAAGCCCATTATATTATCATCATATTTTTCAGCCGAAACACTACAAGCTAGGAGGGAATGGAACCAAATATTCAAACTATTGAAAGAGAGAAATTATGAGCCAAGAATAATATATCCAGCAAAGCTCTCCTTTAGATATGAAGGAGGAATAAAGACCTTTCCAGTCATCTAGAAGCTGAAGGAATTTTCTAATACACGACCTGATATACAAGAGATACGAAAGGAGGCTATTCGACCACCATCAACAGGGACAACTTGTGGCAACCAAAACATAAAAAGGGGGAGACTAAAGGCCTGAACTGGAATATGGGAATAGAGAAAGTAAGCTTGCGGACGAAACTGAAATACTCCAAATATCAAACTTTCTCTTACATGAACTTAAGGGTAATTACTCAAAAAACATCCAGACCTGAAATGTACATTGTAATAAAAGAAGAAACAGAGGGAAACATCATAGAATACCACCACACAAAAATAATAGGCAACAACAAAAAGGCAAAGAAGCAATGGAGACACAGCCTTACCAGAAACTAAAGATAGAATGACAGGAAATCCTTATATATCAATAATCACCCTAAATGTAAATGGACTGAACTCACCAATAAAGAGTCACAGAGTAGCAGATAGGATCACAAAACTAAACCCAACCATGTGCTGTCTCCAAGAGACACATCTCAGCTACAAGGACAAGGATAAAGATAACAAGAGACAAAGATGGACATTTCATAATGGTAATGGGGACTATACAACAAGAAGACATAACAGTCATCAATATTTACGCCCCCAATCAGGGAGCACCGAAATATACCAAGCAACTACTAACAGAACTGAAGGGAGAAATTGACCAAAACACACTTATACTAGGGGACTTAAATACATCATTGACAGCTATGGATAAATCATCCATATAGAAGATAAATAACGAAATAGCAGCCCTAAATGACACATTAGATGAAATGGACATCATTGACATATATGAAGCACTTCATCCTAAAACATCAGACTATACATTCTTTTCGAGTGTACATGGAACATTCTAAAGGATACACCATATATTGTGACATAAAATCAGCCTCAGCAAATTTAAGAAGATTGAAATCATACCAAGCATATTCTGTGATCACAAGGCTTTGAAATTGGATATCAACTGCAAAAGAAAGCAGGAAAAACACACAAATACACAGAGATTAAAGAACATAATTTTAAAGAACGACTGCATCAAAGAAGAAATTAGAGGAGAGATCAAAAGATACATAGAAACAAATGAAAATGAAAATACATATTACCAAAATTTATGGGATGCCACGAAGCAGTTTTAAGAGGGAAATTTCTATCATTACAGGCCTATCTCAAGAAACAAGAAAAATCCCAAACAAATAACCTCATGTTACACCTAAAGAACTAGAAAAAGAAGAACAAGCGTAACCCAAGGTCAGCAGAAGAAAAGAAAAAACAACATTCAGAGCAGAACTAAATGAAATGGAGAACAAAACGACAATAGAAAAATTAATGTGACAAAGAGCCAGTTATCTGGAAAGATTAACAGAATTGACAAACACTTGGCTAGACTAACTAAGATAAAAACAGAGAAGACACTAATTAACAAAATCAGAGGGTAAGGGGGTTGGGGAGTGGAAGATGAGGGTAAGGGGGATCAAATATATGGTGATGGAAGGAGAAAAGACTCTGGGTGGTGAACACACAATGGGATTTATAGATGATGTAATACAGAATTGTACACCTGAAATTATGTAATTTCATTAAAAATTGTCACCCCAATAAATAAATTTAAAAAAAAGGAAGTTATCACGGACACCACAGAAATACAAAGCATCATACAAGATTACTATGAAGTACTATATGTCACCAAATTCAATAAACTAGAAGAAATGGACAAGTTCTTAGAAACATATAAACTTCCAAAACAGAACCATGAAGAACTGGAAAATCTAAACAGACAAATCACCAGTAATGAAATTGAATCAGTCATCCAAAACCTTCCCAAAAGCAAAAGTCCGGGACCAGATGGCTTCATTAGTGAATTCTATGAAACCTTCAAACAGTATCTAATACCCATACTGCTCAAACTCTTCCAAAAAATTGAAGAAGAGTCAGTACTCCGTAACTCATTTATGAGGCCAGCATTACCCTGATACCAAAACCTGCTAAGGACAACACAACAAAAGAAAACTACAGACGTATATCTCTGATGAAATTTGATGCAAAAATCCAAAACATAATATTAGCAAATAAAATACAACAATGAATTAAAAAGATTTTCATCATGACCAAGTGGGGTTCATCCCTGGGGCACAAGGATGGTTCAACATCCGCAAATCCATCAATGTGATACATCACATAAACAAAATAAAGGACAAAAATCATATGATTGTATCAACTGATGCAGAAAAAGCATTTGACAAGATACAACATCCATTTATGATTAAAACACTTAATAAAATAGGTATAGAAGGAATATACCTTAACATAATAAAGGCCATCTATGACAAGCCCTCAGCTAATCTCATAATAAACGGTGAAAAACTGAAGCCCTTTGCTCTATGTTCAGGAACACTACAGGGCTCTCCCCTATCACCTCTGCTTTTCAACATACTGTTGGAAGTCGCTCCCAGATCCACCAGGCAAGAGAAAGAAATAAAAGGCATCCAAATTGGGAATGAAGAAGTTAAAATATCACTCTTTGCAGATGACATGATGCTATATATAGAAAACCCTAAAGACTCCACCAAAAAGCTGTTAGAAACAACCAAGGAATACAGTAAAGTTGCTGGCTGCAAAATCAACGTTAAAAAGTCCATTGCATTCCTATACACTAACAATGAAATCTTAGAAAAAGAAATACAAAAAAAAATTCCCTTTGCAATTGCAGCAAAAAGAATAAAATACGTAGGAATGAACTTAAGCAAGTATGTGAAGGATTTATATGCTGAACACTATAAGACATTTTTGAAAGAAATTGAAGATGACACAAAGAAATGGAAAGACATTCCATGCTCATGGATTGGAGGAATCATCATAGTTAAAATGGCCATATTACCTGAAGCAATACACAGGTTTAATGCAATCCCCATCAAAATCCCAATGGCATTTTTTAAAAAAAATAGAACAAAAAATCATCAGATTTGTTTGGAACCTCAAAGGACCCCGAATAGCCAAAGCAATCTTAAGAAAAAAGCACAATGCTGGTGATATCACACTGCCTGACTTTATCTTGTAGTACAGGGCTACAATAATAAAAACTGCATGGTATTGGCAGAAAAACAGACACATAGACCAATGGAATAGAATTGAGAACCCAGAAATAAAACCACATAAATGTGGACAGATAATTTTTGACAAAGAATCTAAAAACGTACAATGGAGGAAAGAAAGCCTCTTCAATAAATGGTGCTGGGAGAATTGGATAGCCACGTGCAAAAGAAGGAAACTGGACTGTTATCTGTCACCATGTACCAAAATTAATTCAAAATGGATCAAAGACTTAACCATAAGACCTGACACAATAAACTGCATAGACGAAAACATAGGTATCAAACTTATGGACCTTGGGTTCAAAGAGCATTTTATGTATTTTATTCCAAAGGCAATGGAAGTCAAAGCTAAAATAAACAAATGGGACTATGTGAAACTTAAAAGTTTCTGCACAGCAAAAGAAACTATTGACAAAATAATGAGGCAACCGACTGAATGGGAGAAGATTTTTGGAAACAGTTCCTCCAATAAGGGTCTAATATCCAAAATATACAAGGAACTCATGAAACTCAATAACAAAAAAACAACAACCCAATTGAAAAATGGGCAGAGGACCTGAAGAGACATTTCTCCAAAGAGGACTTACAAATGGCAAACAGACATATGAAAAAATGCTCAACATGACTAATCATCAGAAAAATGCAAATGAAAACCACAATGAGATATCACCTCACCCCAGTCAGAATGGCTATCATCAACAAGACAAATAGTAACAAGTGTTGGAGAGGCTGTGGAGAAAAAAAAACCCTCAACACTGTTGGTGGGAATGCAGACTGGTGCAGCCACTATGGAAGGCAGTGTGAGGTTCCTCAAAAAATTACAAATAAAATTACCATATGACCCAGCAATCCCTCTCCTGGGTATCTACCCAAAGAATTTGAAATCATTTTTACATAAAGACACGTGTGCTCCAATGTTCATTGCAGCTTTGTTTATGGTGGCCAAGACATGGAAACAACCAAAATGTCCTTCGATAGATGAATGGATAAAGAAGTTGTGGTATACTATTCGGCGATAAGGAAAGATGATATAGGAACATTTGTGACAACATGGATGGATATTGAGAGTATAATGCTAAGCGAAATAATTCAGACAGAAAAAGCAGAGAACCCTATGATTTCACTGATATGTGGTATATAAACCAAAAACAACAAAAGAACAAGACAAAAAAATGAGAAACAAAAACTCATAGATACAGACAATAGTTTGGTGGTTACCAGTGGGTAAGTGGGGTGGGGGGTAAAAGATGAGGGCAAGGGGGATCAAATACATGGTGATGGAAAGAGAACTGACTCTGGGTGATGAACACACAATGGGATTTATAGATGATGTAATACAGAATTGTATACCTGAAATATGTGTAATTTCACTATCAATTGTCACCCCAATTAAAAAAAAGAAAGAAAATGCAGAAAATTCAAATGACAAAAAAGGATACTCAACATTATTAGTCATTAGGGACATAAACATAAAACTATAAGATGCCACTAAACACCTATTAGGTTGGTTTTAAAAAGTTACTGGCAATACAACATGTTGGTAAGTATGTGAAGCAGCTCTCACTCTCCTATCTTTCTGATGAGAATGCAAAATGCTGCAGCCAGTGTGTTAAACTTATGTTTCAATAAAGTTAAACTTTCACTAACCATTTGACCCAGCAATCCCACTCCTAGGTATTTATGGAAGTGAAATAAAAATTTATATTCACAGAAAAACATGTATGCAAATATTTATAGCAGCTTCATTAAAATTCACCCCAAATTAGAAACAACCCAAATATCCTTCAATTGGTGAATTTGTATCCATACCATGAAACACTACTCAGCAACAAAAAGGAGCAAATTACTAATACATGCAACAAAGTTGTTTAATCTCAAAGGCATTATGCAGAGTAAAAAAAGCTAGATTCAAAAGGATATATACTGTTTGATTTCTATCATGTGACATTTTGTAAAAAGAAAAAATCTATAGAGATCACAAGTAGATCAGTGAACACCAGGGCTGGGGTGGAGAAGTGGGTCGAAAAAAACATTGGAGGACTTAAAGGGTTGATAGAAGTTTTATAAGTTGATTATGTTGTTGGATTTATGACAATGCTTTTGTCAAAATCTGAAGGACTGTATACTAAAAAGTGTAAATTTTACTATTTAAACCATATATTAATTAAAAATGGTAGTGAATAGGTACTGCTTACTTTTGGTAATGTAGAAATATTTGTTCTCGAAGAAATACAGACAGATTATTTTCAAGAAAGAAGCCAAAAACATGCAGTGGAGAAAAGACAGTCTTTCCAATAAAGGGTGCTAGGAGAATTGGAAAGCCACACGCAAAAGAATAAAAGTAGACTCCTATCTGTCACTGTGTAGCAAAATTAACTCCAAATGCATCAAAGACCTAAATAAGACCTGAAACAATAAACTGCATAGAAGAAAACATAGTTACTAACTTTTGGACCTTGGGTTCAAAGAACATTTTATGAATTTGACTCCAAAGCAAGAAAAGTAAAAGCTAAAATAAATGAATGGGACTATATCAAACTAAAAGCTTCTGCACAGCAAAAGAAACCATCAACAAAATAAAAGGCAACCAATTGAATGTGGAGAAGATTTTTACAAACAATCCCTCTTATAAGGGGCTAATATCCAAAATATATAAGGAACTCATACAATTCAACAACAACAAAAAACAAGCAATCCAATTAAAAAATTGGATTGGGCAGAGGATCTGAAGAGACCTTTCTCCAAAGAGGACATACAAATGGCCAATAGACTTATGAAAAACTGCTCCACATCACTAAATATCAGAGAAATGCAAATCAAAACCACAATGAGGTATGACTAAAATCAGTTAGAATGGCTCACATAAATAATAACAAGTGTTGGAGAGGCTGTGGAAGAAAAGGAAACTTCATACACAGT
Organism: Rhinolophus hipposideros; assembly: GCF_964194185.1. Lineage (NCBI taxonomy): Eukaryota > Metazoa > Chordata > Mammalia > Chiroptera > Rhinolophidae > Rhinolophus > Rhinolophus hipposideros. Next base: position 35,266,574 of record NC_138046.1, read on the forward strand.
TGGTGGGGATGCAGATTGGTGAAGCCACTATGGAAGGCAGTGTGGAGATTCCCCCCAAAATTAGGAATATAATTACCATATGACTCAGCAATCCCCCTCTTAGGTACCTACCCAAAAACATCTGAAAACATTGATTCATAAAAATATATGTGTTCCGATGTTCATTGCAGCTTTCTTTTTGGTGGCCAAGACATGGAAACAACCAAGGTGTCCTTCAATAGATGATTGGATAAAGAAGTAGTGGTATATATGCACAATGGAATACTATTCTGCCATCAGAAACGATGAAATAGTGTCATTTGTGACAATAGGCATGTATCTTGAGATTATAATGCTAAGCAAATTAAGCCAGACAGAAAACGTCAAGAACCATATGATTGCACTGATATGTCATATATAAAACTGAAAACAACAAAGGAACAAGACAAACAAATGAAGAAACAAAAAGTCATAGACATAGACAGCAGTTTAGTGGTTTCCAGATGGTGGGGAAAGGGGATGGTAGATAGGGTAAAAGGGATCAAATATATGGTGATGGAAGGAGAACTGACTGTGTGTGGTGAACACTATGTGATATATAGATGAAGCATTGCAGAATTGTACACTTGCAACCTATGAAACTTTACTAACAATTGTCACCCAAAAAAACTTTAATTTAAAAAGAAATTTGTTTTTGTTTTGATAGTTTTGTAATCTGTTTTGTACCACTTTCTATAGTGTTATTCACATCTTTTCCTTTAAAATATAACAAGTTATTGCCTATAAGTATCTAAAACTTCATATGTGGTGTTATAGTGGTAGAAAGTGGTTATTGTCATGGGCTCATCATTCATTTAATTTTACATAATAATTGAACAATGAACACATGAAGACTTACCATGCACTTTGAGTTGCTCAATTATGTAAAATTTGATATCTCAGTTTCCATTTACCAGCATCCCACTCTCTTGTTCAGAAGTAGAATAAAGAAAAATTCCTACTTGTATCTCAATGTTCATTTTACACTTAACCCAGTGGTAGGCCTTACATCACTTTGTTTCTCAGTCTTCCAATCTATAAGATACAGATTTGTAAAACTTCTCTTCATAGAATTCTGGAAGCTCAGTGAAATTTACAAATTATGTTTATGTTAGGAGGGAAAGCAGGCAGAAATATAGATCCCTAGCTCTTTCTTCAAGTAAGGTACCTCTACATTAATCTCTATTGCATATTACTGTATTAAGAATGGGGCTACTGGTGGAATGATTTTTAAAACAGCTATCTAGATATTCCTTTCCACTCCTATGATTACTATTGCAAATATTTAATCACTCAATTAGTGTGCAGCTCCATTCATATACATATTTTAGACATAAAGTAGAAACAAAGCAAAATGTTCCTGTAGCCCTTCCCCCAAAATAGAACAGTAAGAAATGATTGTGTTGAAAATCCACAAACCATAATCTTTAAACTTCTCTTCTCAGATGGTGTACTAAGATTGTTGGTAGAGGAAGGTATGTATCTAAATATCAGAGGCCTTGTGGGGACAAAGCCCCCAAAAAAACAGTTTCCAGGCTCTCGGCCTCACATAGAAAGGTGCTGGCTCGGGTAGTAAATGGCCATCAACTGTGATCAGATGGCCAGCAGCTGTGGCTAGTTGGCCGTCAGCTGTAACCCGTAAGCCATTGGCCACTAATATAACATCTGTGGCTACGCTAGCAGGAAAGGAATGGGGGCTAGCAAGAAGATGGTGGCTGGCAAGCGCGGACTGCTGTTAGGCAGATTACGTAGATCCTGCTTCCTGTGTCTCCAGCCCGGCCGCCAGCAAGAATATATTGGTTTGACTCCCCTATCTATGGCTCCATGGGTATTCCTTTTTGGCCTTACCGTGTCCTGCGTTCTTGGGCGGGGAGCGGGAGCTGACACCCTGCACGACAAATGGCGCAGCGAGCAGGGTCTCCTGCGTGACAGGCCTCTTCAACACAAATAGACACAACTCAGACTCTCAATAGTCTCCTCACATAGTCTGGGCAGGTAGTCAAGAAAAACACACTCTTGACAGAAATATATATTAAGTGAGTTGAGTCATTTTGCACTGATTTGCATTCCAGCAAAGGTGAATTTCTAAAGTGCATCAAGGGTTAGCATACTTATAATAGTTCCAATGTGTAATACATTTTGGACTGAAACAAAGAAGTTACTGAGAGTGACGTCATAGGAATGGCGGCAGCGGGGCACATTTTCTGAGTTCTCCTCCGGATCTTAATACAAACGGGACATATAACCCATCAAACAACTATTTGCTCATCACGCAGAACAGCTAAGAGACTCCTAAGAGACTCGTGGAAGGATTACTTGAAGGTGCGCAAATTGGGCGAGCATGGGAAGAAGTAAGGGAGCGGAGTGGAAACACGCGGTCTCGTGGTGGAATCAGGCCGCTGGCGGCTGCAGCAGCGGCGGTAAACTGCAGCTCTAAAGACACAGAAAGATATAAAACACCGAGGAGTCCTTTGCTCATCACGCAGAACAGCGTGGAGACTCGTGGAGGAATTGCCTGAAGGTGGGCGCTGATTGGGAGCAGGGGAGGAGGCAGGACAGCGAAGTGGAAGCACGCTCCCCCCCCACGCCGGCTGGCGACTGCAGACGCGGCGCCCAGGACACAGCGCAGACTCGTGGAAGAGCCCAGGCCGGACTGCGACCGCTGCGCGAATCTCAGGACGGAACGGAGACTCGTGGAAGGTTTGCTTTGGGGTGCGCTAGTTGGGCAAGCGGGGGAGGAGCCAGGAGGGCAAGAGGAAACGCGCCGCTCTCTCCCCACCCCCCAAGATAGAGCCGCGGCCCTTCAGCGTGCCCACAGCAGCAACGGCAGGCAGCACCCGGGACTCTAGAGTCCCACGGGAGCCCACGGTGCAGCAGAGAGCGCAGGGTCCAGTAGGTGGGCTCTTTCCCTGCGTCCCACAGCTGATTGCTCCGCCGGGTCGGGCAGCTCCTGGGCCCTACGGCAGACAAAGAACTCAGACGCCACACCTGGGCCCCTCACCGCACTTTTTGAATCCTCCCGCCGCCCTTCCAGAGACTTAAACTGACCCCTGAACTTAGGAGTAGTGTCAGATTACAGAGGGGCGTCTGTGCTCAGGCACTGGGAAGATTGGCAGCCAGCTCTGACCTTCAGAAGAGGCTGAGAGGCGGGGATTTTCGCTGGACGAGGAGAGAGGAGACTCCCACACCCCCAGCCACCACCTTTTTGGGCCTGGGGAGGAGTGTGACGTGGCTGGCCTGGGAGAGAGAAGACCCCTCCATCCCCAGACCCCACCCTCTCTGGCTGGCCTGGGGCAGGGCAAGCGCAACCGCGGAAGCACTTCCTGATTTCAGCAGTAAGCGGCAAATGCAGCTCCCAGCTTTCAGCAGCTTAGAGATCTCCCGCCCGCCCCTTCCCACACACCCACGGAAGGAGGGCCCTAAGACTCAGGAGTACTGGTCACAGGGCTGGTGGAGCTACTCCCAGCGTGCATTTGTGCAGGAAATGTCAGAAACTGCACGGTCTCTCTGAAAACTGTCATCCAGACCCCTCAGCCCCTCACATTAAAATCTACACTCCCAAATTCACTTTGGGCACCAGGTGACCAGCGCTCCCTGCGCAATAGGCAGGGAACTCTTTGGCACAATGGAGGACAACCTGGAGATTACTTGGTGGGCTTAAGCCAAGACTGGTGCTGCTTTCTGTTTTGCTTTGCTTGGTGTATGTTTTTTTTCTGCTTCTTGTGATTTGCTTTGTTCTGCCTTTATTTCTTTGATATCTTTGCTTATGTTGAGTGGGTATTGTCGGTTGTATTTTACATGTGAATGTACTTGATCTATTTTCTTTGTTGTTGTTGTTGTTGTTCTACTTGGTAACTTGATTTGTGCTGAAACTGCCCTAAAAGGGCCCGGCTTAAGAGGCACAAGATTCAACATATCCAGAAGCCAACTCTGGACCAAACCAGAGTACTACTGGGTTTGACCAACAAGTCACACACCCAGGGGCAATTCTCTGAAGGTACAAGTGCCCATAGAGGCCAAACCTCATTTAAGTGGCCAACCCTCACCCAGCAGAACACCCTGCGGTGGGCAGAGCCAAGTTTAACAACTAGACAGCCTAGGAGTTAAACCCACCTACTCACAAACAAAAAGCAATTAAAGTTTTTCTTCAACAGGACAATATACTAAACACACGTACCACCTGTGGAGCACATGCAGAGTAGAAGAACGAAGTAGTCCAAGTCAAATATAAAGGACACATACTACATAAGATAACCCAGCAAGAACTAAGAGCTCTAAGGGATCTTCCTAATACATCAAAGCAAACACAGAGAGTCAGTCAGAATGGGGAGACAAAGAAACATGTACCAAATAAAAGAACAGAAGAAACCTCCACAACTGGAACCAAATGAAGCAGAGGTAACCAACCTGTCAGAGACAGAGTTTAGAACACTGGTGATAAGAATGTTTAAGGAGCTTAGAGAAGACATAAAGAAGGATATAGAAATCATAAAGAACAACCAGTTAGAACTAAAAAAGGATGTAGAAATCTTAACGAACAACCAGCTAGAACTAAAGAACACAATTACCGAAATTAAGAACTCACTTGAAGGAATGACCAGCAGGTTAGATGAAGCAGAGGATCGAATCAGCGACTTAGAAGACAAGTTAGCAGAGATCACTCAAATTGAACAACAGAAAGAAAATAGAATAAAAAACAAGGAAGATGGGTTAAGAGACCTCTGGGATAACATCAAGCGCAACAACATGTGCATCATAGGAATACCAGAAGGCGAAGAGAGGACGCAAGGGATTGAGAACATATTTGAGGTAATACTGTCTGAAAACTTCCCTAACCTGATGAAGGAAACCAACATACAAGCCCAGGAAGTGCAGAGAGTTCCAACCAGGATAAACCCAAAGAGGCCCACACCAAGACACATTATAGTTAAAATGGCAAAGCTTAAAGACAAAGAGAGAATCTTAAAAGCAGCAAGAGAAAGGCAGAAGGTTACATACAAGGAAACTCCCATAAGGCTATCAAATGACTTTTCTACAGAAACATTGAAGGCCAGGAGGGAGTGGCAGGAGATACTCAAAGTGATGGAACACAAAGGCCTACAACCTAGATTGCTTTCTCCAGCAAGGCTATTATTTAAAGGTGATGGAGAGACAAAGAGCTTCCCAGAAAAAAACAAACTGAAAGAATTTATTACAACCAAGCCAGCATTGCAAGAAATACTAAAAGGACTTCTGTAAATAGAAGAAAGATGTAAACAATTTACTACAAACTTAAAAATGGCAATAACTATGTTCCTATCAATAATCACTTTAATGTAAACGGATTAAATGCTACAATCAAGAGACATAGGGTGGCTGAGTGGATAAGGAAGCAAGACCCTTGTATATGCTGTATACAAGAGACTCATCTCAGATCAAAAGACACACACAGGCTGAAAGCGAAAGGTTGGAGTAAGATATTTCATGCAAATGGAAGCGAGAAAAAAGCTGGAGTTGCAATAATTATATCTGACAAAATAGACTTTAAAATGAAGAACATATTAAAAGACAAAGATGAGCACTATATAATAATAAAGGGATCAATCCGACATGAGGACATAACCCTAGTAAACATCTATGCACCTAACATAGGAGCACCTAAATATATAAAACAGGTACTGATGGACATAAAGACAGAGATCAACAGCAACACTATCATAGTAGGGGACTTCAACACACCTCTGACAACAAGGGACAGGTCCTCCAGACAGAAAATCAATATGGAAACAACAGCCTTAAATGATACTTTGGAGAAGTTGGATTTAATTGATATTTTCAGAGCATTTCACCCCAATGCTGCAGAATACACGTTCTTCTCAAGTGCACATGGAACATTTTCCAAGATAGATCATATGTTAGGACACAAAACAAGCCTTGATAAATTTAAGAAAATTGAAATCATACCAATTGTCTTCTCTGACCACAGTGCTATGAAATTAGAAATGAACTACAGGAAAAAAAAACCAGGAAGACACACCAATTCATGGAAGCTGAATAACATGTTACTAAATAATGAATGGGTCAAGCAGCAGATCAAAGAAGAAATCAAAAGATATCCTGAAACAAATGAGAATGAGAACACGACGACCCAAAATCTATGGGATGCTGCGAAAGCAGTCCTAAGAGGGAAGTTCATAGCACTGCAGGCCTACCTAAAGAAACAAGAAACATCACTAATTGACAGTTTATCTTCACACTTAAGGGATCTGGAAAAAGAACAGCAAAATAAGCCCAAAGGGAGCACAAGGAAGGAGATAATAAGGATCAGAGCAGAAATAAATGATATAGAAACCAGAAAAACAATACAAAAGATCAATGAATCCAAGAGTTGGTTCTTAGAGAAGATAAACAAAATTGACAAACCTTTAGCCAGACTCATTAAAAAAAGTAGAGAGAGGACCCAAATTAATAAAATCAGAAATGAAAGAGAAGTGACAACAGACACCACAGAAATACAAAAAAAATTAAGAAATTACTATGAGCAACTATATGCCAACAAATTTGACAATCTGGAAGAAATGGACAATTTTCTAGAGGCGCACAACCTTCCAAGGCTAACTGAAGAAGAAACAGAAAGCCAGAACAGTCTGATTACCACCAGGGAAATTGAATCAGTAATCAATAATCTCCCAACAAACAAAAGTCCTGGACCAGATGGCTTTACAGGTGAATTTTTCAAAACGTTCAAAAAAGAACTATCACCTATTCTGCTCAAGCTCTTCCAAAAAATCCAGAAGGTAGGAAGACTCCCAAACACTTTTTACGAAGCCACTATCACCCTGCAACCAAAAGCAGACAAAGACACCACAAAAAAAAAAAAAACTGATTTCAAACTATACTACAAGGCTACAGTAATCAAAACAGCATGGTACTGGCATAAAAATAGACACATAGATCAATGGAACAGAATAGAGAGTCCAGAAGTAAATCCATGCCTATATGCCCATCTAATCTATGACAATGGAAGCAAGAATGTACGATGGGGTAAAGACAGTCTGTTCAATAAGTGCTGTTGGGAAACCTGGACAGACACATGCAAGAAAATGAAGCTGGACCACCTCCTCACACCATATACAAAAATAAATTCAAAATGGCTTAAAGACTTAAATGTAAGATCTGAAACCATAAAATATGTAGAAGAAAATATAGGAAGAAACTTCATGGACATTACCCGGAGTAAGATTTTCACTGATATATACCCTCGCGCGAGGGAAGTAAGAGAAAAAATAAACATGTGGGATTACATCAAACTAAAAAGTTTTTTCACAGCAAAGGAAACCATCAATAAAACAAAAAGGGATCCTACTGTATGGGAAAAGATATTTGCCAATGATATATCTGATAAGGGATTAATATCACAAATCTATAAAAACCTTACTCAACTCAACTCCAAAAAAACAAACAACCCAATTAAAAAATGGGCAGAGGACTTGAGGAGACATTTTTCTAAAAAGGACATACAGAAGGCAAGAAGACATATGAAGAAATGCTCAACCTCACTAACCATCAGAGAAATGCAAATAAAAACCACAATGAGATACCACCTCACTCCAGTCAAAATGGCTATCATCAATAAATCAACAGACAACAAATGCTGGCGTGGATGTGGAGAAAAGGGAACGCTAGTGCACTGTTGGTGGGATTGCAGATTAGTGCAGCCACTATGGAAAACAGTATGGAGGTATCTCAGGAATCTGAAAATGGAACTACCCTATGATCCAGTAATTCCACTCCTAGGCATCTACCCGGAGAAATCGAAAACTCCAATTCAAAAATCAGTATGCACTCCTATGTTTATTGCAGCACTTTACACAATAGCCAAGATATGGAAACAACCGAAATGCCCATCGGTCGATGACTGGATTACTAAGCTGTGGTACATTTATACAATGGGGTATTACGCAGCCATAAAGAAGAAAGAAATCTTATCATTTGCAACAACATGGATGGATCTAGAGAACATTATGTTAAGTGAAATAAGTCAGAAAGAGAAAGACAAGTACCATATGATTTCACTTATATGCGGAATCTAAAGAAAAGAATATGTGAATGAACTAATCAGAGACAGTTTTGAGGGCACAAAGAAAAAACCGAGAGTTGTTAGATGGGCGGGGGCGGAAAAAGGTTTGGGGATAAGGGGAAAGGTGAAGGGATTAGGAAGCAGCTGGTAATCACAAGATGGCCTCAGGGTTTTCTGAAAATTAATTTGGGGAACTTATTCAATAATGTCGTAAAGATTTTGTTGGGTATCCGATGGACATGCGTCCTTTTTGGGAGACCACCTCAGAGATAATGTGGATATCTGATCATGGCATTGTACACCAGAAGCTAAACATTAATGAATGCCAACTATAATTTTATATATATAATGTGATGGCTGGGTGTGAGGTCGGAGGGATATGGATGGAGGGAGGGGGGTTCACAGTGTGAGGGATATAAATGATGAACGTCTAAGTTTTACCTTGTCTTGTACACCTGAAACTAATAAAAAATAAATAAATAAATAAAAATAAAAAAAGAGGTTACTGAAAGGCTAGCATAAAATGGAAATTAATATGGCAAATATATGTGTAGAATGGAATAATTTCATGCAAATCCTGTAATCAGTATTCAGATATGGTACACAGTTTGTAGAGGTTTCTCACTTGTCGTGTCATCTTCTCAAACTAAAATGTATTGGCCAAAAATGAAAAGAAGTAAAATGGTGAAAAAGAAAACCTATCAAATTGGGCTTGATTCTTGGCTGTACTACCCAATAACTGTATGTCTTAGGCAAGTAATTTTCTGTCTCTCAATCTTGGTTCTCTCATCTCCAAAATGAAGGTATATAAATATTTAATCTCCAAATTATTTCCCATATCTAATAGCATTCTACTATTTGGGTAAAAGACTTAACTATGATTTCTCTCCATCTAGCAATCTCCAAACAAATACAATATTTGTCAAGAACCAAAGCCTGACTGTAAAATAATCTTCATGTGTTAAATAGCCATCTGCTCCCAGCTGCTGCCTGAGGGGAAACACTACACTCTGGGCACAACTACAAATCAAATTCTACACTGTCATTACAACTCAGAGCCAATCACACAGAAGTGTTTGATGAGTGGCCAACCAACATTCCTGATAATTTTTCTCCATCTTTGCTCAATATTTCCAAAATCTACTATAGGAAGGAGAAATGTATGCTTAGTAGTTCAGAATGACCTGTGTGAATTATAAATCTTCAGGAATTTTGTTCAAAATTTCACTAAGCCCAGGCACACTTCTGTATGATTTGAAGGTCAGAGAAAACTTCAGCAATCTTAAAGATGTTAATAATTCTGGTCAGTTCTTCACAAGTAATTTTCTCATATAATTTCAATTTGCCTAAATTTTCCATAAAATTAGTAAATGGAAAAGATGTATCACAATTATTTAGATAACATATCATTCTGCAGGGTTTTTTGTTCCAAAACAAACAAAAAAATCTCACATCAGAATATGGAGTATTCCTAATTCGGCGTTAAGGAAAGATGATATAGGAGCATTTGTGACAACATGGATGGATCTCGAGAGAATAATGCTAAGTGAAATAAGTCAGACAGAAAAAGCAGAGAACCCTATGATTTCACTGATATGTGGTATATAAACCAAAAAGAACAAGACAAACAAATGAGAAACAAAAACTCATAGACACAGACAATAATTTAGCGGTTACCAGAGGGTAAGGGGGTGGGGGGTGGGTGATGAGGGTAAAGGGGATCAAATATATGGTGATGGAAGGAGAACTGACTCTGGGTGGTGAACACACAATGGGATTTATAGACGATGTAATACAGAATTGTACACCTGAAATCTATGTAAATTTACTAACAATTGTCACCCCAATAAAATTAATTAAAAAAAAAGAATATGGAGTATTCCTAAATTCACATATAGATATAGATATATAGATATATAGATATAATTTTTAATTAAATTTATGCGGGTGACAATGTTTAGTAAAATTACATAGATTTCACGTGTACAATTCTATATACATCATCTATATATCACATTGTGTGCTCACTACCCAGAGTCAGTGCTCTTTTCCATCACCACATATTTGACCCCCTTTACCCTCTTCTATCATTCCCCCCTTACCCTCTCGTAACAACTAAACTGTTGTCTGTGTCTATGAGTTTTTGTTTCTTTATATGCTTGTCTTGTTCTTTCGTTGCTTTGAGTTTCATGTACCACATAGGACTGAAGTCACATGGTTGTTGACTTTTTCTGTCTCACTTATTTTTCTTGGCATAATAATCTCAAGATCCATCTATCTCTCACAAACAGCAGTATTTCAACTTTTCTTATGGCAGAGTAGTATTCTATTGTGTATATAATACCACATCTTCTTTATCCAATCATCTATGACGGATACTTTGGTTGTTTCCATGTCTTGGCTACCATAAATAATGCTGCAATTAACATTGGAGTACATATATTTACAGATGAATGTTTTCAGATTTTTTGGGTAGATACCCAAGAGGGGAATTGCTGGGTCATACCGTAATTCCATTCTTAATTTTTTGAGGAACATCAACACTGCCTAACATAGCAGCTGTACCAATTTACATTTCCAGCAAAAGTGTATGAGTGCTCACTATTTTCCACAACCTTTCCAACACTTGTTACTACTTGTGGTGTTGATGATAGCCATTTTAACAGGTGTGAGATGATATCTCATAGTAGTTTTGATTTGCACTTCTCTAATAGCTAGTGAAGTTGAGGGCTTTTTCATATATCTGTTGGCCATTTTTATGTTTTCTTGGGAGAAGTTCCTGTTCATGTCCTCTCCCCATTTTTTTATTGAATTGTTTGTCTTTTTTTGTTGAGTTGTATGAGTTCCTTATATATTTTATATATGAATCCCTTATCAGAAGCATGCTTTGCAAATATCTTTTCCCATTTGGTTGGTTATCTCTTTGTTTTGTTGATACTTTCTTCTGCTATGCAGAAACTTTCTAATTTGTTATCCTCTCATTCATTTATCTCACCTTTTGCTTTCCTTGCATTTGACGTCAAATTCATATAATTCTCTTTGAACCCAAGGTCCACAAGTTTAGTACCTATGCTTTCTTCTATGCAGTTTATTGATTCAGGTCTCATGTTTAAGCCTTTGATCCATTTTGAGTTAATATTGGCACACAGTGACAGATAGCAGTCTAGTTTCATTCTTTTGCAAATGGCTTTCTAAATTTCCAAGCATCATTTATTTAAGAGGATTTCTTTTCTCCATTGTATGGTTTTGGCTTCTTCATCAAAAATTATCTGTCCATATTTATGTGGGTTTATTTCTAGGTTTTCAGCTCTATTCCATTTGTCGGTGTGTCTGTTCTTCTGTCAGTACCGTACTGTTTTGATTACTGTTGCTCTGTAGTACAAGTTGAAGTAACGAAGTATGATACCTCCAACCTTATTCTTTTCTTATGATTGCTTTAGTTATTCAGGGTTTTTGTGATCCCATGCAAATCTGATGGGATCTACTTTTTTAAAAAAAATGTCATTGAATATCAGAGGGGTAGGAACTTGGGAGAGAGGGGTTATCACTTTGTGAGGGGTGTAAATGTCTAACTATTACTTTGCTGTGTACACCTGAAAGAAACTAATGGGGGAAAAAAGAAAAGAAAAGAAATGCCATTGGAATATTGATGGAGATTGCATTAAATCTGTGTATTGCTTTGGGTAATATGGCCATTTTGACTATGGTGATTCTTCCAATCTATGAACACAGAATATCTTTCCATTTCTTTGTGCCTTCTTCAATTAAAAAAAAAAATATCTTGTAGTTTTCAGTGTATAGTTCCTTCACATTCTTTGTTAAGTTTATTCTTAGGTATTTTTTTTTTATTTTTGCTACAATTGAAAAAGGAATCGTTTTGTTTTTATTTCTTCTTCTGAAATTTCATTTTTACTATACAGAAATGCAATGGATTTTTGTACATTGATTTTCTAGCCGATAACTTTACTGTATTCATCTGTTGTTCCTAATAGCTTTTTGGTGGAGGCTTTAGGGTTTTCTATATGTAGCATCATGTTCTCTGCAAAGAATGACAATTTAACTTCTTCATTCCCAATTTGGATGCCTTTCGTTTCTTTCTCTTGCCTTATTGCTCTGGCTAGGATATTAGCTGACGGTTTTTCATATATGGCCTTTATTATCTTAAGGTATCTTCCTTCTATACCCATTTTATTAAGTATTTTATAAAAGGATATTGTATATTGTCAAATGTTTTTTCTCCATCCATTGAAATAATCCTATGATTTTTTTATTTTATTTTGTTTATGTAGTTTATCACATTGATCAATTAGCATATGTTTAACCATCCTTGTGCCTCTGGGATGAATCCTATTTGGCGTGATGTGTAATCTATTTAATATATTGTTGTATTCAATTTATTCAACTTTTTTAGGATTTTTGCATCAGTATTCATCAGAGATATTGGTGTACAATTTTCTTTCTTTGTGTTATCCTTACCAGGTTTTGTATCAAATTAACAATGGCTTCATAAAATTAGTTAGGAAATAATGCCTCTTTTTCAACTTTTTCAAAGAGTTTCAGGAGGACAGGCCATTAGACTTTCTTTGACTGGAAGAATTTACTAGTGAAGCAATCTGATCCTGGACTTTTGCTTTTAGAAAGGTTTTGGATGACTGATTCAATTTCCTTACTGCTTATCATTCTATTTAGATTTTCCAGTTTTTCATGATTCAGTCTAGGGAGGCTATATGTTTCTAAAAACTTGTCCATTTCTTCTAGGTTATTGAATTTGGCAGCATATAGTCCTTCATAGTATTTATTTTGATCCTTTGAATTTCTGTGGTAACCTTGGTAAATTCTCCTCTTTCATTTCCGATTTTGGTTATTTGTGTCTTTACTCTTTTTATGTTAATGAGTCTAGCCAAGCGTTTGTCCATTTTACAAACCTTTCCAAAAAAAACCAGCTCTTTGTTGCATTTATTTTTTTCTGTTTTCTTTCAGCTCTCTATTTTATTTAGTTCTGTTTTGATTTTTATTATTTCCTTCCTTCTGCTGACTTTGGGTTTCAATTTGTTCTACTTTATCTAGTTCTTTAAGGTGTAATGTTAGGTTGTTTATCTGGGATTTTTCTTCTTTCTTGAGATAGGCCCATAACGATGTAAATTTCCCTCTTATTACTACTTTCCTTGTATCCCAATAATTTTAATAGGATGTGTTTTCATTCTCATATGTTTCTCTGTATATGTCTTTTTTAAAAGATTTTATTGGGGAAGGGGAACAGGACTTTATTGGGGAACAGTGTGTACTTCTAGAACTTTTTTCCAAGGTTAGTTGTTGTCCTTTCAGTCTTCATTGTGGAGGGCGCAGCTCAGCTCCAGGTCCTGTTACCGTTGCTAGTTGCAGGGGGTGCAGCCAACCATCCCTTGCGGGACTTGAGGAATTGAACTGGCAACCTTGTGGTTGAGAGCCCACACTGGCCCATGTGAGAATCAAACCAGCAGCCTTTGGAGTTAGGAGCATGGAGCTCCAACTGCCTGAGCAGCAGGGCCGGCCCTGTATTATATCTTTAATTTCTCCTCTTATTTCTTCGGTGACCCAGTCATTCTTTCTTTTTTTTATTTTTTTTTAATTTATTGGGGTCACAATTTTTAGTAAAATTACATAGATTTCAGGTGTACAATTCTGTATTACATCATCTATAAGTCCCATTGTGTGTTCACCACCCAGAGTTAGTTCTCCTTCCATCACCATGTATTTGATCCCCCTTACGTTCATTTCCCACTTCCCACCCCTCTTACCCTCTGGTAACCACTAAACTATTGTCTGTGTCTATGAGTTTTTGTGGTATACATACACAATGGAATACTATTCGGTGGTAAGAAAAGATGAAATAGGACCATTTGTGACTACATGGATGGATCTTGAGATTATAATGCTAAGCGAAATAAGTCAGACAGAAAAAGCAGAGAACCATATGATTTCACTGATATGTGGTATATAAACCAAAAACAACAAAAGAACAAGACAAACAAAAACTCATAGACCCAGTCATTCTTGAAATGTATTTTGTTTAATCTCCAGAAGTTTGTGGTTTTTTGCTGCTTTGCTTTTGCAGTTAATATCCAACTTCAAACCTTTATGATCAGAGAGTATCCTTGATATGATTTCAATCTTCTTAAATTTGCTGAGTCTAATCTTATGTCCCAATATATGGTCTATCCTGGAGAATGTGTAATGTACACTAGAAAAGAATGTATAGCCTGATGTTTTAGGATGAAGTGCTCTGTAAATGTCAATTATGTCCATTTCATCTAATATGTCTTTTAGGGCTGCTGTTTCTTTATTTATTTTCTGATTGGATGACCTATCCATAGCTGTCAACGATGTATTTAAGTCCCCAACTATAATAATGTTTTTGTCATTTTTTTTCCCTTCAGTTCTGTTAGTAGTTGCCTTGTATAATTTGGTGTTCCCTGACTGGGGGCATATATATTGATAAGTGTTATCTTTTTGTTGTTGTATTGTCCCATAATCATTATGAAATGTCCATCTTTGTCTGCTATTACCTTTTTCATTCTGAAGTCTGTTTCATCCACTTTTCTCTGTCTACCATTTTCTTGTAGTATTGATTTCCATCCTTTCACTTTGAGTCTATATTTGTCCTTGTAGCTGAGATACCTCTCTTGGAGGCAGCATATTGTTGGGTTTTGTTTTTCATCCAGTCTGCTACTCTTTGCCTTTCTATTGGTGAGTTCAGATCATTTCCATTTAGGGTAATTATTGGTCTATGAAAATTTCCTATACCCATTTTGTCCTTTGTGTTCTTGTATCTCAGTGTCTCCATTGTTTCTTTGTTTTTTTGTTATTTTAGTGTGGAGGTATTTTATGATGTTTCCACCTATTCTTCCTTTTTATGGTACATATCTCAGCTCTGGGTTTTTTGAGTGGTTACAAATAAGTAAATTTATGTAAAATAAATTTTCATATATAGTATAGACTTATTTTTTCAGCGTGCTTCTTATCTCCATTCACCTTTGAAGGTTTAGACTTTTCTGCCTTTTTATGTTTTGTTTGTTTGTTTGTTTGTCCCAAGTTATCCCTACTTATGCTGTGTGTTAATTTCTGAGTCACAGTAGCAAGTTGTCTTTTTCTTCTTTTTTTTTTACTTTTTTTAATGTTCTTTTTTCTTTTTTACACTTTATGTTATGTTTAAGTGTATAGTGCCCTATTTTGTGTAGGAGTTGCCATTTCCTGCTTCTGTCTGTCTTTTCATAATGTTGTTCATTATTTTGTATTATTTTGATTTTTGTGTCAGATCAAATAACCTCCTTCAGTATTTCCTGAAATACATATCGGGTGTGTGGAAATTCCCTCAGCTTCTGTATGTCTGGAAAGGTCTTTACTCCTTCTTCATGTCTAAAGGATATCTTTGCTGAATATATTATTCTTGGCTCATAATTTCTCTTTTTCAATAGTTCGAATATTTGATTCCACTCATGCCTGGCTTGTAGAGTTTCTGCTGAAAAATATGTCGATAATCAAATGGGCTTTCCTTTGTAGGTTACTGTCTTCTTTTCCCTGGCTGCCTTGAGGATTTTTTCTTTGTTGTTAATTTTTAACAGCTTCAATACAATGAGCCTTGGAGAAAGCCTGTTGGGATTGAGGTAATTGGGTGTTCTATTTGCTTCTTAAATTCGAGGATCCAGTTCTGTCCACAAGTTTGGGACGTTCTCATCGACTGTTTGTTTGAATAAACTCTCAGTTCCCTTCTCCCTTTCTTCTCCTTTACTTTTATATTGTTCTTTCTGATGGGATCAGAAATTTCTTGTAGAGTTCTCTCATTTCTTTTAATTCTCACTTCTCTCTCTTCTCTCACCTATGCCATTTTCATATTTCTATTTTCAATATCACTAATTCTTTCCTCCACCTGGTCAACCCTATTACCTAAGCTGGCTTTTTTCATTCTTCATTTTTTAAATTAAGTTCTTCATATCCAGAATTTATATGTATTTTTTAAAGTTTTAATCTCTTTGGTAAAATGTTCATTTTGTTCTTTTTTGTGTTTCTGAATTCATTAAACTGCCTCTCTGTGTTTTCTTGCATCTTGTTGAGATTTTTCAAAACAGCAATCTTGAATTTTCTGTCATTTAAGTCACATATTTTCATGTCTTTCAGTTCATTTTCTGGAGTGGTTTCATTTCCTTTCTGAGCTATATTGTTATTTTGATTATTCATGGCAATTAATGAATCATTATTTCTCTTCTGTGCATCTATATGAGTGAGTTCTGTAGCAGATTGATATGATAAGGTCTTTCTTTTGCTTTCAATAGGTGTTGCTAGAATATTTTATTTTCTCTCCCAATACACCCTTTTATTTTTTCTCATACTGTGCCATTTTATTTTCCCTTGTGTTGTTCCAGCTTCTCACATGATGGGAGCTGGGCTTCTCTGTGTTCAGATGGCATGCATCTCAGGTCACCCCCTCTGTGGGTGGATGTGGAGGGTGATAGAGTTCCGAACTTCTGAAATCCAAATGCTGCCCCTGCAGCCTAATGCAGAGCCTGTGTGTCTTAGCAGCTGTGGTTGCCCCCACAAGGATATGCCTGGACAGGTGGGGGCAGGGTAGAATGTGAGAGGTGGTTGGTGCATTTGCGGCTTCAACCAATTGCGACTACCAACCCTCAGTTTTCTCTCCCCTACAGCTCTTGCCCTATCAGCAGAATTAGTTGTGTGCTGTGCGTCTGCTCTTGTGGGAACGTTGCTCTTGTTCTCAGGGCTGTAGACATTCTGTTCTTTATTTTGACACTGCTACTATTTCTTCTGGAGCTTGCTTCTAACACTGGGGGTGGGGGCCAGATCTGGGGTGGGGTGGGAGTCATCCAGGCTCCATGTCTTTGTTTTCTGTTTTCTGTCTGGCAGTGAGGGCTTAAACCACTGTTCTCACCTGATATCTCTATCCTGAACACTCAGTTCAGCTTTATTTTATGCTGATTCCTCAGGTAAGACTGTAAGCCATAGGAACTGCATCTGTAGCCTGAACTCTTCCAACTCCTGAGACTGCAGTGAGCACTGGACTGCTTCCAAGGCCCATAGCCAATGGCTTGTGTCTCTAATCTTCCTCCTTCCCTCCTCCCCTACTCACCTGGTTTGCCCACCTTCAGGTGTTTTGATGTGTGGATTTCTCAGATGTACTTCTGTGTTGCTTAACTTATCCTTTGTTGAACTATAGTGTTCAATTTGTTGTAACTTTTAGGAGAGATTTCAAGAAGCAATCCTTATGCCACCATTTCTGTGGTATAATTCCCTATATTCTTAATGTGTTGAAAATAATAAGGATGTTCAGAAATACTGTTAGATTGAGTTACACCTCAATGATAAAGAGATAAAAGGTAAGTAATCTGGATCTTTACCTGGTCAACAGTCAAGTAAATGCACAACAGTCGCAAGAATACTATGCTTATTTTAGTAAAACTACCTTCCACACTGAGGAAACATGTCATTTATTCATGTGCTGCCGATAGCAGGGAAAATCAGTATCATGTCAGATTTTGGAAGATGGTGGTTACCCATATTGTTTTCTCCACTTGTGTAATAAGGCAAACACATCAGTTTTTAAACCATATCCTTTGATTTGAGTGTACTGGCAATATTATTTACTCCTGATAAATGCAAGATTGTCTATTGTGGAAACTTTATACAATCAGCTCATTGTTAGAATCTCTACTAGGATACAAATTTGCTTCATCACATAATTTTTAAGATGGTTCAGGTTGTAAAAAAGGAATCATAAAACTCAAACCATGTTTCAAAATATAATTTTGAGCGTATGTTTGTTTTTCATGAGGGGCTTAAATTTGCTAGTGGCTGATCCTGTGTAGTAAGTATCAAGTTCCATTCCTGGGAATAATGACAAGAAGAATGGAGAGTGGAGGTTGACAGTTATCTATAAGAATAGGTCAAAAGAGAATATATGTATGCCAAGTACATAGGGTGATCAGGTCCCTATGTATTTAGATCTCAATTTTAACTGGATTCTTTTAAGGCACAAGTGACTACATCTCCTGTGCTGCCATTAACTTGCCGTATTGAAGCTATATTGGTGAGACATTCATGTAACAACTCAAAGAGAAATTTGTCTAAACTAACTTCAATATTTTCCTGCTCTTTCCCAGAAAGGAGTAGGAAGAGTGACCCAGAGAAATCTGAACATAGCTGACTTCAAATGGAATGAGCAGACCAGAAGGAGACAGGGTTTGGAAACAGATCTATTTCCATTGAGACACAGAGGCCACTGTATAATGGGGTCTGAGAGGATAGAACAGATACAGACGCAGGCTATGGGAGGAAGCCTAATTCCACAGATTAACTCACTTAATTGGTTTAAATGCAGATAGTGTCTCAGGCAAGAAGTAAGCATGGAAAGAGGGAAACTAACTTGAGATGATAGGGTGTCCTGTGTAGAGTAGGGTCATATAAAGTTAATGGGAATCCAGGGATAGATGACATTACTAAGTTATAGCAGGCAACACAACATACAGACAGACAAGAGGGAGATCTCTTTTTTTTAAGTAGTTCATTTATTCTTTTCTTTAGATTCCACATGTCAGTGAGATCATATGGTATTTGTCTTTCTCTGTCTGACTTATTTCACTTAACATAACGTTCTCTAAGTCCATCCATGTTTTTGCAAATGGTAAGATTTCTTTTTTCTTTATGACTGTGTAATACTCCATTGTATAACTGTGCCACAGTTTGTTAATCCAGTCGTCTACTGATGGGCATTTCAGTTGTTTCCATCTCTTGGCTATTGTGTATAGTGCTGCAATAAACATAGGGGTGCATAAATTTTTTTGAATTAGACTTTTGGATTTCTCCGGATAGATACCTAGGAGTGGAATTGATGGATCATAATGTAGTTCCATTTTCAGATTTTTGAGATACCTCCACACTGTTTTCCATAGTGGCTGCACCAATCTGCAATCCCACCAACAGTACACAAGGGTCCCCTCTTCTCCATATCTTCACCAACACTTGTTGTTTGTTGACTTATTGATGATGGCCATTTTGACTGGTGTGAGGTGGTATCTCATTGTGGTTTTTATTTGCATTTCTCTGATGGTTAGTGAGTTTGAGCATTTCTTCATATGTCTGTTTGCCATCTGTATGTCCTTTTTAGAAAAATGTATCTTCAAGTCCTCTGCCCATTTTTTAATTGGGTTGTTTGTTTCTTTGGAGTTGAGTTGAGTGAGTTTTTTATAGATTTGTGGTATTGACCCCTTATCAGATATATCATTGGCAAATATCTTTTCCCATTCAGTAGGATCACTTTTTGTTTTATTGATGGTTTCCTTTACTGTGAAAAAACTTTTTAGTTTGATGTAATTCCCTTGCCTGAGTGGTTACATCAGTAAAAATTTTACTCCAAGTAATGTCTGTAAAGTTTCTTCCTGTAGTTTCTTCTAGGAATTTTATGGTTTCAGGTCTTACATTTAAGTATTTAAGCCATTTTGAATTTATATCTGTATATGCTGTAAGGAGGTGGTCCAGCTTCATTTTTTTTTTTGCATATGTCTGTCCAGGTTTCCCAGCACAATTTATTGAACAGACTGTCTTTACTCCACCGTACATTCTTCCTTCCATTGTCGTAGATCAAATGACCATATAGGCATGTATTTACTTCTGGGTTCTCTATTCTGTTCCATTGATCTATAAGTCTGTTTATATGCCAGTACCATGCTGTTTTGAATAACGTAGCCCTGAAGAATAATATGATGTCAGGTATCATTATACCTCCCACTTTGTTCTTATTTCTCAAGATTGCTGAGGCTATCTGGGGTCTTTTATGGTTCCATATGAAATTTAGGATTATATGTTCTATTTTTGTGAAAATCATCATTGGTAGTTTGATATTAATTGCATTGAATATGTATATTGCCTTAGGCAGTATGGACATTTTAACTACATTAATTCTTCCTATCCATGAACATGGTATGTGTTCCCAATATTTGTATCTTCTTCAATTTCTTTCTTCAATGTCTTATAATTTTATGAGTACAGAAATTTTACTTCTTTGGTTAAATTTATTCCCAGGCTTTTCATGGTCTTTGAAGCAATTGTAAATGTGATTGTTTTCTTAATTTCTCCTTTTGATGTTTTATTATTGGCATATACAAATGCAACTGATTTCTGAATATTAATTTTGTATCCTGCTACTTTACTAAATTCATCTATCAGCTCTAATTGTTTCTTTGTGGAGTCTTTAGGGTTGTCTCCATATAGTATCATGTCATCTACATATAATGACAATTTTACTTCCTCCTTACCCATTTGGATGCCTTTTATATATTTTTCCTGTATGATTGCTGTGGCTAGAATCTCCGACAATATGTTGAATAGAAGTGGAGAAAGTGGACAACCTTGCCTTGTTTCTGATCTTAAGGGGAATGGTGTTAGCTTTCCCCCATTGAGCATGATGTTAGCTGTGGGTTTGTCATATATGGCCTTTATTATGTTGAGATATGATCCCTTTAGTCCCACTTTCTTAAGGGTTTTTGTCATAAATGGCTGCTGGATTTTGTGAAATGCTTTTTCTGCATCTATTGATATAATCATATGATTTTTGTTTTTCATTTTCTTAATGTGGTGTATCACATTAATTGATCTGCAGATGTTGAACCACCCTTGCATACCAGGAATGAACCCGACTTCATCATGGACTATGATCTTTTCAATGTATTGCTAAATTCTGTTCGCTGATATTTTGTAGAGGATTTTTGCATGTATGTTCCTAAGAGATATCGGCCTGTAATTTTCTTTTTTTGTAGTGTCTTTGTCTGATTTGGAGATCAGGGTGAGGGTAGCCTCGTAAAAAGTGTTTGGGAGTCTTCCCTCCTTCTGGATTTTTTGGAAGCGCTTGAGGAGAATAGGTGATAATTCCTTTTTGAACGTTTTGTAAAATTCACCTGTAAAGCCATCTGGTCCAGGGCTTTTGTTTGTTGGGAGATTGTTGATTACTGATTCAATTTCCCTGGTGATAATCAGTCTATTCAGGTTTTCTGTTTCTTTGTGAGTTAGTCTTGGAAGGTTGTATGCTTCTAGAAAATTGTCCATTTCTTCCAGATTGTCAAATTTGTTGGCATATAGTTGCTCATAGTAATTTCTTCAATTTTTTTTTTGTATTTCTGTCATATCTGTGGTCACTTCTCTTTCATTTCTGATTTTATTAATTTGGGTCCTCTCTCTCTCTCTCTCTCTCTCTCTCTCTCTCTCTCTCTCTCTCTCTCGATGAGTCTGGCTAAAGTTTTGGCGATTTTGTTTATCTTCTCTAATAAACAACTCTTGGATTCATTGATCTTCTGTATTGTTTTTCTGGTTTCTATTTCATTTATGTCCGATCTGATATTTATTATCTCCTTCCTTGTACTCCCTTTGGGCTTATTTTGTTGTTCTTCTTCCAGATTTTTAAGTGTGAAGATAAACTGCTGATTAGTGATTTTTCTTGTTTCTTTAGGTAGGCCTTCAATACTATGAATTTCCCTCTTAAGACTGCTTTCGCTGCATCCCATAGGTTTTGGGTCGTCATGTTTTCATTTTCATTTGTCTCGAGGTATCTTTTGATTTCTACCTTGATTTCATGGTTGACCCATTCATTATTTAGTAACATGTTATTCAGTCTCCATGAATTGGTGTGTCTTCCAGGTTTTTTTTTTGTTTTGTTTTGTTTTGTTTTGTTTTCCTGTAGTTCATTTCTAATTTCACAGCACTCTGGTCAGAGAAGACAATTGGTATGATTTCAATTTTCTTAAATTTATCAAGACTTGTTTTGTGGCCTAACATGTGGTCTATGTTGGAAAATGTTCCATGTGTACTTGAGAAGAACGTGTATTCTGCATCTTTGTGGTGAAATACTCTGAAAATATCCATTAAATCCAAGTGGTCCCATGTGTCATCTAAGGCCATTGTTTCCATATTGATTTTCTGTCTGGAAGACCTGTCCCTTGTTGTCAGAGGTGTGTTGAAGTCCCCAACTATGATAGTGTTACTGTTGATTTATCTCAGTCAGTATCTGTTTTATATACCTTGGTGCTCCTATGTTGGGTGCATAGATGTTTACTAGGGTTGTGTCCTCTCTTGGATTGATCATTTATTATTACATAGTGCTCATCTTTGTGTTTTAATATATTCTTCATTTTTCTGTTTATGTGTGTTTCTTTCTTTTTTTAAATTTATTGGGGTGACAATTGTTTGTAAAATTACATAGATTTCAGGTGTACAATTCTGTATTACATCAACTGTAAATCCCATTGTGTGTTCACCACCCAGAGTCAGTTCTCCTTCCATCACCATACATTTGATCCCACTTACCCTCATCTCCCACCCCCAACCCCCCTTACCCGCTGGTAATATATTCGTCATTTTAAAGTCTATTTTGCCAGATATAAGTATTGCAACTCCAGATTTTCGCTCATTTCCATTTGAATGAAATATCTTACTCCAACCCTTGACTTTCAGTCTGTGTGTGTCTTTTGATCTGAGGTGAGTCTGTTGTATACAGCATATACAAGGGTCTTGCTTCCTTATCCACTCAGCCACCCTATGTCTTTTGATTGGAACATTTAAGCCATTTACATTTAAAGTGATTATTGATAGGTACATAGTTATTGCCATTTTTTAAATTTGTTGTTAAATTCTTTTCATTTTTCTTCTCTTTGCAGAAGCCCTTTTAATATTTCCTGCCATGCTGGCTTGGTGGTAGTAAATTCCTTCAGCTTATTCTTTTCTGGGAAGCTCTTTATCTCTCCTTCAATTTTAAATGATAGCTTTGCTGGATAAAGCAATCTAGGTTGTAGGTTTTTGTTTTCCATCACTTTGAGTATCTCCTGCCACTCCCTCCTGGCATGTAATGTTTCTATAGAAAAGTCATTTCATAGTATTATAGGAGTTCCCTTGTATGTAACCTGCTGTCTTTCTCTTGCTGCTTTTAGGATTCTCTCTTTGTCTTTAACCTTTGCCATTTAACTAAAATATTTCTTGGTGTGGACCTGTTTGGGTTTATCCTGCTTGGAACTCTCTGCACTTCCTGGGCTTGTGTGTTGGTTTCCTTCACCAGGTTAGGGAAGTTTTCAGAATTATTACTTCAAATATGTTCTGGATCCCTTGTTTCCTCTCTTCACCTTCTGGTATTCCTATGATGTGCATTTTGTTGCACTTGATGTTATCCCAGAGGTCTCTTAAACCATTTTCATTGTTTTCTATTCTTTTTCCTTTTTGTTTTTCTGTTTGGGTGATCTCTGCTATCTTGTCTTCTAAGTCACTGATTTGATCCTATGTTTCATCTAACCTGCTGGTAATTTCTTCAAGTATGTTCTTTATTTCAGTTACTGTGTTCTTTACTTCTAACTGGTTGTACATTATGATTTCTCTATCCTTCTTTATGTCATCACTAGGCTTCTTAAACATTCTTATCATCAGTGTTCTGAACTCTGTCTCTGATAGATTGGTTACCTGTATTTCATTTGTTTCCAGTTCTGGAGGTTTCTTCTGTTTTTTTTATTTTTTTTATTTGGGACATCATTCTTTGTTTCCCCTCTTTTGCTGAATCTCTGTGTTTGCTTCGATGTATTAGGAAGATCCCCTAGAGTTCTTAGTTTTTGCTGGGTTATCTTATGTAGTATGTATCCTTTATATTTTACTGGCCCCATTTCCTTCTTCTCCTCTGGATGTGCTCCAAAAGTGACTCTTGAATTGTGTATATTGTCCTGTTAAAGTTAATCTTTAATTGTTTTTAGCTTGTGAGTAGTTGGAATTGACTCCTAGGCTTTCTAGTTGTGAGACTTGGCTCTGCCCATAGCAGGATATTACACTGTGTGAGGGTTGACCACTTAAATGAGGCTTGACCTATTTTGGCTCTTGTGCCTTTAGAGAATTCCCTGTGGGTGTGTCACTTGTATGTGAAACCCAGTAGTATACTGTTTTGGTTGAGTTGGCCTCTGGGTGTATTGAACCTTGTTCCTCTTAAGCTGGGCCCTGGTGTAGGGCAATTTCAGAACAAAGCAAATTACCAAGCACAAAAACAACAACAACAAAGAAAAAAACAAATACATTCACAAGTAAAAACAACCCATAACCCACACTGGACACAGGTAAAGATATCAAAGATATGAAAACAAAACAAAACAAAAAAAGCAGTGCCAGTCTTGGCTTAAGCCCACCAAGTAATCTTCAGGTTGTCCTCCGTTGTACCAAAGAGTTTTCTGCATGTTGTGCAGGCAGAGCTGGTCATCTGGTGCCCAGAGTGACCTTGGGACTGCAGATTTAGATGAGTGGGGCTAAGGAGTTGGATAGTAATTTCTACAAAGTCAGTGCAGTTTCTTCTCTTGCCTGCACATATGTCCACTGGGAGTAGCACCACCAGCCCTTTGCTCAGTTCTCCTGAGTCTTAGGACACTTCTTCCGTGTGTGTGTGTGTGTGTGTGTGTGTGTGTGTGTGTGTGTGTATGTGTGTGTGGCGTGTGGGAGATTTCTGAGCTGCTGAAAGCCCAGAGCTGCGTCTGCCTCCTACTGATCTCTTGGAGTGCCACTGGGGTTGTCATTGCCCTGCCCTAGACAGGCCAGAAAGGGTGGGGGCTGGGGATGGAGGGGTCTTCTCTGTCTCAGCCCAGCAGAGCCATACTCTTCCTGAAGGCCAGAAAAGGTGATGGCTGGGGGTGGAGGAGTCTCTTTTCTCCCAGCCCAGCAATGTCACACTCTTCCCAGCCTCTTTCCTGGGTCAGAGCTGCACGCCGGTCTTCCCAGATCCTGAGCACTACAGCTCCTCTGTAATCTGACACTCAAGAGGGAGATCTCTTTTGGGGCTACAGCATCCCAACCACTATGCTAAGATTTAGGTAAGAGTCAAGTACCAGAGAATGTAAACTTGAAGAGTAAAGCATGAGCATAGTCCACATGCAGGGATTAGCAATCTTTTTCTATAAAAGGCCAGACAGTAAATACTTTAGTTTTTCTAGGTCATACATTTTCTTTTATAAGAACTCAATCTGCTCTTGTGCTATAAAAGCAGTTACAGACAATACATAATTGAATGGGCATCGTTGTGTTAAAAAAATAAATAAAAAACCTTTATTCACAAAAAAGGAATAAAGGAATTGCTTGACAGGTTGTACAACAGGAACCTAAACATAAAAGGATAAGGATCTGATCACCAACACTACAGAATGACGGGAGTAGCTGAGTCTGAGAAACAAGGCCCAGTTATCATAATGTAGTGTGAGATAAAGGCTGACATGGTAAAAAGGGCAACATGATAGCCCCAGAATATTGGCCTGTAGCTATGAAAACTCCTCTGTCCTGTGGTCAGATGAGTTCCAAAGTTTGGGTCAATGCTGAGCTTGCCATTTTGCCAAGTCAAGAGTCACAGAAGTTAGGAGGGAGAAAGCATTTTGAAGAAGACAAGTTCTGGTAGAACAAGCCTGTGATAGCATTCTGAATTCTTCAATTTGCTTTTTGCCCAGATTTTAGAAATAAATACTGATTCCAAATCAGTGATCTATTTACTTATCACTCTGCTGCCTTGTAAAATGAAGATAATACTGATCCCTGGTCCCAATATTTCTTATAGTGTTCTTATGAGAGTTCCCTTAAATCACAGATGTGAACATTCTTTGTAAACTATGAAGGGCTCTACATAACCTGGTTATGATGATAAAATTTATGATAAGCAACGCTCTGGTTTATTCACAAATTTCTCTCATCTCCACACTTTTTTTAATAACAAAATTAAATTTGTTGAATAATTGTTATATCTCTCAATTAGACAATAATGAGGTAGTTTAACAAATTCATTTTAAAGAGTAAGTTGTCCCTCTTAATCAATGTAATCACTTGGAAAACATTAACTAAGGGAGTAGAAAGGTTCTATCCAATATAGCACTAGTTATAGCCAATTGGTCACTTTTCTGGCATCTCTGTAAGTGTGTAGAAATAAGGGCATGTGTAGCAAGAAATAATAAAACACAAGTAAGTAAAATTATTTAATAAAGAGAAATGGGGATAAAGAATTTAACCTAAAAAAAAAAAAAAAAGAAGAATTTAACCTAGATACAGGATTGTAAACAAATTATAACTGACAGAGACATTTCTTTCAAGGAGATAACACAAATTAAATACATATCCAAATTAAATTTGGTCCTAAATTTAAATTTGGAGAAGAGTTGTCTGTATTTTCTGTTGGATGTCATTCTCATGACAAGAGACAGCCTCTATTACATCCTGAGCTTGAAATGGGAGACTGTGCAAATGGGACACTGTAGTCATTTGTGATATAATGGCATTGCAGAAATCATGAAAAATATCAGTTTCTATGTCTCCTCCTTGGCACTGATTCTCATGCCCTCAGGCTGTTGATGATGGTGTTGAAACATAGAGACAGTGATTGCTACCTTAGGTGGCCAGCTATCTACAGGACCTGAGCAACTGTGAAGGAAGTCTGGGACTAACAAATTAAAACTATCCATCAGGCTCATTGCACCACACTGAGCAACTGCTTCTGCTGACAACAGTGAAAATTAAGCTCTCAGAAGGGTAATGGAAATGCAAGAATTGGAGATTTAAAATTAGGAACCATTTCAGAAAACAGACTGTTAAGGAGGGGAACTATTACTTTATCAGATTTTGAAGTCACACTCAAGCTTTGCCTAGAGACACAGCCTCATTTGTCAGGGAATGTATTGCTAGCCTATGAAATTATGTGGGGGGGGACTGGGGTTAAGAACTCTTAATTTTTAGACTAAAACATGAAAGAACAAAGTAGGACATTATTGTTATCTCCCACTGCTAAGCAGGCCAGATTTAATTACCAAAAGCAGCTATCTTGTTTACATACTTGCTGTACTGTTTAATCTACAATCTCAGGTGTCCCAGCATTTCTATTTGTCAGCCAGTTCCACTTCTCTGGAGAAACAAAACATGTCACTGAGACCAAGGTTGTGATCTCTCTATTTCCCAACTCAGTCAGTCACTGTACATTTATTATTTCATTACAAGTAAAATAAAAAACAATAATCCTGAGAAACTGATTAACACAGAGCAATGTGGATGCTTAAACACAATGCATTGCCTTGCAAACCCTGCTTCTCTCCCAACTAGTAAATTGAATATGATTTATCTTCATACCCGGCAGGAAAATAATGGATTATGCCTTTGCCCCAAGATACTAAATCAGTTGCACTTCTCCACTTCTGTATTTCTCAGTCAGACTTCCAGGAAAGTTTCCTCTTTAGAATGGTTATGACTGTAAATTCCTTCAATTGGAGGAACACTATACCTATTCCACAATGGCACACTTCTCAAACCTAATTCTGAAGGCACTTTAGCAAACAAAACTTAGGTATAAGTTGTTTATGAAATATGTTGTTATTTGAGAAGCAGAATTAACAGACTACCTAAATCAAAAGTATCTCATGTCATGCCCCTGGTAATACTCTACTAGGATGCTGCTTTGACACGCCATTCATTCATTCATTCATAAAAAATTGATTAAACAACTCTTCTATAAGTTACTTTGTGTCACCCACTGTGCTAGAACTGGGGATACAATATAGAGGAGGACAAAAGTAAATCAATGACTTAACTGTGTCATAAGTTCCACAATAGAGAGAAGCACAGAGTGATGAGGGTGCACATAGACATGTAGCATGAGTGAAAAAACAAGCATTGACTTGCAAAAAGTACAGGATGGAGACATTAAATACTAAGTTTTCTTGTTCCAGAATTCAAAGAGGGCCAATACTGGCAGAAATCATGCTATCCATAATCACTCATTTCAGGATGCTACATTTCTGCACAGGTTGCTTCCCAATAGAGTTGTCTCCAAATACAAAAATGGTCTCTGTCTTCACTGTCCCATATGGTAGTCACTAACTATAGGTGGATATCTGAGCACTTGAAATATGGCTAGTGCCACTGAGGAGCAGAACTTCCAATTTTTCTTAATTTTAATACATTTAAATGTAAATTGTCACATGTGGCTACTGGTTACCATATTACATAGCACAGGTCTAGACAGTATGTGAGTTAAGGTGGTAAAAGTAAATGGTATATTGATTCTTGATAGGGAATAACTACAAAGCTAAAGCTAAACCATTATTTTCTGGTCTTATGGCAACAATTAAATTTAAGGCCTATATCATGTTACACATAAACAGTTGAGTTTGTTGAATTACTCATTCTGTCATCATCCCTCCCCCTTCTATCATATTACTACAAGATTATTTTCTAAAATGGGAAATTATATAGAAAATGGGACACCATTGAATGGTTATAAATGGGTAAATGTAATGATCTTTATGGGACTCAAAGTCATCTTAATTTGATTCCAACCTAGTTTTTCAACAATACTTCCCATTATGTCAGTCATACAACCTAAACTCAAATCTAATGGGATCTCTCACAATACTTCAAATATTCCCAGCATTTTACTGTTTCTATACATTTGTTAAAGTTGTTTACTTTTGCTGGAATGTTCTGTCTTTCAATCTCTTTTTTTAAAATTTATTGGAGTGACAAATGTTAGTAAAATTAGATTTCAGGTGTACAATTCTGTATTACATTATCTATAAATCCCATTGTGTGTTCACCACCCACAATCAGTTCTCCTTCCATCACCATATATTTGATTCCCCTTACTCTCTGGTAGCCACTAAACTATTGTCGGTGTCTATGAGTTTTTGTTTCTCATTTGTTTGTCTTGTTCTTTTGTTGTTTTGGGTTTACATACCACATATCAGTGAAATCATAGGGTTCGCTGCTATTTCTGTCTGACTTATTTCGCTTAGCAACATACTCTCAAGATCCATCCATGTTGTCACAAATGTTCCTATATCATCTTTTCATAGCGCTGAATAGTATTCCATTATGTATATATACCACAATTTATTTATCCATTCATCTATCAAAGGACATTTTGGTTGTTTCCATGTCTTGGCCACCGTAAACAAAGCTGCAATGAACATTGGAGCACACGTGTCTTTATGGATAATTGTATTCAGATTTTTCGGGTAGACACCCAGCAGAGGGATGGCTGGGTCACATAGTAATTCTATTCATAATTTTTTGAGGAACCTCCACACTGCCTTCCATAATGGCTGCACCAGTCTTCATTCCTACGAACAGTGTATGAGGATTCCTTTTTCTCCACAGCCTCTCCAACACTTGTTACTATTTGTCTTGTTGATGATAGCCATTCTGACTGGGGTGAGGTGAAATCTCATTGGGTTTTTATTTGTATTTCTCTCATAAATAGTGATGTTGAGCATTTTCACATACGTCTGTTTGCCAGTTGTATGTCCTCTTTGGTGAAATATCTTTTCAGGTCTTCTGCCCATTTTTCAATTAGGTTGTTTGTTTTTTTTGTTGTTGAGTTTCATGATTTCCTTGTGTATTTCGGATATCACCCCATTATCAGAGGCACTGTTTGCAAAAAACCTTCTCCCATTCAGTTGGGTGCCTCTTTATTTTGTTGATGGTTTCTTTTGCTGTGCAGACGCTTTTAAGTTTCACATAGTCCCATTTGATTATTTCAGCTTTTACTTCCATTGCCTTTGGAGTCAAATTCATAAAATGCTCTTTGAACCCAAACTCCATAAATTTAGTACCTGTTTTCTTCTATGCAGTTTATTGTGTCAGGTCTTAGGATTAATTCTTTGATCCATTTTGATTTAATTTTGGTACATGGTGACAGATAGCGATCCAGTTTCATTGTTTTGCACGTGGCTATCCAATTCTCAAAGCACCATTTATTGAAGAGGTTGTCTTTCATCCGTTGTATGTTTTTAGCTTCTTTGTCAAAAATTATCTGTCCATATTTATGTGGTTTTATTTCTGGGTTCTCAATTCTATTCCATTGGTCTATATGTCTGTTTTTCTACCAATACTATGCTGTTTTGATTATTGTAGCCTTGTAATACACGCTAAAGTCAGGGAGTGCAATACTTCCAGTATTGTTCTTTTTTCTTACGATTGCTTTGGCTATTCAGGGTCTTTTGTGGTTCCAAACAAATCTGATGATTTTTTGTTCTATTCCTTTTAAAAATGCCATTGGGATTTTGATGGGGATTGCATTAAATCTGTATATTGCTTTGGGTAATATGGCCATTTTAACTATGTTGATTCTTCCAATCCGGGAGAATGGAATGTCTTTCCATTTTTTTGTGTCTTCCTCAATTTTTTTTAAAAATGTCATAGATTTCAGCATATAGGTCCTTCACATCCTTGGTTAAGTTTATTCTTAAGTATTTTATTCTTTATGCTGCATTTGCAAAAGGAATTATTGTTTTTTATTTCTTTTTCTGAGATTTTATTGTTAGTGTATAGGAATGCAATGGACTTTTTAACGTTGATCTAGTAGCCAGCAACTTGACTTAATTCCTTGTTTCTTGCTAATAGCTTTTTGGTATAGTGTTTAGGGTTTTATATATATATCGTCATGTCATCTGCAAAGAGTGATACTTTAACTTCTTCATTCCCAATTTGGATGCCTTTTATTTCTTTCTCTTGCCTAATTGCTCTGGCAAGGACTTCCAACACTATGTTGAAACTCAGAGGTGATAGGGGAAAGCCCTGTCATGGTACTGAATGTACAGCAAAGGGCTTCAGTTTTTCACCGTTAATTATGAGATTAGCTGAGGATTTGTCATATATGGCCTCTGTTATGTTAAGGTCTTTTCCTTCTATACCTATTTTATTAAGTGTTTTAATCATAAATGGATGTTGTGTCATGTCAAGTGCCTTTTCTGCATCAATTGATATAATCATATGATTGTTAACCTTTATTTTGTTTATGTGATGTATCACATTGATGGAGTTGCAGATGTTGAACCATCCTCGTGCCCTTGGGATGAACCCCAATTGGCAGTGATGAATAATCTTTTTAACGCATTGTTGAATTCGATTTATAGAATTTTGTTTAGGATTTTTGCATCAGTATTCATCAGAGATATTGGTCTGTAGTTTTTTTGTGTTGTGCTTACCAGGTTTTGGTATCAGGGTAAAGTTTGCCTCAAACAATGAGTTATGGAATACAGTCTTTTTTTCAATTTTTTGGAAGAGTTTGAGTAGGATTGGTTTTAGATCCTCTTTGAAGGTTTGGTAGAATTCACTAGTGAAGCCAACTCGTCCCGGACTTTAGCTTCTGTTAAGGTTTTGAATGACTGATTCAATTTTGTTACTGTTGATTAGTCTTTTACATTTTCCAGTTCTTCATGGTTCAGCCTTGGAGGGCTATATGTTTCTAAGAATTTGTCCATTTCTTCTATGTTATTGAATTTGGTGGCATACAGTCCTCCATAGTATTCTTAGATGATTTGTGGTATTTCTGTGGTGTCCGTGATAACTTCCCCTTTTCATTTCTGATTTTGTTAATTAGTATGTAATCTCTTTTTACCTTACTGAGTCTAGCCAAGGGTTTCTCAATTTCATTAACCTTTTCAAAGAAACAGGTCTTTGTCACATGATTTTATTCTATTGTCTTTTTATACTCTATTTCATTTAATTCTGATCTGATTTTCATTATTTTCTTTCTTCTGCTGACCTTAGGTTTCACTTGTACTTCTTTTGCTAGTTTTTTAAGGTGTAAAATGAGGTTATTTACTTGGGATTTTTTACTCTTTCTTGAGATAGGCCTGTAAGGATACAAATTTCCCTCCTAAAACTGCTTTCGCGGCATCCCAAAAATTTGGTAGGATGTATTTTCATTGTCATTTGTTTCTATGTATCTTTTGATCTCTCCTCAAATTTCCTCTTTGACACAGTCGTTCTTTAGAAGGATGTTGTTTAATCTCCATGTATTTGTGTGTTTTTTTTAATTAAGTTTATTGAGGTGACAATTGTTAGTAAATTTACATAAACTTCAGGTGTACAATTCTGTATTACATCGTCTATAAATCCCACTGTGTGTTCACCACACAGAGTCAGTTCTCCTTCCATCACCATATATTTGATCCCCTTTACCCTCATCACCCACCCTCCACCACCTTACACTCTGGTAACCACTAAATTATTGTCTGTGTCTATGAGTTTTTCTTCTCATTTGTTTGTCTTGTTCTTTTTGGTTTATATACCACATATCAGTGAAATCATAGGGTTCTCTGCTTTTTCTGTCTGACTTATTTCACTTAGCATTATACTCTCAAGATCCATCCATGTTGTGACAAATGCTCCTATATCATCTTTCCTTAACACCGAATAGTATTCCATTGTGTATATGTACCACAACTTCTTTATCCATTCATCTATCGAAGGACATTTTGCTTGTTTCCATGTCTTCGCCACCGTAAACAAAGCTGCGATGAACATTGGAGTACACGTGTCTCTATAGAGAAATGCTTTTATATTTTTGGGGTACATACCCAGGAGAGCGATTGCTGGGTCATATGGTAATTCTATTTGTAATTTCTTGAGGAACCTCCACATTGCCTTCCATAGCGGCTGCACCAGTCTGCATTCCCACCAACAGTGTATCAGGGTTCCTTTTTCTCCACAGCCTCTCCAATACTTGTTACTATTTGTTTTGTTGATGAAAGCCATTCGAACTGGGGTGAGGTGATATTTCATTGTGGTTTTCATTTGCATTTCTCTGATGATTAGCGATGTTGTGCATTTTTTCATATGTCTATTTGCCATTTATATATCCTCTTTGGAGAAATGTCTCTTCAGGTCCTCTGTCCATTTTTCAATTGGATTGTTTGTTTTATTGTTGTTGAGTTTCATGTGTTCCTTGTATATTTTGGGGTTTTCTTTGTTTGTTTTTTATTTATTTATTAGTTTCAGGTGTACAAGACAAGGTAATACTTAGACGTTCATCATTTATATCCCTCACACTGTGAACCCCCCTCCCACCATCCACTATCCCTCCGACCTCACACTGAACCATCACATTATATATATAAAATTATAGTTGGCATTCATTAATGTTTAGCTTTTGGTGTACAATGCCATGATCAGGTATCCACAGTATCCCTGAGGTGGTCTCCCAAATAGGACACATGTCCATCGAATACCCAACAAAATCTTTACAACGTTATTGAATACGTTCCCCAAATTAATTTTCAAAAAAACCCTGAGGCCATCTTGTGGTTACCAGCTACTTCCAAATCACTTCACCTTTCCCCTTATCCCCAACCCCCCCCACACCCATCTAACAACTCTCCGTTTTTTCTTTGTGTCCCCAAAACTGTTTCTGATTAGTTCATTCACATAGTCTTTTCTTTAGATTCCATATATAAGTGAGATCATATGGTACTTGTCTTTCTCTTTCTGACTTATTTCACTTAACATAATGTTCTCTAGATCCATCCATGTTGCTGCAAATGATAAGATTTCTTTCTTCTTTATGGCTGCGTAATATTCCATTGTATAAATGTACCACAGATTCTTATCCAGTCATCTAACGATGGGCATTTTGGTTGTTTCCATATCTTGGCTATTGTGTAAAGTGCTGCAATAAACATAGGAGTGCATACAGATTTTTGAATTGGAGTTTTGGATTTGTCCGGGTAGATGCCTAGGAGTGGAATTACTGGATCATAGGGTAGATCCATTTTCAGATTCCTGAGATACCTCCATACTGTTTTCCATAGTGGCTGCACTAATCTGCAATCCCACCAACAGTGCACTAGCGTTCCCTTTTCTCCACATCCACGCCAGCATTTGTTGTTTGTTGATTTATTGATGATAGCCATTTTGACTGGAGTGAGGTGGTATCTCATTGTGGTTTTTATTTGCATTTCTCTGATGGTTAGTGAGGTTGAGCATTTCTTCATATGTCTTCTTGCCTTCTGTATGTCCTTTTTAGAAAAATGTCTCCTCATGTCCTGTGCCCATTTTTTAATTGGGTTGTTTGTTTTTTTGGAGTTGAGTTGAGTAAGGTTTTTATAGATTTGTGATATTAATCCCTTATCAGATATATCATTGGCAAATATCTTTTCCCATACAGTAGGATCCCTTTTTGTTTTATTGATGGTTTCCTTTGCTGTGAAAAAACTTTTTAGTTTGATGTAATCCCACATGTTTATTTTTTCTCTTACTTCCCTCGCGGGAGAGGATATATCAGTAAAAATCTTACTCCGGGTAATGTCCATGAAGTTTCTTCCTATATTTTCTTCTAGATATTTTATGGTTTCAGATCTTACATTTAAGTCTTTAAGCCATTTTGAATTTGTTTTTCTATATGGTGTAAGGAGGTGGTCCAGCTTCATTTTATTGCATGTGTCTGTCCAGGTTTCCCAACACCACTTATTGAACAGACTGTCTTTACCCCATCGTACATTCTTGCTTCCATTGTCATAGATTAGATGGGCATACAGGCATGGATTTACGTCTGGACTCTCTATTCTGTTCCATTGATCTATGTGTCTATTTTTATGCCAGTACCATGCTGTTTTGATTACTGTAGCCTTGCAGTATAGTTTGAAATCAGGTATCGTTATACCTCCCACTTTGTTCTTATTTCTCAAGATTGCTGAGGCTATCCGGGGTCTTTTATGGTCCCATATAAATTTTAGGATTATATGTTTTATTTCTGTGAAAAACGTCGTTGGTAGTTTGATAGGAATTGCATTGAATATGTATATAGCCTTAGGCAGTATGGACATTTTAACTATATTAATTCTTCCTATCCATGAACATGGAATGTGTTTCCATCTATTTATGTCTTTTTTCATTTCTTTCTTCAGTGTTGTATAATTTTCTGAGTACAGATCTTTTACATCTTTGGTTAGATTTATTCCCAGATATTTTATAGTCTTTGGAGCAATTGTAAATGGAATTGTTTTTTTAATTTCTCCTTCTGCTATTTTATCATTGGTATATACAAATGCAACTGATTTCCGAATATTAATTTTATATCCTGCTACTTTACTGAATTCATCTATCAGTTCTAATAGTTTCTTGGTGGAGTCTTTAGGGTTCTCTATATATAGTATCATATCATCTGCATATAATGATAATTTTACTTCCTCCTTACCAATTTGGATGCCTTTTATTTCTTTCTCTTGTCTGATTGCTGTGGCTAGAACTTCCAGCACTATGTTGAATAGAAGTGGAGAAAGTGGGCAACCTTGTCTTGTTCCTGATCTTAGGGGGAATGGTTTTAGCTTTTCCCCATTGAGTATGATGTTAGCTGTGGGTTTGTCATATATGGCCTTTATTATGTTAAGATATGATCCCTCTATTCCCACTTTCTTAAGGGTTTTTATCATAAAAGGTTGCTGTATTTTATCAAATGCTTTTTCTGCATCTATTGATATGATCATGTGATTTTTACTTTTCATTTTGTTATGTGGTGTATCACATTAATTGATTTGCAAATGTTGAACCACCCCTACATACCAGGGATGAATCCCACTTGATCATGGTGTATGATCTTTTTAATGTATTGCTGAATTCTGTTTGCTAATATTTTGTTGAGAATTTTTGCATCTATGTTCATTAGAGATATCGGCCTGTAGTTTTCTTTTTTTGGGGTGTCTTTGTCTGCTTTTGGGATCAGGGTGATAGTGGCTTCGTAAAAAGTGTTTGGGAGTCTTCCTTCCTTCTGGACTTTTTGGAAGAGCTTGAGTAGAATAGGTGATAATTCTTTTTTGAATGTTTTGAAAAATTCACCTGTAAAGCCATCTGGTCCAGGGATTTTGTTTGTTGGGAGATTATTGATTACTGATTCAATTTCCCTGGTGGTAATCAGACTGTTCAGGCTTTCTTTTTCTTCTTGAGTTAGCCTTGGAAGGTTGTGCGCCTCTAGTAAATAGTCCATTTCTTCCAGATTGTCAAATTTGTTGGCATATAGTTGCTCATAGTAATTTCTTCAAATTTTTTGTATTTCTGTGGTGTCTGTTGTCACTTCTCTTTCATTTCTGATTTTATTAATTTGCGTCCTCTCTCTCCTTTTTTAATTTGTCTGGCTAAAGTTTTGTCAATTTTGTTTATCTTCTCTAAGAACCAACTCTTGGATTCATTGATCTTTTGTATTGTTTTTCTGGTTTCTATTTCATTTATTTCTGCTCTGATCCTTATTATCTCCTTCCTTGTGCTCCCTTTGGGCTTATTTTGCTGTTCTTTTTCCAGATCCCTTAAGTGTGAAGATAAACTGTCAATTAGTAATGTTTCTTGTTTCTTTAGGTAGGCCTGCAGTGCTATGAACTTCCCTCTTAGGACTGCTTTCGCAGCATCCCATAGATTTTGGGTCGTCGTGTACTCATTCTCATTTGTCTCAGGATGTCTTTTGATTTCTTCTTTGATCTGCTGCTTGACTCATTCATTATTTAGCAACATATTATTCAGCCTCCATTAATTGGTGTAACTTCCTGGGTTTTTTCCCCTGTAGTTCATTTCTAATTTCATAGCACTGTGGTCAGAGAAGACAATTGGTATGATTTCAATTTTCTTAAATTTATCAAGGCTTGTTTTGTGTCCTAACATATGATCTATCTTAGAAAATGTTCCATGTGCACTTGAGAAGAACGTGTATTCTGCAGCATTGGGGTGAAATGCTCTGAAAATATCAATTTAATCCAACTGCTCCAAAGTATCATTTAAGGCTGTTGTTTCCATATTGATTTTCTGTCTGGAGGACGTCCCTTGTTGTCAGAGGTGTGTTGAAGTCCCCTACTTTGATAGTGTTGCTGTTGATCTCTGTCTTTATGTCCATCAGTACCTGTTTTATATATTTAGGTGCTCCTATGTTAGGTGCATAGATGTTTACTAGGGTTATGTCCTCTTGTCGAATTGATCCCTTTATTATTATATAGTGCCCATCTTTTTCTTTTAATATGTTCTTCATTTTAAAGTCTATTTTGTCAGATATAATTATTGCAACTCCAGCTTTTTTTTGCTTCCATTTGCATGAAATGTGTTACTCCAACCTTTCACTTTCAGCCTGTGTGTGTCTTTTCATCTGAAATGAGTCTTTTGTATACAGCATATACAAGGGTCTTGCTTCCTTATCCACTCAGCCACCTTATGTCTCTTGATTGGAGCGTTTAATCCATTTACAGTTAAAGTGATTATTGATAGGTACATAGTTATTGCCATTTTTAAATTTGTAGTAAATTGTTTTCATCTTTCTTCTATTTACAGAAGTCCTTTTAGTATTTCTTGTAATGCTGGCTTGGTTGTAATAAATTCTTTCAGTTTGTTTTTTTCTGGGAAGCTCTTTATCTCTCCATCAACTTTAAATGATAGCCTTGCTGGATAAAGCAATCTAGGTTGTAGGCCTTTGTGTTCCATCACTTTGAGTATCTCCTGCCACTCCCTCCTGGCCTTCAATGTTTCTGTAGAAAAGTCATTTGATAGTGGGAGTCTCTTCTCTCCTCGTCCAGCGAAAATCCCCTCCTCCCAGGCTCTTCCAAAGGTCAGAGCTGGCTGCCAATCTTCCCAGCGCCTGAGCACAGACACCCCTCTGTAATCTGACACTACTTTTCAGTTCAGGGGTCAGTTTAAGTCTCTGGAAGGGCGGGGGGAGGATTTGAAAAGCTCGGTGAGGGGCCCAGGTGTGTTGTCTGAGTTCTTTGCCCTAGGGCCCACGAGCTGCCCGCCCCGGCGGGAGCGATCAGCTGTGGGACGCAGGGAAACAGCCCACCTCCTGGACCCAACGCTCTCCACTGCACCCTGGGCTCCCGTGGGACTCTAGAACCTCGGGTGCTGCCTGCCGCTGCTCCTGTGGGCACGCTCCTCTTGCCCTCCTCACTTCTCCCCCGCTTGCCCAACTAGCGCACCTCAAAGCAAACCTTCCGCAAGTCTCCGCTCAGTCCTGGGAGCTGCGCAGCGCAGTGGTTGCTGTACGGCCTGGGCTCCACTGTGGGGGGGGTTAGTGTTTTCACTTCGAGGCCCTCTCTCCTTCCCCGCTTGCCTAACTAGCGCACTCCAAAGCAAACCTTCCACGAGTCTGCGCTCCGTCGTCCTGGGCGCCATGGCGGTGGTTGCCACTGGCCTCGGCTCCGCCAGGGTGGGGGTGGGGGGACGAGCTTCCACTTCGCTGTCCTGCCTCCTCCCCTGCTTGCAATCCGCGCACACCTTCAGAAAATTCCTCCACGAGTCTCCCCGCTGTTCTGCGTGTTCTATATCTCCCTGTGTCTTTAGAGCTGCGGTTTACCGCCGCTGCTGCAGCTGCCGCCGGCCTGATTCCACCACGAGACCGCACGTTTCCAGTCTGCTCCCTTCCTTCTTCCCCTGCTCGCCCAATTTGCGCACCTTCAAGTAATCCTTCCACCAGTCTCTTAGGAGTCTCTTAGCTGTTCTGTGTGATGAGCAAAGAGTTGTTTGATGGGTTCTATGTCCTGTTTGTAATAAGATCCGGAGGAGAACTCAGAAAATGTGCCCCGCTGCCGCCATTCCTATGACATCACCTCCTTGTATATTTTGGATATTAGCCCCTTATCAGAGGAACTGTTTGCGAAAATCTTCTCCCATTCAGTTGGTTGCCTCATTATTTTGTCAATAGTTTCTTTTGCTGTGCACAAGCTTTTCAGTTTCATATAATCCCATTCGTTTATTTTAGTCTTTACTTCCATTGCCTTTGGAGTCAAATTCATAAAATGCTCTTTGAACCCAAGGTCCATAAGTTTAGTACCTATGTTTTCTTCAATGCAGTTTATTGTGTCAGGTCTTATGCTTAAGTCTTTGATCCATTTTGAATTAATTTTGGTACATGGTGACAGATAGCAGTCCAGTTTCATTCTTTTGCACGTAGCTATCCAATTCTGCCAGCACCATTTATTGAAGAGACTGTCTTTCCTCCATTGTATGTTTTTAGCTTCTTTGTCAAAAATTATCTGTCCATATTTATGTGGTTTTATTTCTGGGTTCTCAATTCTATTCCATTGGTCTATGTGTCCGTTTTTCCACCCATACCAAGCTGTTTTGATTATTGTAGCCCTGGAGTACAGGCAAAAATCAGGGAGTGCGATACTTCCAGTATTGTTCTTTTTTTTTTTTTAATGTTTCTTTGGCTATTCAGGGTCTTTTGTGGTTCCAAACAAATCTGATGATTTTTTGTTCTATTTCTTTAAAAAATGCCATTGGGATTTTAATGGGGATTGCATTAATCTGTATATGGCTTTGGGTAATATGGCCATTTTAACTATGTTGATTCTTCCAATCCATGAGCACGGAATGTCTTTCCATTTCTTTGTGTCTTCTTCAATTTCTTTCAAAAATGTCTTATAGTTTTCAGCATATGAATCCTTCACATCCTTGGTTAAGTTTATTCCTAGGTATTTTATTCTTTTTGCTGCAATTGCAAAAGGAATTGTTTTTTCTATCTCTTTTTCTGAGATTCCATTGTTGGTATATAGGAAAGCAACGGACTTTTGTACTTTGAATTTGTAGCCAGCAACTTTACTGTATTCATTGATTGTTTCTAATACCTTTTTGGTAGAGTCTTTAGGGTTTTCTATATATAGCATCATGTCCTCTGCAAAGAGTGACAATTTAACTTCTTCATTCCCAATTTGGATGCCTTTTATTTCTTTCTCTTGCCTGATAGCTCTGGCGAGGACTTCCAACACTATGTTGAAAAGCAGAGGTGATAGGGGACAACCTTGTCGTGTTCCTGAACGTAGAGCAAAGGGCTTCAGCTTTTCACCATTAATTATGAGATTAGCTGAGGGCTCGTCGTATATGGCCTTTATTATGTTGAGGTATTTTCCTTCTATACCAATTTTAGTAAATGTTTTAATCATGAATGGATGTTGTATCTTATCGAATGCTTTTTCTGCATCAATTGATAGAATCATATGATTTTTGTCCTTTATTTTGTTTATGTGATGTATCACATTGATGGATTTGCGAATGTTGAACCATCCTTGTGCCCCGGGGATGAACCCCACTTGGTCGTGATGAATAATCTTTTTAATGCATTGTTGTATTCGATTTGCTAGAATTTGGTTTAGGATTTTAGCATCTGTATTCATCAGAGATATAGGATGGTAGTTTTTGTGTGTGTGTGTGTTGTCCTTACCAGGTTTTGGTATCAGGGTAATGTTGGCCTCATAAAATGAGTTAGGGAGTACTGACTCTTCTTCAATTTTTTGGAAGAGTTTGAGCAGGATTGGTATTAGATCCTCTTTGAAGGTTTGGTAGAATTCACTGGTGAAGCAATCTGGTCCAGGACTTTTGATTTTGAAAAGGTTTTTGATGACTGATTCAATTTCCTTACTGGTGATCGGCCTGTTAAGATTTTCCAATTCTTCATGATTCAGCCTTGGAAGGCTATATGTTTCTAAAAACTTGTCCATTTCTTCTAAGGTATTAAATTTGGTGGCATATAGTCCTTCATAGTATTCTTGCATAATCCTTTGTATTTCTGTGGTGTCCGTGATAACTTCCCTTTTCATTTCTGATTTTGTTAAATAGTGTTTTCTCTCTTTTTATCTTAGTGAGTCTGGCCAAGGGTTTGTCGATTTTGTTAATCTTTTCAAAGAACCAGATCTTTGTCACATTAATTTTTTTCTATTGTCTTTTTGTTCTCTATTTCATTTAGTTCTGATCTGATTTTTGTTATTTCCTTTCTTCTGCTGACCTTGGGTTTCGCTTGTTCTTCTTTTTCTAGTTCTTTAAGGTGTAACATGAGGTTATTTATTTGGGATTTTTCTTCTTTCTTGAGATAGGCCTGTAAGGATACAAATTTCCCTCTTAAAACTGCTTTTGCGGCATCCAAAAAATTTTCGTAGGATGTATTTTCATTGTCATTTGTTTCTATGTATCTTTTGAGCTCTCCTCTAATTTCTTCTTTGTCCCAGTCGTTCTTTAAAAGTATGTTGTTTAATCTCCATGTATTTTGTTTTTTCCTGCTTTCTTTTTGCACTTGATATCCAATTTCAAAGCTTTGTGATCAGAGAATATGCTTGGTATGATTTCAGTCTTCTTAAATTTGCTGAGGCTGATTTTGTGTCCAATGTATTGTCTATCCTTGAGAATGTTCCATGTACTCTAGAAAAGAATGTATAGTCTGATGTTTTAGGATGAAATGCTTTATATATGTCAATGATGTCCATTTCATCTAATGTGTCATTTAGGGCTGCAATTTCGTTATTTATCTTCTGTTTGGATGATCTATCCATAGCTGTCAATGATGTATTTAAGTCCCCTAGTATAATTGTGTTTTGGTCAATTTCACCCTTTAGTTCTGTTAGTAGTTGCTTGGTATATTTTGGTGCTCCCTGATTGGGGGCATAAATATTGATGACTGTTATGTCTTCTTGTTGTATAGTCCCCTTTACCATTATGAAATATCCATCTTTGTTTCTTGTTATGTTTTTCACCCTGAAGTCTGTTTCATCGGAAATCATTATGGCTACACCTGATTTTCTCTGGGTACCATTTGCTTGGAGTGCCAATTTCCACCCTTTCACTTTGAGGCTATGCTTGTCCTGGTAGCTGAGATGTGTCTCTTGGAGACAGCATATGGTTGGGTTTAGTTTTTTGATCCAATCTGCTACTCTGTGTCTCTTTATTGGTGAGTTCAGTCCATTTACATTTAGGGTGATTATTGATATGTGAGGATTTCCTGTCATTCTGTCTTTAGTTTTCTGGTAAGGCTGTGTCTCCATTGTTTCTTTGCCTTTTTGTTGTTGTCTGTTATTTCTGTGTGGTGGTATTCTGTGATGTTTGTATTTGGGATTTTTTTCCTGCTCTTTTTTATACAGTTGATATCCAATTTCCAAGCCAATTTCAAAGTGATCCGAGAATATGCTTGGTAAGATTTCTATCTTCTTAAATTTGCTAAGGTTGATTTTGTGTCCCAATATATGGTCTATCCCTGAGAATGTTCCATGCATGCTCGAAAAAAATGTATAGTCTGATGTCTTAGGATGAAGTGCTCTATGTATGTCAATGATGTCCTTTTCATCTAATGTGTCATTTAGGTCTGCTATTTCGTTATTTATTTTCTGTTTCGATAATCTGTCCATCGCTGTCAATGACGTATTTAAGTCCCTAGTATAGTTGTGTTTTGGTCAATTTCTCCCTTTAGTTCTGTTAGTAGTTGCTTGGTATATTTTGGTGCTCCCTGATTGGGGGCATAAATATTGATGACTGTTACGTCTTCTTGTTATATAGTCCCTTTTACCATTATGAAAATACCATCTTTTTCTCTTGTTACCATTTTCTCCCTGAAGTCTGTTTCATCTGATATTCTTATGGCTACGCCTGATCTTCTCCGGGTATCATTTGCTTGGAGTGTCAATTTCCACCCTTTCACTTAGAGTCTATGCTTGTCCTTGTAGCTGAGATGTGTCTCTTGGAGACAGCATATGGTTGGGTTTAGTTTTCTGATCCAATCTGCTACTCTGTGCTTTTTCATTGCTGAGTTCAGTCCATTTACATTTAGAGTGATTATTGATACCTGAGTATTTCCTGTCATTCTATCTTTAGTTTTCTGGTAAGGCTGTGTGTTCATTGCTTCTTTGACTTGTTGTTGTCTATTATTTCTGTGTGGTAGTATTCTATAATGTTGCTCTAGATTCCCATGGGAGCCCAGGGTGCAGCAGAGAGCGCAGGGTCCAGGAGGTGGGCTCTTTCCCTGCGTCCCACAGCTGATCGCTCCCGCCGGGGTGGGCAGCTCGTGGGCCCTAGGGCAGACAAAGAACTCAGTCGCCACACCTGGGCCCCTCACCGCGCTTTTCGAATCCTCCCCCCGCCCTTCCAGAGACTTAAACTGACCCCTGAACTGAGGAGTAGTGTCAGATGACAGAGGGGCATCTGTGCTCAGGCGCTGGGAAGATTGGCAGCCAGCTCTGACCTTTGGAAGAGGCTGGGAGGAGGGGATTTTCACTGGACGAGGAGAGAGGAGACTCCCACACCCCCAGCCACCGCCTTTTCGGGCCTGCGAGAAGAGTGTGACGTGGCTGGCCTGGGAGAGAGAAGACCTCTCCATCTCCAGCCCCCACGCTCACTGGGTGGCCTGGGGCAGGGCAAGGGCAAACGCGGCAGCACTCCCTGAGTTCAGCAGTAAGCGGCAGATGCAGCTCCCAGCTTTCAGCAGCTTAGAGATCTCCCGCATGCCCCCTCCCACACACCCACGAAAGTAGGGCCCTAAGACTCAGGAGTACTGGGCACAGGGCTGGTGGAGCTACTCTCAGCGTGCATTTGTGCAGGAAAGGACAGAAACTGCACGGTCTCTCTGAAAACTGTCATCCAGACCCTCAGCTTCTCGCATTTAAATCTACACTCCCAAATTCACTCTGGGCACCAGGTGACCAGCACTGCCTGCGCAATAGGCAGGGAACTCTTTGGCACAACGGAGGACAACCTGGAGATTACTTGGTGGGCTTAAGCCAAGACTGGTGCTGCTTTATGTTTTGCTTTGCTTGGTATTTTTCTTTCTGCTTGTT
Source organism: Rhinolophus hipposideros (assembly GCF_964194185.1). NCBI lineage: Eukaryota > Metazoa > Chordata > Mammalia > Chiroptera > Rhinolophidae > Rhinolophus > Rhinolophus hipposideros. The sequence continues at coordinate 35,310,008 of NC_138046.1, forward strand.
ATGATTTGCTTTGTTCTGCATTTTTTTCTTTGATAACTTTGCCTATGTTTAGTGGGGATTGTCAGTTGTATTTTACATGTGAATGTACTTGATTTGTTTTCTTTGTTGTTGTTGTTGTTGTTGTACATGGCAACTTGATTGGTGCTGAAACTGCCCTAACAGGGCCCAGCTTAAGAGGCACAAGATTCAACATATCCGGAAGCCAACTCTGGACCAAACCAGAGTACTACCGGGTTAGACCAACAAGTCACACACAAAGAGGGAATCCTCTGAAGGCACAAGAGCCCATAGAGGCCAAACCTCATTTAAGTGGCCAACCCTCACCCAGCAGAACACGCTACGGTGGGCAGAGCCAAGTTTCACAACTAGACGACCTAGGAGTTACACCCACCTACTCACAAGAAAGAAGCAATTAAAGTTCTTCTTCAACAGGACAACATACTAAACACATGAACCACCTGTGGAGCACATGCAGAGGAGAAGAACGAAGTAGTCCAAGTCAAATATAAAGGACACATACTACATAAGATAACCCAGCAAGAACTAAGAGCTCTAGGAAATCTTCCTAATACATCAAAGCAAACACAGAGAGTCAAACAGAATGGGGAGACAAATAAACATGTACCAAATAAAAGAACAGAAGAAACGTCCACAACTGGAACCAAATGAAGCAGAGGTAACCAACCTGTCAGAGACAGAGTTCAGAACTCTGGTGATAAGAATGTTTAAGGAGCTTAGAGAGCACGTAAAGAAGGATATAGAAATCATAAAGAACAACCAGTTAGAACTAAACAAGGATGTAGAAATCTTAACGAACAACCAGCTAGAACTAAAGAATACAATTACCAAAATTAAGAACTCACTTGAAGGAATGACCAGCAGGTTAGATGAAGCAGAGGATCGAATCAGCGACTTAGAAGACAAGTTAGCAGAGATCACTCAAACTGAACAACAGAAAGAAAAAAGAATAAAAAACAATGAAGATGGCTTAAGAGACCTCTGGGATAACATCAAGCGCAACAACATGCGCATCATAGGAATACCAGAATGCGAAGAGATGAAGCAAGGGATTGAGAACATATTTGAGGTAATAATGTCCGAAAACTTCCCTAACCTGATGAAGGAAACCAACATACAAGCCCAGGAAGTGCAGAGAGTTCCAACCAGGATAAACCCAAACAAGCACACACCAAGACACATTATACTTAAAATTGCAAAGCTTAAAGACAAAGAGAGAATCTTAAAAGCAGCAAGAGAAAGGCAGAAGATTACATACGAGGGAACTCCCATAAGGCTATCAAATGACTTTTCTACAGAAACATTGAAGGCCAGGAGGGAGTGGCAGGAGATACTCAAAGTGATGGAACACAAAGGCCTACAACCTAGATTGCTTTATCCAGCAAGGCTATCATTTAAAGTTGATGGAGAGATAAAGAGCTTCCCAGAAAAGAACAAACTGAAAGAATTTATTACCACCAAGCCAGCATTGCAAGAAATACTAAAAGGACTTCTGTAAATAGAAGAAAGATGAAAACAATTTACTACAAATTTTAAAATGGCAATAACTATGTACCTATCAATAATCACTTTAAATGTAAACGGATTAAATGCTCCAATTAAGAGACATAGGGTGGCTGAGTGGATAAGGAAGCAAGACCCTTGTATATGCTGTATAGAAGAGACCCATCTCAGATCAAAAGACACACACAGGCTGAAAGTGAAAGGTTGGAGTAAGATATTTCATGCAAATGGAAGTGAGAAAAAAGCTGGAGTTGCAATAATTATATCTGACAAAATAGACTTTAAAATGAAGAACGTATTAAAAGACAAAGATGGGCACTATATAATAATAAAGGGATCAATCCGACAAGAGGACATAACCCTAAAACATCTATGCACCTAACATAGACGCACCTAAATATATAAAACAGGTACTGATGGACATAAAGACAGAGATCAACAGCAACACTATCATAGTAGGGGACTTCAACACACCTCTGACAACAAGGGACAGGTCCTCCAGACAGAAACTGAATATGGAAACAACAGCCTTAAATGATACTTTGGTGCAGTTGGATTTAATTGATATTTTCAGAGCATTTCACCCCAATGCTGCAGAATACACGTTCTTCTCAAGTGCACATGGAACATTTTCCAAGATAGATCATATGTTAGGACACAAAACAAGCCTTGATAAATTTTAGAAAATTGAAATCATACCAACTGTCTTCTCTGACCACAGTGCTATGAAATTAGAAATGAACTACAGGGAAAAAAAACAGGAAGACAAACTAATTCATGGAAGCTGAATAACATGTTACTAAATAATGAATGGGTCAAGCAGCAGATCAAAGAAAAAATCAAAAGATATCCTGAAACAAATGAGAATGAGAACACGACGACCCAAAATTTATGGGATGCTGTGAAAGCAGTCCTAAGAGGGAAGTTCATAGCACTGCATTCCTACCTAAAGAAACAAGAAACATTACTAATTGACAGTTTATCTTCACACTTAAGGGATCTGGAATAAGAAGAGCAAAATAAGCCCAAAGGGAGCACAAGGAAGGAGATAATAAGGATCAGAGCAGAAATAAATGAAATAGAAACCAGAAAAGCAATACAAAAGATCAATGAATCCAAGAGCTGGTTGTTCTTCGAGAGATAAACAAAATTCACAAACCTTTATCCAGACTAATTAAAAAAGGAGAGAGAGGACGCAAATTAATAAAATCAGAAATGAAAGAGGAGAACTGACAACAGACACCACAGAAATACAAAAAAATTTAAGAAATTACTATGAGCAACTATATGCCAACAAATTTGACAATCTGGAAGAAATGGACAATTTTCTACAGGCGCACAACCTTCCAAGGCTAACTCAAGAAGAAACAGAAAGCCTGAACAGTCTGATTACCACCAGGGGAATTGAATCAGTAATCAATAATATCCCAACAAACAAAAGCCCTGGACCAGATGGCTTTACAGGTGAATTTTTCAAAACGTTCAAAAAAGAATTATCACCTATTCTCCTCAAGCTCTTCCAAAAAATCCAGAAGGGAGGAAGACTCCCAAACACTTTTTACGAAGCCACTATCACTCTGATCCCAAAAGCAGACAAAGACACCACAAAAAAAGAAAACTACAGGCCGATATCTCTAATGAACATAGATGCAAAAATTCTCAACAAAATATTAGCAAACAGAATTCAGCAATACATTAAAAACATCATACACCATGATCAAGTGGGATTCATCCCTGGTATGCAGGGGTGGTTCCACACCCGCAAATCAATTAATGTGATACACCACATTAATAAAATGAAAAATAAAAATCACATGATCATAGCAATAGATGCAGAAAAAGCATTTGATAAAATCCAGCAACGTTTTATGATAAAAACCCTTAAGAAAGTGGGAATAGAGGGATCATATCTTAACATAATAAAGGCCATATATGACAAACCCACATCTAACATCATACTCAACGGGGAAAAGCTAAAACCTTTCCCCCTAAGATCAGGAACAAGACAAGGTTGCCCACTTTCTCCACTTCTATTCAACATAGTGCTGGAAGTTCTAGCCACAGCAATCAGACAAGAGAAAGAAATAAAAGGCATCCAAATTGGTAAGGAGGAAGTAAAATTATCATTATATGCAGATGATATGATACTATATATAGAGAACCCTAAAGACTCCACCAAGAAACTTTAGAACTTATGGATGAATTTAGTAAAGTAGCAGGATATAAAATTAATATTCGAAAATCCGTTGCATTTGTATATACCCTTGATAAAATATCAGAAGGAGAAATTCAAAAAAAAATTCCATTTACAATTGCTCCAAAGTCTATAAAATATCTGGGAATAAATCTAACCAAAGATGTAAAAGATCTGTACTCAGAAAATTATACGACGCTGAAGAAAGAAATGAAAGAAGACATAAATAGATGGGAACACATTCCATGTTCATGGATACGAAGAATTAATATAGTTAAATATCCATACTGCCTAAGGCAATATACATATTCAACGCAATTCCTATCAAACTACAAACGACGTTTTTCACAGAAATAGAACATAAAATCCTAAAATTTATATGGGACCATAAAAGACCCCGGATAGCCTCAGCAATCTTGAGAAATAAGAACAAACTGGGAGGTATAACGATACCTGATTTCAAACTATACTACAAGGCTACAGTAATCAAAACAGCATGGTACTGGCATAAAAATAAACACATAGATCAATGGAACAGAATAGAGAGTCCAGAAGTAAATCCATACCTATATACCCATCTAATCTACGACAATGGAAGCAAGAATGTACGATGGGGTAAAAACAGTCTGTTCAATAAGTGCTGTTGGGAAACCTGGACAGACACATGCAAGAAAATGAAGCTGGACCACCTCCTTACACCATATACAAAAATAAATTCGAAATGGCTTAACGACTTAAATGTAACATCTGAAACCATAAAATATCTAGAAGAAAATATAGGAAGAAACTTCATGGACATTACCCGGAGTAAGATTTTCACTGATATATCCCCTCGCGCGAGGGAAGTAAGAGAAAAAATAAACATGTGGGATTACATCAAACTAAAAAGTTTTTTCAAAGCAAAGGAAACCATCAATAAAACAAAAAGGGATCCTACTGAATGGGAAAAGATATTTGCCAATGATATATCTGATAAGGGATTAATATCACAAATCTATAAAAAACTTACTCAACACAACTCCAAAAAAAGAAACAACCCAATTAAAAAATGGGCAGAGGACTTGAGGAGACATTTTTCTAAAAAGGACATACAGAAGGCAAGAAGACATATGAAGAAATGCTCAACCTCACTAACCATCAGAGAAATGCAAATAAAAACCACGAGATACCACCTCACCCCAGTCAAAATGGCTATCATCAATAAATCAACAAACAACAAATGCTGGCGTGGATGTGGAGAAAAGGGAATGCTAGTGCACTGTTGGTGGGATTGCAGATTAGTGCAGCCACTATGGAAACAGTATGGAGGTATCTCAGGAATCTGAAAATGGAACTACCCTATGATCCTGTAATTCCACTCCTAGGCATCTACCCAGACAAATCCAAAACTCCAATTCAAAAATCAGTATGCACTCCTATGTTTATTGCAGCACTTTACACAATAGCCAAGATATGGAAACAACCGAAATGCCCATTGGTCGATGACTGGATTAAGGAGCTGTGGTATATTTATACAATGGAGTATTACGCAGCCATAAAGAAGAAAGAAATCTTATCATTTCAACAACATGGATGGATCTAGAGAACATTATGTTAAGTGAAATAAGTCAGAAAGAGAAAGACAAGTACCATATGATCTCACTTATATTCGGACTCTAAAGAAAAGAATATGTGAATGAACTAATCAGAGACAGTTTTGAGGACACAAAGAAAAAACCGAAAGTTGTTAGATGGGCGGGGGTGGGGTGATTTGGGATAAAAAGAAAGGTGAAGGGATTAGGAAGCAGCTGGTAACCACAAGATGGCCTCAGGTTTTCTGAAAATTAATTTGGGGAACTTATTCAATAATGTTGTAAAGATTTTGTTGGGTATCCAATGTACTTGCGTCCTATTTGGGAAACCACCTCACAGATAATGTGGATGCCTAACCATGGCATTGTACCCCAGAAGCTAAACATTAATGAATGCCAACTATAATTTTATATATATATAATGTGATGGCTTGGTATGAGGTCAGAGGGATAATGGATGGGGGGAGGGGGATTCACAGTGTGAGGGATATTAATGAAGAACGTCTAAGTATTACCTTGTCTTGTACACCTGAAACTAATAAAAAAAAAAGAAATGCTCAACCTTCTAACCATCAGAGAAATGCAAATTTAAACAACAATGAGATACCACCTCACTCCAGTCAAAATGGCTATCATCAATAAATCAACAAACAACAAATGCTGGCGTGGATGTGGAGAAAAGGGAGCGCTAGTGCACTGTTGGTGGGATTGTAGATTAGTGCAGCCACTATGGAAAACAGTATGGAGTCATCTCAGGAATCTGAAAATGGAACTACCCTATGATCCAGTAATTCCACTCTTACGCATCTACCCGAAGAAATCCAAAACTCCAATTCAAAAATCAGTATGCACTCCTATGTTTATTGCAGCACTTTACACAATAGCTAAGACATGGAAACAACCGTAATGCCCATTGGTAGATGACTGGATAAAGAAGCTGTGGTACATTTATACAATGGAGTATTACGTAGCCATAAAGAAGAAAGAAATCTTATCATTTGCAACAACATGGATGGATCTAGAGAACATTATTTTAAGTGAAATAAGTCAGAAAGAGAAAGACAATTACCATATGATCTGACTTATATGCGGAATGTGAATGAACTAATCAGAAACAGTTTTGAGGACACAAAGAAAAAACCGAGAGTTGTTAGATGGGCGCGGGGGGGGGAGTTGTGGATAAGTGGAAAGGTGAAGGGATTAGGAAGCAGTGGGTAACGACAAGATTGTCTCAGGGTTTTTTGAAAATTAATTTGGGGAACTTATTCAATAATTTGTAAAGATTTTGTTGGGTATTTGATGGACATGCGTCCTATTTGGGAGAGCACCTCAGAGATTTTGTGGATGCCTGATCATGGCATTGTACACCAGAAGCTAAACATTAATGAATGCCAACTATAATTTTATATATATAATGTGATGGTTCGCTGTGAGGTCGGAGGGATAGTGGATGGGGGAGAGGGGTTCACAGTGTGAGGGATATAAATGATGAACTTCTAAGTATTACCTTGTCTTGTACACCTGAAACTAATAAAGTGAAATAAATACATAGGGTCTTCAAAAAAAAAAAGTATGTTCTTTAATCTCCATGTATTTGTGTTTTTTCCCGCTTTCTTTTCACAGTTGATATCCAATTTCAAAGACTTGTGATCGGAGAATATGCTTGGTATGATTTCAATCTTCTTAAATTTGCTGAGGCTGATTTTATGTCCCAATATATGATCTATCCTTGAGAATGTTCTATGTACACTCGAAAAGAGTTTATAGTCTGATGTTTTAGGATGAAATATTCTATAAACGTCATTTAAGTCCATTTCATCTAATATATAATTTGGGGCTGCTATTTCATTATTTACTTTCTGTTTGGATGATCTATCCATAGCTGTCAGTGATGTATTGAGGTCCCCTTGTATAATTGCATTTGGTCAATTTCTCCCTTTTGTTCTGTTAGTAGTTGCTTGATATATTTCAGTGCTCCCTGACTGGGGGCATACATATTGATACTGTTATTTCTTCTTGTTGAATATTCCCCTTACCATTATGAAATATCCATCTTTATCTCTTGTTACCTTTTTCACACTGAAGTCTGTTTCATCTGATATCAGTATAGCTACACCTGATTTTCTTTGGATACCATTTGCTTGGAGTGTGAATTTCTACCCTTTCACTTTGAGTCTATTCTTGTCTTTGTAACTGAGATGTGTCTCTTGGAGACAGCATATGGTTGGGTTTAGTTTTCTGATTGAATATGCTATTCTGTGACTTTTTATTGATGAGTTCAGTCCATTTAGATTTAGGGTGATTATTGATATGTGAGGATTTCCTGTCATTCTATCTTTAGTTTTCTGGTAAGTCTGTGTCTCCATTGCTTCTTTGTGTTTTAGTGTTGTCTATTATTTTTGCGTGGTGGTATTCTATGATGTTTCCTTCTGTTTCTTCTTTTATTACAGTTTGTATTTCAGTTCTGGTGTTTTTTTGAGTGATTACCCTTAAGATTATGTAAAAGAAAGTTTGATATTTAGAGTATTCCATTTTCTTCAGCACGCTTACTTTCTCCATTCCCATATTCCAATTCAGGCCTTTACTCTCCCCCTTTTTATGTTTTCGTTGCCACAAATTGTCTGTGTTGATTGTGGTCGAATAGCCTCCATTAGTATTTCTCGTAGTGCAGGTCGTGTATTAGAAAATTCGAGTAAGGGGGAAAAATGGCGGCGTGAAGTGCGCCTCTGTAGCACTCCCCTGGAATTTACAACGAATCGGACAACAATAACTCCACAAAGGACTCACTGCACAGCAGACAGGCAAGACGAAGAGGCCCACTGCTGAATTCACCTTCATATGGGTGAATTGCGCAAGCGGGGGTGGAGGGAGAGGTGAAGTGTGGAGACGGAGCCCAGCGGGCACAGGACGCAGAACTATCAGTGCTCCGTGCTCACTGCATCCCGGAACTATCGCAGCTGCAGCTGCGGGAGAGGGAAAGACTTGGACTGCTAGGGCTCCGCTTACGGCCCACAGGGCTGAGGGGGCAGCAAACAAAACCGCTGAACCCAACGCTCGCTCACGGCAGATCTCGAAGCAAAGACTGAGAATAGAGGGCTGAAATCGGTGGTTTAAGCCCTCACTGCCCAGCGGAGAATGGAAGCTTTAGGCACGGAGACTAGCCGCCCCTCCCTACCCTCCCATTGCTCGCACCGCCCCCACCTGCCCGGTGCTAGAAGCGATAAAGTAGCAGTGTCAGATCAAAGGACAGAATATTTGCTGCTCCGAGAACTGTGGAACGCAGACACAGATTCGCTGCTCAACTAGTTCCCACAAAGGGGAGGGAGCTGTGGATGCAGGCCTGGCTGTGGTGGTGGTCGCCACCATTGCTCTGGGCCACCTCTCACAACTCACCCCGCCCCTGGCCCCACCAATCTGGGTTGATCCCTGCAGGAGTAAACAGAACTGCTGAAACAAACGGGCTCTGAATCTGGTGCAGAAAGAGCTTTGGAACTTCAAAAGCTCTTCGCATACCTATCAACCTGTTGCAGAAGCCACTCCTATAGATGTCTAGGAAGAGAAATAGTAAATCAGTGATTGCCATGAATAACCAAAACAACAAGATAGCTCAGAAAGAAAGTGAAAAGTCTCCAGAAAAGGAAATTAGAGATATGGACATTTGTGATTTAAATGACAGAGAATTCAATATCGCAATTCTGAAAAAACTGAATGAGATGCAAGAAAACACAGAAAGGTAGTTTAATGAACTCAGAAACACAATCAAAAAACACCATGAGCATTTTACAAAAGAGATTGAAATTTTGAAAAAGAACCAAATAGAATTTCTGGAGATTAAAAACTCAATAGAAGAAATTAACAATAAAAAATCCAGCTTAGGTAGTAGAGTTGACCAGATGGAGGAAAGAATCAGTGACATCAAAGATAGGAACCTGGAATTTACACAGAGAGAAGAAGAAAGAGACTTGAGACTTAAAAGAAATGAAAGAACTCTGCAAGAACTTTCTGACTCCATCAGAAAGAGCAATATAAGAATAATAGGCATCCCAGAAGGAGAAGAAAGAGGGAAGGTAACAGAGAATATATTCAAACAAATCGACGATGAGCATTATACTCTCAAGATCCACCCATGTTGTCACAAATGCTCCTATATCATCTTTCCTTAACGCCGAATAGTATTCCATTGTGTATATATACCACAACTTTTTTATCCATTCAAGTATCGAAGGACATTTTGGTTGTTTCCATGTCTTGGCCACCATAAACAAAGCTGCAATGAACATTGGAGTACACGTGTCTTTATGTATAAATGTTTTCAGATTTTTTGGGTAGGTACCCAAGAGAGGGATTGCTGGGTCATACGGTAAGTCTATTCTTAATTTTTTGAGGAACCTCCACACTGCCTTCCATAGCGGCTGCACCAGTCTGCATTCCCACCAACAGTGTATGAGTGTTCCTTTTTCTCCACAGCCTCTCCAACACATGTTACTATTTTTCTTGTTGATGAAAGCCATTCTGACTGGGGTGAGGTGATATCTCATTGTGGTTTTCATTTGCATTTCTCTGATGATTAGCGATGTTGTGCATTTTTTCATATGTCTATTTGCCATTTGTAAGTCCTCTTTGGAGAAATGTCTCTTCAGGTCCTCTGTCCATTTTTCAATTAGGTTGTTTGTTTTATTGTTCTTGAGTTTCATAAGTTTCTTGTATATTTTGGATATTAGCACCTTATCAGAGGCCCTGTTTGCAAAAATCTTCTCCCATTCAGTTCGTTGCCTCATTATTTTGTCAATAATTTCTTTTGCTGTGCAGAAGTTTTCAGTTTCATATAATCCCATTTGTTAATTTTATCTTTTACCTCCATTGTCTTTGGAGTCTAATTCATAAAATGCTCTTTGTACCCAAGGTCCATAAGTTTAGTACCTATGTTTTCTTTTATGCAGTCAGGTCTTCTATGTGTCAGGTCTTATGCTTAAATCTTTGATCCATTTTGAATTAATTTTGGTACATGGTGAGAGATAGCAGTCCAGTTTCATTCTTTTGCAGGTGGCTATCCAGTTCTGCCAGCACCATTTATTAAAGAGACTGTCTTTCCTCCATTGTACGTTTTTAGCTTCTTTGTCAAAAATTATCTGTCCATATTTATGTGGTTTTATTTCTGGGTTCTCAATTCTATTCCATTGTTCTATGTGTCTGTTTTCTGCCAATACCATGCTGTTTTGATTATTGTAGCCCTGTAGTACAATCAAAACTCAGGGAGTGCGATATCTGTAGTATTGTTCTTTTTTAAAAAAATATTGCTTTGGCTATTCAGGGTCTTTTGTGGTTTCAAACAAATCTGATGATTTTTTTGTTCTATTTCTTTTAAAAATGGCATTGGGATTTTGATGGGGATTGCATTAAATCTGTATATTGCTTTGGGTAATATGGCCATTTTAACTGTTGATTCTTCCAATCCATGAGCACGGAATGTCTTTCCGTTTCTTTGTGTCTTCTTGATTTTCTTTCAAAAATGTCTTACAGTTTTCAGCATATAGGTCCTTCACATCCTTGGTTATGTTTATTCCTAGGTATTTTATTCTTTTTGCTGCAATTGCAAAGAAAATTGTTTTTTGTATTACTTTTTCTGAGTTTTCATTGTTAGTATATAAAAAAGCAATGGATTTTTGCACGTTGATTTTGTGGCCAGCAACTTTACAGTATTCTTTGATCGTTTCTAATAGCTTTTTGGTGGAGTCTTTACGGTTTTCTATATATAGCATCATGTCATCTGCAAAGAGTGACAATTTAACTTGTTCATTCCCAATTTGGATGCCTTTTATTTCTTTCTCTTCTCTGATTGCTCTGGGAAGGACTTTCAACACTATGTTGAAAAGCAGTGGTGATAGGGGAGAGCCCTGTCATGTTCCTGAAAGTAAGCTAAGGTATTCAGCTTTTCACCATTAATTATGAGATTAGCTGAGGACTTGTCATATGTGGTCTTTATTATGTTAAGGTATTTTCCTTCTATACCTATTTTATTAAGTGTTTTAATCACAAATAGATGTTGTGTCTTGTCAAATGCTTTTTCTGCATCAATTGATAGAATCATAGGATTTTTGTCCTTTATTTTGTTTGTGTGATGAATCACATTGATGGATTTGCGGATGTTGAACCATCCTTTTACCCTGGGGATGAACCCCCCTTGGTCGTGGTGGTCTTTTTAATGCATTGTTGTATTCGATTTGCTAGAATTTTGTTTAGGATTTTTGCATCAGTATTCATCATAGATATTGGTCTCTAGTTTTCTTTTTTTGTTTTGTCCTCACAAGGTTTTGGTATCAGGGTAATGCTGGCCTCATAAAATGAGTTAGGGAGTACTGTCTCTTTTTCAATTTTTTTGGGAAAAGTTGGAGCAGGATTGGTATTAGATCCTGTTTGAAGGTTTGGTACAATTCACTAGTGAATCCATCTTGTCCCGGACTTTTGGGAAGGTTTTGGATGAATGATTCAATTTTGTTACTGGTGATCGGTCTGTTTAGATTTTCCAGTTATTCACGGTTCAGTTTTGGAAGGCTATATGTTTCTAAGAACCTGTCCATTTCTTCTATGTTATTGAATTTGGTGGCATATAGTCCTTCATAGTAGTCTTGGATGATCCTTTGTATTTCTGTGGTGGACGTGATAACTTCCCCTTTTTCATTTCTGATTTTGTTAATTGGTGTCTTATCTCTTCTTTTCGTAGTGAGTCTAGCCAAGGATTGTCAATTTTGTTAATCTTGTCAAAGAACCAGCTCTTTGTCACATTAACTTTTTTCTATTGTCTTTTTGTTCTCTATTTCATTTATTTCTGCTTTGATTTTTGTTATTTTATTTCTTCTGCTGATCATGGGTTTCACTTCTTCAGTTTCTAGTTCTTTAAGGTGTAACATAAGGTTATTTATTTGGGATTTTTCTTGTTTCTTGAGATAGGCCTGTAATGATGTATACTTCCCTCTTAAAACTGCTTTTGCTGCATCCCCAAAATTTTGGTAGGATGTATTTTCATTGTCATTTGTTTCTATGTTCTTTTGATCTCTCTAATTTCTTCTTTGTCCCAGGCGTTCTTTAAAAGTATGCTGTTTAATCTCTGTGTATTTGTGTTTTTTCCTGCTTTCTTTTTGCAGTTGATATCCAATTTCAAAGCCTTGTGATCAGAGAATATGCTTGGTATGATTTCAATATTCTTAAATTTTCTGAGGCTGATTTTATGTCACAATATATGGTCTATCCTTGAAATATTCCATGTACACTCGAAAAGAATGTATAGTCTGATGTTTTAGGATGAGGTACTCTATATATGTAAATTACGTCCATTTCATCTAATGTGTCATTTAGGACTGCTATTTCATTATTTATTTTCTGTTTGGATGATCCACCCATAGCTGGCAATGATGTATTTAAGTCCCCTAGTATAATTGTGTTTTGGTCAATTTCTCCCTTTAGTTCTGTTAGTAGTTGCTTGGTATATTTTGGTGCCCCCTGATTGGTGGCATAAATATTGATGACTGTTATGTCTTCTTGTTGTATAGTCCCCTATATCATTATGAAATGTCCATTTTTGTCTCTTATTATCTTTTTCACCCTGAAGTCTGTTTCATCTGATATCATTATGGCTACATCTGGGTACCATTTGCTTGGAGTGTCAATTTCCACCCTTTCCCTTTGAGTCTATGCTTGTCCTTGTAGCTGTGTCTCTAGGAGACAGCGTATGGTTGGGTTTAGTGTTTTGATCCAATCTGCTACTCTGTGGCTTTTTATTGGTGAGTTCACTCCATTTACATTTAGGGTGATTATTGATACATGAGGATTTCCTCTCATTCTATCTTTACTTTTCTTGTAAGGCTGTGTCTCCATTGTTTCTTTGCCTTTTTGTTGTTGTCTATTATTTCTGTGTGGTGGTATTCTATGATGTTTCCCTCTGTTTCTTCTTTTATTACAGTATATATAGCAGTTCTGCGTATTTTTTGAGTGGTTATCCGTAAGTTTATGTAAAAGAAAGTTTGATATTTAAAGTATTCAATTTTCTTCAGCACGCTTACTTTCTCCATTCCCATATTCTGCTTCAGGTCTTTATTCTCCTTCTTTTTGTGTTGCCACAAATTGTCCCTGTTGATGGTGGTCGAATAGCCTCCTTTAGTGTTTCTTGTAGTGCAGGTCGTGTATTAGAAAATTCCCTCAGCTTCTGTATGTCTGGAAAGTCTTTATTCCTCCTTCATATCTAAAGGAGATCTTTGCTGGATATATAATTCTTGGCTCACAATTTCTCTCTTTTAATAGTTTGAATATTTGGTTCCACTCCCTCCTGGTTTGTAGAGTTTCTGCTGAAAAATCTGATGATAATCTAATGGGCTTTCCCTTGTAGGTTACCGTCTTCTTTTCCCTGGCTGCCTTGAGGTTTCGCTGTTTGTCGTTGATTTTAGACAGCTTCAATAGAATGTGCCTTGGAGAAGGCCTTTTTGGATTGAGGTAATTCGGTGTTCTGTTTGCTTCTTGGATTCGAGGATCCAGTTCTGTCCACAAGTTTGGAATGTTCTCATCAACAATTTGTTTGACTGTATGGAGGTATCTCAGGAATCTGAAAATGGAACTACCCTATGATCCAGTAATTCCACTCCTAGGCATCTACCCGGACAAATCCAAAACTCCAATTCAAAAATCTGTATGCACTCCTATGTTTATTGCAGCACTTTACACAATAGCCAAGATATGGAAACAACCGAAATGCCCATCGGTAGATGACTGGATTAAGAAGCTGTGGTACATTTATACAATGGAGTATTACGCAGCCATAAAGAAGAAAGACATCTTATCATTTGCAGCAACATGGATGGATCTAGAGAACATTATGTTAAGTGAAATAAGTCAGAAAGAGAAAGACAAGTACCATATGATCTCACTTATATATGGAATCTAAAGAAAAGACTATGTGAATGAACTAATCAGAAACAGTTTTGGGGACACAAAGAAAAAACTGAGAGTTGTTAGATGGGTGTGGGGGGGGTTGGGGATAAGGGGAAAGGTGAAGGGATTTGGAAGCAGCTGGTAACCACAAGATGGCCTCAGGGTTTTTTTGAAAATTAATTTGGGGAAGGTATTCAATAATGTTGTAAAGATTTTGTTGGGTATCCGATGGACATGCGTCCTATTTGGGAGACCACCTCAGGGATACTGTGGATACCTGATCATGGTATTGTACACCAGAAGCTAAACATTAATGAATGCCAACTATAATTTTATATATATAATGTGATGGTTCAGTGTGAGGTCGGAGGGATAGTGGATGGGGAAAGGGGGGTTCACAGTGTGAGGGATATAAATGATGAACGTCTAAGTATTACCTTGTCTTGTACACCTGAAACTAATAAATAAATTTAAAAAAAATAAAAATAAAAATAAAAAAATAAGTCTTCATAATATAATCATTATCATTAAAGTGTAATATAACCTTAAAAAAAAAAACAATTTGTTTGAATGTATTCTCTGTTTCCTTCTCTCTTTCTTCTCCTTCTGATATGCCCATTATTCTTATATTGCTCTTTCTGATGGAGTCAGAAAGTTCTTGCAGAGTTCTTTCATTTCTTTTAAGTCTCAAGTCTCTTTCTTCTTTCCTCTGTGTAAATTCCAGGTTCCTATCTTCGATGTCACTGATTCTTTCCTCCATCTGGTCAACTCTGCTACCTAAGCTGGATATTTCATTCTTAATTTCTTTTATTGAATTTTTAATCTTAGAAATTCCATTTGTGTTTTTTTTTTATTTCAATCTTTTTCATAAAATGCTAATGTTTTTCTTTGATTGCGCGTCTGAGTTCATTAAATTGCCTGTCTGTGTTTTCTTGCATCTCGTTGAGTTTTTTCAGAACTGCAATCTTGAATTCTTTGTCATATTATTTTATTTCTTCCTCAAGTGATTTATTTATTTATTTTAATTTATTGGGGTGACAATTGTTAGTGAAATATCATAAAATTCAGGTGTACAATTCTGTATTACATCACCTATAAATCCCATTATGTGTTCACCACCCAGAGTCAGTTCTCCTTCTATCACTATATATTTGATTCCCTTTACCTTCATCTCCTCCACCCACTCCCATATTTCCATATCTTTAATTTCCTTTTCTGGAGTCTTTTCATTTTCTTTCTGAGCTGTCTTGTTGCCTTGGTTATTCATGGGAATTACTGATTTAGTATTTTTATTCCTAGACATCTACAGGAGTGTCTTCTGCAACAGGTTGATTGGAAGATGTCTTTCTTTTGTTTTCCAGTACTGGTTGGTAGAATATTTTATTTTCTCTCTGACTGCAGCCTTTGTATTCCTCTCTCACACAGAAGTTCTAAGTTTTCTCTGCACTATTCCAGCTTCTCACACAATGGGGGATTCCCTGGGAGACAGGCTTCTCCTCTGTTAACATTTCGCCTGTGTCACAGGGCACAGTGTCCATGTGGGTATGCAGAGGGCTTTTGAAGTTCCAAATCTCTTTTTGCACCAGATTCAGAGCCCATATATTTCAGCAGTTCTGTTTACTCTTGCAGAGATCCACCCAGATAGGTGGGACCAAGGGCAGGGTGAGTTGTGAGAGGTGGTCCAGAGCAATGTTGGCGACCACCACCACAGCCAGTCCTGCTTCCACATCTCCCTCCCCTTAGCCGGAACTTCTTGGGCTGCGAATCTATGTCTGTGGTCCACAGTTCTCAGAACAGCAAATATTCTGTTCTTTTAGTGTGACACTGCTACTGTTCCTCTTCTAGCACCAGGCAGGTTTTGGCAGGGCGAGCTCTGGGATGGTAGGGAGGTGGAGGCTAGTCTCAGTGCATAAGCCTTCCGTTCTCTGCTCAGCACTTAGGGCTTAAACCACCGTTTTCAGCCTTCTTTTCTCAGTCTTTTCTCCGAGGTCTCTGCCGTGAACGTTGGGTTCAGCCGTGTTTTATACTGCCCCCTCAGCCCTGTGGGCCATAAGCAGAGCCCTAGGAGTCCGAGTTCTTCCCTCTCCCATAGCTGCGGTAGTTCCGGGATGCAGCAAGCTGGGAGCACTGAGCTAGATCTGTGTCCTGTGTCCGGGGCTCCGTCTCCACAGTTCCTCTTTCCCTCCTCCCCCCCTTGCGCGATTCTCTCACCTTTAGGTGAATTCAGTAGTGGGCCTCTTCGTCTTGCCTGTCTGCTGTTCAGGGAGTCCTTTGTGGAGTTATTGTTGTTCGATTAGTTGTAAATTCCAGGGGAGGTTTACAGAGGCCCACCTCGTGCCGCCATTTTGATGACGTCTCTTTTTTGTTGTTGTTGTTAAAGATGGAATGGTTGTTGACTATGCGATTATGCAGAAGTTCAGCTAGATATCACTGCATCAGGAAGACTGTAAATTAAGGAGACTTACAAAGTTGTCAGAAATAGCATTCAAATAGGCAGTTCATATAGAAGTGCAGAAAGTTTGAAAGAGAATAAAATTTTAAGAGAACTTTCTGAGACACAAATTACGTTTCAGAATTATGACATTCATGTTGCCAGTTTTCTTTATATGCTTTGTTGTAAAGCTAAATTTATATTTGAGTCATGTTTCTTTCACAAATATAATTAAGCTATGGAAAACAAAGTACACCAATATATAAATTGTATACAAATCTTAGGTTTGAAAATAATTTGACAATGAGATAAGCGAGGGGGTGAAAGTAAACAAACACTTGGGCACATTACTATTTCTTTTACCAACTCATTTTTTTTTCCTAATCTCTAGAATTAAATCCTTGACCAGCCAGGTGCTTCTTAGTCATTTTAATTTAAAAAGCAATATTTATTAATGACACTCCTCAGCTAGCAATTTTAGTGCTCCTATCAAACTTCAGCAAGGATTATTAAATTCATAAATGTGCTTTCATTGCATTTTAATGGAAATGAAATTGGATCTTTTTTATCAGACAGATGTAGGACTATTCAACACTAAAATAAGCAGAAGTACTGCCAAATAGTCAATTTACATAAATAAATTTGCCTCCTTTACAAATCAGGAAGAATTCACAAGAGCCTGAAAAGGAACATCACTCCCCAAGCTGACAGAATTGATGAACTAATGGTTAGTGTGATAAGATTTAACCAAAATCTTTTCTCTTTTTTCTCCACACTAGGTAAATTGTAAGCTTTGCTTTTCCCATGATACCTATCTAAATGTCAATACTGCACATCCTTTCCATACTATTACTGCATTCCTAGGGAAGAAATGAATATCCTGTACACAGCAATTCTGTTCAATCTGAAATATTAAATATTCTGAACTACTTAGTCCTGAATAATGCATTTACACAACCTACAAATTATGATTACAAAGGTTGATTTTAAAATATTTTACCAACTTTCATTAAAAGATACTATATAAAATGACTAGATTATGCAGCAAATCTTATTGTCCAGGAATGTACACTAAGGGGACCTCTGTTTTGTTGTAGAAATACTAACCCTCACTGAATTATACAAAGAATTGTTCCTCAAGTTGGAATACATTTTTGAAGGTCTCCTAGTTCAAATTCCCATCATATTAAAAATAACAAATTCCTTCTATAGCATACCTAACATGTAGATATTTATTATCCCCTGGAATGCCTCTAATAAAAAAGTACATGGGTTGTTGGCTCATGATCAGGTGTTCACAATTGCCCATTTCTTACCCTTTGCTTTGTCTTTACTAAACCTTAATCAGGGTTATCTCATCCCTGAAGATCCTTGAACAATGCTTACCCTCAAACCTGATCAAGCATTAAAAAAGTCAGAGAAACCCCTTATCAGCTTATCCTGAGAATCAGCTGACTGACTACAGAAACACATTTTCCAATCAGATGCTTCTGGTAATTTCCTCTCATTTATTTGCCTGACTTCCCCATACTTATTGCTTTCCCCTTCCTAAAAAAAAAAAAAAAAAAAAAAAAAAAAAAAAAAAAAAAAAAACAAAAAAAAACACCTTTTTTGTTTGCTTTAGAGACACTTGCAGATTTTCTGACATCAGAGCACTCTCCCAGTTCCATAGTCTTCCTTCTCAGAAAAGCCTCCCTTTAAGTATGGTTTTATTATATGACACTCCCCCTGAAACAACATATATGTGAAAGTGCAAAATTTGGTACTTTATTATATATGCTTCAAAATTAGTTTTCTTGCCCTGTGCAATCCCTACTTTATTTCTTATTTCTCTCGCCCATATCTCTATTTTCCCTTCCATTATACAAATTCATGGAGTTATTTTTAGATACAAAATTCTAACTCACTTGTCCCCTGGGTCAAACTCATGGCTATTCATGACATTTCCACATGAAATATTGTTTCTCATAACTTTGCTAACATGCACTTCTAACAGAATCCATTTCCTGAAGTATGTTTGATCAAGCAGCATTACTTTGCTGGGTAGCTACTAATATTTATTCATTGTCTACTATATGCCCATATTCTTTAACCTGAAATTAAAGTTGTTCTACAGTGAATCAGGGACAGAGTACCCACTGTATCTTAAGTATAGTTATTTTGGAAACATACAGGAACACTACTTTTTTAATAAGTGTTGTATTCTTCAATTATAGTTGACATACAATATATAATAACTAATAATAAAAATATTAGTTAAAGGTATACAACATATTGATTAGAGATTTACATAACTTACAAAGTGATCATCCCAATAAACCATACATACTGGTACCATACATAGTTATTACAATATCATTCACTATATTCCTTATGGTATGTTTTACATCACCATAAGTATTTTCTAATGATCAATTTGTACTTTGTAATCTCTTCTTCTGTTTCACCCGTTCTCCAAACTCCCCTCCCAACTGGCAGCCATCAAAATATTATCTGCATCTCTGAGTCTGTTTCTGTTTTGTTTGCTTGTTTTGTTGTTTAGATTCCACATATAAGTGAGATCATATGGTATTTGTCTCTCTCAGTCTGACTTATTAAACAACCTAATAACTTCTAGGTCCATCCATGTTATCACAAATGATAAGATATACTTATTTTTTATGGCTAAGTAGTATTCCGTTATATGTATATATATGTACCACCTCTTCTTTATTTATTCAACCATTGATGGAAACCCAAGTTGCCTCCATATCTCTGCTACCGTAAAATAGTGCTGCAATAAACATATGGATGCACATGATCCAAGATTGTGTAGTAGATAAATGCTGTGCTTCCCTCTTCCAGTGAACACATCAAAATTACAACTAAATTATAGGATAATTAACCTGCAAACCATCTGAAGTCTATCTGAACAGAAGTTTTATACCTGAGGATATAAAAAAGAAACCATGATGAGACAGGTTGGAGAGGTGGAGACGTGAAATGGGCTGACCCCAAACCAGCATGTGGCAGACAGAAATTGGGAGAGATACCTTGTAACAGAGGTTTGATCCGGCAGAGTGAGGAGCCCCATCCCCACATCAGATTCCCCAGCCTGGAGTACTGGTGCTGGGAAGAGGAGCCCCAAATATCTGGCACTGAAAAAGAGTGGGGGTTCTGACCATCTGGGTAAGATAGAGACTGCAGGAAACTCAGATGTCCTCTTAACAGGCCCACACAGACTCACTTATAGGCACTCACTGTGGGCTTTGATGCAGGAACAGTGATGTGGGGTGCAACAGAGACGTATGGGGAGCAGATAAAGGTGTATGGCTTCAGGAGAGGGCTCTAAGATAGTTTCAATTTTCCCTGTGTGGGGTCTTCTCATGCAGCAAGCAGGCAGGCAACATCTTTCCTGTGTTGAACCCTCCCCCATACCCATTGGCAAATCTGAATCTGGATTGCTCTGGTGAGCTACACTTGCTCCACCCTGGTGATTCATTAAAACCCTGCAACACCCAACTCCATATTACACAAAGCTTTATCAGTGGATGAACTGTATGGGAGCTTACAACCAGCAGCAGGACTCAGTGTGTCCTGGCTTTAGGCAGAGTTAACCAAGACCTCGTATTAGTGACAACCTTCCTTGGTTCACAGCTTGGTTTCTACCAAGTACCTCAAGGTCCAGCATGCACAGCTAACAACTGTGGATTGCTTTGTATCTCTTACAAGGTGGTCCCTGAGCTGTTACAGGCAGTGGCTGAACTGTTACAATATATAATATTGTACATATTATACAATATTATACAATATTGTATAATATACGATATATAATATTGTATATATACAAATATATACAATATTATACAATATTGTATAATATACAATATGTAATATTGTATATATTGAACTGGGCCTGCAAAAACGCTACTCCCAAGAGAGCCCAGAATGAACATACTTGGAGGTTGACTTCAGACCACAGCAGAACACTACCCAATTAGTCCCAGCACATCAAAGGGTGGTCTCAACATGCACCAGAGAGACTGTGGTGAATCCTGCTCCATGTGGTAAGCCTCCCACAGAGCAGCCCATAAATAATGGATGTAGCCAAACCCCAAAACCAGTCAGTCTGAGAGTCAAGCAACTCACTGATGTGCCAATAGCAATCAAGGCTCAAATACAGCAAAAGGAAACTCACAACCCACAAAGGGACACACAGTCCCTGGAGCACACAGTGCAGGTGACCAAGGAGACTCTGCCACTGGACCCCCAAAGGGACCTACTACCTAAAGCCAAAAGGCCAAAGCCAGGAGACATAGCACATTTACCAAATACATAGAAACAAACACAGACAATCAAACAAAATGAGGAAACAAAGAAATACATTCTAAATGAAAGAACATGACAAAACTCAAAAAAAAGAACTATAATAAATGGAGGCAAGCAAACTGCAAGAGACACAGTTCAAAGTAGTGGTTATAAGATGCTCAAGGAGATTAGTGAGAACTTCAACACAGAGATACCAAGCATAAAAAAAGACATGGAACCCATAAAGAAGAACCAGTCAAAATTGAAGAATACAATAACTGAAATGAAGAATGCACTACAAAATATCA
Source organism: Rhinolophus hipposideros (assembly GCF_964194185.1). NCBI lineage: Eukaryota > Metazoa > Chordata > Mammalia > Chiroptera > Rhinolophidae > Rhinolophus > Rhinolophus hipposideros. The sequence continues at coordinate 35,331,239 of NC_138046.1, forward strand.
CTAGCAGAGTCATAAAAATGGTGGTGTGAGTTGAGTCTCTTGAAATGTCCCCTGGAATTTACAACAAATTGAACAGCTGTAATTTCACAAAGGACTCCTTGTGTGGCAGACAGGTAAGACTAAGATACACACAACTGAAATCATCTGAAGGTGGGCAAATTGGACAAGTGAGGAAGGAAGGGTTGGGGGAAGTGTGGAGACATGGGCCATGGTGCTGTCTGCAGAGTGCAGATGGAGCTCAAAGATCTGAGCTCCCTGAATTCTGGAGCTATCGCAGTTGTGGGAAACGGAAAAATTAGGACACCTAGTGCTCTGCCTATGGCCCACAGTCCCACTAAGGGATGAGCATATAACACAGCTGAATCCAACGCTCATGGCAGAAACCTCAAAGAAAAGACTGAGGGGAGATAGTTGAAAGTGGTGGTTTAAGCACTCACTGCCGAGCAGATGATGGAAGGCATAGGTAGGTGCACAGCCTAGCCAACCCCTCCTTATCCTCCCAGATCTCCCAATTCCCACGTGCCCAGTGCTAGAAGTGGAACAGTAGCAGTGTCAGATCAAAAGAACAGAATACTTGCAGTCCTGAGAACTGAGGCCTTTAGCACAACTAGATATAGTGAACGAAAGAAAGCCTTGAGTGAAGGACGAGGTGTGCTGGTGGTTGCCATATTGCTCTGGGCTACCTCTCACAAAACACCCCTCCCCGTTCCCACCTATCTGGGTCATCCCTGCAAGAGTAAACACAGCCACTGAAACACACAGGCTCTGAAACTGTTGCAGGAAGAGCTTTGGAACTTCAGAAACTCTCCACATCATCCCACAAAAGCGGTTCCCTGTGATCCAGGCAACTTGGTCACAGAAAAGAAGCCAGCCTTCCAGGGAATCTCCCATTGTGTGAGAAGCCAGAACAATGCAGAGAAATTATAACACTACAGCGTGAGAGAGAATAAAAGGCTGCAGTCAGAGAGTAAATAAAATATTCTACCAACACCTACAGGAAAACAAATGAAAGACCTCTTCCTATCAACCTGTTGCGGGACCCACTCCTGTAAATGTCTAGGAAAAGAAATAATAATTCATAAATTGCCATGCATAACCAAGGTAACAAGACATCTCAGAAAGAAAATGAAAAGTATTCAGAAAATGAACTTAAAGACATGGAAATATGTGAATTAAATGATAGAGAAATCAAGATTGCTGTTCTGAAACAACTCAATGAGATGCAAGAAAACACTGACAGCCAGTATAAAGAACTCAGAAACACAATCCAAGAACAAAAGAAACACTTTACTAAAGAGATTGCAATTTGAAAAAACAAGCAAATAGAATTTATGGAGATTAAGAATTCAATAAAAGAAATGAAGAATGAAATAGCCAGTTTAGTTAGTAGAGTTGACCAGATGGAGGAAAGAATCAGTGAAATCAAAGATAGAAATCTGGAAATGACGCAAATGGAAGAAGAGAGGGAATTGAGACGTAAAAGAAAGGAAAAGCCTCTAAAAGATCTTTATCACTCCATCAGAAAGAGCAAAATAAGAATAATGAACATACCAGAAGGACAAGAAAGTGTGAAGGGAACGGAAAGTATATTCAAACAAATAGTTGAAGAGAACTTCCCAGACTTGCAGAAAGAACTGGATTTTCAAATGCAAGAAGCAAAGAGAACATCTAATTCCCTCAAGCCCAGCAGGCCTTCTCCAAGGCACATTGTATAAAAGTTCTCCAAAACTAATGACATAGAAAGAATTCTCAAGGCAGCCAGGGAAAAGAAGATGGTAACATACAAAGAAATCACCATTAGATTATCTTCAGATTCTACAAGCCAGCGGGAGTGGAATCAAATGTTCAAACTACTGAAAGAGAGAAATTATGACCAAGAATAATACATCCAGCAAAGATATCATTTAGACATGAAGGAGGAATAAAGACCTTTCCAGACATACAGAAGCTGAGGGACTTATGTAACACATGAACTGTACTACAAGTAATACTGAAGAAGGCTATTTGCCCTGAAACAAAAAAGCAAACGAATACAAAACCATGAATCGTATTATAAACAGACAGAAGCAGGATATGGCAACCCCTACAACAAATAGGACACTATACACTTAAATATTGACATACAGGGTAAAGAAGGGGGGGGGAAGCTTAAAAATAAAGACAAAGAAGACAACTTGCTACTTCAGTGCAGAAATCAACTTATAGCACAAATAGGGATAATTTGTGACAACAAAAACATAAAGGGTCATAAAACATAAAACATAAAGTCTAAACTGGCACAAGGGAATGGAGAAAGTAATGCTGACAAATACGGAATACTCCAAATATGAAACTTTCTTTTACATAAACTTAATGGTAACCACTAAAAAAAAATCCAGAACTAAACACATAACATAAAAAAGAAGAAATAGAGGGGAAAATCATACAATACCACCACACTGAAATAACAGACAGCAACAAAATGGCAAAAAAAACAATAAAGACACAGTCCTGCCAGAAAACTAGAAACAGAATGATAGGAAATTATCATATATCAATGAACACCCTAAATGTAAATGGAATGAATTCACCAATAAAAAAACACAGAGTAGCACAGGGGATCAAAAAACTAAAACCAAACATATGGCTCCTTCAAGAGACACATCTCAGCTAAAAAGGACAAATACATTCTCAAAGGGAAAGGGTGGAAACTGACACTCCAAGCAAATGGTATTCAGAGAAAAGCAGTGTAGCTATACTGATATCAGAAGAAACAATCTTCAGAATAAAAAAGGTAACAAGAGACAAAGATGGACATTTTATAATGATAAAGGGAATTAAGCAACAAGAAAACATAACACTCATCAATAATTATTCCCCAAATCAGGGAACACTAAGAAATGTAAAGCAACTTCTAACAAAACTAAAGGGACAAATTGACTAAAACACAGTATAGTAGCGGGACTAAATACATCATTGACAGCTATGCATAGGTCATCCAAGCAGAAGATAATGAAATCTCAGCACTAAATGACACATTAGATGAAATGGATATAATTGACATTTATAGACCATTTCATCCTAGAACATCAGACTATATATTCTTCTTTAGTGTACGTGGAACATTCTCACGGAGAGACACATATTTGGACAAAAAACTAACCTCAGCAAATTGAAGAAGGTTTAAATCATTCTTTGATCACAGGCTTTGAAATTCAATATCAACTGCAAAAAAAAAGCAGGAAAAACCACAAATACATTGAGATTAAACAACATACTTTTAAAAAACAACTGGGTGAAAGAAGAAATTAGAGGAGAGATCAAAACATACATAAAAACAGAAGAGAATGAAAAACAATCCTACAAAAATTTTGGGGAGGAAGCAAAAGCAGTTTTTTTTTTAATTAAAATTTATTGGGATGAAAAATGTTAGTAAAGCTAAATAGATTTCAGTTATACAGATTTCTAATACATCATCTATCTCACATTACATGTTCACCACCCAGAGTCAGTTCTTCTTCCATCACCATATATTTTAATCCTTTTACCCTCTTCTGGAACTCCCCTCCCCCCTTAACCTCTGGTAACCCCTAAAGTATTGTCTATGTCTATAAGTTTTTGTTTCTTCATTCGTTTGTTCTTCCGTTTGTTCATTCGTTTGTTTCTTCATTCGTTTGTTCATTCGTTTGTTCTTTATTGTTTTGTTTTATATATCACATATCAGTGAAATCATATAGTTCTCCATTTTTCTGTCTAACTTATTTCACTTAGCATTATAATCTCAAGATCCACCCATGTTGTCGCAAATGGTACTATTTTAACTATTCTTATAGCTGAATAGTATTCGATTGTGTATCTATACAACTTCTTTATCCATTCATCTATCGAAGGACACTTTGGTTGTTTCCATGTCTCGGTCACCATAAGTAAAACTGCAATGAACATTGGGGAGCATATGTCTCAATGGGTAAAAGTTTTATGATTTTATTTGTGTAGATACCCAAGAGAGGGATTGCTAGGTCATATGGTAATTCTAGTCATAATTTTTTAGAATAGGAATCTCCACATTGCCATCCAGAGTAGCTGCACCAATCTGCATTCCCACCAATAGTGTATGAGTGTTCCTTTTTCTCCACAGCCTCTCCAACACTTGTGACTATTTGCCTTGGTGATGATAGGCATTCTAACTGGGGTGAGGTGCTATCTCATTGTAGTTTTATTTTCATTTCTCTGATTAGAGTTGGTGAGCATTTTTTCATATGTCTGTTGGCCATTTGCATGTCCTCTTTGGAGAAACATCTCTTCAGGTCCTCTGCTCATTTTTTAATTGGATTGTTTGGTTCTTGGTTGTTTAATTGTATGAGTTCCTAATATATTTTGGATATTATCCCCTTATTGGAGGCTAATATTGTTTGCAAAAATATTCTCCCACTCGGTGGTTTGCCTCTTTATTTTATCGATGGTTCCTTTTGCTCTGCAGAAGCTTTTAACTGTGATATTGTCCCATTCATTTATTTTAGCTTTTACTTCCGTTCCTTTTGGATTCAAATTCATAAAATCCTCTTTGAACCCAAGGTCCATAAGTTTCGTACGTACATTGTCTTCTATGCAGTGTATTGTTTCAGGACTTATGTTTAGGTCTTTGATCCATTTTGAGTTAATTTTGGTAGATGGTAACAAAAAGCAGTCCAGTTTCATTCTTTTGCACATGGCTATCCAATTCTGCCAGCACCATTTATTGAAGAAGCTGTTTTTTTCTCCATTGTATATTTTAGGCTCTTTTGTTAAAAATTATCTGACCATATTTACATGGGTTTATTTCTAGATTATCAATTGTCTTCCATTGGTCTGTGTGTATGTTTTTCTGACAATACCATAGTGTTTTGATTATACTTGTACAGTAATAAAAGCTGATCTCAGGGAGTGTGATTCCTCCAGCATTGTTCTTTTGTCTTAGAATTGCTTTGGCTATTCGGGGTCTTTTGTGGTTGCATACAAATCAGATTTTTTTTTTGTTCTATTTCTTTTTGAAATGCCATTGGAATTTTGATAGGGATTGCATTAAATCTGTACATTGCTTTGCATAATATGGCCATTTTAACTATCTTGGTTCTTTCCATTTCTTTGTGTCTTCAATTTTTTAAAAAAAATGTCTTACAGTTTTCAGTATATAGGTTTTCACATCCTTGGTTAAGTTTTTTCCTAGGTATTTTATTCTTCTTATTGCAATTTCAAAAGGATTTTTCTTTTAAATTTCATTTTCTGAGATTTCATTGATAGTATACGGGAATGCAATGGACTTTTGTACATTGATTTTGCAACTGGCAACTTTACTGTATTCATTTATTGTTTCTAATAGCTTTTTGGTGGATGCCTTAGAATTTTCTGTATCATCTGATATAGAGTTTTCTGTATCATCATGTCATCTGTAAAGAGTGACAATTTAACTTATTGATTCCCAATTTGGATGCCTTCTATTTATTTTTCTTGCCTGATTTGTGTGTCTAGGACTTCCAATACTATGTTGAAAAGCAGAGGTGACAGGGGACAGCTTTGTCATGTTCCTGAGCATAGAGCAAAGACCTTCAGTTTTGCACCATTATTTATGACATTAGCTGATGGTTTGTCATAAATGGCCTTTATTATATTAAGGTATTTTCCTTCTAGACCTATTTCGTTAAGTGTTTTAATCAGAAATGGATGTTATACCTTGTCAAACGGTTTTTCTGCATCTATTTATATATTCATATGATTTTTGTCCTTTATATTGTTTATGTGATGTATCACCTTGATGGATTTGGGTATGTCAAACCATCTTTGTGTCCCTGGGATGAACTCGCCTTGGTAGTGGTGTATAGTCTTTTTGATGTATTGTTGCATTCAATTTGTTAGAATTTTGTTTACGGTTTTTGCATTTATTCATCAGAGATATTGGTCTGTAATTTTTGGGGGGTGTCTTCCTTACCATGTTTTTGTATCAGGGTAATGGTGGTCTCATACAATGAGTTACGGAGTATTGTCTCTTCTTCAATTTTTTAGAAGAGTTTGACTAGGACAGGTTTTCGATCCTCTTTGAGTGTTTGGTAGAAGTCACTAATGGAGCCACCTGATCACAGACTTTTGCTTTTAGGAAGGTTTCGGGTGAGTGATAAATTCTCTTTACTGGTTACAGGTCCTTTTAGAGTATAAAGTTCTTCATGATTCGCCCTAGGAAGGCTATATGTTTCTAACAACTTGTCCATTTCTCCTAGGTTATTGAATTGGGTGGCATACAGTCCTTTACAGTATTCTTGGAGGATCCTTTGTATTTCTGTGGCATCTGTGATATTTTCCCCTCTTTCATTTTTGATTTTGTTTATTTGCATCTTTTTGCTTTTCATTTTAGTGTGTCTAGCCAAGGGTTCGGCAATTTTGTTAATCTTTTCAAAGAACCAGCTCTTTGTTGCATCAGTTATTTCCATTGTCTTTTTGTTCTCTATTTCATTTAGTTATGCTATGATTTTTATTATCCCCTTCCTTTTGCTGACTTTGGGTTTCATTTGTTCTTCTTTTTCGCTTTCTTTAAGGTATAATGTAAGTTTATACATCTGGGATTTTTCTTGTTTCATGAAATCGTCCGGTAATGATATAAATTTGCCTCGCAAATCTGCTTTAGCTGCATCCCAAAATTTTTGGTAAAATGTTTCTTAATTCTCATTTGTTTCTATGTGTCTTTTTATCTCTCCTCTTATTTCTTCTTTGACTCAGTCATGTTTTTAAAAGTATGCTGTTTAATCTCCACATATTTGTGGTTTTTCCTGCATTCTTTTTGTAGTTGATATCCAATTTTAAGCATAGTGATCATAGAATATGATTGGTATGATTTCAATCTTTTTAAATTTGCTGCAGCTAAGTTTTATATCCTAATATATGGAATATGCTTGAGAATGTCCCATGTGAACACAATGTATAGTCTGATGTTATAGGATGAAGGGCTCTATAAATGTCAGTTATGTCCGTTTGTCTCTTGTGTCATTTAGGGCTGATATTTCTTTATTTAGTTTCTGTTTGGGTGAACTATCCATAGCTGTCAATGATGTATTTAGGTCCCCTACTTTAAATATGTTTTGGTCAATTTCTCCCTTTAGTTCTCCTAGTAGTTGCTTGGTAAATTTCTGTGCTCCCTGACTGGGAGCAAAAATGTTGATGACTGTTATGTTTTCTTGTTGTATAGTCCCCTTTATCATTATGAAATGTCCATCTTTGTCTCTTCTTACATTTTTCATCCTGAAATCTGTTTCATCTGATATCAGAATGGCTACACCTGATTTTCTCTGAATACCTGTTGCTTGGAGTGTCAATTTCCACCCTTTCACTTTGAGTCTATGTTTTGCCTTGTAGCTGAGATGTGTCTCTGGGAGGCAGCATATGGTTGGGTTTAGTTTTTTGATCCAATCTGCTACTCTGTGCCTTTTTTTGGTGAGTTCATTCCATTTATATTTAGAATGATTATTGATATTTGAGGATTTCCTATCATTCTATCTTTGGTTTTCTGGTAAGACTGTCTCCATTATTTCTTTGCCTTTTTGTTGTTCTGTCTATTATTACTGTTTGGTGGTATTCTTTTATTTTTCCCTCTATTTCTTCTTTTATTACAGTAAATATTTCAGTTCTGAATTTTTTGAGTGGTTACCATAAGTTTGTGTGAAAGAAAGTTTCATATTTAGATTATGCCATTTTCTTCAGCTGCTTACTTATCCATTCCCATATTCCATTTCAGGCCTTCACTCTCCCCCATTGTATGTTTGTTTTGTATGTTTTTGGTTGTCACAAATTATTCCTATTTATGCTGGCCAAATAGCCTCCTTCAGTATTTCTTGTAGTGCAAGTTGTCTGTTAGCATATTTGGTATGTCTGGAAAAGTTTTTATTCCTCCTTCATATCTAATGGATATCTTTGCAGGATATATTATTCTTGGCTCATAATTTCTGTCTTTTAATAGTTTGAATATTTGCTTCCACTCTGTCCTGGCTTGTAGAATTTCTGCTGATAAATCTGATGATATTCTAATGGACTTTGCTGTCTAGGTTACTGTCTTTTTTCCCCTGGCTGCCTTGAGGATTCTTTCTTTCGCGTTGTTTTTTGACAGCTTCAATACAATGTTCCTTGGAGAAGGCCTGTTAGGGTTGAGGTAATTAGGTATTCTATTTGCTTCTTGCATTCAATCCAGTTCTTTCCACAAATTTGGGATGTTCTCATTGACTATTTGTTTGATTATACTCTCTGTTTCCTTCTCTCTCTCTTCTCCTTCCAGTATGCCCATTATTCTTATATTGTTCTTTCTGATGGATTGTGAAAGTTCTTGTGCATTTCTTTTGTTTCTTTTAAGTCTCAAGTCTCTTTTTTGTTTCATCAGAGTAATTTCCAGATTTCTATCTTTGATGTCACTGATTCTTTCTTCCATCTGGTCAACTCTACTACTTAAACTGGCTATTTAATTCTCCATTTCTTTTATTGAGTTCTTTATCTCCAGAAATTTTATTTGGTTATTTTTTAAAAATTCAATCTCTTTGTTAAAATGTTCATTTTGTTCTTTGATTGTGTTTCTGAGTTCATTAGACTGCCTGTCGGTGTTTTGTTGCATCTCATTGAGTTTTTCAGAACTGTAATCTTGAATTCTCCATCATTTAAGTCACATATTTGCATATGTTTAAGTTCCTTTCTTGGAGACTTTATTTTCTTTCTGAGCTGCCTTGTCACCTTAGTTATTCATGGCAATTAATGAATTATTTTTTCTATTACTTGGCATCCACAGGAGTGGGTTCTGCAACAGGTAGATAGGAAGAGGTCTTTCTTTTGCTTTCCAGTAGGTGTTGGTGGAATATTTTATTTTCTATCCAACTGCAGCCTTTTATTCTCTTTCACACTGTAGTGTTGTGTTTTCTCTGCACTATTGTGGCCTCTCACACAATGGGGGGAGATTCCCCGGAAGGTGGGGTTCTCCTCTGTGAACAGTTCACCTCAGTCATATGGCACCACCTCCATTGGGTGATGTGGAGTGCTTCTGAAGTTCCAAAGCTCCTCCTGCACCAGATTCAGAGCCCATGTGTTTCAGCAGCTCTGTTTACTCCTGCAGGGATCCGCCCAGATAGATGGTGACAGGGGTGGGGTGGGTTGTGAGAGGTGGCCCAGAGCAGTGTTGGCAACCACAACCATAGCCAGTCCTGCTTCCACAGCAACCTCCCATTTGCAGGAACTAGTTGGGCTGCAAGTCCATGTCTGCAGACCACAGTTCTCAGAATTGCAAACATTCTGTTTCTTTTTTTTATCTGACACTGCTACTGTTCTGCTTCTAGCACTGGGCAGGTTGGGGAGGTGCGGGCTCTGGGAGGGTAGGGAGGGGGTGGCTAGTCTCACTGCTTACGGATCCCATTTTCTGCTCTGCAGTGAAGGCTTAAACCATCATTTTCAGCCTTCTTCCTTCATTCTTTGCTCCAATGTCTCTGCAGTGAGTGTTGGTTTCAGCTGTGTTATATGCTGTCCTCTCAGCCCTGTGGGCCATAAGCAGAGCCCTAGCAGCCCGAGTTCTTCCCTCTCCCACAGCTGTGGTATTTCTGGAATGCACCAAGGTCTGAGCACCGAGCTAGTTCTGTGTCCTGTGTCCACTCGCCCTGTCTCCATACTTCTCTATTCCCTCCTCACTTGCTCCTGCAATTTGCCTACATTTCAGTGATTTCAGTAGTGCACCTCTCAGTCTCAGCTGTCTGCTGCACAGGGAGTCTTTTGTAGAGTTATATTTGTTCAATTTGTTGTAAATTCCGGGGGAAATTTCAAGAGGCTCACCTCACACCACCATTTTTATGACATCCCATCATATTTTTTTAAGTATAGCAATTATTGACTGAGTCTCAAAGGAGAATTTGAAAAATATGCAATAGTAGGATACTTGAGCAGACCTTTCTCAGAAACAAATAAATCAAATAAGAAGGTTCATAGAGGATTTTAATAACCAAATTAACCAGTATACTGGAAACATATTACTTATCTGTAGTAGGGTAAAATCATATTTGAAATATTCACACAAATTGCCAAAGGATTCTTAACTAATTAAAAATAATCCCATTGTACCAACCCTTGTTAAAGCACAATTGAATAAGTTTTAATAATAAAAATAAATAATAATAAAAATATTACCTGTACGATGTAGCACATGTTATACTAAGAAGTTAATGTACTGGAATAGAAGAGATTAAAAATTAATAAATTACCTCACAAATAATAAAAATGTTTAAACATTATGTTGTACACCTGAAACCAATACAAAATAGTATAGAATGTCAAGTATAATTTAAAAACAAATACTCACATGAGGGAGATCCAAGATGGTGGAGTAGGTAAACACTGTTTCTGCTTCCTTTTGTGAACAAATTAAAATTACAACTAAATTATAGAACAATCAACCTAGAGAACCATCTGAATTCTGGCTGAACAGAAGTTTTATAACTAAGATTGTAATTAAGAAACCACATTGAGACTGGTAGCAGGGGCTGAAATGCAGAATTTTCTGGCTTCAAACCTCCGTGTATCAGTTGAGATCTAGGAGGGACATCTTGGCCATGGATGTTCCCCCCAGAGGTGTGAGGGATCCCATCCCCACACTGACCTACCAAGCCTAGAGTACTGCTAGTGTGAAGAGGAGCCCCCAAAGCATCTGGTTGTGAAGTTGGGGATTCTGACCATCCAGATCGGACAGATGGTGGCAGGAAATCCAGACGTCCTCATAAAGGGCCCACACACAGACTCTCTCACTCCCAGGCATTCACCTTGGGTTCCAGTGGAGGCACAGTATCTCAGAGGGTGTTGGAGACATACGGGGGCAGAACAAGTTGTGCGGATTCAGAATGAGGGCTGGAGGACAGTTGGCATTTTCCCTGTGAGGGGTGCTGCTACCATGCAGCCAGCATGCCGGTGCCATCTTTCCTGTGTTTAGACTCCCCATACATTTAAGGCCAAATCTGAATCTGGTCTGGTGAACTCCAAAGTTCTGCCCTACTGACTAACTGGGACCCCACCCCACCCAACTCCCCCATTGGAGGCAATTTCTCCAAGATCAGCCAGCCCCACCCACCCTCTTTCTTGGAAAACTATCAGAGTCCGAAATACCCCAGGTGGATGGCGACTAGCCTTGGTGTACTCTGAGACGTTTGCTTAGTAGCTTCAGTCTCAACACTGGCACCAAACCAGAATTTATATTAGCATGGTGATCACAACTCTTCTCATTCTGGTGATTCCCTGAGACCCTGCCTCACCAATCTTGCATATTGTAGAAGGCTTTATGAGAGGCTAAACCTTTAGGGACCTGGCAAGTTACAGAAAGCCTTGGGGTGTCCTGGTATTTTCTGAAGCTACCTCATTTCTTGTTCACAGCATGGCCTTTCCTTCATACGTCCAGGTATAGCATAGGCAGTGAACAACTGCCGCTCATTTTGTATATCTCACAATGTAGTCCCCAGCTGGTCACAGGCAGCAGCTAACCCGGGCCTTCACTGGAGTACGTCCCAAGAAGCCCCAGACCCAAATACTTGGAGGTTGCCTTCAGGCTCCAACACAGCACCACCCAATTAATCCCACAAGTGGCACACCCAAAGGATGATCTCATTCGCACCAGATTTCACCAGGGCAAATCCCACTCAGTGGGGTAAACACCCTGTACATCAACCTCTAACTTTTGGACATAGCCAAACCACAAATCCAATTGACCTAATGGTCAATCCCACCCACTGATGAGCCAATAGCAACCAATGCTCAACTATAACAGGAGGGCACACACAAGAGGGACATTCCTGTAACACCCAGTGCAGGTGACCAGAGCACCTATGACATAAGGCCACCTGGCCAAGACTGGCAGATGTAGTATATTTACATAATTGGTAGAAACAAATACTGAGGAGCAGCCAAAATGAGGAAACAAAGAAATACGAGGACTGACAAATTAAGTTTGCAAACTTGTTGCAATGAAGTTTCTAACTTTTTTTTTTATATCAGAGGAATTATTCATTATGAATTTGTACCAGCTGAATAAACAGTTAACCAAGTGTACTATTTGGGAGTGCTGAAAAGGCTGTGTGAAAAAGATAAACAACCTGAACTTTTCACAAAAAAATTAATGGTTCTTGCATCACGATACTGCACCAGTTCATGTGACACTGTCTGTTTGCCAGTAAACAAATAACCCTTCCTACTCACAAGATCTCCCCCTCCCATAATGACTTCTTGTTGCCACACAGCAGCCTACCTGTCTGTTTCCTCGTACCTGCCCCTAAAGAAAGGAGAGTCTATGAGACAGATCCTTTCAGGGACTTTGCTTCACCTTTGTGCTTACACCTTATGTCTCCCTGTTTGGCCCCAAAAGATGGCTGGCTAGTAAATGAGGGGTAAGATTCCCCACAGGGGGGGACAACCCAAGCCACACACAGCCACGTGGAGAGCATCTGGAGAACTCGCAGGGTTGATAGAGGTGGGCACAGCCCCACACCTTCCCCCGGCTAAGGACAGCCTCTGCCTCTGTGGCTGCATTCCTTCCCACAACCTGCAGGGGAAGTGACTCAATGATGTCCTCTCCATCTATTCATATGCATAAAAGTTTTGTCCCTTGGGGAGGTACATACATCCTGAGACTTATGGTTCTGCTGCCTGCAGGCAAGGGTGATTGGTTTGAATCAGTTTCCTATTATAACATATGGGATTAACAGATCTTGAGATTGACAAGATTTATCTCCTTTAATTCCTCACCTAACTAATAAAAGCTATGCGTTGGCCTGATTAGGTGCTCAGTCCTTGAGGCTTGAGTCCCTTTGCCCCGCTTGCACTCTACTCTTGACTACTGTCTTTCTTAACCCTTCGCTGCCCTTCTTGCTTCCCTCAGCTCTTGTCACGTAAAACGCGACTACTTCTTTCTTTACCAGAAGATAAAGAAAATGTTGAAAGGAAGACATTTTGATGACATTCAGGACATCAAGGATAATATGACATCAACTCTGATAGCCATTCCAGAAAAAGAGTCCCAAATTTCCTTGAAGTGTGGACTAAGCACTGGCATCCGTGCATAGCTTCCCAAGGGGAATATTTTAAGGTCACCATAGTGATATTCAGCAATGAGGTATGTAACACTTTTTCTAGGATGAGTTTATGACCTCGTACACACCAAATAACAAAACAGGAGAAAACTCAATAAAAAGATCTAAACAAAATGGAGACAAGCAACTTACCACATACAGTGTTCAAAACAATAGTTATAAAGATACTCGAGGAACTTAGTGAGAACTTCAGCAAAGAGATACCAAGCATAAAAAGGGACATAGACACCATTACAAATAACCAGGCAGAGTGAACAATACAATCAGTAAAATGAAGAATTCACTAGAAGGATTCACTGGCAGACTAGATTAGGCAGAGGATCAAATCAGTGGTTTGGAAGGCAAGGTCACAGAAAACACCCAATTGAAACAACAACAACAAAAAAGAATCCTTAAGCAATGTGGATAGTTTAAGAGACCTCTGGGACAACATCAAGCATAACAACATTCACATCATAGGGGTACCAAAAGGAGAAGGGGAAAAGCGAGGGATTGAGAACTATTTGAAGAAATAATGACTGAAAACTTTTCTAACCTGGAGAAAAAAATAGACGTTCCAGTCCAGGAAGTCGAGAGTCCCAAATAAGATGAAGACAAAGAGGCCCTCACCAAGACACAGTATATTTGGAATGGCAAATATTAAACGCAAAGAGAGAATCATAAAGCAGCAAGAGAAAAATTAACTTATAAGGGAGCTCTCATAAGATTCTCAGCTGATTTCTCAACAGAAACTTAGCAGGCCAGAAAGGATTGGCACACAATATTCAATGTGATGAAAAGCAAGTACATATCACTAAGATTTCTCTACCAGAAAAGCTATTATTTAGAATCAAAAGACAGATAAAGAGCTTCCCAGACAAGAAAAAGCTAAAGAAGCTCATCATCACCAAACTAGTATTAAAGAAATCTTAGAGGAATTTTTTAAGATGGAAAAAAGGACCAAAATTATGAATAATTGAATGGTAATAGATACATACCTATCAACAACTACTTTCAATTTAAATGGAATAAATGTTCCATTGAAAATACATAGGAACTGTCATCTTAATAAACTTTAATTTTAAAAAAGACATAGAAGGGCTGAATGGTTAAGAAAAAAGAACCTTACATATGCTGCCTACAAGAGACTCACTTTAGATTGAAAGATACAAACAGACAGAAAGTAAGGGATGGTAAAAGATATTTCATGAAAATGGAAATGAAAACAAAGCAAAAAAACTGGAGTAGCAATACTTATATGAGACAAAATAGACTTTTAAAACAAATGCTTTAACAAGAGACAGAAAATGATCCAGTATTTCCACTTCAAGGTATTTATCTGAAGAAATCCAAGAGCTACTTTGAAGGGATGTGAGCATCCACATGTTCATTGCAGCATTGTTACATTGGCCAAGATGTGGAGGTAGCATGGGTGTCTGTTGATGGAAGAATGGATAAATAAGAGGTGGTATATATATACAATAGAATATTGCTCAGCCATTGAAAGAAATGGGTTCTTGCCATCCACCGCAGCATGGATGGACCTGGAGGGAACTATGATGAGTTAAGTGTCAGACAGGTGCAATGAGATTTCACTTATATGTGGAATGTAAAGAAAAAAATAAACTATCAAAACAGAAACTCATAGATACAGAGAACATTTTGATGTTTGCCAGATAGGAAGAGGGTTGGGGATGAGTGGAAAAGGGGAGGAGATTAAGAAGTACAAATTGGGTTACAGAGCGGAGAGAGTGAGGAGGCTGCGTCTGGCTCCCGCTCTCACAGCCATTGCAGAACATTGAGCTCCATAGAGACAGCGCCGGGGCAAGTGCGAGTCGGACGGGTACTGGGCGACTCTGTGCTCGCTGAGGAAAAATAATTAAACATGGGCAAAAGAGATCCTAAGAAGCCGAGAGGCAAAATGTCATCATATGCATTCTTTGTGCAAACTTGCCGGGAGGGGCACAAGAAGAAGCACCCAGATGCTTCAGTCAACTTCTCAGTTTTCTAAGGAGTGCTCAGAGAGGTGGAAGACCATGTCTGCTAAAGAAAAAGGAAAATTTGAAGACATGGCAAAGGCTGACAAGGCCCGTTATGAAAGAGAAATGAAAACTTATATCCCTCCTAAAGGGGAAACAAAAAAGAAGTTCAAGGATCCCAATGCACCCAAGAGGCCTCCTTCGGCCTTTTTCTTGTTTTGTTCTGAGTATCGCCCAAAAATCAAAGGAAAGCATCCCGGCCTGTCCATTGGTGATGTTGCAAAGAAACTGGGAGAGATGTAGAATAACACTGTTGCAGATGACAAGCAGCCTTATAAGAAGAAGGCTGTTAAGCTGAAGGAAAAGTACGAAAAGGATATTGCTGCATACCGAGATAAAGGAAAGCCTGATGCGGCAAAAAAGGGAGTTGTCAAGGCTGAAAAGAGCAAGAAAAAGAAGGAAGAGGAGAAGGACGAGGAGGATGAAGAGGATGAGGAGGAGGAGGAGGAGGATGAAGAAGATGAAGAAGAAGATGATGATGATAAATAAGTTGGTTCTAGCGAAGTTTTTTTTCTTCTCTATAAAGCATTTAACCCCCCTGTACACAACTCACTCCTTTTAAAGAAAAAAATTGAAATGTAAGGCTGTGTAAGATTTGTTTTTAAACAGTACAGTGTCTTTTTTTGTATAGTTAACACACTACCAAATGTGTCTTTACATAGCACTGTCCTGGTGGTATTTTCAATAGCCACTAACCTTCACTGTTACAGTATGGGGGTTGTAAATTGGCATGGAAATTTAAAGCCGGTCCTTGTTGGGGCACAGCACAAATTAGTTATATATGGGGATGGTAGTTTTTTCATCTTCAGTTGTCTCTGATGCAGCTTATACAAAATAATTCTTGTTCTGTTAACTGAATACCAGTCTGTAATTGCAAAAAAAATTGCAGCTGTAAGCCCTGGACGAGATGGCTTTACAGGTGAATTTTTCAAAACGTTCAAAAAAGAATTATCAGCTATTCTCCTCAAGCTCTTCCAAAAAATCCAGAAGGAAGGAAGACTCCCAAACACTTTTTACGAAGCCACTATCACCCTGATCCCAAAAGCAGACAAAGACACCACAAAAAAAGAAAACTACAGGCCAATATCTCTAATGAACATACATGCAAAAATTCTCAACAAAATATTAGCGAACAGAATTCAGCAATACATTAAAAAGATCATACACCATGATCAAGTGGGATTCATCCCTGGTATGTAGGGGTGGATCAACATCCGCAAATCAATTAATGTGATACACCAAATTAACAAAATGAAAAATAAAAATCACATGATCATATCAATAGTTGCAGAAAAAGCATTTGATAAAATACAGCAACGTTTTATAATAAAAACCCTTAAGAAAGTGGAAATAGAGAGATCATATCTTAACATAATAAAGGCCATATATGACAAACCCACATCTAACATCATACTCAATGGGAAAAAGGTAAAACCATTCCCCCTAAGATCAGGAACAAGACAAGGTTGCCCACTTTCTCCACTTCTATTCAACATAGTGCTGGAAGTTCTAGCCACAGCAATCAGACAAGAGAAAGAAACAAAAGGCATCCAAATTGGTAAGGAGGAAATAAAATTATCACTACATGCAGATGATATGATACTATATAGAGAGAACCCTAAAGACTCCACCAAGAAACTATTAGAAATGATAGATGAATTTAGTAAAGTAGCGGAATATAAAATTAATATTCGGAAATCAGTTGCTTTGTATACACCAATGATAAAGTATCAGAAGGAGAAATTAAAAAAACAATTCCATTTACAATTGCGCCAAAGACTATAAAATATCTGGGAATAAATCTAACCAAAGATGTAAAAGATCTGTACTCAGAAAATTATACGACACTGAAGAAAAAAATGAAAAAAGACATAAATAGATGGAAACACATTCCATGTTCATGGATACGAAGAATTAATATAATTAAAATGTCCATACTGCCTAAGGCAATATACATATTCAACGCAATTCCTATCAAACTACCAACGACGTTTTTCACAGAAATACAACATATAATCCTGAAGTTTATATAAAACCATAAAAGACCCCAGATAGCCTCAGCAATCTTGAGAAATAAGAACAAACTGGGAGGTATAACGATACCTGATTTCAAACTATACTACAAGGCTACAGTAATCAAAACAGCATGGTACTGGCATAAAAAATAGACACATAGATCAATGGAACAGAATGGAGAGTCCAGAAGTAAATCCATGCCTATATGCCCATCTAATCTACAACAATGGAAGCAAGAATGTACGATGGGGTAAAGACAGTCTGTTCAATAAGTGCTGTTGGGAAACCTGGACAGACACATGCAAGAAAATGAAGCTGGACCACCTCCTTACACCATATACAAAAATAAATTCGAAATGCCTTAACGACTTAAATGTAAGATCAGAAACCATAAAATATCTAGAAGAAAATATAGGAAGAAACTTCATGGACATTACCCGGAGTAAGATTTTCACTGATATATCCCCTCGCGCGAGTGAAGTAAGAGAAAAAATAAACAAGTGGGGGAATTTTCTAGAGAAAAAAATGGCGGCGTGAGGTGAGCCTCTGTAATGCTCCCCTGGAATTTACAATGAATCGGACAACAATAACTCCACAAAGGACTCCCTGCACAACAGACAGGCAAGACGAAGAGGCCCACTACTGAATTCACCTCCAGGTGGGTGAATCGCACGAGCAGGGGAGGAGGGAGAGGAGAAGTGCGGAGACAGAGCCGCGCAGGCGCAGGACACAGACCTAGCTCAGTGCTCAGAGCCCGCTGCTCCCGGATCTTCCCCAGCTGCGGGAGAGGGAAGGACTCGGAAAGCTAGGGATCCGCTTACGGCCCACAGGGCTGAGGGGGCAGCATATAGCACGGCTGAACCCAATGCTCGCTCACGGCAGACCTCGGAGCAAAGACTGAGGAAAGAGGGCTGAAATCGGTGGTTTAAGCCCTCACTGCCGAGCGGAGAACGGAAGCCCTAGGCACGGAGACTAGCTGCCCCCTCCCTACCCTCCCAGAGCTCGCCCCGCCCCCACCTGCCCGGTGCTAAAGCCATAAAGTAGCAGTGTCGGATCAAAGGACAGAATATTTGCTGCTCTGAAAACTGTGGACCGCAGACACAGATTCGCAGCTCAACTAGTTCCGGCAAAGGGGAGGGAGCTGTGGAAGCAGGACTGGCTATGGTGGTGGTGGGCGCCATTGCTCTGGGCCACCTCTCACAACCCACTCCGCCCCTGGCCCCCCCTATCTGGGCGGATCCCTGCAGGAGTAAACAGAACTGCTGAAACATACGGGCTCTGAATCTGGTGCAGAAAGAGCTTTGGAACTTCAAAAGCTCTTCGCATACCTATCAACCTGTTGCAGAAGCCACTCCTGTAGATGTCTAGGAAGAGAAATAGTAAATCAGTGATTGCCATGAATAACCAAGGCAACAAGATAGCTCAGAAAGAAAGTGAAAAGTCTCCAGAAAAGAAACTTAGAGATATGGACATTTGTGATTTAAATGACAGAGAATTCAAGATCGCAATTCTGAAAAAACTGAATGAGATGCAAGAAAACACAGAAAGGCAGTTTAATGAACTCAGAAACACAATCAAAGAACACCATGAGCATTTTACAATAGAGATTGAAATCTTCAAAACGAACCAAATAGAATTTCTGGAGATTAAGAACTCAATAGAAGAAATTAACAATAAAATATCCAGCTTAGGTAGTAGAGTTGACCAGATGGAGGAAAGAATCAGTGATATCGAAGATAGGAACCTGGAATTTACACAGAGGAAAGAAGAAAGAGACGTGAGACTTAAAAGAAATGAAAGAACTCTGCAAGAACTTTCTGACTCCATCAGAAAGAGCAATATAAGAATAATGGGCATACCAGAGGAGAAGAAAGAGGGAAGGGAACAGAGAATATATTCAAACAAATCGTCGATGAGAACTTCCCAAACTAGTGGAAAGAACTGGATCCTAGAATCCAAGAAGCAAATAGAACACCTAATTACCTCAATCCCAACAGGCCTTCACCAAGGCACATTGTATTGAAGCTGTCTAAAATCAATGACAAAGAAAGAATCCTCAAGGCAGCCAGGGAAAATAAGACGGTAACATACAAAGGAAAGCCCATTAGATTATCATCAGATTTTTCAGCAGAAACTCTACAAGCTAGGAGGGAATGGAACCAAATATTCAAACTATTGAAAGAGAAAAATTATGAGCCAAGAATAATATATCCAGCAAAGATCTCCTTTAGATATGAAGGAGGAATAAAGACCTTTCCAGACATCCAGAAGCTGAGGGAATTTTCTCATACACGACCTGCACTACAAGAAATACTAAAGGAGGCTATTAGACCACCATCAACAGGGACAACTTGTGGCAACCGAAACATAAAAAGGGGGAGCGTAAAGGCCTGAACTGGAATATGGGAATAGAGAAAGTAAGCGTACTGAAGAAACTGGAATACTCTAAATATCAAACTTTCTTTTACATAAATTCAAGGATAACCACTCAAAAAACATCCAAATCTGAAATATGTACTGTAATAAAAGAAGAAACAGAGGAAAACATCATAGAATACCACCACACAGAAATAACAGACAACAACAAAAAGGCAAAGAAACAATGGAGACACAGCCTTACCAGAAAACTAAAGACAGAATGACAGGAAATCCTCACATATCAATAATCACCCTAAATGTAAATGGACTGAACTCACCAATAAAGAGACACAGAGTAGCAGATTGGATCAAAAAACTGAACCCAACCATATGCTGTCTACAAGAGACACATCTCAGCTACAAGGACAAGCATAGCCTCAAAGTGAAAGGGTGGAAATTGACACTCCAAGCAAATGGTACCCAGAGAAAATCAGGGGTAGCCATAATGATTTCAGATGAAACAGACTTCAGGGTGAAAAACATAACAAGAGACAAAGATGGGCATTTCACAATGGTAAAGGGGACTACACAACAAGAAGACATAACAGTCATCAACATTTTTGCCCCCAATCAGGGAGCACCGAAATATACCAAGCAACTACTAACAGAACTAAAGGGAGAAATTGACCAAAGCACAATTATACTAGGGGACTTAAATACATCATTGACAGCTATGGATAGATCATCCAAACAGAAGATAAATAATGAAATTGCAGCCCTAAATGACACATTAGATGAATTGGACATAATTGACATATATAGAGCACTTCATCCTAAAACATCAGACTATACATTCTTTTCTAGTGTACATGGAACATTCTCAAGGATAGACCATATATTGGGACACAAAATCAGCCTCAGCAAATTTAAGAAGATTGAAATCATACCAAGCATATTCTCTGATCACAAAGCTTTGAAATTGGATATCAACTGCAAAAAGAAAGCAGGAAAAAACACAAATACATGGAGATTAAACAACATACTTTTAAAGAACGACTGGGTCAAAGAAGAAATTAGAGGAGAGCTCAAAAGATACATAAAAACAAATGACAATGAAAATACATTTTACCTAAACTTTTCGCCAAAAACGGCGAAAGCAGTTTTAAGAGTGAAATTTATATCATTACAGGCCTATCTCAAGAAACAAGAAAAATCCCAAATAAATAACCTCATGTTACTCCTCAAAGAACTAGAAAAAGAAGAACAAGCGAAACCCAAGGTCAGCAGAAGAAAGGAAATAACAAAAATCAGAGCAGAACTAAATGAAATAGAGAACAAAAAGACAATAGAAAAAATTAATGTGACAAAGAGCTGGTTCTTTGAAAAGATTAACAAAATCGACAAACCCTTGGCTAGACTCACTAAGATAAAAAGAGAGAAGACACTAATTAACAAAATCAGAAATGAAAAAGGGGAAGTTATCACGGACACCACAGAAATACAAAGGATTATCCAAGAATACTATGAAGGACTATATGCCACCAAATTTAATAACTTAGAAGAAATGGACAAGTTCTTAGAAACATATAGCCTTCCAAGGCTGAACCAAGAAGAAGTGGAAAATCTAAACAGGCCGATCACCAGTAACGAAATTGAATCAGTCATCAAAAACCTTCCCAAAAGCAAAACTCCTGGACCAGATGGCTTCACCAGTGAATTCTACCAAACCTTCAAAGAGGATCTAATACCAATCCTGCTCAAACTCTTCCAAAAAATTGAAGAAGAGTCAGTACTCCCTAACTCATTTTATGAGGCCAACATTACCCTGATACCAAAACCTGGTAAGGACAACACAAAAAAAGAAAACTACAGACCTATATCTCTGATGAATACAGATGCTAAAATCCTAAACAAAATTCTAGCAAATCGAATACAACAATGCATTAAAAAGATTATTCATCACGACCAAGTGGGGTTCATCCCCGGGGCACAAGGATGGTTCAACATTCGCAAATCCATCAATGTGATACATCACATAAACAAAATAAAGGACAAAAACCATATGATTCTATCAATTGATGCAGAAAAAGCATTTGATAAGATACAACATCCATTTATGATTAAAACACTTACTAAAATTGGTATAGAAGGAAAATACCTCAACATAATAAAGGCCATATACGACAAGCCCTCAGCTAACCTCATAATTAATGGTGAAAAGCTGAAGCCCTTTGCTCTACGTTCAGGAACACGACAAGGTTGTCCCCTATCACCTCTGCTTTTCAACATAGTGTTGGAAGTCCTCGCCAGAGCTATCAGGCAAGAGAAAGAAATAAAAGGCATCCAAATTGGGAATGAAGAAGTTAAATTGTCACTCTTTGCAGATGACATGATGCTATACATAGAAAACCCTAAAGACTCCACCAAAAAGCTATTAGAAACAATCAATGAATATAGTAAAGTTGCTGGCTACAAAATCAACGTACAAAAGTCCATTGCTTTCCTATATACCAACAATGAAATCTCAGAAAAAGAGATAGAAAAAACAATTCCTTTTGCAATTGCAGCAAAAAGAATAAAATACCTAGGAATAAACTTAACCAAGGATGTGAAGGATTTATATGCGGAAAACTATAAGACATTTTTGAAAGAAATTGAAGAAGACACAAAGAAATGGAAAGACATTCCGTGCTCATGGATTGGAAGAATCAACATCGTTAAAATGGCCATATTACCCAAAGCCATATACAGATTTAATGCAATCCCCATTAAAATCCCAATGGCATTTTTTAAAGAAATAGAACAAAAAATCATCAGATTTGTTTGGAACCACAAAAGACCCTGAATAGCCAAAGCAATATTAAAAAAAAAGAACAATACTGGAGGTATCACACTCCCTGATTTTTCCTTGTACTACAGGGCTACAATAATCAAAACAGCTTGGTATTGGCGGAAAAACAGACTCATAGACCAATGGAATAGAATTGAGAACCCAGAAATAAAACCACATAAATATGGACAGATAATTTTTGACAAAGAAGCTAAAAACATACAATGGAGAAAAGACAGCCTCTTCAATAAATGGTGCTGGCAGAATTGGATAGCCACGTGCAAAAGAATGAAACTGGACTGCTATCTGTCACCATGTACCAAAATTAATTCAAAATGGATCAAAGACTTAAGCATAAGACCTGACTCAATAAACTGCATTGAAGAAAACATAGGTACTAAACTTATGGACCTTGGGTTCAAAGAGCATTTTATGAATTTGACTCCAAAGGCAATGGAAGTAAAAACTAAAATAAACAAATGGGATTATATGAAACTGAAAAGCTTCTGCACAGCAAAAGAAACTGTTGACAAAATAATGAGGCAACCAACTGAATGGGAGAAGATTTTCGCAAACAGTTCCTCTGATAAGGGGCTAATATCCAAAATATACAAGGAACTCATGAAACTCAACAACAAAAAAACAAACAACCCAATTGAAAAATGGGCAGAGGACCTGAAGAGACATTTCTCCAAAGAGGACTTACAAATGGCAAATAGACATATGAAAAAATGCTCAACATCGCTAATCATCAGAGAAATGCAAATGAAAACCACAATGAGATATCACCTCACCCCAGTCAGAATGGCTTTCATCAACAAAACAAATAGTAACAAGTGTTGGAGAGGCTGTGGAGAAAAAGGAACTCTCATACACTGTTGGTGGGAATGCAGACTGGTGCAGCCGCTATGGAAGGCAGTGTGGAGGTTCCTCAAGAAATTACGAATAGAATTACCATATGACCCAGCAATCGCTCTCCTGGGTATCTACCCCAAAAATATAAAAGCATTTCTCTACAGAGACACGTGTACTCCAATGTTCATTGCAGCTTTGTTTACGGTGGCCAAGACATGGAAACAACCAAAATGTCCTTCGATAGATGAATGGATAAAGAAGTTGTGGTACATATACACAATGGAATACTATTCGGCGTTAAGGAAAGATGATATAGGAGCATTTGTGACAACATGGATGGATCTCGAGAGAATAATGCTAAGTGAAATAAGTCAGACAGAAAAAGCAGAGAACCCTATGATTTCACTGATATGCGGTATATAAACCAAAAAGAACAAGACAAACAAATGAGAAACAAAAACTCATAGACACAGACAATAATTTAGTGGTTACCAGAGGGTAAGGGGGTGGGGGGTGGGTGATGAGGGTAAAGGGGATCAAATATATGGTGATGGAAGGAGAACTGACTCTGGGTGGTGAACACACAATGGGATTTATAGACGATGTAATACAGAATTGTACACCTGAAATCTATGTAAATTTACTAACAATTGTCACCCCAATAAAATTAATTAAAAAAAAAAAAAAAAGAATGGGAGAAATGTTTGACTACAAAAGGGCAACATGAAGCAGTTTTCCTGGGGTGTAGGAGCTATGCTGTACCTTGATTTTAGTGATTGTTACATGACTCCATGCCTTTGTCACCATAAACATTACATGTAAATTTGGTGCATGCAGATGGTTTTTTAAATTGTGGTAGGACAAAAGAAGGAATTGTAAACATGCCCACATTATATTCCGGAAGTACTGCATCTCTTGGCAACATTAGGTTGCATTTATTTTCAACCTGGATTGCTGCTATACTTTCCATACTGCAAAACCTTAGTGGTGTTGATAATTAACTGAGATATCATAAAACTAGGTCTCTGGTCTTTAATTCTGTTCTCCTACATTGAATATATAACACACTCCCATGTCTGGTACAGTACAGCATCCTTTATTTCAACCTATTAGACAAAACACCTTCCATAAAGAGATGCACAGCAGTCTAGAACAGCTCTAAATGCATTCAACTGATTGTGAACAGGTATTATATAAAGAAGTACACACTTTATTTATTAAGAATAAAAGAAGCAGTTCTAGACTCACATAATGATTGGCAATTCTATCTCCTGCATAATAAAATGAGAATATCCGTAAATTCTAGTTGTATTATAAATGCTTAAAATACTTTCTTCTACTGCAATAACACGCAGATGAGACTCTTATGGAGCTTGCTGGTGAAGAATTAAGGCAGGCTTTTTCATGGCCTGAGATAGTTTCAAATAAAAATCTCTTATATTTATACACTATTAAACAAATTTTAAAATGTTTCAGTATCATTTAGTATCACTGGACTCCCCTAACAGAACCCCAAATGTTATGTAGGGTCAGTTTTAGCATCCTTTTGTATAGATGGAAACTGGAGCTATAGGAAGTTATGTGATATGCACAAGATCACATATTTCAGAAGTAATTCAGCTGGGACCAACATTCAGTTCCTGGGACCCTGATGGAATGCTCAGAATATTTTAATATAAATCAGAAGCCAATTTTGAATTCACCACTTCTTGAGGGTTTGTTTCTCTTGTTCTGGGAAGAATAATATACTAGAGAGTATTTTAATCATTCTTGAATGATTAAAGACCTTTCAGTGTTTCAGAGTCCCCAATTCTCTGACCATTGACTTTACCATCATCATCATCATCATCATCATCATCATCATCATCACCACCACCACTGGGGCAAGGTAAGAGTTGGAAGCTCAGAAGTTAAAGCAGAGGTCATGGAGATGGATTCTCTGGCTGGGAGACTTTTTTTTTTTTTAAATTAATTTATTTATTTATTAGTTTCAGGTGTACAAAACAAGGTAATACTTAGACGTTCATCATTTATATCCCTCATACTGTGAACCCCCCTCCCCCCATCCACTATCCCTCCGACCTCAACTGAACCATCACATTATATATATAAAATTATAGTTGGCATTCATTAATGTTTAGCTTCTGATGTACAATGCCATGATCAGGTATCCACAGTATCCCTGAGGTGGTCTCCCAAATAGGACGCATGTCCATCGGATACCCAACAAAATCTTTACAACATTATAGAATACCTTCCCCAAATTAATTTTCAAAAGAAAAACCCTGAGGCCATCTTGTGGTTACCAGCTGCTTCCAAATCCCTTCACCTTTCCCCTTATCCCCAACCCCCTCCCACACACCCATCTAACCACTCTCGGTTTTTTCTCTGCGTCCCCAAAACTGACTCTGATTAGTTCATTCACATAGTCTTTTCTTTAGATTCCATATATAAGTGAGATCATATGGTACTTGTCTTTCTCTTTCTGACTTATTTCACTTAACATAATGTTCTCTAGATCCATCCATGTTGCTGCAAATGATAAGATTTCTTTCTTCTTTATGGCTGCGTAATACTCCATTGTATAAATGTACCACAGCTTCTTAATCCAGTCATCTACCGATGGGCATTTTGGTTGTTTCCATATCTTGGCTATTGTGTAAAGTGCTGCAATAAACATAGGAGTGCATACAGATTTTTGAATTGGAGTTTTGGATTTCTCCGGGTAGATGCCTAGGAGTGGAATTACTGGATCATAGGGTAGTTCCATTTTCAGATTCCTGAGATACCTCCATACTGTTTTCCATAGTGGCTGCACTAATCTGCAGTCCCACCAACAGTGCACTAGCGTTCCCTTTTCTCCACATCCGCGCCAGCATTTGTTGTTTGTTGATTTATTGATAATAGCCATTTTGACTGGAGTGAGGTGGTATCTCATTGTGGTTTTTATTTGCATTTCTCTGATGGTTAGTGAGGTTGAGCATTTCTTCATATGTCTTCTTGCCTTCTGTATGTCCTTTTTAGAGAAATGTCTCCCCAAGTCCTCTGCCCATTTTTTAATTGGGTTGTTTGTTTTTTTGGAGTTGAGTTGAGTAAGTTTTTTATAGATTTGTGATATTAATCCCTTATCAGATATATCATTGGCAAATATCTTTTCCCATAGAGTAGGATCCCTTTTTGTTTTATTGATGGTTTCCTTTGCTGTGAAAAAACTTTTTAGTTTGATGTAATCCCACATGTTTATTTTTTCTCTTACTTCGCTCGCGCGAGGGGATATATCAGTGAAAATCTTACTCCGGGTAATGTCCATGAAGTTTCTTCCTATATTTTCTTCTAGATATTTTATGGTTTCAGATCTTACATTTAAGTCTTTAAGCCATTTTGAATTTGTTTTTGTATATGGTGTAAGGAGGTGGTCCAGCTTCATTTTCTTGCATGTGTCTGTCCAGGTTTCCCAACACCACTTATTGAACAGACTATCTTTACCCCATCGTACATTCTTGCTTCCATTGTCGTAGATTTCTGGCTGGGAGACTTTTTGCTTATCAGGTGATTAGAGGCTCATCGGTCTGCCTCAACCTCCTGGTTTAGAGGCTTTTTTCTTAATTCCAGCCATACCTTGTTCCCTGAACTCGACATTAAGTTCCAGGTTCCTAGTTTTTCCAGAATATTCTTCCTGCAGTCCCCACTCAGTTATTTATTAACAGACCAAAATACCTACCTGGAATATTCTCAGTCCTTGTGCTAGCCCTTGTCCTAATATGCTCAGTTTCACACAGATTATAGTTTTATTGAGGAATTATTGACACACAGAAACATTTTGAACCCCATTATATCTCCAGTGACTATTAGACTGATGGGCATATTATAGAACGGAAATGCAGATTTGTTGAGTAAATAAGTGAATGAACCAATGAAAAATCAATGAAGTATAAAAGGCAGAAAGTTGGTGCTTAAAGGTATTTTGATAATTGCTTGCAGCTAAGGAGAAGGAACTGTTGGCCATGGTCTAAAGAACAGTGAGAAATATTTGTAGATGGTTCAGGTAATTAAAAACAAACAAACGAAACAACCATCTCATGCAGGGTGTCATGTGCGGTCTCTGGTCCTTCTCCCCACATAAGAACTCAGGACATGGTGAAGCCAAAAAGGAACACACACGGAGCCATAGATAGGGGAGTCATATCACTATAGTCTCGCTGGCGGCTGGGTTGGACATAGGAAGCAATAGCCACAAGATCTGCAACCAGCCACCAGCCATCTGCTTCTCTGCCAACCAACCTCACTTGCTAGCTGCAATCCTGTCATGCAGGGTGTCATGCGGGGTCGCTAATCCCACTCCGCACATAAGAATGCAGGATATGGTGAGGCCAAAAAGGAACACCCACGGAGCCACAGATAGGGGAGTCATACCACTATATTCTCACTGGCTGCTGGGTTGGAGACACAGGAAGCAGGAGCCACACTATCCGCAACCTGCCATGCACTTTTCTGCCAACCAACCAACCCCACTTGCTAGCTGTAATCTGCCATGCTAAATGCAATCCGCTCTTGCTAGCTCAGCCACCATCTCCTTGCTAGCTCCCTTTTTTTCTGCTAGTGTAGCCACACCAGTTATAGTGTGGCTAATAGCTCACTGGTTACAGCTGACAGCCAACTAGCCACAGCTTATGGCCATCCAATCACAGTTGATGGCCATTTACTACCTGAGCCAGCACCTTTCCACCTGAGGCTAAGAGCCTGGAAACTGCACTCCTGTCTCTGTCCCCACAAATCTGCTCTTGCTAGCTAAGCCACCATCTTCTTGCTAGACCCCATTTTTTGCTAGCTTTGCCATGGCAGTTATATTAGTGGCCAACGGCTCACTGGTTACAGCTGATGGCCAACTAGCTAAAGCTGATGGCCATCCAATCACTGTTGATGGCCATTTACTACCCAAGTGAGCACCTTTCCATGTGAAGCCGAGAGCCTGGAAACTGCACTCCTGGCCCTGCCCCACAAACCATAACTATAATTGTGCTCTGATACAGGCTAGGAGAGATGTCAGCAATCCAGGATCATGGTTCAGTAAATATATATATATATTTTTTTTTTCAATTAGAGATAACATGACATATTATTTTATTTTAGTCTCAGGTGTACAGTGTACTGGTTAGATATTTATATAATTTATGAAGTGATCACCCAATCCATCTTTTACCCACCTGGCACTATACGTAATTATTACCATATTATTGACTACATTCCTTATGCTGTACCTTACACCCTGTGGCTAGGAAACCATCAAAAAAAGAAAAGACAGCCCACTGAGTGGGAGAAGATATTCACCAATGTCACATCTGATAAGGGGTTAACATCGAAAACCTATAAAGAACACATACAACTCAACACCAAATAAACAAGCAATCCAATTAAAAAATGGGCAGAGGACCTGAGTAGACATTTCTCCAAAGAGGACATACACTTGGCCAATAGACATATGAAAAGATTATCCATGTCACTAATCACCAGAGAAATGCAAATTAAAACAAGGAGATTTCAGAATTGCTATCATCAATAAATCAACAATAAAGGTTGGCCAGGATGTATAGAAAGGGAACCCTTGTATACTGTTGGTGGGATTGCAAATTGGTGCAGCCACTATGGAAAAATGTTCGGAGGTCCCTCAAAAAGAAATACAACTACATTATGACACAGCAAATTTCACTTCTGGGTACTTATCCAAAGAAATCCAGTACACTAATTCAAAAAGATATTTTCCCAGCTATGTTCACTGCAGCACTGTTTATAATAGCCAAGATATGGAAGCAACCTATGTGCCCATCAATAGATGACTGTATAACTAAGATGTAATATGTATAATTCTTCTGTCTAAAATAGGAAGTTCTAATGGTTGAATTCCAAACATTAGTGAAGATTTTGGGAATAAAGATTAGCCTTCTTAAAAGAGGTCAGCAAACTTTTCCATGAAGGGCTAGATAGTAAATAACTTAGACTTTACACACTATGTGGTCTCTATTGTAACTACTCTGCTGTGCATTGTAACTGAACAGAAGCCAAAAACAATGGGTAAATAAATAAGCATGATTGTGTTCCAATAAAATTTAGTTGTGGATACTAAATTTAAATTTTATATAATGGTTATGTCACACAAGTTTCCTATGCTTTTTAAAGTCATTTAAAAATGCAAAAATCATTCTTAGCTCATGTGGCTATACATAAACAGGAGTCAGGCAGGATTCAGCCCATGGACCATAATATGCAGACCCATGCTCTAGTACTCAGAATTATTTACATTAATAACTGCCAACCCACTTAACAAAATGCAATTTCTTCAACATTTTTTTAGTATAAGTAAAAACAGAGGATGTGTCAAGGGAGACCGAGAGGGGGAAAGAAACAGAGAGAAAGAAAGGAGAGAGAAGAGAGAGAGAGAGAGAGAGAGAGAGAGAGAGAGAGAGAGAGAGAGAGAGAGAGAGAGAGAGAGAAAGAAAGAAAGAAAGAAAGAAAGAAAGAAAGAAAGAAAGAAAGAAAGAAAGAAAGAAAGAAAGAAAGAAAGAAGCGAATGAGAGGGAGGGAGGGAGGACAGAAGAAAGGAAGTTAAGAAAATGGGAGAATGGGAAAGAGAGTGGAGGCGGAGAAAAAACTTCAGAGAGCAAGAATGTTGCTCACAGTTTTCCACAGCCAAGAAACTTAAAGACATAATCTTACTCATGGGAATTTGTCCTGATTTTGCTAACTAGTGGCACTTCTTTTGGGACTCTAGTAGACGAATCTAACCTACTCCTCTTTTCAAGTCTTTGGATCTAAAAGTTGTACTCATCTTTGCTATTCCAATTGAAATGCTCACTGCCCACTGAAAGCTGCGGACCTCCTACAAAGTGACATATTATATAATGGAAATATATGGATATTTAGATGATAGATAATATAGATATAGATATAGATAGATATATAACTAAATATTACTCAGCCTTAAAAAATGAAATCTTACTGTTTGCAACAACATGGATAGACCTTAAGGTTTTATGCCAAGGGAAATAAGTCAGACAGAGAAAGATAAATACCATATGATCTCACTTATATGTGGATTCTAAACAACAAAACAAAGAAAAAAGCAAAATAAGCAGACAGGTAGATACAGAGAACAAACTAATGGTTGCCAGGTGGGAGTGGTGTTCGTGGATGGGTGAAAAAGGTGAAGGGATTAAGAAGCATAAACTTGTAGTTACAATACGTAGTTATTAATGAATGTAAGCCTTGCATAACTTTGCATTTTCCCTATTTTGGTTTTAAAAATCAACGTTCACATTCTAATTTTCTCTTTAAAATCCTCTTAGAAACTAAAGAAACTCACATATATTTTGTCAAACTAAAAAAATATCCCTGATTGAAATTTTCCTTCCTGAACACTCATTGTGGACTACGCATTTAGGGGTATTTTATAACTTAATCTGCCTAACCTTGAAAAGCCGCTTCTTCTTTTAGCTGATTAAAAATAATTTTCACAGCCCATAAAGCAAGATAAGACTCCATCCTCTGTGATTGTAATACAGGAAATATGCTTTATGTGCCCCATTAAGTCATTTGTGAAATTGCATTAGTGTAATGTCATTAGTACACTTCTTTCACATACATTTATGGCCCTCTCTTGACAGGTAAATTAACAGTTTTATCAATCTAAGAGATTTGTAATGACATTTAATACAAAGGAAAATACCTCCTTACTAGAAATTATACACAAAAAAAGCACACGCGGTTTTCAACAGAATGTCAGAGAAATAAATGTGACAAGATAATGTACTTCTTCATGGATGATAGTGGTGAATTTTAGAAATGTCATTAAATTTTATCTATGTATGAGGATAAAAAATCAAAATACAATGGGGCAGATATCAGTGATTACAGGAATTATGCTTAAAATATGGTGACTTTTTTAAATTAAAGTTTATTGGGGTGACAATAGTTAGTAAAATTACATAGATTTCAGGTGTACAAATATGTATTACATCATCTACAAATCCCATTGTGTGTTCACCACCCAGAGTAAGTTCTCCTTCCATCACCATACATTTGATCCCCCTTACCCTCATCTCCCACTCCCCTCCCCTTTACCCTCTGGTAACCACTAAACTATTGTCTGTGTCTATGAGTTTTTGTTTCTCATTTGTTTGTCTTGTTCTTTTGTTGTTTTCGGTTTATAAATCACATATCAGTGAAATCATATGGCTCTCTGCTTTTTATTTCTGACTTATTTAACTTAGAATTATAATCTCAAGATTCATCCATGTTCTCAGAAATGGTCCTATTTCATCTCTTCTTACCGCCAAATAGTATTCCATTGTGTATATATACCACAACTTTTTTATCCATTCATCTACCGAAGGACATTTTCGTTGTTTCCATGTCTAGGCCACTGTGTGTAAATGTTTTCAGATTTTTTTGGTAGATACCTAGGAGAGGGATTGGTGGGTAATACGTTAATTCTATTCGTAATTTTTTAAGGAACCTCCACACTGCCTTCCATAGCAGCTGCACCAGTCTGCATTCCAACCAACAGTGTATAAGGGTTCCTTTTTCTCCACAGCTTCTTCAACACTTGTTATTATTTCCCTTGTTGATGATAAGCCATTCTAACTGGAATGGGGTGATATCTCATTGTGTTTTTCCTATGCATTTCTCTGATGATTAGTGATGTGGAGCATTTTTTCATATCTCTATTTGCCATTTGAATGTCTCTTTGCAGAAATGTCTCTTCAGGTCCTCTGCCCATGTTTCAATTGGGTTGTTTGTTTTTTGTTGTTCAGTTTCATGAGTTCCTTGTATATTTTGGATATTAGCCCCTTATTGAAGGCACTGTTTGCAACAACCTTCTCCCATACAGTTGGTTGCCTCTTTATTTTGTGGATGGTTTCTTTTGAAGTGCAGAAATTTTTAAGTTTAACACAGTTTTATTCATTTATTTTAACTTTTAATTCCCTTCCCTTTGGAGTCAAATTCATAAAATGATCTTTGAACCTAAGGACTATAAGTTTAGTACCTATGTTTTCTTCTATGCAGTTTATTGTTTCAGGTCTTATGCTTAAGTCATTGATCCATTTTGAATAAATTTTGGTACATGGGGACAGATAGCAGTCCAGTTTCATTCTTTTGTATGTGGCTTTCCAATACTTCCAGCACCATTCATTGAAGAGTCTTTTCTGCGTGGTATGTTTTTTGCTTCTTTGTCAAAAAATATCTGTCCATATTTATGTGGTTTTGTTTCTGAGTTCTAAATTCTATTCCATTGGTATGTGTCTGTTTTTCTGCCAGTACCATGCTGTTTTGCTTATTGTTGCCTTGAAGTACAAGCTACAGTCAGGGAGTGTGATACCTCCAGCATTGTTCTTTTTTCTTAATATTGCTTTGTATATTCGGGGTCTTTTCTGGTTCCAACCACATCTGACAATCTTTTGTTCTATTTCTTTTAAAAATGCCATTGACTTTTGATGGGGATTGCACTAAATCTGTATATTGCTTTGAATGATATGGCGATTTTACCTATGTTGATTATCCCAATCCATGAGCATGGAAGGTCTTTCCCTTTCTTTGGGTCTTCTTCACTTTCTTTTAAAATGTCTCATAGTTTTCAGCATGTAGGTCTTTGAGGTCCTTCTTTACATTTATTCCTAGGTATTTTATGCTTTTTGCTGCAATTGCAAAATGAATTGTTTGGTTTTATTTCTCTTTCTGAGATTTTATTGTTCATACATAGGAATGCAATGGACTTATGTAAGTTGATTTTGTAGCCGGCAACTTTAATGTATTCAGTGATTATTTCTAATAGCTTTTCGGTGGAGTCTTTAGGGTTTTCCATATATAGTATCATGTCATATGCAAAACAGTGACAATTTAACTTCTTCATTCCGAATATGGATGCCTTTTATTTCTCTCTTTTGCCTGATTGCTCCGGCAAGGATTTCCAACACTATGTTGAAAAGCTGAGGTGATAGAGGACAGCCCTGCTGTGTTCCTGAACACACAGCAAAGGGCTTCAGCTCTGAACCATTAATTATTAGATTAGAGATGTCATCACAATGGCAGCATGAGGAGAGCCTTTGTAAATCTCCCCTGGAATTAACAACTAACCGAACAACTATAACTCTCAAAGGGACTCCCTGCAAGGCAGACAGGCAAGACTAAGAGGCCCACAACAGAATTCACCTAAAGGTGGGTGAATCATATGAGCAGGGGACGAGGGAAGGGAGAAGTGAAGAGATGGAGCCGCGCAGATGCAGGACACAGACCTGTCAGTGCTCCAAGCTCGCTGCATCCCAAAACTACCGTAGCTGTGGGAGAGGGAAGACCTCAGACTGCTAGGGGTCCATTTATGGCCCAAACGGCTGAGCGGACAGCATATAACATGAATGAACCCAAGGCTCACAGCAGAGACTTCGGAGAAAAGACTGAGGGAAGAAGGCTGAAAACAGTGGTTTAACCTCACTGCTGACCAGAGAAAGGAAGGCGTAAACACTGAGACTACCCACCCCCTCCCAACCCACCCAGAACACGACCCATCCCCACCTGCCCGGTGCTACAAGCAGAAGAGGATCAATGTCAGATCAAAAGAGCAGAATATTTTCTGTTCTGAGAACTGTGGTCCAAAGACACAGATTCGCAGCATAACTAGTTCCGACAAAGGGGAGGGAGCTGTGTAAGCAGTACGGACTGTGGGGTTAATTGCCACCATTGCCCTGGACCACCTCTCACAACTCACCCCACCTCTGGCCCCACCTATCTGGGAGGATACCTACCAGACTAAACAGAACTGCTGAAACATAAGGGCTTTGAATCTGGTGCAGGAAGAGATTTGGAACTTCAAAAGCTCGCCGCATACCCACATAAAAACAGCACCCTTTGATCCAGGCAAACTATTAACAGAGGAGAAGCACATCTCTCAGGGAAAACCCCCTTTGTGTGAGAAGCAGGAATAGTGCAGAGAAAAATAGCACTACCCTATGAGAGAGAAAAGAAGGCTGTAATCAGAGACATAATAAACAATTCTACTAACGAGTACTGAAAAAAAAAAGAAAGACCTATTCCTATTTACCTGTTGCAGAAACCACTCCTGTAGATGTCTATGAAGCGAAATAATAAATCAGTAACTTCCATGAATAACCAAGGCAACAAGAAAGCTCAGAAAGAAAGTGAAAAGTCACCAGAAAAGGAACTTAAACATATGAAAATATGTGACTTAAATACAGAGAATTCAAGATTGCAGTTCTGAAATAACTCAACGAGATGCAAGAAAACACAGAAAGTCAATTTAAAGAATTCAGAAAAGCAATCAAAGAACAACATGAGCATTTTACGAAAGAGATTGAAATTCTCAAAAAGAACCAAATGGAATTTCTGGAGATTAGGAACTCAATAGAAGAAATTAAGAATGAAATAACCAGCTTAGGTAGTAGAGTTGACCAGATGGAGGAAAGAATCAGTGACATCGAAGATAGAAACCTGGAAATTACACAGATGGAAGAAGAAAGACTTGAGACTTAAAAGAAATGAAAGAACTCTACAAGAACTTTCTGACTCTATCAGAAAGAGCACTATAAGAATAATGGGCATACCAGAAGGAGAAGAAATAGAGAAGGGAACAGAGAATATATTCAAATTGTCGATGAGAATTTCCCAAACTTGTGGAAAGAACTGGATCCTCAAAACCCAGAAGGAAATACAACAAATAATTATCTCAACCTCAGCAGGCCTTCTCCAAGGCACATTGTATGGTAGCTGTCAAATATCAATGACAAAGACAGAATCCTCAAGGCAGCCAGAGGAAAAAAAAATGGTAACCTACAAAAGAAAGCCCATTAGATTATCACCAGATTTATCAGCAGAAACTCTACATGCCAGGAGGGAGTGGAACCAAATATTAAAACTATTGAAAGAGAGAAATCATAAGCCAACAATGATATATCCAGCAAACATAACCTTTAGATATGAATGAGGAATAAAAACCTTTCCAGACATACAGAAGCTGAGGGAATGTTCTAATACATGACCTGTACTACAAGAAATACTAAAAGAGGCTATTGGACAACCGTCAACAAGGCCATTTTGTGGCAACAAAAACACAAAAAGGGGGAGAGTAAAGGTCTGAACCGGAATATGGGAATGGAGAAAGTAAGCATGATAAAGAAAATAGAATACTCTAAATATCAAATTTTTTGTTAAATAAACTTAAGGGTAACCATTCAAAAGAAAAATCCAGAACTGAAATATATACTGTAATAAAAGAAGAAACAGAAGGAAACATCATACGATACCACCAAACAGAAATAATACACAACAACAAAAATGGAAAGAAACAATGGAGACACAGCCTTACCAGAAAACTAAACATAGAATGCCAGGAAATCCTCACATATCAATATTCACCCTAAATGTAAATGGACTGAACTCACCAATAAAAAGTCACAAAGTAGCAGAGTGGATCAAAAAACTAAACCTGGTGACATCATAGGAATGGCGGCAGCAGGGCACATTTTCTGAGTTCTCCTCCAGATCTTATTACAAACGGGACACATAACCCATCAAACAACTCTTTGCTCATCACGCCGAACAGCTAAGAGACTCCTAAGAGACTCGTGGAAGGATTACTTGAAGGTGCGCAAATTGGGCGAGCAGGGGAAGAAGGAAAGGAGCAGAGAGGAAACGCGCGGTCTCGTGGTGGAATCAGGCCGGCGGCAGCTGCGGCAGCGGCGGTAAACCGCAGCTCTAAAGACACAGGGAGATATAGAACACGCAGAACAGCGGGGAGACTCGTGGAAAAATTACCTGAAGGTGAGCGCTAATTGGGAGCAGGGGAGGAGGCAGGACAGCGAAGTGGAAGCGCGCTCCCCACCCAGGCACACTGGCGACCGCCGCCGCGGTGCCCAGGACGGAGCACAGACTCGTAGAAGAGCCCAGGCCAGACGGCGACCTCTGCGCGAATCTCAGGACAGAGCCGAGACTCGTGAAAGGTTTGCTTTGGGGTGCGCTAGTTGGGCAAGCAGGGGAGAAGCGAGGAGGGCAAGAGGAAACGCGCCGCGCTCTCCCCACCCCCTACGGTAGAGCTGCGGCCCTGTAGCGTGCCCACAGCAGCAGCGGCAGGCAGCACCCAGGGCTCTAGAGTGCCACGGGAGCCCAGGGTGCAGCGGAGAGCGCAGGGTCCAGGAGGTGGGCTCTTTCCGTGCAAACCACAGCTGTTCGCTCCCGCTGGGGCAGGCAGCTCGTGGGCTCTAGGGCAGACAAAGAACTCAGACACCACACCTGGGCCTCTCACCGTGCTTTTCGAATCCTCCCCCTGCCCTTCCAGAGACTTAAACTGACCCCTGAAGTGAGGAGTAGTGTCAGATTACAGAGAGGCGTCTGTGCTCAGGCGCTGGGAAGATTGGCAGCCAGCTCTGACCTTCGGAAGAGGCTGGGAGGAGGGGATTTTCACTGGAGGAGGAGAGAAGAGACTCCCACACCCCCAGCCACCGCCTTTTCGGGCCTGCGGGAGGAGTGTGACGTGGCTGGCCTGGGAGAGAGAAAACCTCTCCATCCCCAGCCCCCACCCTCTCTGGCTGGCCTGTGGCAGGGCAAGAGCAATCGCGGAAGCACTCCCTGAGTTCAGCAGTAAGCAACAGACGCAGCTCCCGGCTTTCAGCAGCTTAGAGATCTCCCGCCCGCCCCCACCCACACACCCACGGAAGGAGGGCCCTAAGACTCAGGAGTACTGGGCACAGGGCTAGTGGAGCTACTCTCAGCATGCATTTGTGCAGAAAAAAACAGAAACTGCATGGTCTCTCCGAAAACTGTCATCCAGACCCCTCAGCCCCTCGCATTTAAATCTACACTCCCAAATTCACTCAGGACAACATCGCTGCCTGCGCAATAGGCAGGGAACTCTTTGGCACAGCGGAGGACAACCTGGAGATTATTTGGTGGGCTTAAGCCAAGACTGGTGCTGCTTTCGGTTTTGCTTTGCTTGGTGTTTGTTTTTGTTTTCTTTTTCTGCTTGTTGTGATTTGCTTTGTTCTCCCTATTTTACTTTGATATATTTGCCTATGTTGAGTGGGGATTGTCGGTTGTATTTTACATGTGAATGTACTTGATTTGTTTTCTTTGTTGTTGTTGTTGTTGTTGTTGTTGTTGTACTTCGTAATTGATTTGTGCTGAAACTGCCCTAGGAGGGCCCAGCTTAAGAGGCACAAGATTCAACATATCCAGAAACCAACTCTGGACCAAACCAGAGTACTACCGGGTTTGACCAACAAGTCACACACCCAGAAGGAATCCTCTGAAGGCACAAGAACCCATAGAGGCCAAACCTCATTTAAGTGGCCAACCCTCACCCAGCAGAACACCCTGCGGTGGGCAGAGCCAAGTTTCACAACTAGACGGCCTAGGAGTTAAACGCAGCTACTCACAAGCAAAAAGCAATTAAAGTTCTTCCTGAACAGGACAATATACTAAACACACGAACCACCTGTGGAACATATGCTGAGGAGAAGAACGAAGTAGTCCAAGTCAAATATAAAGGACACATACTACATAAGATAACCCAGCAAGAACTAAGAGCTCTAGGGGATCTTCCTAATACATCAAAGCAAACACAGAGAGTCAGCCAGTATGGGGAGACAAACAAACATGTCCCAAATAAACGAACAGAAGAAACCTCCACAACTGGAACCAAATGAAGCAGAGGTATCCAACGTGTCAGAGACAGAGTTCAGAACACTGGTGATAAGAATGTTTAAGGAACTTAGGGAAGACATAAAGAACGATAGAGAAATCATAAAGAACAATGAGTTAGAACTAAAAAAGCATGTAGAAATCTTAACAAACAACCAGCTAGAGCTAAAGAACACAATTACCAAAATTAAGAACTCACTTGAAGGAATGACCTGCAGGTTAGATGAAGCAGAGGATAGAATCAGCGACTTAGAAGACAAGTTAGCAGAGATCACTCAAACTGAACAACAGAAACAAAAAAAATTTAAAAAAAATGAAGATGGGTTAAGAGACCTCTGGGATAACATCAAGTGCAACAACATGTGCATCATAGGAATACAAGAAGGCGAAGAGAGGAAGCAAGGGATTGAGAACATATTTGAGGTAATAATGTCTGAAAACTTCCCTAACCTGATGAAGGAAACCAACATACAAGCCCAGGAAGTGCAGAGAGTTCCAACCATGATAAACCCAAACAGGCACACACCAAGACACATTACAGTTAAAATGGCAAAGCTTAAAGACAAAGAGAGAATCTTAAAAGCAGCAAGAGAAAGGCAGAAAGTTACATACAAGAGAACTCCCATAAGGCTATCAAATGACTTTTCTACAGAAACATTGAAGGCCAAAAGAGAGTGGCAGGAGATACTCAAAGTGATGGAACACAAAGGCCTACAACCTAGATTGCTTTATCCAGCAAGGCTATCATTTAAAGTTGATGGAGAGATAAAGAGCTTCCCAGAAAAGAACAAACTTAAAGAATTTATTACCACCAAGCCAGCATTGCAAGAAATACTAAAAGGACTTCTGTAAATAGAAGAAAGATTAAAACAATTTACTACAAATTTAAAAATGGCAATGATTATGTACCTATCAATAATCACTTTAAATGTAAACGGATTAAATGCTCCAATCAAGAGACATAGGGTGGCTGAGTGGATAAGGAAGCAAGACCCTTGTATATGCTGTATACAAGAGACTCATCTCAGATCAAAAGACACACACAGGCTGAAAGTGAAAGGTTGGAGTAAGATATTTCATGCAAATGGAAGTGAGAAAAAAGCTGGAGTTGCAATACTTATATCTGACAAAATAGACTTTAAAATGACGAACGTATTAAAAGACAAAGATGGGCACTATATAATAATAAAGGGATCAATCCGACAAGAGGACATAACCCTAGTAAACATCTATGCACCTAACATAGGCGGACTTAAATATATAAAACAGGTACTGATGGACATAAAGACAGAGATCAACAGCAACACTATCATAGTAGGGGACTTCAACACACCTCTGACAACAAGGGACAGGTCCTCCAGACAGAAAATCAATATGGAAACAACAGCCTTAAATGATACTTTGGAAAGTTGGATTTAATTGATATTTTCAGAGAATTTCACCCCAATGCTGCAAAATACACGTTCTTCTCAAGTGCACATGGAACATCTTCCAAGATAGATCATACGTTAGGAAACAAAACAAGCCTTGATAAATTTAAGAAAATTGAAATCATACCAATTGTCTTCTCTGACCACAGTGCTATGAAATTAGAAATGAACTACAGGGAAAAAAAACCAAAAAGACACAAAAATTCATGGAAGCTGAATAACATGTTACTAAATAATGAATGGGTCAAGCAGCAGATCAAAGAAGAAATCAAAAGATATCTCGAGACAAATGAGAATGAGAACACGACGACCCAAAATCTATGGGATGCTGCGAAAGCAGTCCTAAGAGGGAAGTTCATAGCAGTGCAGGCCAACCTAAAGAAACAAGAAACATCACTAATTGACAGTTTATCTTCACACTTAAGGGATCTGGAAAAAGAACAGCAAAATAAGCCCAAAGGGAGCACAAGGAAGGAGATAATAAGGATCAGAGCAGAAATAAATGAAATAGAAACCAGAAAAACAATACAAAAGATCAATGAATCCAAGAGTTGGTTCTTAGAGAAGATAAACAAAATTGACAAACCTTTAGCTAGACTCATTAGAAAAAGGAGAGAGAGGACCCAAATTAATAAAATCAGAAATGAAAGAGAAGTGACAACAGACACCACAAAAATACAAAAAAAATTAACAAATTACAAAAGCCCTGGACCAGATGGCTTTACAGGTGAATTTTTCAAAACATTCAAAAAAGAATGATCACCTATTCTGCTCAAGCTCTTCCAAAAAATCCAGAAGGAAGGAAGACTCCCAAACACTTTTTACGAAGCCACTATCACCCTAATCCCAAAAGCAGACAAAGACACCACAAAAAAAGAGAACTACAGGCTGATATCTCTAATGAACATAGATGCAAAAATTCTCAACAAAATATTAGCAAACAGAATTCAGCAATACATTAAAAAGATCATACACCATGATCAAGTGGGATTCATCCCTGGTATGCAGGGGTGGTTCAACATCCGCAAATCAATTAATGTGATACACCACATTAACAAAATGAAAAATAAAAATCACATAATCATATCAATAGATGCAGAAAAAGCATTTGATAAAATACAGCAACCTTTTATGATAAAAACCCTCAAGAAAGTGGGAATAGAGGGATCATATCTTAACATAATAAAGGCCATATATGACAAACCCATATCTAACATCATACTCAACGGGGAAAAGTTAAAACCATTCCCCCTAAGATCAGGAACAAGACAAGGTTGCCCACTTTCTCCACTTGTAATCAACATAGTGCTGGAAATTCTAGCCACAGCAATCAGATAAGAGAAAGAAATAAAAGGCATCCAAATTGGTAAGGAGGAAGTAAAATTATCACTATATGCCAATGATATGATACTATATATAGAGAACCCTAAAGACTCCACCAAGAAACTATTAGAACTGATAGATGAATTTAGTAATGTAGCAGGACATAAAATTAATATTCGGAAATCAGTTGCATTTGTATATACCAATGATAAAATAGCAGAAGGAGAAATTATAAAAACAATTCCATTTACAATTGCTCCAAAGACTATAAAATATCTGGGAATAAATCTAACCAAAGATGTAAAAGATCTGTTCTCAGAAAATTATACAACACTGAAGAAAGAAATGAAAGAAGACATAAATAGATGGAAACACATTCCATGTTCATGGATAGAAAGAATTAATATAGTTAAAATGTCCATACTGCTTAAGGCAATATACATATTCAACGTAATTCCTATCAAACTACCAACGACGTTTTTCACAGAAATAGAACATATAATCCTAAAATTTATATGGGACCACAAAAGACCGTGGATAGCCTCAGCAATCTTGAGAAATAAGAACAAAGTGGGAGGTATAAAGATACCTGATTTCAAACTATACTACAAGGCTACAGTAATCAAACCAGCATGGTACTGGCATAAAAATAGACACATAGATCAATGGAACAGAATAGAGAGTCCAGACGTAAATCCATGCCTATATGCCATCTAATCTACGACAATGGAAGCAAGAATGTACGATGGGGTAAAGACAGTCTGTTCAATAAGTGGTGTTGAGAAACCTGGACAGACACATGCAAGAAAATGAAGCTGGACCTCCTCCTTACACCATATACAAAAACAAATTCAAAATGGCTTAAAGACTTAAATGTAAGATCTGAAACCATAAAATATCTAGAAGAAAATATAGGAAGAAAATTCATGGACATTACCCGGAGTAAGGTTTTCACTGATATATCCCCTCGCGCGAGGGAAGTAAGAGAAAAAATAAACATGTGAAATTACATCAAACTAAAAAGTTTTTTCACAGCAAACGAAACCATCAATAAAACAAAAAGGGATCCTACTGTATGGGAAAAGACATTTCCCAATGATATAACTGATAAGGGATTAATATCACATATCTATAAAAAACTCACTCAACTCAACTCCAAAAAAAAAAAAACAACCCAATTAAAAAATGGGCAGAGGACTTGAGGAGACATTTTTCTAAAAAGGACATACAGAAGGCAAGAAGACATATGAAGAAATGCTCAACCTCACTAACCATCAGAGAAATGCAAATAAAAACCACAATGAGATACCACCTCACTCCAGTCAAAATGGCTATCATCAATAAATCAACAAACAACAAATCCTGGCGTGGATGTGGAGAAAAGGGAACGCTAGTGCACTGTTGGTGGGACTGCAGATTAGTGCAGCCACTATGGAAAACAGTATGGAGGTATCTCAG
This sequence comes from Rhinolophus hipposideros, assembly GCF_964194185.1. Lineage (NCBI taxonomy): Eukaryota > Metazoa > Chordata > Mammalia > Chiroptera > Rhinolophidae > Rhinolophus > Rhinolophus hipposideros. The sequence goes on from NC_138046.1 coordinate 35,373,321, forward strand.
GAATCTGAAAATGGAACTACCATATGATCCAGTAATTCACTCCTAGGCATCTACCCAGAGAAATCCAAAACTCCAATTCAAAAATCTGTATGCACTCCTATGTTTATTGCAGCACTTTACACAATAGCCAAGATATGGAAACAACCAAAATGCCCATCGGTAGATGACTGGATTAAGAAGCTGTGGTACATTTATACAATGGAGTATTACACAACCATAAAGAAGAAAGAAATCTTATCATTTGCAACAACATGGATGGATCTAGAGAACATTATGTTAAGTGAAATAAGTCAGGAAGAGAAAGACAAGTACCATATGATCTCACTTATATATGGAATCTAAAGAAAAGACTATGTAAATGAACTAATCAGAAACAGTTTTGGGGACACAAAGAAAAAACCGAGAGTTGTTAAATAGGTGTGGGGGGGGGGGTTGGGGATAAGGGAAAAGGTGAAGGGATTTGGAAGCTGGTAACCACAAGATGGCCTCAGGGTTTTTTTGAAAATTAATTTGGGGAAGGTATTCAATAATGTTGTAAAGATTTTGTTGGGTATCCGATGGACATGCGTCCTATTTGGGAGACCACCTCAGGGATACTGTGGATACCTGATCATGGCATTGTACACCAGAAGCTAAACATTAATGAATGCCAACTATAATTTTATATATATAATGTGATGGTTCAGTGTGAGGTCGGAGGGATAGTGGATGGGGGGAGGGGGGTTCACAGTGTGAGGGATATAAATGATGAACGTCTAAGTATTACCTTGTCTTGTACACCTGAAACTGATAAATAAATAAAAAAAGAAAAGAAAATTATACGACACTGAAGAAAGAAATGAAAGAAGACATAAATAGATGGAAACACATTCCATGTTCATGGATAGGAAGAATTAACATAGTTAAAATGTCCATACTGCCTAAGGCAATATACACATTCAACGTAATTCCTATCAAACTACCAACGACGTTTTTCACAGAAATAGAACATATAATCCTAAAATTTATATGGGACCATAAAAGACCCCGGATAGCCTCAGCAATCTTGAGAAATAAGAACAAACTGGGAGGTATAACGATACCTGATTTCAAACTATACTACAAGGCTACAGTAATCAAAACAGCATGGTACTGGCATAAAACTAGACACATAGATCAATGGAACAGAATAGAGAGTCCAGAGGTAAATCCATGCCTATATGCCATCTAATCTATGACAATGGAAGCAAGAATGTACGATGGGGTAAAGACAGTCTGTTCAATATGTGCTGTTAGGAAACCTGGACAGACACATGCAAGAAAATGAAGCTAGACCACCTCCTCACACCATATACAACAATAAATTCAAAATGGCTTAAAGACTTAAATGTAAGTTCTGAAACCATAAAATATCTTGAAGAAAATATAGGAAAAAACTTCATGGACATTACCCGGAGTAAGGTTTTCACTGATATATCCCCTCGCGCGAGGGAAGTAAGAGAAAAAATAAACATGTGGGATTACATCAAACTAAAAAGTTTTTTCACAGCAAAGGAAACCATCAATAAAACAAAAAGGGATCCTACTGAATGGGAAAAGATATTTGCCAATGATATATCTGATAAGGGATTAATATCACAAATCTATAAAAAATTACTCAACTCAACTCCAAGAAAACAAACAAAAAAAACAAACAAAAAACAAACAAACAAACAAACACCTCAATTAAAAAATGGGCAGAGGACTTGAGGAGACATTATTCTAAAAAGGACATACACAAGGCAAGAAGACATATGAAGAAATGCTCAACCTCACTAACCATCAGAGAAATGCAAATGAAAATCACAATGAGATACCACCTCACCCCAGTCAAAATGGTTATCATCAATAAATCAACAAACAACAAATGCTGGCGCGGATGTGAAGAAAAAGGAACGCTAGTGCACTGTTGGTGGGATTGCAGATTAGTGCAGCCACTATGGAAAACGGTATGGAGGTATCTCAGGAATCTGAAGATAGAACTACCCTATGATCCAGTAATTCCACTCCTAGGCATCTACCCGGAGAAATCAGAAACTCCAATTCAAAAATCAGTATGCACTCCTATGTTTATTGCAGCACTTTACACAATAGCCAAGATATGGAAACAACTGAAATGCCCATCAGTCGATGACTGGATTAAGAAACTGTGGTACATTTATACAATGGAGTATTACGCAGCCATAAAGAAAAAAGAAATCTTATCATTTGCAAAAACATGGTTGGATCTAGAGAACATTATGTTAAGTGAAATAAGTCAGAAACAGAAAGACAAGTACCATATGATCTCACTTATATGCGGAATCTAAAGAAAAGAATATGTGTATGAACTAACAGAAACAGTTTTGGGGACACAAAAAACCAAGAGTTGTTAGATGGGCGGGGGGGAGGGGGTTAGGGATGGGGGGAAGGGTGAAGGGATTGGGGGGCGGCTGGTGACCACACGATGGCCTCAGGGTTTTTTGAGAATTACTTTGGGGAACTTATTCAATAGTGTTTGGGGATTTTGTTGGTTGTCGATGGACATTTGTCCTGTTTGGGAGATCACCTCAGGGACGCTGTGGATGCCTGGTCATGGCATTGTACACCAGAGACTGGACATTAATGAATGCCAACTATAATTTTATGTGTATAATGTGATGGTTCGGTGTGAGGTCGGGGTGGTGGCGGATGGGGAGAGGGGGGTTCACGGTGTGAGGGATGTAAAAAAATAAAATAAAATAAAACTAAAAAAAAAAAAAAAACTAAACCCAACTATATGGTGTTTCCAACAGACACATCTCAGCTACAAGGACAAGCATAGACTCAAAGTGAAAGGGTGGAAATTGACACTCCAAGCAAATGGTATCCAGAAAAAATCAGGTGTAGCCATGCTGATATAAGATGAAACAGTCTTCAGAGTGAAAAAAGTAACAAGAGACAACGATGGAGATTTCATAATGGTAAAGAGGACTTTATAACAAGAAGACATAGCAGTTATCAATATTTATGTCCGCAATCAGGCAGCACCGAAATATACCAAGCAACTAGTAACAGAACTAAAGGGAGAAATTGACCAAAACACACTAATACTAGGGAACTTCAATACATCATTGACAGATATGGAGAGGTCATCCAAACAGAAAATAAGTAATGAAATAGCAGCCCTAAATGACACATTAGATGAAATGGACATACTTGTCATGTACAGAGCACTTTATATTAAAACATCAGACTATACATTCTTTTCGAGTGTACATGGAACATTCTCAAGTATAGACCATATAAATTGGGCATAAAAGCAGCCTCAGCAAATTTAAGAAGATTGAAATCATACCAAGCATATTCTCTGATCACAAGGCTTTGAAATTGGATGTCAACTACGAAAAGAAAGCAGGGAAAAACACAAATACATGGAGGTTAAACAACATACTTTTAAAGAAGGACTGGATCAAAGAAGAAATTAGAGGAGAAATCAAAAGATACATAGAAACAAATGACAATGAAAATACATCCTACCAAAATTTTTGGGATGCAGTGAAAGCAGTTTTAAGAGGGAAATTTATATCATTAGAGGCCTATCTCAAGAACAAAGAAAAATCCAAAATAAAGAACCTCATGTTACACCTTAAAGAACTATAAAAAGAAGAACAAATGAAACCCAAGGTAAGCAGAAGAAAGGAAATAACAAAAATCACAGCAGAGCTCAATGAAATAGAGATCAAAAAGAAAATAGAAAAAATTAATTTGACAAAGAGCTGGTTCTTTGAAAAAATCAATAAAATCGACAAACCCTTGTCTAGACTCACTAAGATAAAAAGAGAGAAGACACTAATTAACAAAATCAGAAATGAATCAGGGGAAGTTATCACGGACAGCACAGAAATACAAAGGATCATGCAAGAATACTATGAAGGACTATATGCCACCAAATTCAATAACCTAGAAGAAATGGACAAGTTCTTAGAAACATATAGCCTTCCCAGGCTGAATCATGAAGAACTGGAAAATCTAAACAGACTGATCACCAGTAAAGAAATTGAATCAATCATCCAAACCTTTCCCAAAAGCAAAAGTCCGGGAACAGATGGCTTCAATAATGAATTCTACCAAAGTTTCGAACAGGATCTACTACCAATCCTGCTCAAACTCTTTCAAAAAATTGAAGAAGAGACAGTACTCCCTAACTCATTTTATGAGGCAAACATTACGCTGAAACCAAAACCTGGTATGGACAACAAAAAAAAACAAAACTACAGACATATATCTCTGATGAATACTGATGCAAAAATCCTAAACAAAATTTTAGCAAATCGAATACAACAATGCATTAAAAAGATTATTCATCATGACCAAGTGGGGTTCATCCCTGGGGCACAAGGATGGTTCAACATCTGCAAATCCATCAATGTCATACATCACACAAACAAAATAAAATATAAAAATCTTATGATTATATCAATTGATGCAGAAAAAGCATTTGACAAGATACAACATCCATTTATGAATAAAACACTTAATAAAATAGGTGTAGAAGGAAAATACCTTAACATAATAAAGGCCATCTATGACAAGCCCTCAGCTAACCTCATAATTAATGGTGAAAAACTGAAGCCCTTTGCTCTACGTTCAGGAACACGACAGGGCTGTCCCCTATCACCTCTGCTTTTCAACATAGTGTTGGAAGTCCTTGCCAGAGCCATCATGCAAGAGGAAGAAATAAAAGGCATCCAAATTGGGAATGAAGAAGTTATATTGTCGCTCTTTGCAGATAGCATGATGCTATATATAGAAAACCCTAAACACTCCACCAAAAAGCTGTTAGAAACAATAAACATATACAGTAAAGTTGCTGGCTACAAAATCAATGTACAAAAGTCCATTGCATTCCTATATGCTAAGAATGAAATCTCAGAAAAAGAAATACAAAAAACAATACCCATTGCAATTGCAGCAAAAAGAATAAAATACCTAGGAATGAACTTAACCAAGGATGTGAAGGACCTATATGCTGAAAACTATAAGACATTTTTGAAAGAAATTGAAGAAGACACAAAGAAATGGAAAGACATTCCATGCTCATGGATTGGAAGAATCAACATACTTAAAATGGCCATGTTACCCAAAGCAATATAGAGATTTAATGCAATCCCCATCAAAATCCCAATGGCATTTTTTAAAGAAATAGAACAAAAAATCATCAGATTAGTTTGGAATCACAAAAGACCCGAAATAGCCAAAGCAATATTAAGAAATAAGAACAATGCTGGAGGTATCACACTGCCTGAGTTTAGCTTGTACTACAGGGCTACAATATTCAAAACAGCATGGTATTGGCAGAAAAACAGACACATAAACCAATGGAATAGAATTGAGAATCCAGAAATAAAACCACATAAATATGGACAGACAATTTTTGACAAAGAAGCTAAAAACATACAGTGGTGGAAAGACAGCCTCTCAATAAATGGTGCTGGGATAATTGGAAAGCCACGTGCAAAAGAATGAAACTGGACTGTTATCTGTCACCATGTACCAAAATTAATTTAAAGTGGATCAAAGACTTAAGCATAAGACCTGACACAATAAACTGCATAGAAGAAAACTTAGGTACTAAACTTATGGACCTTGGGTTCAAAGAGCATTTTTTGAATTTGACTCCAAAGGCAATGGAAGTAAAACTAAAATAAACAAATGGGACTATATGAAACTTAAAAGCTTCTGCACAGCAAAAGAAACCATCGACAAAATAAAGAGACAACTGACTGAATGGGAGAAGATTTTTGCAAACAGTTCCTCCGATAGAGTCTAATATCCAAAATATACAAGGAACTCATGAAACTCAACAACAAAAAAACAAAGAACCCAATTGAAAAATGGGCAGAGGACCTGAAGAGACATTTCTTCAAAGAGGATATACAAATAGCAAATTGACATATGAAAAAATGCTCAACATCACTAATCATCAGAGAAATGCAAATAAAAACCACAATGAGATATCACCTTTCCCCAGTTGGAATGGCTATCATCAACAAGACAAACAGTAACAGGTGTTGGAGAGGCTGTGGAGAAAAAGGAACCTCATACACTGTTGTTGGGAATGCAGACTGGTGCTGCCGCTATGGAACGCAGCATAAAGGTGCCTCAAAAAAAAATTACGAATAGAATTACCATATGACCCAGCAATCCCTCTCCTGGGTATCTACCCCAAAAATTTGAAATCATTTATACATAAATACACCTGTGCTCCTATGTTCATTGCAGCTTTGTTTACGGTAGCTAAGACATGGAAACAACCAAAATGTCCTTCGATAGATAAATGGATAAAGAAGTTGTGGTATATATACACAATGGAATACTATTCGGTGTTAAGGAAAGATGATATAGGAATATTTGTGACAACATGAGTGGATCTTGAGAGTATAATTCTAAGCAAAATAAGTCAGACAGAAAAAGCAGAGAATCCTATGATTTCACTGATATGTGGTATATAAACCAAAAACAGCAAAAGAACAAGACAAACAAATGAGAAACAAAAACTCATAGACATAGACAATAGTTTAGTGGTTACCAGAGGGTAAGGAGGGTGGGGGGAGGGATATGAGGGTAAGGGAGATCAAATATATGGTGATGGAAGGAGAACTGACTCTAGGTGATGAACACACAGTGGGATTTATAGATGATGTAATACAGAATTGTACACGTGAAATTATGTGATTTCATTAACAATTGTCACCCCAATAAATTTAAAAAAATAAAATAAAATAAAGTGTATAAGTTGAAAAAAAAAAGAAATGCTCAACCTCTCTAACCATCAGAGAAAAGCAAATAAAAACCACAATGAGATACCACCTCACCCCTGTCAAATTGCTATTATCAATAAATCAACAAACAACAAGTGCTGGTGCGGATGTGCAGAAAAGGAAATGCTTGTGCACTCTTGGTGGCATTGCAGATTGGTGCAGCCACTATGGAAAACAATATGGAGGTATCTCAAAAATCTGAAAATGGAACTACCTTATGATCCAGCAATTCCACTCCTAGGTATCTATCCGGAGTAATCCAAAACTCCAATTCAAAAATCTTTATGCCCTCCTATGTTTATTGCAGCAATATACACAATAGCCAAGACATGGAAACAACCGAAATGCCTATCAGTAGATGACTGGTTTAAGAAACTGTGGTACATTTATGCAATGGAGTATTACGCAGCCTTAAAGAAGAAAGAAATCGTACCATTTGCAACAACATCGATGGACCCAGAGAACATTATGTTAGGTAAAACAAGTCAGACAGAAAAAGACAAATACCATACGATCTCACTTATATGTGGAATCTAAATAAAAGAATAAGTGAATGAACTAATCAGAAACACTTTTGGAGACATAGAGGAAAAACTGAGGGTTGCTAGATGGACAGGGGGTGGGGATAAGAGGGAAGGTGAGGGGATTAGAAAACAGTCGGTAACTACAAGATGGCCACAGGGTTTTGAAAATTAATTTGGGGAACGTAATCAATAATGTTGTAAAGGTTTTGTAGGATATCCGATGGACACGTGTCCTATTTGGGAGTCCACCTCAAGGATGATGTAGATGCCCGATCACTGCAATTTACACCTGAAGCTGAACAATAATGAGTGCCAACTATAATTTTTTATATACATATATATATATATATACACATACATATATATGTGTACAAGAAGCAGAGTACAGCATTAGGAATAGACAGTGGAAATGTAATGGGTCTGTGCGAAATCAGAGTGATAGTGGATGGGGTAGGGGGATTCACACAGAGTAAGAGATATAAATGATAAACGTCTAAGTATTACTTTGTCTTGTGCACCTGAAACTAAAAAAAAAAAAAATAAATAAATACGTAAATAAATAAAATAAATGCTTGGGACTATATGAAACTTAAAAGTTTCTGCAAAGCAAAATAAACCATTGACAAAATAAAGAGGCAATCAACCAAATGGGAGAATATGTTTGTAAACAACACCTCTGATACGGGGCTAATATCCAAAAAAATATAAGGAACTCATACAACTCAACAACTAACAAACAAATAATACAAATAATAAATGGGCAGAGAACCTGATTAGACATTTCTCCAAAGAAGACATACACATGGCCAACAGAAATTTGAAAAAATTCTCATCATCACTAATCATCAGAGAAATGTAAATAATAACCTCAATGAGATATCACCTCACACCAGTTAGAATCCATCAACAAGACAAATACTAAAAAGCGTTGTAGAAGCTGTGGAGAAAAATGAACCCTCATACACTGTTTGTGGGAATGCAGATTGGTGCAGTTGCTTTGCAAGGCAGTGTGCAGATTCCTCAAAAAAATAAAAATAGAATTACTGTATGACCCAGCAACCCCTCTCTTGGGTATCTACCAAATAAATATAAAAACATTTATCCGTAAAGATATTTGTGCTCCGATGTTCATTGCAGCTTTATTTATGGTGGCAAAGACATGGCTACAACCAAAGTGTCCTTCAATAGATGATTGGATAAAGAAGGTTTGGTATATATACACAATGGGATACTATTCTGCCATGAGAAAAGATGAAATAGAGCCTTTGCGACAATGTGGACGGATCTCAAGGTTATAATGCTAAGCGAAACATGTCAGAGACAAAACACAAAGAACCATGTGATTCCACTGTTATGTTGTATATAAAACTGAAATCAAGTAAAGAACGAGAGAAACAAATGAATAAACAAAACTCATAGACCCAGACAATAGTTTAGTGTTAACCAGAGTGTCATGGGGGAGTGGGATGGTGGATGAAGGTGAAGGGGATCAAATATATGGTGATGGAAAGAAAACTGACTGTGGGTGCTGAACCCACAATGTGTTATGTATAGATGATGTATTACAGAATTGTACACCTGAAATCTATTTACTAACAGTTGTCACCCCAAGAAAATTTACTTTTTTTAAAAAAATTGCTGATCAACAAAGTGTTTACAATGGCCTGTCTTGTGATCTAGATTTTTAGTCACAGTGTTTGGGTGTGCATAGACTTAAGAAAGATATGTGCTTGTACCAGAAATTAAAACATTAATAAAAGAACTGTTGTTAAAACTATTGTAAAAAATGTTGTTTTAAATGTTAAAAAGAGGGAAAAAAAACTAATACATGATGTTTTATTAAAACTGAAACAGACCATGTTCAATTCATCACCAATTAAAATGATTAGTATTTTAATTATTTTAAAAAAGTATAAATTGATAATTACAACATAGTCACGGAGACGTAAAGTACAGCATAGAGACTATAGTAAAAAATATTTTAATAACTATGTATATTGACAGTTGAGTACTAGACTAATCAAGGGGATCACATCACAAATTAAATGTGTAATCACTATGCTGCACACCTGAAACTAATATCAAATAATATTTAACGTCAACTGTATTTGAAAATTTAAAAAAATTTAAAACAGAAGAAAACAACGACAGATCGATACTATATGAGGAAGTTTGCTAACCCTAGTCATTTGCTTCGAATCCAACCCACGTGATGTGATTAGCTGACTACTTCCCAGTTCCTATCAGCCTGGTTTACAATAAGGGAAGAATGTGAATAAGACTAAGAATTCTCATAGTTAAAATAATGCTGTAGATCAATAATCAGGCAGACACAGTTGCCCTCAATACTCAGGAATTCCTTATCTGCAAACTTGTCTACACCCTAAGATTTATTTGTGACCCCTAGAGCAATACTCATGATGATTTCATAGTAATTTATAGACATGCACATGTGCAGAGTGGAGAAAAATTTCAGTCTCATTAATGTGCACATTTCCAGTTGAGATGGAACAAGGAAATACTCTGCCTTCTTGTTTCAGCTGTCATACTGTAAAGAAGTGTTCTTTTCACAGTGAATGTACTGCCACATTTTCCACAATTTTGCATTTTTTTCTTGGTGATTTCACTATTTAAAATGACCACAAGCATAGTGCTGAAGTGTTGCCTAGTGTGAAGAGCAAGAGGTTTCTCCTTATGGAGAAAATATGTGTGTTAGGTAAGCTTCATTCAGGCATGAGTTATATGTAGTGCTGTTGGAAGTGAGTTCCATGTTCATGAATTAATATATATTAAATAATGTATCATTGAACATAAACACATATAAAAGTTATGTATTGATTAACTGACAAATTTGCTCATAGGAACCTAACATAATTCAGTGGTTTTGGCAACTTTATAAAACATAACTAACATGAATAACAAGAAACAACTGTATATGAAGACTGAGAGTTAAGTTCGCGAACTCATTCTAGAAAAAGTGCTACATACCTCATTGCTGAATATCACTATGGTCACTTTTGAAGTACTCCGCTTGGGAAGCCATGCACCAATGCCTGTGCCTAGTCCATCATTCCAAACAATTTTGGAACTTTTATTCTGGAATGGCCATCAGAGCTGTCATCATATTGCCTTTGATGTCCTGAATGTCATGAAAATGTCTTCCTTTCAATATTTCCTTTATCTTCTGGTAAAGAAAGAAGTCATTGGGGCAAGATCAGGTGAATAGGGAAGGTCTTCCAATGCAGTTATTTGTTTACTGCCTAAGAATTCCCTCACAGACAGTTCCGTGTGAGCTTGTGCATTGTCATAATGCAATGGCTACTTCAGGACCATTTTTGCACACACACCTTTCTCATGCCAAGATTTTCAGTTAAGATTTTCCTGTTTTTCTATTGATGTTCACTTGGTCTGCCATCTCACAGTAAGTAGATAATTTTGATGCATAATTCAATGAATTTTTGCAGTGTTTTTCTCAGTTCTGCTCATTACTAGCCTCCCTGACCGCTCTTCTTCAGTGTCATGCTCTCTCCCCTCAGAAAAATGTTTAATCCATTTGTACAAATGCTGTTTTCTTCATGGCATTATTCCCATAAACTTGGACTAAAATGTCCCTGATTTCATTTCCACTCTTGCCAAATTTAACAAGAAATTTAATGGTTGTTCATTGCTCTAATTCAAGCCCAGACCTTTCCATAATGACACAAAAAATTCACACAACAACAATAATGAATACCACTCAGCAAGACACCACCACACATTGACATGAACAGAGCTGTGAAACACTGATATACCGAGGTTATGAAACTTTACTGAGCTGTTTGTACAGTGTTGCCAATGTAAGCACATGGTGGTAAGTTGTCAGTCCTTGTATACTTTGAGAATCTCGTACTCCTGCCTGAGGTGAAAGGGGCTTGTGCTCAAGAGCTACATCTCACTCTGGTTTCCTGGAGCTCACATCTACAAGCACCTGGGCAGAAGCACGGGAGACCATGAATGGAACCACGTAAACAAAAACTCCAAATTCTCTAATTCAGCCTCAAGATGTATTATCTATAATTCTGAAAAACTTCTGAAATAAGGAGACCAGCATATCCAAACCCTTGTTCAAGTTTACAGTATCAATTTCAGCCAAACAGCCATCAATTTCCCAAGGATTGCCTATAGCCTAGTTAGACATACTTTCTTCTTCTTGTCCAGGCCTCATGCTGGAGAGAAGGTTTCTTACTAGAAAAGCAAAGCTTTTCAAAGATACCTACTTGTGGGGAGAAATAAGCCATCCTGGGAAAGGGCTTTGGAGTTGGAGGCAAGGTACAGAGACAGAAAGTATTATTTGTCCCTGTATTCAGCTTGACAGTGGACATCATGCTATTGCAGTCCCAACTTGACCAGACCAAACATGCTATTCCAGGAAGGGTGAATAGTCCTGATAGAGGTGACACACTGGGTGTTGGGAGAAACAAGTCCGATCTAGGGGCAGAAAAAGTGCTCCCCACTGATAAAGTCTACAAAATGAACATCATATTCATTAAGAAAGAATCTCCCACCACCACAGCTGGAAAACAAAAACCAACCCTGCCTGGCAAGATATCCAACAAGAGCAATTAGCCACTGAGCTCCTGGAAGCTTCAGATTACAGTACTTGCCACAAACATATGCCACCCACTACCAAGAGAATTTTTTAAAGAAATAAAGTGGGTTTTTAATTTTTTTTAGAAAAAGAACACTTGACAAAAGGTACTAAAATACTCAGAATAAAATCTCAAGTCAAAGCTGTCAAAGGTATTATGATAAAGCACTGTAAATACATTCAAGAATTTGTAGCTCATTTTCAAGCGAGACCACACTGCCACCTACTGAACAAGAATGATCCTCCCTTGGCCTTGTCTATCCTGAATGCTTCCTAAATGTTCATTATGGGAAATGTGGCCATTCCCTGTTTGGCAACAGGAGAGGTAGCCCCCTCTGTGAGCTATCAGCACCTTTTAATCTGGCACCCACCCACCAGCGGAAACTTGAAGATATTGGATGGCAATCTGGCACCAGTAGATACTGATTCATTTGTTCCATAACAGAAGTTGGGGGAGGAAGAGTCCAAATGAATTTGAGGAGATGCACACCACACCAAAAACAACTGAATCACCACGCAACCACAGAGAAGAAAATGCTGAAGAACGTTTGAGGCAAAGCACCCATAACCCTGAATCTCACAGGATAACAGCTGGGTACCAGATGATTTATAAATCTAGAATATTCAGAAATAACTTTGCAGTAACAACCCACATGAGATCCAATTCCTAGCCCAGATCCCCTGGACTGAAGGCACTGGAAAGCACTGGAAAGCAACAGTGGGTCTGGGGTTAATTGCTTACCAACCTGTTACTTCCCATCAAGCACCTACAGTTGGTACCCCATTTTCAAGCCTGAAATCCCAAATTACAGGAAGAAAACAGTTCAGGGGAAAACTGGATACCCAGGCTGAGATGTTGACATTTCCACTTGCCAGGTAGGTCCTTTCTAGTTGGTAAAGGTAATTTCTCTTCTCAAGTAGAGATAAGAAGCAAGGGGAGTATAAAAGGAAAGAAGAAAAAAGGAGGGAGTAACAGTGACAACCCCTTTTACAGAATGCATATTAAGTGCCTGATACTTCTCTGGGTATTTTAACATGCCAGTATTTCTAATCCTCTCAACACTATGATCAGTTTTACAGAAGAGGAAACTGAGATTCAAAAGAGTAAAAGTACTTGCCCAAGATCATATAGAAAATGAGACACAGTATCCGGACTGTACTTGCTATTAGAAAGTAAGGGACAAAAAGAAAGAAAAGACTTGGGGAAAGCTGCTGCCTATTGTCATATGAGCAAGAAGTTATTTTCCATACCAAAATTAAGAATACGAGAATGGCCACTTGAAATAGAATTGATTTTTCTAGACATGCAAGTGGTATTGATGTGTCTAGGCAAGAAAAAAACATACATGTGAGAGACCATTTTCTTCTACTCCTCCTCTAACTGAATGGTTCCCATTATCAGAAAGAGTAGTACTTTCATTCATATATATATACACATATATAGATGTATATATATATGTGTATATATATATATATACACATATATATACTATTTCATATACATAAACATTTTTTCATAAATGTATGTTATTGATGTTAACATGATATGAATTTATAAAGAGAATTAATGACAATAGTGGACTTGTTTTACATTTTTATTTATTAAATTTATTGGGGTTAAAATTATATAGGTTTCAAGTGTACAATTCTGTATTACATCATCTATATACTGAATGGTGTGTTCACCACCCAGAGTCAGTTCTCCTTCCATTGCCCTATATTTGGCCCCCTTTTCCCTCTTCAACGAATCCCCTCCGTCCTTACCCTCTAGTAACCACTAAACTGTTGTCTATGTCTATGCGTTTTTGTTTCTTTGTTTTGTCTTGTTCATTTGTTGCTTTCAGTTTTAGTATATGTGCTGCCGAAGCGAGCACTGTTGCTTTCAGTTTTATATCCCACATATGAGTGAAGTCATATCGTTCTCACTTTTCCTGTATGACTTATCTCGCTTAGGATGATAATTTTAGATCCATCCATCTTGTTGCAAATTGCACTATTTAATCTTTTCTTACAGCCGAGTAATATACCATTCTGCATATATAATACTTTTAATTCTTGAGGATCTGTGCTTCAGGGGTGGGGTTGAGGCCTTATGCTACAGAGACAGATAATCCACAAGTTACTGACTGACAGCCAAATGAATGTGTGGCTTACCTTTAACTTATCACTCTAAATAATGAAAATTCAGAAAACTTCTAAAACATTTAAGAAGTTTTCCACTATTCATAAGACTTTTGGGAAAAGATAAAATGAGTTCAAACTGATGCCAAGAATCATATTAAGAACAGCTGGCCTCTCTCAAACTTTCCCTAGTGCCAAGGAACCAGTTAAGAATTTGCATTATATCAAAGAACACACAAACTTAAGATACTACAGCTAGAAAGGAACACTCAATCACCTAGTTTAATACTCTTACTGGACAAATGAAAGGACTGGGAAACAAAAAGAAATTCCTCATCCAAGTTCTTCCTTCTATCATTCATTCAAGAGTTTCAAAGCCCTATTGTACTAGTGTTATAGAATGTTCTCAGAAAGGTAACCAAAGTGGAAGACATAGTCTTTGCCCTCCAATAATTTTATTTTTAATTAATTGGGATGAAAATTGTTAGTAAAATTACATAGATATCAGGTGTACAATTCTGTATTACATCATCTATAAATCGTACTGTGTGTTCACCACCCAGAGTCAGTTCTCCTTCCATCACCATGTATTTGATCCCCCTAACCCTCATCTCCTACCCCCCACCTTCCTTACCCTCTGGTAGCCACTAAAGTTTTGTCTGTGTCTATGAGTTTTTGTTTCTCATTTGTTTGCCTTGTTCTTTTGTTGTTTTTGGTTTATATGCCACATATCAGTGAAATCATAGGCTTCTCTGCTTTTTCTGACTGACTTATTTCACTTAGAATTATACTCTCAAGATCCATCCATGTTGCCACAAATGCTCCTATATCGTCTTCACTTAATGCGGAATAGTATTCCATTGTGTATATATACCACAACATCTTTATCCATTCATCTATCGAAGGACATTTTGGTTGTTTCCATGTATTGGCCACCGAAAACAAAGCTGCAATGAACATTGGAGCAAACATGTCTTTATATATGTTTTCAAATTTTTTGAATAGATACCCAGGAGAGGCAATGCTAGGTCATATGTTAATTCTATTTGTAATTTTTTGAGAAACCTTCACACTGCCTTCCATAACGGCGGCACCAGTCTGCATTCCCAACAATAGTGTATGAGTGTTCATTTTTCTCCACAGCCTCTCCAACACTTCTTATTATTTGTCTTGTTGAAGATAGCTATTCTTACTGGGCTGAGATGATATCCCATTGTGGTTTTTATTTGCATTTCTCTGATGATTAGTGATGTTGAGCATTTTTTCATATGTCTATTTGCCACTTGTATGTCCTCTTTGGAGAAATGTCTCTTCAGGTCGTCTGCCCATTTTTCAATTGGGTGGTTTATTTTTTTGTTGTTGAGCTTCATGAGTTCCTTGTATATTTTGGATATTAGCCCCTTATTGGAGGCACTGTTTGCAAAAATCTTCTCCGTTCAGTCGGTTGCCTCTTTATTTTATTGATGGTTTCTTTTGCTGTGCAGAAGCTTTTTAAGTTTCATATAGTCACATTTGTTTATTTTAGTTTTTACTGCCAATGACTTTGCAGTCAAATTCATAAAATGCTCTTTGAACCCAAGGTCCATAAGTTTAGTACCTATGTTTTCGTCTATGCAGCTTATTGTGGCAAGTCTTATGCTTAAGTCTTTGATTCACAAGAGGCTGTCTTTCCTCCATTGTATGTTTTTAGCTTCTTTGTCAAAAATCATCTGTCCAAATTTATGTGGTTTTCTTTGTGGGTTCTCAATTCTATTCCATTGGTCTATGTGTCTGTTTTTCTGCCAATACCATGCTGTTTTAATTATTGTAGCCCTGTAGTACAAGCTAAGGTCAGGGAGTATGATACCTCCAGTACTGTTCTTTTTTCTTAAGATTGCTTTGGCTATTTGGGGACTTTTGTGATTCCAAACAAATCTGATGGTTTTTTGTTCTATTTCTTTAAAAATGCCATTGGGATTTTGATGGGGATTGCATTGAATCTGTATATTGCTTTGGGTAATATGGCCATTTTATTCATTTATTTATTGGAGTGACAATTGTTAGTGAAATTACATAGATTTCAGGTGATATGGCCATTTTAACTATGTTGATTCTTCCAATCCGTGAGCATGGAATGTCTTTCCATTTCTTTGTCTTCTTCAATTTCTTTCAAAAATGTCTTATAGTTTTCAGCATATAGGTCCTTCACATCCTTGGTTAAGTTTATTCCTAGGTATTTTATTCTTTTTGCTGCAATTGCAAAGGGAATTGTTTTTGGTATTTCTTTTTATGAGATTTCATTCTTAGTATGTAGGAATGAAATGTAGTTTTGTATGTTGATTTTGTAGCAATAAACTTTACTGTATTCCTTGATTGTTTCTAACAAATTTTTGGTGGAGTCTTTAGGGTTTTCTATATGTAGCATCATATCATCTCCAAAGAGTGATATTTTAACTACTTCATTCCCAATTTGGAAGTCTTTTATTTCTTTCTCTTGCCTGATGGCTCTGGTAAGCACTTTCAACAATATGTTGAAAAGCAGAGGTGATACAGGACAGCCGTGTCGTGTTCCTGAACGTAGAGCAAAGGGTTTCAATTTTTGACCATTAATTATGAGATTAGCTGAGGGCTTGTCATATGTGGTCTTTATTATGTTAAGGTATTTTCCTTCTATACCTATTTTATTAAGTGTTTTTTATCATAAATCGATATTCTATCTTGTCAAATGCTTTTTCTGCATCAATTGATATAATCATATGATTTTGTCCTTTATTTTGTTTATGTGCAGTATCACATTGATGGATTTGCGGATGTTGAACCATCCTTCTGCCCCAGGGATGAACCCCACTTGGTCATGATGAATAATCTTTTTAATGCATTGTTGTATTCGATTTGTTAAAATTTGGTTTAGGATTTTTGCATCAGTATTCATCAGAGATATAGGCTTGTAGTTTTTTTTTGTATGTGTTGTCCTTACCAGGTTTTGGTATCGGGGTAATGTTGGCCTCATACAATGAGTTAGGGAGTACTGACACTTCTTCAATTTTTTGGAAGAGTTTGAGCAGGATTGGTATTAGATCTTCTTTGAAGGTTTGGTAGAATTCACTAGTGAAGCCATCTGGTCCAGAACTTTTGCTTTTGGATGACTGATTCAATTTCTTTATTGGTGATTGGTCTGTTTACATTTTCCAGTTCTTCATGGTTCAACCTTGGAAGGGTCTATGTTTCTAAAACTTGTGCATTTCTTCTAGGTTATTGAATTTGGTGGCATATAGTCCTTCACAGTATTCTTGGATGATTCTTTTCATTTCTGTGGTGTCCGTGATAACTTCCCCTTTTTCGTTTCTGATTTTGTTAATTAGTGTCTTCTCTCTTCTTATCTTGGTGAGTCTAGTCAAGGGTATGTTAATTTTGTTAATCTTTTAAAAGAACCAGCTCTTTAACACATTAATTTTTTCTGTTGTCTTTTTGTTCCCTATTTCATTTAGTTCTGCACTGATTTTTGTTATATCCTTTCTTCTGCTGACCTTGGGTTTCACTTGTTCTTGTTTTTCTAGTTCCTTAAAGTGTAACATGAGGTTACTTATTTGAGATTTTTCTTGTTTCTTGAGATAGGCCTGAAATGATATAAATTTCCCTCTTAAAACTGCTTTCGTGGCATCCCAAAAATTTTGGTAGGTGTATTTCCATTGTCATTTGTTTCTATGTATCTTTTGATCTCTCCTCTAATTTCTTCTTTGACCCAGTCGTTCTTTAAAATATGTTCTTTACTCTCCATGTATTTGTGCTTTTTCCTGTGTTGTTTGGCAGATGACATCCAATTTCAAAGCCTTGTTATCAGAAAATATGCTTGTTATGATTTCAATCTCTTAAATTTGCTGAGGCTGATTTTTGTCCCAATATATGGTCTATCCTTGAGAATGTTCCATGTACACTAGAAAAGAATGTATAGTCTGATGTATTAGGATGAAGTGCTCTATATATGTCAATTATGTCCACTTTATCTAATATGTCATTGGGCCTGCCATTTCGTTATTTATTCTCTTTTTGGATGATCCAACCATAGCGGGCAATGATGTATATAAGTACCGTAGTTTAATTGTGTTTTGGTCAATTTCTCCCTTCAGTTCTGTTAGTAGTTTCTTGGTATATTTCGGTGCTCCCTGATTGGGGGCACAAATATTGATGACTGTTATGTCTTCTTGTTGTATAGTCCCCTTTACCATTATGAAATGTCCATCTTTGTCTCTTGTTATCTTTTTCACCCTGAAGTCTGTTTAATCTGATATCATTATGGCTACATTTGATTGTCTCTGGGTTCCATTTGCTTGGACTGTCAATTTCCACCCTTTCACTTTCAGTCTATGCTTGTACTTGTAGCTGAGATGTGTCTCTTGTACACAGCATATGGTTGGGTTTAGTTTTTTGATCCAATCTGCTACTCTGTGCCTTTTTATTGGTGAGTTCAGTCCATTTATATTTAGGGTGATTATTGATACACATGAGGATTTCCTGTCATTCTATCTTTAGTTTTCTGGTAAGGCTGTGACTCGATTGTTTCTTTGCTTTTTTGTTGTCTATTATTTCTGTGTGGTGGTATTCTATGATGTTTACCTCTGTTTCTCCTTTTATTACTGTATATATTTCAGTTCTGGATTTTTTTTGAGTGTTTAACCTTAAGATTATGTAAAAGAAAGTTTGATATTTAGAGTATTCCATTTTCTTCAGCATGCTTAATTTCTCCATTCCCATATTCCGGTTCAGGCCTTTACGCTCCCCCTTTTTATGTTTCAGTTGCCACAAATTGTCCCTGTTGATGGTGGTCGAATAGCCTCCTTTAGTATTTCTGGTAGGGCAGGTCAGGTATTAGAAAATTCCCTCAGCTTCTGTATGTCTGGATAAGTCTTTATTCCTCCTTCATATCTGAAGGATATCTTTACTGGACATATTATTCTTGGCTCATGATTTCTCTCTTTCAATAGTTTGAATATTTGGTTCCACTCCCTTCTGGCCTGTAGAGTTTCTGCTGAAAAATCTGATGATAATCTAATGGGCTTTCCTTTGTAGGCTACGATATATCTTCTTTCCCTGGCTGTCTTTAGGATTCTTTCTTTGGTGTTAATTTTAGACAGCTTCAATATAATGTGCCTTGGAGAAGGCCTGTTGGGAGTGAGGTAATTAGGTGTTCTATTTGCTTCTTGGATTCGAGGATCCAATTCTGTCCAAAAATTTGGGAAGTTCTCATTAACAATTTTTTGAGTATATTCTCTGTTCCCTTCTCTCTTTCTTCTCCTTCTGGTATGCCCATTATTCTTATATTGTTCTTTCTGATGGAGTCAGAAAGTTCTTGTAGAGGTCTTTCATTTCTTTTAAGTCTCAAGTCTCTTTCTTCTTCCAATTGTGTAATTTCCAGGTTTCTGTCTTCGATGTCACTGATTCTTTCCTCCATCTGGTCAACTCTAATACCTAAACTGGTTATTTCATTCTTAATTTCTTCTATTGAGTTCTTAATCTCCAGAAATTCCACTTGGTTCTTTTTTAAACTTTCAATCTCTTTTGTAAAATACTCATGTTGTTCTTTGATTGTGTTTCTGAGTTCATTAAATTGCCTTTCTGTGTTTTCTTGCATCTCTTTGAGGTTTTTCAGAACTGCAATCTTGAATTCTCTATCATTTAAGTCACATATTTCCATATCTTTAAGTTCCTTTTCTGGAGACTTTTCACTTTCTTTCTGAGCTGTCTTGTTGCCTTGGTTATTCATGGCAATTCCTGATTTAGTATTTCTCTTCCTAGACATCTACAGGAGTGGCTTCTGCAACAGGTTGATAGGAAGTGGTCTTTCTTTTGTTTTACAATACTTGTTGGAAGAATGTTTTATTTTCTCTCTGACTGCAGCCTTTTTTTTTCTCTCTGACACAGTAGTGCTATATTTTCTCTGCACTTTTCCAGCTTCATACACAATAGGGGGATTTCCTGGGAGACAGGCCTCTCCTCTGTTAACAGTACACCTGGGTCATAGGGCACCACGTCCTTGTGGGGGTGCAGAGAGCTTTTGAAGTTCCAAAGCTCTTTCTGCACCCGGTTCAGAGCCCGTATGATTCAGCAGTTCTGTTTACTCTTGCAGGGATCCGCCCAGATAGGTGGGGCCAGGAGCGGGGTGAGTTGTGAGAGGTGGCCCAGAGCAATGGCAGCGACCACCACCAGAGCTGGTCCTGCTTCCACAGCTCCCTCCCCTTTGCCGGAACTAGTTGGGCTGTGAATCTGTTTCTGCGGTCTACAGTTCTCAGAACAGCAAAAATCCTGTCCTTTTGATCTGACACTGCTACTTTATCGCTTCTAGCACTTGGCAGGTGGGGGCGGGGCAAGCTCTGGGAGGGTAGGGAGGGGCGGCTAGTCTCAGTGCCTAAGGCTTCCGTTCTCTGCTCAGCAGTGAGGCCTTAAACCACAGTTTTCACCCTTCTTCCTTCAGTCTTTGCTCCGAGGTGTCTACCGTGAGCTGTGGGTTCACCGTGTTATATGCTGCCCCCTCAGCCCTGTGGGCCATAAGCGGAGCCCTAGCAGTCTGAGTTCTTCCCTCTCCTGTAGCTGCAGTAATTCCGGGATGCAGCGAGCTCGGAGCACTGAGCTAGGTCTGCGTCCTCCGCCCGCGCGGCTCAGTCCCAGCACTTCTCCCTTCCCTCCTACCCGGCTTGCGTGATTCGCCCACCTGGAGGTGAATTCAGTCGTGGACCTGTTCGTCTTGCCTGTCTGCTGTGCAGGGAGTCCTTTGTGGAGTTATTGTTGTCCGATAAGTTGTAAATTCCAGGAGAGCTTTACAGAGGCTCACCTCACGCCGCCATTTTGATCCGGAGTCCTATTGAGTTCTTAATCTCTAGAAATTCTACTTGTTTTTTTTTTGGAATTTTGAATCTCTTTCATAAAATGTTCATGTTGTTCTTTGTTTATTTCTCAGTTCATTAAACTGCCTTTCTGTGTTTTTTTTCATCTCGTTGAATCTTTTCAGAACTGCAATCCTGAATACTCTGTCATTTAAATCACAGGTTTCCATATCTTTGAGTTCCTTTTCTAGAGACTTCAATTTCTTTTTGAGCTGTCTTGTTGCCTTGGTTATTCATGTCAATTACTGATTTATTATTTCTCGTCCCAGACATCTACAGGAAAGGCTTTTGCAATAGGTTGATAGGATGATAGTAAGAGGTCTTTCTTTTGTTTTCCAGTATTAGTTGGTAGAATGTTTAATTTTCTCTCTGACTGCAGCCTTTTTTTTTCTCTCAAATGGTAGTGCTATGTTTCCTCTGCACTATTCCACTTTCTCACACAATGGGGGTATTCCCTGGGAGATGGGCTTCTCCTCTGTTAATACTTTGCATGGGTCACAAGGCCCAGTGTTCGTGAGGCTATGCAGGTGCCTTTGAAGTTCCAGAGCTCTTTTTTGCACCAGATTCAGAGTCCATATGTTTCAGCAGTTCTGTTTTCTTTTGCACTGATAAGCCCAGATTGGTAGGGCCAGGGGCGGGATGAGATGTGAGAGGTGTCCCAGTGCAATGGCAACAACCACCACCACAGCCGGCCCTGCTTCCACAGCTCCATCCCCTTTGCTAGAACTAGTTGGGTTGCAAACCTGTGTCTGTGGTCCACTGTTCTCTGAACAGCAAATATTCCATTCTTTTGATCTGACACTGCTATTGTTCCACTTCTAGCACCAGGCAGGATTGGGAGGGGCAAGCTCTGGGAGGGTAGGGTGGGGGCAGCTAGACTCAGTGCCTAAAGCTTCTATTCTCTGCTCGGCATTGAGGACTTAAACCGCCAAATTCAACAACCTAGAAGAAATGGACAAGCCCTTTGAAGCATATGCCCTTCCAAGGCTGAACAGTGAAGAACTGGAAAATCTACACAGACAGCTCACCAGTAGCGAAATTGAATCAGTCTTCCAAAAACCTTCCCAAAAGCAAAAGTCCGGGATCAGATGGCTTCACGAGTGAATTCTACCAAACCTTCAAACAGGATCTAATACCAATCCTGGTCAAACTCTTCCAAAAAATTGAAGAAGTGACAGTACTCCCTAAATCATTTTACGAGGCCAGCATTACCCAGATACAAAAACCTGGTAAGGACAACACAAAAAAGAAAACTACAGACCAATATCTTTGATGAATACTGATGCAAAAGTCCTAAACAAAATTCTAGCAAATCGAATACAACAATGCATTAAAAAGATTATTCATCACGAGCAAGTGGAGTAAATCCCCAGGGCACAAGGATGGTTCAACATCCATAAATACATCAATGTGATATATCACATAAACAAAATAAAGGACAAAAATCATATGATTATATCAATTGATGCAGACAAAACATTTGACAAGACACAACATCCATTTATGATCAAAACACTTTAAAAAATAGGTATAGAAGGAAAATACCTTAACATAATAAAGGCCATATATGACAAGCCCTCAGTTAATCTTATAATTAATGGTGAAAAACTGAAGCCATTTGCTCTACATTCAGGAACACGACAGGGCTGTCCCCTATCACCTCTGCTTTTCAACATAGTGTTGGAAGGCCTTTCCAGAGCAACAGGCAAAAAAAAGAAATAAAAGGCATCCAAATTGGGAATGAAAAAGTTAAATTGTCAGTCTTTGCCGATGACATGATGCTATATATAGAAAACCCTAAGGACTCCACCAAAAAGCTCTTAGAAATAATCAATGAATACATTAAAGTTGCTGGCTACAAAATCAACGTACAAAAGTCCATTGCATTCCTATATACTAAGAATGAAATCTCATAAAAAGAAATACAAAAAACAATTCCCTTTCCAATTGCAGCAAAAAGAATAAAACACCTAGGAATAAACTTAACCAAAGATTTGTAGGACCAATATGCTGAAAACTATAAGACATTTTTGAAAGAAATTGAAGAAGACACAAAAAAATGGAAAGACATTCCATGCTCATGGATTGGAAGAATCAACATACTTAAAATGGCCATATTACACAAAGCAATATACAGATTTAATGCAATCCCCATCAAAATCCCAATGGCATTTTTTAAAGAAATAGAACAAAAAATCATCAGATTTGTTTGGAACCACAAAAGACCTCAAATAGCCAAAGCAATCTTAAGAAAAAAGGACAATACTGGAGGTATCACACTCCCTGACTTTAGCTTGTACTACAGGGCTACAATAATCAAAACAGCATGGTATTGACAGAAAAACAGACATATAGACCAATAGAATAGAATTGAGAACCCAGAAATAAAACCACATGAATATGGACAAATAATTTTTGACACAGAAACGAAAAACATGCAATGGAGGAAAGACAGCCTCTTCAATAAATGGTGCTGGGAAAGTTGGATAGCCACGTGCAATAGAATGAAAATGGACAGATATCTGTAACCATGGACCAAAATTAATTCAAAATGGAGCGAAGACTTAATCATAAGACCTGACACAATAAACTGCCTAGAAGCAAACATAGGTACTAAAAATATGGATCTTGGGTTCAAAGAGCATTTTATAAATTTGACTCCAAGGCAATGGAAGTAAAAGCTAAAATAAACAAATGGGACTACATGAAACTTAAAAGTTTCTGCACAGCAAAAGAAACCATCGACAAAATAAAGAGGCAACCGAATGAGTAGGAGATGATTTTTGCAAACAGTTCCTCCGATAAGGGTCTAATATCCAAATTATACAAGGGGCTAATGAAACTCAACAACAAAAAAACAAACAACCCTACTGAAAAAAGGGCAGAGGACCTGAAGAGACATTTCTCCAAAGAGGACTTACAAATGTCAAATAGACATATTAAAAAATGCTCAACATCACTAATCATCAGAGAAATGCAGATAAAAACCACAATGAGATATCACGTCACCCCAGTGAGAATGGCTACCATCAACAAGACAAATAGTAACAAGTGTTGGAGAGGCTGTGGAGAAAAAGGAACCCTCATACACGGTTGGGGGGAATGCAGACTGGTGCAGCCGCTATGGAAGGCAGTGTGGAGGTTCCTCAAGAAATTACGAATAGAATTACCATATGACCCAGCAATCGCTCTCCTGGGTATCTACCCCAAAAATATAAAAGCATTTCTCTATAGAGACACGTGTACGCCAATGTTCATTGCCGCTTTGTTTACGGTCTCCAAGACATGGAAACAATTGAAACGTCCTTTGATAGATGAATGGATAAAGAACTTGTGGTATATATACACAATGGAATACTATTCGGGGGTAGAAAAAGATGATACAGGAACATTTGTGACAACATGGATGGATCTTGAGAGTATAATGCTAAGCGAAATAAGTCAGACAGAAAAAGCAGAGAACCCTATGATTTCACTGATATGTGATATATAAACCAAAAACAACAAAAGAACAAGACAAACAAATGAGAAACAAAAACTCATAGACACAGACAAAAGTTTAGTGATTACCATAGGGTAAGGGAGTTGGGGGGTGAGAGATGAGGGTAAGGGGGATCAAATATATGGTGATGGAGGAGAACTGACTCTGGGTGGTGAACACAGAATGAGATTTATAGATGATGTAATACAGAATTGTACACGTGAAATTATGTAATTTCATTAACAATTGTCACCCCAATAAATTCAAAAAAAAGAAAAACAGAAAGAAAACAAAGGCAATGGAAGTAAAAGCTAAAATAAATGAATGGGACTATATGAAACTTAAAAGCTTCTGCACAGCAAAAGAAACCATTGACAAAATAAAGAGGCCACTGACTGAATGGGAGATTTTTGCAAACAGTGCTTCCCATAAGGGGCTAATATCCAAAATATACAAATAACTCATGAAGCTCAACAACAAAAAAACAAAGAACCCAATTGAAAAATGGGTAGAGGACCTGAAGAGACTTTTCTCCAAAGAGGACATACAAATGGCAAATAGACATATGAAATAACGCTCAACTTCACTAATCATCAGAGAAATGCAAATAAAAAACACAATGAGATATCATCTCACACCAGTAAGAATAGCTGTCATCGGCTTGACTTCCTGTCGACGGCCTGTTCAGAGAACAGTTACCACACTCATGGCGGGGATTTTACGCTCACTAGTTCAGAGGCCCCCAGGCAGACTACAAACTGTGACAAAAGGTGTGGAGTCTCTCATTTGTACAGATTGGATTCGTCACAAATTTACCAAGTCGAGAATTCCAGAGAAAGTGTTTCAGCCGTCACCTGCTGATCATGAAAAATATGGTGGGGATCCGCAGCACCCTCATAAACTGCATATTGTTACCAGGATAAAAAGTACAAAAAGACGTCCATATTGGGAAAAAGATATAATAAAGATGCTTGGATTACAAAAAGCACATACTCCCCAAGTTCACAAGAACATCCCTTCAGTGAATGCCAAACTGAAAGTGGTGAAACATTTGATCAGAATCAAGCCCCTGAAGTTGCCACAAGGACTTCCAGCAGAGGAGGACATGGCTCACACGTGCCTGAAGAGCACTGGGGAGTTAGTCGTGCAGTGGCGTCTAAGTCCCGTGGACCCGGACACAACGAGTCCTAATGCCAGAGTGGTTTCAGATTAACACGTGCAAACCCTTTGTATGTAAAGATGGTGAGAAAGTGTTCTCATTAAAATATATTATAGATGCCAGTCAAAAAAAAAAAAAAAAAAAAAAAAGAATAGCTGTCATCAACAAGACAAATAGTAACAAATGGTGGAGAGGGTGTGGAGAAAAAGGAACACTCATACACTGTTGTTGGGAATGCAGACTGGTGCAGCCGTTATGTAAGGCAGTGTGGAAGTTCCTCAAAAATTTACCAATAGAATTACCATATGACCCAGCAATCTCTCTCCTGGGTATCTACCCAAAAAATTTGAAAACATTTATACATAAAGACACGTGTGCTCCAATGTTCATTGCAGCTTTGTTTACAGTGCCCAAGACATGGAAACAACCAAAATGTCCTTCGATAGATGAATGGATAAAGAAGTTGTGGCATATATACACAATGGAATAGTATTCGGCAGTAAGAAAAGATGATATAGCAACATTTGTGACAACATGGATGGATCTTGAGAGTATAATGCTAAGTGAAATAAGTCAGACCCAAAAAGCAGAGAACCATATGATTTCACTGATATGTCGTTTATAAACCAAAAACAGCAAAAGAACAAGACAAACAAATGAGAAACAGAAACTCATAGACACAGACAATAGTTTAGTGGTTACCAGAGGTTAAGGGTGGGAGATGAGGGTAAGGGGGATCAAATATATGGTGATGGAAGGAGAACTGATTCTGGGTGGTCAACACACAATGGGATTTATAGATGATGTAATACAGAATTGTACACCTGAATTCTATGTAGATTTACTAACATTCGTCAACCCAATAAATTTTAAAGAAAAAAAAATTGCACAGGCAGTGCCATGTGCAGATTTCTTAGTGGCTTCTGTTAGATGGCCCAAGGTGGGGCATGGGCTGCAGCTGAACATGACCTGCAGTGAGTCCCCTCCCAGGTCGCTGTAGACTGGTGCTCCCAGCAGCCAGCTTCCTAAGGAGCTAGAACATCACCCAGCTGACCCAAGAATGACACACAAAAGGCACAGATTAGGCAGGCACCAGGGCCCTACTGAAGCAGATCCTGCTCTGTAGGGGTATGCACAAACTACCACTCCACCACTGTAGTCAAGGTCAGTTCGCACAACCAATAAGCCCTAGAGTCAACCCCTTCCACTGATGTGCAAATATCAACCAAGGTTCAACTACCAGAAGAGGACACACACAACCCACACGAGAGGCCTACCCGAAGTGCATGGCTCAAATGACAAGGAAGATAGTGCCACTGAGACCAATAGCACACCTACTACATAAGGCCACTCAACTAAGACCAGGAGACATAGCCTGACCTACTACTATATAGAAACAAACACAAGGAGGCTGCCAAAATGGGGAGACAAAGAAATATGTGCCAATTAAAAACAACAGAACATAGCTCCAGAAAAAGAACTAAGCAAATGGAGACAAGTAACCTACCAGACACAGAGTTCCAAACACTCGTTATAAGGATACTCAAAGATCAGGGAAAACTTCAACAAATAAACAGGAAACATAAAAAAATGAGATAGAAAGTAATTAAAAACCAGTCAGAAATAAAAACTACAACAATAAAAATAAAGAATACATTACAGTGGATAAACACTAGATTAGATGAAGCAGAGGATCAAGTCAGTAATTTAGAAGATAAGGTAGCAGAAAATAATCAATCAGAAGAGGAAAAAAAAATCCAAAAATTTCAGAAGAGTTTAAGGGGCCTGTGGGACAACCTTAATTGTACCAACATTCTCATTTTAAGGGTACCAGAAAAAGAAACCATTGACAAAATAAAGAAGCAACCAACCAAATAGGAAAAATTTTGCAAACAACACCTCCAATAAGGGATAATTTGGGATAATACCCCAAATATATAAGGAACTCATACTAGTCAACAACCAAAAAAATAAACTATGCAAATAAAAAGTTGGCAGAGGACCCAGATAGATGTTTCTCCAAAGAGGACATACAAATGACCAACAGACATGTGATAAAATGCTCAACATCACGGATCAATAGAGAAATGCAAATAAAAACCACAATGAGATATATTACCTCACCCCAGTTAGAATGGCTATCATAAACAAGACAAATAGTAACGAGTGTTGGTGTGGCTGCAGAAAAACAGGACCCCTCATACACTGTTGATGGTGATGCAGACTGTTGCAGCCTTTGATGGAAGGCATCCCAAAAATTTTAATTTTAAAAATTGCCATTAAGACATCATGTCAGAAAAATGGTGGCATGAGGTGAGCCTCTTGAAATTTACTCTGGAATTTACAACAAATAGTACAACTATAATTCCACAAAGGACTCCCTGTGCAGCAGACAGGCAAGACTAAGAGGTGGGCCACTGAAATCACTTAAATGTGGGCAAATTAGGTGAGCAGGGGAGGAAGGAAGCACGAAGTCCTGAGATGTGGGCCACACGGATGCAGGACACGTATCAGAGCTTGGAGCTCCAAGCTTACTGCATTCCAAAACTACCGCAGCCTCGGGAGAGGGAAGAACTTAGACTGCTATTGCCCACTGTCCCACCTGATGGATCAGAATATAAAGTGGCTGAACCCAACGCTCAGAGCAGAGATCTTGGAGCAAAGACTCAGTAAAGAAGGGTGAAAATGGTGGTTGAAGTTTGCGCTATGGAGCAGACAATGGAAGGCTTAGGCACTGAGTCTAACCTCCCCGTCCCACCCTCCCAGAGCTCACCCCACCCCGACCATCCCAGTGCTAGAAAAAGAACAACAGCAGTGTCACATCCAAAGAACAGAATGTTTGCAAGTCAAAGAACTGTGGTCTTCAGCCACAGACTCACAGCCCAACTAGTTCAGGCAAAGGACAGGGAGCTTTGGATGCAGGACTGGCTGTGGTGATTGTCACTGCCATTGCACTGGACCTCTTCTCACAACCCACCACTCTCCTGTCACCATCTATCTGGGCAGATCCTTGCAGGAGTAAACAGAGCCGCTAAAACACACAGATTCTGCATATGGTGCAGGAAGAACTTTGGAACCTCAGAAGCTCTCCACATCCCCCAACTGAGGCAGTGCCCAGTGACTTAGACAAACTGCTCACAGAGGAGAAGATCACCTTCCAGGGAATCCCCCCATTGTGTGTGAAGCCAGAACAGTGAAGTTAAAATATTACACTACAGTGTGAGAGAGAATAAAAGGCTGAAGTCAAAGAGAAAATGTAAAAGTCTACCAACACCTATAGGAAAACAAAAGAAAGATTATTTTCTATCACCCTGTTGCAGAACCCACTCCTGTAGATGCCTGAGAAGACGGGTAATAATTCATTAATTGCCAAGGATAACAAACGTAACAAGAGGGCTCAAAGAGAAAATGAAAAGTCTCTGGAAAATGCACTTAAAGACATATAAATCTGTAACTTAAGTGACATAGAATTCAAGATTGCAGTTCTTAAAAAAAAATGAGATTGATGAAAACACACACAGGAAGTTTAATGAACTCAGAAAAACAAACAAAGAACATGATGAACATATTACCAAAGAGACTGAAATTTTAAAAAGAACCGAATAGAATTTCTGGAGATTAAGTACTCAATAAAAGAAATGAAGAATGAAATAGCCAGCTTAGATAACAGAGTTGACCAGATGGGCAAAAGAATCAGTGACATAAAAGATAGAAATCCGGATATGACACAGATGGAAGACAAGAGAGACTTCAGACTTAAGAGAAATGAAGGAAGTGTACAAGAACTGTCTGACTCCATCAGAAAGAGCAATACAAGAATAATGGGCATACCAGGAGGACAAGTAAGGGAGAAAGGAAGAGAGTACATTGAAACAAGCAGTCAATGAGAATTTCCCAAACTTGTGGAAAATACTGGATTCTCAATTCGAAGAAGTAAACAAGAACACAAAATTACCTCAATCCCAACATGTTTTCTCAAAGGCACATTGTATTGAGGCTATCAAAAATTAATGACAAAGAAAGAATCCTCAAGGCAGCCAGGACACTTACCAACATTTATACCCCCACTCAGGGAGCACCAAAATATACCAAGAAACTGCTAACAGAACTAAAGGGAGAAATTGACCAAAACATAATTATATTAGGAGAACTAAAT